>NC_045784.1:127419476-128128310 GCF_008692025.1 Phocoena sinus | reverse complement strand
TCATCTCCTTGGAGAAGTCATTTAATGTCTGAGCTTCACTTTTCTCATCTGTAAATGTCTCATGAGGACCACATGAAATCTTGGGTGAGAAGGTGCCTTACAAACTGTAAGGTGCAGTGTTAAATGAGGGCTAAATCGTGAAGATGCTACCATTCTGTGGCCATTCCACACCCCTGCCTCACAAGTGACCCTGGGTACTAGCACAGTGGTAAGAGCATAGACACTGAAGTCAGAAGTCAGGCTGCATTTGGACCCTACCTTCATGACGTACTAAAGTCTCAGTACTCCATTTCTTCTCTATCCTCTTACCAATAAAGAAGGGATTTTTAAACTATCAACCTGATAAGTTGTGGTGAAGATTAACTGGGAAGCACTTAGCACAAAGAAGTGGTAGCTCGTAGTGTGGTCTGATTACACCTCTTATTCTTGTCACTCTACATTACTATTTAGAGATTTACCCATGTTCATAGTTCTTCCCCTTTAACTGATGTATTTCTCCATCATTTGCATCTTCTGTATTACCTATATCCAGACCCATATTGGTGCCTTTATATTTTCTAATTGGTTACTGCCAGTGCAGAAGATACTATTGATGTTAGAGTATTGATATTGCATCTTGTAAACATGCAGAACTTTCTCATTAGTTCTAACAGTTTGTCTAATTCTCTTGGTCTTTCTATGTAAATGATCACACCATTATTAAATACTCTCATTTTGTTTCTTCCTTAACAATCCTTAGACTTCTTATTTCTTTCTAGGACTTCCCAGATGTGATAGCAGCATCTTCATCTTGCTTCCTTCCTTAAAGGGAATGCTTCTAAAGTTTCTCCTCTATTAAGTATAATACTTGCTGTGGTTAGAGTGAGGAAGATGGTGGAAGAGTAAGACGCAGAGATCACCTTCCTCCCCACAGATACACCAGAAATACATCTACACATGGAACAACTCCTACAGAACACCTACTGAACGCTGGCAGAAGACCTCAGACCTCCCAAAAGGCAAGAAACTCCCCACGTACCTGGGTAGGGCAAAAGTAAAAAGAATAGAGACAAAAGGATAGGGATGGTACCTGCACCAGCGGGAGGGAGCTGTCAAGGAGGAAAGGTTTCCACACGCAAGGAGCCCCTTTGCGGGCAGAGACTGTGGGTGGCGGAGGGGGGAAGCTTCGGAGGAGAGCACAGCAACAGGGGTGTGGAGGGCAAAGCGGAGAGATTCCCGCACAGAGAATCAGGGCCGACTGGTACTCACCAGCCCGAGAGGCTTGTCTGCTTACCCACCGGGGTGGGCGGGGCTGGGAGCTGAGGCTCAGGCTTCGGTCGGAGCGCAGGGAGAGGACTGGGGTTGGCGGCGTGAACACAACCTGAAGGGGTTAGTGCACCACAGCTAGCCGGGAGGGAGTCTGGGAAAAGTCTGCAGCTGCCTGAGAGGCAAGAGACTTTTTCTTGCCTCTTTGTTTCCTGGTACGCGAGGAGAGGGGATTAAGAACGCCACTTAAAGGAGCTCCAGACACGGGCGCGAGCCGCGGGTACCAGCGCGGACCCCAGAGACGGGCATGAGACGCTAAGGCTGCTGCTGCCGCCACCAAGAAGCCTGTGTGCGGGCACAGGTCACTCTCCACACCGCCCCTCCCGGAAGCCTGTGCAGCCCGCCACTGCCAGGGTCCCGGGATCCAGAGACAACTCCCCCGGGAGAACGCACGGCGTGCCTCAGGCTGGTGCAACGTCACGCAGGCCTCTGCCGCCTCAGGCCCGCCCCGCACTCCGTGCCCCTCCCTCCCCCCGGCCTGAGTGAGCCAGAGCCCCCGAATGAGCAGCTCCTTTAACCCCGTCCTGTCTGAGTGAAGAACAGACGCCCTCCGGCGACCTACACGCAGAGGTGGGGCCAAATCCAAAGCTGAGCCCCTGGGAGCTGTGAGAACAAAGAAGAGAAAGGGAAATCTCTCCCAGCAGCCTCAGAAGCAGCGGATTAAAGCTCCACAATCAACGTGATGTACCCGCATCTGTGGCATACATGAATAGACAACGAATCATCCCAAATTAAGGAGGTGGATTTTGAGAGCAAGATTTATGGTTTTTTCTCCTTTTCCTCTTTTTGTGAGTGTGTATGTGTATGCTTCTGTGTGAGATTTTGTCTGTATAGCTTTGCTTCCACCATTTCTTCTAGGGCTCTATCCGTCCGGTTTTTTTGTTGGTTTGCTTTCGTTTTTTTTCTTAAAATTTTTTTCTTATTAATTTTTTTTATTTTAATAACTTTAATTTATCTTACTTTATTTTATTTCATTTTATCTTCTTTCTTTCTTTCCTTCCTTCCCTCCTCCCTCCCTCCCTCCCTCCCTCCTTTCTTTCTTTCTTTCTTTCTTTCTACTTTTTCTCACTTTATTCTGAGCCGTGTGGATGAAAGGCTCTTGGTGCTCCAGCCAGGAGTCAGAGCTGTGCCTCTGAGGTGGGAGAGCCAACTTCAGGACACTGGTCCACAAGAGACCTCCCAGCTCCACGTAATATCAAATGGCGAAAATCTCCCAGAGATCTCCATCTCAACACCAGCACCCAGCTTCACTCAATGACCAGCAAGCTACAGTACTGGACACCCTATGCCAAACAACTAGCAACACAGGAACACAGCTCCACACATTAGCAGAGAGGCGGCCTAAAATCATAAGTCCACAGACACCCCAAAACACACCACCAGACGTGGACCTGCCCACCAAAAGACAAGATCCAGCCTCATCCACCAGAACACAGTCAGTACTCCCCTCCACTAGGAAGCCTACACAACCCACTGAACCAACTTTAGCCACTGGGGACAGACACCAAAAACAACGGGAACTACGAACCTGCAGCCTGCAAAAAGGAGACCGCAAACACATTAAGATAAGCAAAATGAGAAGACAGAAAAACACACAGCAGATGAAGGAGCAAGATAAAAACCAACGAGACCTAACAAATGAAGAGGAAATAGGCAGTCTACATGAAAAAGAATTCAGAATAATGATAGTAAAGATTATCCAAAATCTTGGAAATAGAATAGACAAAATGCAAGAAACATTTAACAAGGGCCTAGAAGAACTGAAGATGAAACAAGCAATGATGAACAACACAATAAATGAAATTAAAAATACTCTAGATGGGATTAATAGCAGAATAACTGAGGCAAAAGAACAGAGAAGTGACCTGGGATAAAATAGTGGAAATAACTACTGCAGAGCAGAATAAAGAAAAAAGAATGAAAAGAACTGAGGACACTCTCAGATACGTCTGGGACAACATTAAACACACCAACATTCGAATTATAGGGGTTCCAGAAGAAGGAGAGAATAAGAAAGGGACTGAGAAAATATTTGAAGAGATTATAGTTGAAAACTTCCCTAATATGGGAAAGGAAATAGTTAATCAAGTCCAGGAAGCACAGAGAGTCCCATACAGGATAAATCCAAGGAGAAATATGCCAAGATACATATTAATCAAACTGTCAAAAATTAAATACAAAGAAAACATATTAAAAGCAGCAAGGGAAAAACAACAAATAACACACAAGGGAATCCCCATAAGGTTAACAGCTGATCTTTCAGCAGAAATTCCGCAAGCCAGAAGGGACTGGCAGGACATATTTAAAGTAATGAAGGAGAAAAACCTACAACCAATATTACTCTACCCAGCAAGGATCTCTTACAGATTTGATGGAGAAATTAAAACCTTTACAGACAAGCAAAAGCTGAGAGAGTTCAGCACCACCAAACCAGCTCTACAACAAATGCTAAAGGAACTTCTCTAGGCAAGAAACACAAGAGAAGGAAAAGACCTACAATAACAAACCCAAAACAATTAAGAAAATGGGAATAAGAACATACATATTGATAATTACCTTAAATGTAAATGGACTAAATGCTCCCACCAAAAGACACAGATTGGCTTAATGGATACAAAAACAAGACCCATATATATGCTGTCTACAAGAGACCCACTTCAGACCTAGAGACACATACAGACCAAAAGTAATGGGACGGAAAATGCTATTCCATGCAAATGGAAACCAAAAGAAAGCTGCAGTAGCAATTCTCATATCAGACAAAATAGACTTTAAAATAAAGACTATTAGAAGAGACAAAGAAGGACACTACATAATGATGAAGGGATCGATCCAAGAAGAAAATATAACAATTGTAAATATTCATGGACCCAACATAGGAGCACCTCAGTACATAAGACAAATACTAACAGCCATAAAAGGGGATATCGACAGTAACACATTCATAGTAGGGGAATTTAACACCCCACTTTCACCAATGGACAGATGATTCAAATTGAAAAAAAATATGGAAACACAAGCTTTAAAAGATACATTAAACAAGATGGACTTAATTGATATTTACAGGACATTCCATCCAAAAGCAACAGAATACACATTTTTCTCAAGTGCTCATGGAACATTCTCCAGGATAGATCATTTCTTGGGTCACAAATCAAGCCTTGGTAAATTTAAGAAAATTGAAATTGTATCAAGTATCTTTTCTGACAAAAACGCTATGAGAATAGATATCAATTACAGGAAAAGGCCTGTAAAAAATACAAACACATGGAGGCTAAACAATACACTACTTAATAACGAAGTGATCACTGAAGAAATCAAAGAGGAAATCAAAAAATACCTAGAAACAAAGGACAATGGAGACACAACAACCCAAAACTTATGAGATGCAGCAAAAGCAGTTCTAAGAGGGAAGGTTATAGCAAAACAATCCTACCTTAAGAAACAGGACACATCTCGAATAAACAACCTAACCTTGCAACTAAAACAATTAGAGAAAGAAGAACAAAAAACCCCCAAAGTTAGCAGAAGGAAAGAATTCATAAAGATCAGATCAGAAATAAATGAAAAAGAAATGAAGGAAACGATAGCAAAGATCAATAAAACTAAAAACTTGTTCTTTGAGAAGATAAACAAAACTGATAAACCATTAGCCAGACTCATCAAGAAAAAAAGGGAGAAGACTCAAATCAATAGAATTAGAAATGAAAAAGGAGAAGTAACAACTGACACTGCAGAAGTACAAAAGATTATGAGAGATTACTACAAACAACTCTATGCCAATAAAATGGACAACCTGGAAGAAATGGACAAATTCTTAGAAATGCACAACCTGCTAAGACTGAATCAGGAAGAAATAGAAAATATGAACAGACCAATCACAAGCACTGAAATTGAGACTGTGATTAAAAATATTCCAACAAACAAAAGCCCAGGACCAGATGCCTTCACAGGCGAATTCTATCAAACATTTAGAGAAGAGCTAACGCCTATCCTTCTCAAACTCTTCCAAAATACAGCAGAGAGAAGAACACTCCCAAACTCATTCTACGAGGCCACCATCACCTTGATATCAAAACCACACAAGGATGTCACAAAGAAAGAAAACTACAGGCAAATATCACTGATGAACATAGATGCAAAGTTCCTCAACAAAATAGTAGCAAACAGAATCCAACAGCATATTAAAAGGATCATACACGATGATCAAGTGGGGTTTATTCCAGGAATGCAAGGATTCTTCAATGTATGCAAATCAATCAATGTGATACACCATATTAAAAAACTGAAGGAGAAAAACCATATTATCATCTCAATAGATGCAGAGAAAGCTTTCGACAAAATTCAACATCCATTTATGATAAAAACTCTCCGGAAAGTGGGCATAGAGGGATCTTTCCTCCACATAATAAAGGCCATATATGACAAACCCACAGCCAACATCGTCCTCAATGGTGAAAAACTGAAACCATTTCCTCTAAGATCAGGAACAAGACAAGGTTGCCCACTATCACCACTCTTATTCAACATAGTTTTTGAAGTGTTAGCCACAGCAATCAGAGAAGAAAAGGAAATAAAAGGAATCCAAATCGGAAAAGAAGAAGTAAAGCTGTCACTGTTTGCAGATGATATGATACTATACATAGAGAATCCTAAAGATGCTACCAGAAAACTACTAGAGCTAATCAATGAATTTGGTAAAGTAGCAGGATACAAAATGAATGCACAGAAATGTCTGGCATTCCTATACACTAATGATGAAAAATCTGAAAGTGCAATCAAGAAAACACTCCCATCTGCCATTGCATCAAAAAGAATAAAATATCTAGGAATAAACCTACCTAAGGATACAAAAGACCTGTATGCAGAAAACTATAAGACACTGATGAAAGAAATTAAAGATGATACAAATAGATGGAGAGATATACCATGTTCTTGTATTGGAAGAATCAACATTGTGAAAATGACTCTACTACCCAAAGAAATCTACAGTTTCAATGCAATCCCTGTCAAACTACCAGTGGCATTTTTCACAGAACTAGAACAAAAAAAATCACAATTTGTATGGAAACACAAAAGATCCCGAATAGCCAAAGCAATCTTGAGAACAATAATGGAGCTGGAGGAATCAGGCTCCCTGACTTACGACTATAGTACAAAGCTACAGTAATCAAGACAGTATGGTACTGGCACAAAAGCAGAAAGATAAATCAATGGAACAGGATAGAAAGCCCAGAGATAAACCCACACACATATGGTCACCTTATCTTTGATTACAGAGGCAGGAATGTACAGTGGAGAAAGGACAGTCTCTTCAATAACTGGTGATAGGAAAACTGGACGGGTACATGTAAAAGTATGAGATTAGATCGCTCTCTAACACCATACACAAAAATAAGCTCAAAATGGATTAGGGACCTAAATGTAAGGCCAGAAACTATCAAACTCTTAGCAGAAAACATAGGCAGAACACTCTATGACATAAATCACAGCAAGATCCTTTTTGACCCACCTCCTAGAGAAATGGAAATAAAAACAAACAAATGGGACCTAATGAAACTTCAAAGCTTTTGCACAGCAAAGAAACCATAAACAAGACCAAAAGACAACCCTCCGAATGGGAGAAAATATTTGCAAATGAAGCAACGGACAAAGGATTAATCTTCAAAATTTACAAGCAGCTCATGAAGCTCAATAAAAAAAAAACAAACAACCCAATCCAAAAATGGGCAGAAGAGCTAAATAGACATTTCTCCAAAGAAGTTAAACAGACTGCCAACAAACACATGAAAGAATGCTCAACATCATTAATCATTAGAGAAATTCAAATCAAAACTACAATGAGATATCATCTCACACCAGTTAGAATGGCCATCATCAAAATATCTAGACTCTATAAATGTTGGAGAGGGTGTGGAGAAAAGGGAACACTTTTGCACTGCTGGTGGGAATGTGAATTGGCACAGCTATTATGGAGAACAGTATGGAGGTTCCTTAAAAAACTACAAATAGAACTACCATATGACCCAGCAATCCCACTACTGGGCATATACCCTGAGAAAACCATAATTTAAAAAGAGTCATGTACCAAAATGTTCATTGCAGCTCTATTTACAATAGCCCAGAGATGGAAGCAACCTAAGTGTCCATCCTCGGATGAATGGATAAAGAAGATGTGGCACATATATACAATGGAATATTACTCAGCCATAAAAGGAAGCGAAATTGAGCTATTTGTAATGAGGTTGGTGGACCTAGAGTCTGTCATACAGAGTGAAGTAAGTCAGAAAGAGAAAGACAAATACCGTATACTAACACATATATATGGAATTTAAGAAAAAAAATGTCATGAAGAACCTAGGAGTAAGACAGGAATAAAGACACAGACCTAGTAGAGAATGGACTTGAGGATATGGGGAGGGGGAAGTGTAAGCTGGGACAAAGTGAGGGACTGGCATGGACATATATACACTACCAAATGTAAGGTAGATAGCTAGTGGGAAGCAGCCGCGTAGCATAGGGAGATCAGCTCGGTGCTTTGTGACAACCTGGAGGTGTGGGATAGGGAGTGTGGGAGGGAGGGAGACACAAGAGGGAAGAGATATGGGAACATATGTATATGTATAACTGATTCACTTTGCTATAAAGCAGAAACTAACACACCATTGTAAAGCAATTATCCTCCAATAAAGATGTAAAAAAAAATACTTGCTGTGGGATTTTAATAGGTAGTCTTAATAGAGGTGAGAGGGATCCCTTCATTAATAATTTTATTGTCTTTTAGTGAAAATAAATATTTACCTTTATAAAATGTTTTTATGCATCTATAAATATTTTTTCATTGTTTTCTCCAAGTGTATTAATGTGATAAATGTCATTGACAGATTTCCTGATACTGAACCATTCTTGCATCCTGGGAATATACTCTACTTTGCCCTGGTGCAGTCTTTTGTTTGTTTGCTTGCTTGCTGTGTTTGGTTTTGTTTTTAACACACTGTCAGATTTAGTTAATATTCCGTTTACCAGTAGCTATCTATATTCTCACGTGACATTTCCTGTCAATGGTCTTTTCTTTTGTTGTCCCTATGCAGATGTGGTATCAAGATTATAGTAGCCACCTAACTCAAGTGGGCACCTTTCCCACTTTTTCTCATCTCTGAAACAACATGTAGAAGAGAGAGACTATCTTTTATTGTGAAGTTTGATAAAACAATCAGCCCATAAAATTGTCTGGAGCTGGTCCTTTCGGTGGGGGGCATGTGGGTTGAGCTTTTAATCACCACTGCAACTTTATATGGTCACTGACCCATTCAGTTTCCCTGAGCCCAATTTTTTCAGTTTATAAAAATCAAGATATTTGTCTCTTTTCTCTGGCATTCAGTCTTTTGTTTCATCACCAGCTTTCTCGTAACACCATCCCTGAAAATCCAAGACCTAGGCTGAGTTGGATCCCTAATGGTACTTTTGACACTAAGGTAAATTGTCGACTCCTGTCTCTTAAGAGCTGCAGTTAACTCAGCTCAGATACAATGAAAAAGGGATAAAGAAGAGGAAGGAAAAGAATAGCAGCTGTCAGGTGATTCCTGTCTGCCAAGCCTTGTGATTTTTATACCCTGGGTGATCAAACCTGGTAAGAAGCCTTTTGAAAGAACTCTTCCTGACCCGCCACCACATTTAGGCAGAAAATCTTTAGAACCCCTAGTTTCCTGAGGCAAAATGTCACCTCATCATGTGATAAGGCAGTACCAGGATCACACTCTCTCTCAGACTGTCTTTCTTACTTCACTGTATTCTGGGTTTTTTTCACTCATTCAGTCACATTAACTCAGCACCACCTTGTATGCAGGCTTCACTGGTTTTTGCTGGTTTGATGTTTGAGGAAGAAGTATGTGATTTGTCTCTTGGCATAATCACACTGTGAAAAGAGAGCTGCAGTGAGAACCAAGCCAGGTTTGTTTATTTAATGAGGACAGAGCCAGCTCTCCTACCCTCCCACCCTAGACCTGAGATGAAAGTTTCAGGATCCTTCTCTCTGAATTACACAGAGTGCTGTTTTAATTGCATTTAGGAAAAGTCATTTTGTACAATCCCAGAGCTCCGTCTCTCCCACCTTTCTCTGATCGTTTGGGGATTGTTAATGGCAGAGGCTCTCCAGCAGCACTGTCAGAGAGGTCCCACCCTGCCCTCCACGTTGCCCCCAATTCCTGGTTCAACCATATCTTTCCTTGCTTGGCCTTAGTGTTTGGGATCAAAGTTTCTTACACCATTTACTATCTGGATGGGAATGCAGTCTTCTCATCAGAAGAAATAGTAGACTGAGTCACTCACTGATCTGAACTCCAGTGGAAAGTCTGCAAAAGGCAATGTTCCACCCCCAACTGACCCAAGTGCCCATAGATACCCAGATAGATAGCCTACTAAGCATCAGTCTAGGCAGGCATTATCGTTTCCTCCAACACCAAGCCCTGTCTACAGCCTGTGGGCTGTGTCATTATTTAGAAATAATTCAGCTTAATTAGGACTAAACATCACCTTCCAGAGGGACATGAGGGGAGATTATCTATGTGGTGAATAGCAGATAGACTGACATAGCCCCACCTCTTGAGCCTTGAAAAGTCTCTTTCCCCTTAGGAGTCTCAACGTCATTTTTCCAGAAGGACTGTGACCCAATTGGCCCTTGGTCCTTTCCAACTGTCCTGAGAGACATGTCTCTAACTACCTGCCTAGGGGCTGCCTTGGACTTTCAGTTTCCTGCCTAAGAAATAGACTCTTCCCTATTGATGATGATTGACAGTTGGAAGTACAACTCCTTCTGGACATACATGACCCCTGTGCTCAGGGTATAGTCTTAGCCAGACCACTAGAGAAAAAGGCACACAAACACTAGGAGGAGGAGGTCTTGTTTCCTTTCTGCACTGAGGATCATGAGACACAATCTTTATTTCATTTTGTGGGGTTTGAAGTAGCCTCCAGAGAGAAATTGTTGACATGATTTTAATAACTCAGTGGAGACATGTGGTAGGCAGAATTCTAAGGATGGTTCTCCAAGACATCTGTTTCCAGGTTATTAAATTAAACACTAATCTAGATAGTGCTGTAAAGGGATTTTGCAGATGTAGTTAAAGTTTCAAATCAGTTGACTTTAAGATATGGAGATTATCCAGGCTGGTCCGGTCTAATCACAGGAGCCCTTTGAAAGCAGAGTTTGCAGATTCTTCCCCAGAATCTCAGAGAAGAGCCAAGTTCAGTCCACATCTTGATTTGTGAGACCCACCCTCCACAAGCAGAGGACCCAGCTAAGCTGTGGCTGGACCCCTGACATGGGAACAATAAGAGAATAAATGGGTGCTATTTACAGCTGGTAATTTGTAACACAGCCATAGAAAACTAATACAGGACATCTAACCAGTCCCCAAGAGTGTCAAGCCTACATGTCAGCCATCTGCATGTGTGAGATCAAGATGGGTACACTGTATACAAGGCCCCTGTTCCCCTCTCCAGCCCTGAGCTGAAATCCTGTCACAGAACTTCTCTCACTAAGGGCCTGCTGGTTACTGAGTTGCTGAGGATGAGCTAATGACCGACTCGATCCACGGGCAGGCAGGATGTTTTTCACGTAAGTAGGAACAATCCCTGCTATTTTCAGAGAGCTGGGTACAAAGCACTTCCATAGTCACTAAATCACAGGAGCCTCACAGCAACCCCCAATGGTAGAAACCATCATGTCCCCATGTCCCAAATGAAAGAATGAGGCCCAAAGAGAGAAAATGGCTGTCTCAAGGTCACAGACCTGGCATGGGAAAATCCCTGCTGCATAACAGGGGAGGCCTTGGACCTTTGAAGCTATAAGCAGGGCAATGGTGAGACCTGACCACCAAGGCTGCTTCTCCTCATGTGCATCTGAGCTAGGGAACCTAATAACTAAGGATGTCTTTGTTAATCATCTACAGTTATAATCTGCCCCAAGTTGTTCCCTTGGCCTGCAAGCCTCTTTGTCCAGATAGCTACATGGGTCTTGTGTTAATTTTACATGTCAACCTGACCAGGCCACAGTGTGCCCAGAGATCTGCTTAAACAGGATTTCTCGGTATGTCTGTGAGGGTGTTTCCAGAAGAAAAGAGCATTTAAATGGGAGAACTGACTAAAGGAGATCACACTTCTCAAGTGGGTGAGCCTCATCCAATTCAGTGAGGGTCTGAATAGAACAGAAAGGTGGAGGAAGGGCGAATTGGTTCCCTCTGCCTGACTCCTGAGCTGGATCTTCTCCTCCTCTTTGGCTCTGTGGTTCTCCAGCCTTAGGAACGACACCCCCGGCTTTCCTGGGGCTCCAGCTTGCAGATGGCAGATCACGGGATTCCTCAACCTCCAAAAGTGTTTGAGCTGATTCCTCAAAATTAATAAACAAATATTTCATATTGGTTCTGCTTTTCTGGGGGAACCCTGACTAACACATCTCTCTCCTTCACTTCCTTCAGGTCTTGGTTCAGTGGGGGCCTTCTCTAACCACTCTATCTAAAATCACATTGCACCCTCAACTGTACCTCCAGCTTTATCTTTTTCCTTATTGCAACTATCACCATTTGATAGTCTATACATTTTATTTGATTCTTTATTGTCTGTTTCCATGAGAACTGGGATTTTTGTTTGTTTTGTTGACTGTTGTATCACCAGCACTCAGCACATTGCCTGACATATAGTAGGTGCTCAATAAATTTTATTATTATTATTATTACAGAACTGGGATGGAATCCAGTTGCATATAAAGTCTAACCTAGTCTTCTTCTATGGTCACCATGGCCACTCTCGCTCTGTAGGAACAGATGCTCTGTCAAGGATCAACCATCAGATCTCCTGTTCTTTGGGGATACAGTGGCCCCTAAAATGTAGAGGGAGGCTACTCCTGTCCAAGACTCTCCGTTCTCTGAACCAAGACTGACTGCAATGTCACCTGCTCTCTTTTGTTTATGGGAAGTAATTTCTCAAAGTGATGTCTCAGGCCCCAAGAGAAAAGATCTTATCTGCCTAATAAGCTGGGATTCATTCATACCAAAGGGAGCAGAAGCAAGAGATTAATCCTGTTGCCTGGAATTTATTTAAAAACTTCAACTGTTCCTAATGTGAAAGATGAAATTGTGCTGCCTGAAGTGGCTGAGACATATCAAGTCTGGGCGATGTCTCTGTGTCCAAGGCAGTTCCTCACTTACTAACTGTAATATCCCTCCCCGGTGGCAGAGCCTTTAGGAGCAAGAGGCCAGGCCAATCAGGGCAGCTCAGATCTTCCCAGCAGGGGCTGCCCAGTGCCCTGGGCCTGTCACTTGGGGAGTCATGGCCCACTCCAGACTATGCACAGAAAATAGAGCTGGGGAACCTATCTAAAACATACAAAGCCTTTGATTAGCATAGCTCTGCAGATTCTGAGGCCAAGTCCACAGTGAGAGAGGTTCACAGAAGGCTCAGACCTAGGAGAGGTGTGGGATTACATGGGAGTGGGATGGAGGTGCTTCTGGGAAGACTTGGGAAGTCTTGAGGTTGCCGTGCATACTTACATAGTATTAAAACAGCTGGCATGTTAAGGGTGCTTTTTAATTTAAGAATGTCACAAGGTCCAAATAACAAATATTACCCCCCAACCCAGAGTCTTGCCTACTCTCATGTGCCCGCATCCTGATCCTTAACCTCATAACACGCAAACATGCATGCACACAAACACACAAATAAATACTCATACACACACGTGCACGCACACACCTTATACCTTCCATCCTTGGTCTCAGTCCTTGCCTTACCTCACATGATTCCAGCTCCTGCCTTGAGTGCCTTTCAATTTACCACTGAACATAAAGAGACAAGTTATTTTCCACCACCAAGAAATGGAAATCCAAGCTGTTTTTGGATCTAGTAGAGTATTCTGGCCCCCCTCAGCTGGAAACTATGTTGCATAATCTTTCCCTTCAAGAGGAGAGAATTAGGGCAACCCTTTACTTCAAGCAAGTCAGGGTTAGCCAAAATTAGAACCCAGACACAAGTAATTCATGCCTCATTATCCATAATAGCAAGGAATTAGACACGACCTAGATGTTAGACAATATAGACATGGTTAAGAAAATTGTTGTACATCATCTTCAAGGAATATTATGCAGCTATTAAAAATGATCATTATGGGGCTTCCCTGGTGGTACAGTGGTTGAGAGTCCGCCTGCTGATGCAGGGGACACGGGTTTGTGCCCCGGTCCGGGAGGATCCCACATGCCACGGAGCGGCTGGGCCCGTGAGCCATGGCCGCTGCGCCTGCGCGTCCAGAGCCTGTGCTCCGCAACGGGGGAGGCCACAGCAGTGAGAGGCCTGCATACCGCAAAAAAAAAAAAAACCCAAAAAAACAAAAAAAAATGATCATTCTGAAGCCAATGTTGCAACATGGAAAATGCTTACAAGTTCACGGTAAGTGACAAAAGCTGAATGTAAGACTGCAAATACACTGTAATTACAGCAATGTAAAAAATAATACACGCATGAGACTAAGGCCTGGGAGGCAGTGTGGGATAGAAAATAATCTCTTATGAACTAGGATGTTGGAATTATGAGCTATTGTTTTCTTTGTAAATTTCCCATAATGTTGTTTAATGGTGTTATAATATTGTTGTTACAGTAAGAAACAGTCAAGGAGAACAAAGGCCAGCCTGAAGCCTTCAGTGAGCTGCAGCTGTCTGGACCACAGCTGTCATAGAAAGAGAAGCCATCCTCTCTGTATTTAAAGACAATTATGAGGACAGACGCTGTGGAACTCAGTCTCTGCAAGCTCTCTCCCCTCACTTCCCCATCCAGCTGCAGACTCTGTGCTCTGTAGGCTGCAAGGGAAGGACAGAGCAGGCCAGGCCTCTGGGCCAGGGGTGGCAAGTGGACCAATTTAAAACACTGCTATTACTCCTGCACAGGACAAGTATCCAGTGGCTCTCTGCATCCTTCGCAGTGCCTTGCTCAGGGCTGTATACACAGTAGTTACTCACTAAACATTGAATTTATGATAATCAGGATTCACCTCTCTTCCCCCACCAAAAAAAGATTCTGGTTGTCCTTTATTATTCCCCATCTCAGTAAGTGATGCCTCACCCACGGGGCTGGCCAAAGGCAATCACTCTTGTTTCCTCCCTCTTCCATACCCCCAAGTTCAATCCATTACTGAGTCCTGTGGATCCTGCCTCAGTAAGATTCCACAAATCTCTCTTACTTCTCTCCATTTCCTTGGCTCCCCCCATCCAGGCCTCTGTCACTCACACCTGGACTACAAACTAACCTGGTGCCCAGCCTCCAGTCTCAAGATCATGCTCTACACAAGTGGTGCCGGAATGTTGTGACCTGCCCTGGTGGTCAGGGAAAAAACATAGCGAGGGAGCAGGGAAACCTTAGGCCTGCACACCCACAGGCCCAAGTGCCTAAAGAAGCAGTGCAGCGCATCATGGGTATGGCCTGTGGTTCCTGCGGGTTCCATTAAAATGGTACCCATGTCTCTGGCGGTTCCTGTGGGACCTTAGCCTGTCAGGGACTCCAGGAGCCCACTGCAGGATGACCCACTAGGATGTAGAATGAAAAGATTTGAACTTTTATCCAGCTTTGTTTAGCTGTCATCTCATCATTTCATTTTTATTTAGGTCTATTTATGTACACTCTGTATTCTGTTCAATTGTACATGTTTGTATATTTTTCAGTAGATCTTTTTTTTTTTTTTTTTTTTTTTGCGGTATGCGGGCCTCTCACTGCTGTGGCCTCTCCCGCTGCGGAGCACAGGCTCCGGACGCGCAGGCCCAGTGGCCATGGCTCACGGGCCCAGCCGCTCCGCGGCACGTGGGATCCTCCCGGACCGGGGCACGAACCCGTGTCCCCTGCATCGGCAGGCGGACTCCCAACCACTGTGCCACCAGGGAAGCCCTCAGTAGATCTTTTTGAAACGTTTTATTGACAAGGCAGGTAATCAAATATTGATTATGAACACCAGTCCATTATCATCTAGTTTTTTCTAAAATATAATTTTCATTGTATCAATCTTCTGCTTAAAGCCATTCAATGGTTTTCCACTGCCCGCAGCATAACCCAAGCCCCTCATGACCTAGTCCTGATGACTGTTCCAACATTATCTGCCATCAGCACAAGAGCCATTTCTTTAGCCTCTAGGACCATGAAGCAGCCCAGTTCACTGGTCCTGACAGCTCGTTGTGTGTATCCCCTCCCAACTGCACATTCAGTGATGTCAAGCTGGTTGCTTGAAATGGGCCATGGTGGGATTACTTACACCATGGAAATTGGGGAAGCACTATAAATCAGAGATCTCTTTTTCCAGGAAACTGATTTTTGAGCATTTACCAGCACACCACTGACCTTATCCCTCTTCTTGGAATATCCTTTCCTGAGGTCTTCAGTGAGCCCTGCTTCAAGATTTAGTTCAAGCAACATACTATCCAAGAAAATTTCCCTCACCCCTTTCCTTTCAGCATCTGCACCTCTCCTCTGTGCTCCTGTGCATACAACTATCATTTCCTATGAAGTCCTCAGGGGCAGAGCTCTTTTCTGAATCACCCTAGGCCAGGTGCTGAATGGGTACTCAGGGAATGTTTGCTAAACTGAATGAAATTTCTGATTGAGCTGGGACACCTTGAGGCGTACAGCCCATGTGGGTCCTAGTGAGCCTGCTTGGTAGAGCTAAAACCTGGGGACAACAAGAGCAAGAATTGGAAAGTCCCCAGTCTCTCTGAGAATTCACCAGATTAACAACTTGGCTCTAACAGGTTTCATCATCTTCTTCCTTGTTCTGGGTATCAGGCTAACAGCTTCCTCAACCTCTTCCCAGCTTCTCTCAGACACCCTGAATGGCCTAGAGGCTGCTCTAGGGAAATCAGCTCTCCTGCTGGAGCAATGATCATTCACACCACATACTTGAACAAACAGCTGTTGAGAAAACCATGATGCCAGAGGCAAGAGTTATAGAAACGTTTCCCACTGAATTGCAAATGGAGATTTGTTTTCTTTTTGCAAAATCCCTTAGAACATCTATCATTTGCACTAACAGGTTGGTGCTTGGAACACCAATCTAGAATCATTCGAAAGACAGAGCTTTAGATCCCAGGCTTCCCTAAAGGAAGAGGACTAAAAAACCTTCTGAAATGAGAGCAGAAACATCAAATCCCACCAAACAGATGCCAGTATAGCAGAGGCGAAAGATGAGCCACAGGATGATGCCCGATTCTTTGCTCTTCAGAGCAAAACCCAGAGCTACAAACAGAACTTACTTCCTCAAGGTGTTGGCGCTTTGACTGAGGCTTGATTTCTAACTGGGAAGGAAAGTGGGAAAGGGAGGTGGGTTAGTCCCTGGGTCAGAAAGGAAGGTCATGTCCTCAGCAAGTTCATGGAAAGACCCTATACCCTCACAAAGAGCAAAGGGTGGCTGGCTGCAGAGAATCATGGGGAGGAGCAGATATGAAAAGAAGAGAGAAAAGAAAGCCTCTTGTCCCTCTGACTGAAGGAAGAGGAATACTGCTAAGTCCTCCATTCCTCAGGCAACAGAGCCTAAGTCTCAAGGACCAGCAGAGAAATAGACTTTTGGTCTCTCTGGTTTCAAGAGAAACTGTAGAGTCCTGAAGACCTGATTTTTTTTTTTGTAGAAATCCTTTAAAACTTTATTTTCTTCTTCAGTATTCATTTTTTAAAACATTTTTATTGGAGTATAATTGCTTTACAATAGTGTGTTAGTTTCTGCTTCATAACAAAGGGTATCAGTTATACACATACATATGTTCCCATCTCTCTTCCCTCTTGCGTCTCCCTCCCTCCCACCCTCCCTATCCCACCCCTCCAGGCAGTCACAAAGCACTGAGCTGATCTCCCTGTGCTATGTGGCTGCTTCCCACTAGCTATCTGCCTTACGTTTGGAAGTGTACACATGTCCATGCCTCTCTCTCGCTTTGTCACAGCTTACCCTTCCCCCTCTCCATATCCTCAAGTCCGTTCTCCAGTAGGTCTGTGTCTTTATTCCCGTCTTACCCCTAGGTTCTTCATGACATTTTTTCCCTTAAATTCCATATATATGTGATAGCATACAGTATTCCTGAATTTTAATCCTTGCACAGTGATCCACTAGCCAGGTGGGTTGGGGTAAATTAATTAGCTTTGCTGAGCCTCAGTTTTCTCATCTGCACTGTAAAGCACAATGATACCCCCTCACAGAGTAGTACAAATTAAAGTACATGTGATGGTTAATTTTATGTGTCAACTTCGCTAGCCTATGGTGCCCAACTCTTTTGTCAAACATGAGCCAAGATGTTGCTGAGGGGGTATTTTTTTAGATGTAATAAATATTTATAATCAGTAGACTTGGCAGAAAGCAGAGGACCCTCTGTTATGCAGATAGGGCTTATCCAATCAGTTGAAAGCCTTAAGAGCAAACTTTGAGGTTTACCAAAGAAGAAGGAATTCTGTTTTCATAACTGTAATACAGAAACCCTACCTGAGTTTCCAGGCTGCCTGTCCTGCCCTGAGGAATGTGGACTTGCCAGTCTTTGCAATTACATGAGCCAATTCATATATATATATATATATATATATATATATATATATATATATATATACACACACACACACACACACACACACACACACATACATACATACCCCTCATTGTAAGAGCATTGGATCTGTTATGGAGCACTGTGTTTGATGGACTAAGCAAGGAGACATTGGAGGTGAGTTGGTTTAATCAGTGAAAATTCCTGGAAGGGAATTACATTTTATACCAGATAACAAAGGGGTGGTGGACCTAGATTTCATAACAAGGTAGAATCAATGGAAGGAATATAATACCTAAGAAGACTGGCTTGACTAAAACAGAAAAACTGAAGTGGAGAATAAGAAGATGAAGCTAGAGAGGTGGAGGTGGAAGCAACAACAGAAAGGACATACCTGTCCAGTTGATCCAGGAGCCCCTTCAGATTATTAAAGCCAGATGCTTTTGGAAGATGAATCTGGTCTCTGTGCATCTGAATGGGCTGCAAAGAGTAGAGACAGAGCAGAGTGGGCAAGAAGGAAGTCTGGTGACTGGTGGCTAAATTTAAACAATTGGCCAGTGGAAGTAGGAAAGTAAGGGGGAGGAAGGAGGAAAGGGATGTATAGAGTACAGTGGTGCCTACAGAGGTAGAAAAAGAATGGGATCATGCTATATGCTGGAATATGTGCTGGGCTCAAGGGATAAAAGAGTTGTGGTCCCCTCTTTGTGTAACGTGTTAGTGGGAGAGACAGACATTACTCAAATAGTCACAGAAATAAATATCATTGCCAACTGGGGTAAGTGCTAAGAAGAAAAAATGCAAGCTGCTTGAGAGTGAAGACCAAGATGACCTGATAGCGCCCAGGGTATCAGGGGAGGCTTCCCCAAGGAACTGATGGGGAATCTGAGATCTGAGGTAACTAGGTCCCACGGGTGGTTGGGAGGGTACTTGAGGAGAGATCTTCATGTTCACACATGGGTACACACATGTGCACATGGCTTGCATCCACTCTTCCTACATTTGGAGGTCCTAAGGTAACTGTCTAAGACAAAGAGCATGCCTCCAGGAACATCTTGGGGCCAGCAAGGCTTACTCACTCTGGCACATTTGTCCTCAGCCTCCACTAAACACTTGGGTGTTCTCAGCAAATCAGCACACCCACTCACGACAAATCTCTTGACTCGACAGGGAAGCCAAAGCACAGAAGGTTGAAGTGATTGCACTGAAACCACATAGAGTGAGGCCATGTGCTCTACTGAAGGTGCTATTTTGAGGCAGATACAAGTTGGAAGTCAATTAATCAATCAGGTCAGCAAACGGTCAATCAGTCTCAGCCATTAAAGAACACATCAGTGGCATTGTTATTGACACAGCCACAGTGACTCAGAGACAAGCTGAGGAGTAAGGCCATAGCTATACTGGTCAATAAAGCACTTTTGGTCTTGACAAAGCAAGCAATTAGGACCAGCTGTGTTTCATTTTTCACCTCCTAAGCCACGATGGCACTCTAGACACATCTATCAATGCAAGAAGGCAGGGCTGAGAGTTGAAGTTTAAGTCATTCCAGAGGAGAAGAAAAGAAAAAAGAGAGAATAGGCCAACAAATTCCACATGAGCTATTTTTCAAAAATCCCAGATCTTGGAAATATAAGGAAATTGGAAGCAACCCAACAGAGAGCCCCTGACCTCTACTTCCCCTCCACAGTGCAAAGCATTACTGGACACTAACTCATATGAAGCTGGAAGCTGGACAGATTCCAAGGACCACTACATGTTGAGAGTGGGGGTGGGGTCTCCATGTCCCCATGGAGTAGGCTTGGGAACCTCACTGACTCTTCCCAACATCTATTCCTCCCTCCCTCCCAGCTCCAGGTACACAGGAGCTTTTCAGCTCCCAGGCTTACTGAGGCTGTAACAAACTTCCAGTCCACAGCAGAAGATCCTTGAAGGAGGGATAGAATGAGAGTCGCCTGTGTCATTTCTGTGTCCCCACTGCCTACCCAGTGCCTGACACCAAGTAGGCACTCTGTTAATATTGCTTTTGTTGCTTCCCTCCCTGACCTCAAAAAAAAAAAAAAAACATGCTTTCCTAGGAATCCCCCAGCCCTGACTTAGCAGTCCCTGAATTCTGCCCACAGGTATACCCTGGACTAAAGTCTACCTTTTCTGGCATAGTTTTGGGCAAAGGAGCCCCTTCTACCCTACTCCCACATTATTCAGTCTTACATTCTGTCTTATCATGCTTTCTAACTTAGCACAGAGTTGTTTTGTTAAAAGTCCCCTGTCACTTCAGCCAAGTCATCCATCTGCCTACAAGGAGAACTCTGGACTCAAGTTTCTCCTGATCTCAGGAAAAACCATAGCTCTCACACAAGTACATCACAAGATCAAGTTGATTTCCATTTGGCTTCCTCAGCCTCACCTCCTAAGTCAGGTCCCGAGTTTGGCTTGGCTGATGGGAAGGCTGTGTTTTGGGGAAGAATCCCAGGTCTCAGTGTTAGTCACCCATATAAGTGTCCCCAAGGCTTCCTACATGTGTAGATAGCAACCTACAGCATTGCCAGCAGCTATAGCAAAAGCTCAGCTGAAGGGCAAAGTGGTATCCTTGAGGCATCCAGAGGGGTCAAGGGGCACCATCTAACCCCTAAACTGATAAGTAACTTCTTTGGGACAAAGAGGTCTCTGCTGAGACAGGGAGGCTCAGAAGCCCCATGTCCCAGCCAAGGGCCGACCCAGATGGTGCCTGTCCTTTTTCAGAGAGCCCAAGGGATTTGCACCCCTGGTACGAGCCATTGACCTGGTGGTGGCCAGGCTCCCCAGGGCCTCCTAAATGAGGGCAAAGAAGTGGAGCCTTGAAACAGAGGACAGATTTCGACAGAAAGCACACAAGGGAGGAGATTCCATGTTGAGGATGGGATTACAGGTTGAGCTAAGAGCATGAGCAAAGGAATGGAGGTGGAAAATCAGTGGTTAAAAGTAATGGCAAGTTGCTTTGTTTGCTTGGACTCCTGGATTCTGGAAAAGGAGTCTGGGGAACAAGGCGGAAGAGGGTTGCAAGAGCTGAATTCCCCAGGATCTCTGACATGAGCTGTCGTCAGGGTTTGGACTTTGTGCTGAGGGTGGTGCCAAGCCTCTGAAATGAGGCTTGAACAGAAGGGTGACACAAGCAAATATGTGCTTTGAAAGGCTCTGTCTGGCTGTTGCGTGGTGTTTGGAAGACCGCTCAAGAGGCTGAGGTGTTCGGGCATTGAGATGGTGGTGGCCTGAACTAGTAATAAAGTCCTAGGGTTGAAGAAGAGTAGACTGGACCAAGACATTATTAAGAAGATAAAGGAACAGGACATAGTGACTGACTGATTTCAGGACATAAGAGCCAGGAAAAAGTTAAGGATCTATGAATCCATAAGTATATTAACTAGCTGTTACTAAGCATCAAATGTATACAGAGCTCTGTGCTTGGCAATGGGGGCTCATAGGCACATAATACATGGTGCCTGCACTCAAGTAGCTCCAGGTCTGATGGAAAAACCATTCAGGAAAGTGACAGTAATAATGGGGTATCCCTAGTTGCTGAGGAGCACAAAAGAGGGGCTCCAAATCTAGTCTCAAGAAGATAAGAAGGCTAAAAGGAAATTTTTCAAAACAGTCAACAGCTAAGCTGAGTCTTGATGGGGACCAGTTGAAGAGAAGAGGTTACAGGTACTGTGAGCAAGCACATAGCATATGTGAAGGCAGCGAGGTGTGAAAGAGCATGATGCATGTGTGGAGCCAGGGACAAGGCGATGGTAGCACCATTAATTGTGATCTGGGACACAGAAGGCAGAACAGCTTGTGGTGGTGGTGGCGGAGGTGGGGAAGAAAGGTTAGGTTCTGTCTTGGACATATTGTGCTTGAGGTGCCCAAGGAGTCGTTAAGCAATCTCTTCAAAGAGCTCCCTGTGAAGACAGAGCTGGGCTTAGGAGGGATGGTGATGGTGACCTGCGTGGGACACCTTGCCCTCCACCTTCTCAGTGGGGGTTACCAGGACTGAGAAAAGGGGTATAGGGACCATGCAAAGCAGTGACATTTGTTTGCAGGTTCTGTGGTCCCACAGCAGAGCCATGTTTGGGGTGGGGGCTGTTGGGATACCTGGAATCCGAACAGTTGAGGCCCCTTTGGTGCCTAAAGGCATATTCTCCTTCTACCTCCTCTGGTTTGTTTGGGGAAGAAAGTTGCTCACCAAACTCATGTACATAGCAGAGGAGCAAGGAGTGGCAAAGCTCACCTTGGCCACCTGGTCTACCAACTCCTTTCCTTAGCCACTCTTTCTATTCCCCATCCACAGTCAGGGCTCAATCCACCTGTGCCAGTTCCTGTCCCCAGACCTGCCCTCCTTCAGAAGGCTGGCTGTACCAGAGGGGAGGGTTGCCTTTCTGGCTACCAATGACTTGACTCTGAAGCCAGAGCTGTGTTTGAGGAACAAAGAGACCTACATGTCCACAGAGATATCTCATTTTTCCCATTGTCTGCTTCACCCAGCAGGATAGAAATGCTTTCAGGTGGTAAAGAAGGGAGAAGAGGAAGGACAATGTACGTACTAGGAATGGTGAGTCTTTAAGAGTGCCAGGGGCTGGATTTCAGGAGAATAGAGGGAAGGGGGGGTGGTCTTCAATGAGGAGAGAGAGATGGGCAGAGGTCAATCACAGAGGGCCTCTTAAGCTAGGTTAAGGAGTTTGGACTTTGTCCTAGTGACAATGAGGAGCCACTGGAGGTTTTCTTTTTTCTTTTCCCTGAATAATGATTTTACTGTTTTTATAAAATTTATGTGTTCTCCTAATTGGAAATTAACCTGATACAGAAAAGGTCAAAGAAGGAAATTAAAAATAACTTCAACTCCCACACAATAACCATTGTTAGAGCAAGCCTCATTCTAACCCTTGCCTTTATGTTCATGGTTAGAGATGAGGATGGGTATAGAGACAGAGATAGATCGAGAGAGAGAGAGAGAGAGAGGGAGAGAAAGAGAGAGAGCAGGGAGGTGGGGAGAGAGAGAAGGGTTGTGAATAAGTTTCAATGGTATCCGTGTATAAATCTTATCTTAAACAAAAAATTAAAAATTTAATTTCCTTTCAATTTAATAAAAGGTGTCTTCTCTTAAAGAAGAGGTGACACCTCAAGGGAAAGAGGTAATAAGGTCTAGGTTGTAAACAGATCTCTCTGGCTGCTGTGATGGGGAGAAAGATTGGGAAGAAGGGGAGTTGGATGTCAGGACACCAGGTAGGAGACACCATAGTCATCCAGGTGAGAATAGTGAGAGCCTGAATGAGGCAAAGTTGGTGGGATTGGAAAGGAGGGGTGGGAAGAAGTTCCAGAACAGGAGCAGGTTTCCTAGGACTTGGTTTCTGGTGGGGGAAAACACAAAGGAGGTTCTCCTAGATGACTCATAGGGCTCAAACCTTGATGATTAGGAGGTGTTGGTACTGTGATCAGAAATAGGTTAAGCAGACATAGCAGGTTTGATGGGGGAGTCAATTAGTTTTGCTTCAGATGTGTGAAGATTCTTCAGCTGGGCATCCAATAAGCAGTTGGCTCAGATGGGAACAGGAATGAAGATAGGGACCTGGAAACCATCCACACAGAAGTGAGCACAGAAATCGTGGGAGCATGAGAGATCTGCAGGGGAGAAAGTGTTGAGACAGAGAACTGGGCCAAGGATAGAAGCTTGGGAGTATCTGTGTTGGGAGATGGGAGGATGGACAGGAGTCAAGGGGGAGTCAACAAGTTTGGGAAGAGGCCAACATTCCTGTCTCGGTGCTTCATCCATGATAGTTTTCAGAAACTTTCTGGGAGACTCAAATATAAGGTATGTTTGCTGAAAGAAAAGAAAACAAATCTCAGGAGAGTGGAGCGAGCAGCTCTGTACAGAGAGCCTGAGGAAGAGCCTTAGGCAAGAAGAGGCCATTGGATTTGGCAGTAAGGAATATTGATGTCTCTTGTGGGATCAGGTTCTGGGGAGTACTGGGAGACAGAGACAGGTGGCTGGGAGCCAAGGATGGAGCCAGGGTAAGGATGGGGTGGCCTTGAAGGCAGTCTCCATTCTCCAGATGCTTGGGGTGAAGAGAGAGGAAAAATCTAAGTAGCTCCAGGAGACTCCAGGAGAGGCTTAAGCATCTTCTAGGCTGCAGAGAGTCAATACAGCAAAAGAGGCTGGGAAGTAAGCATGGATGGTAATGTTTGCAAGGCTGGGATCTCAGGAAGCTGGATGGGGAAGGGATTAATAGTGCCAGTAGAAAGGGTTGGGCCTCAGGACTCGAGGAGAGGAGAAATATTGAGATGGACAAAATGCCAACATTTTAGGCTTGAGAGAAGAAATGATGTCATCAGCAACTGCCACTTCTTAAGTGTATACATGGTACCAGGCATAAGGCTGAGTGCTCCTCAGGCATTATGTGCTGTCATTCTCACAATAACCCATGAGACAGGTATGATTATGACCCATATTTTGCAGAGGAAAGAAATGAAACTCATACAGATCCAATATCCCACTACTGGCTAGTGAGACAGACAGGACTCCAACCTAGGTTTGTGACACAACAAAGTCCAAGTCCTTTTACAAATGAAAACCTGATGTCCAGGGACAGTCAGTGATTTCTCCAGCATAGATAGCTGGGCCAGGACTGGTGCACAGATCTTCTGACTCCAAGGGAATGGCTGGTTCTTCTAGTCTAGTGGCTGGATGCACACAGGTGGCTGGGAATGTCATGGCACAGCCTTTCCCAGCACACAAGGACAGCATGGCTTGGAAACTGCTGTTCCAAGCAACTAAGCTCAATGGAGTCCGCCAGATCCAGATTTAAGTGCCAATTCCACTTATCGGCCATGTGCCCTCCAGTCAGTTGCCCAAGCTTCCTAAACCTCCAGAACTCTGCAAACTGGAAATAATAATACCACCTGCCTCACAAGACTGTCGTCAGGATAAAACATGATAATCCATAGGAGGTGCATAGCACTGAGTGGTCAATAAGTGTTCCTTGGTGGTTGTTTCCGTTGCTGTGGTTGCTGTTAGTGGGGAGAGCATGATTTAGAGGCAGACAGTCTGGGCTGTAGTCTCTGGCTGACCACTTAATTTCTCTGACCTGGATGAGTTGCTTCACACAGGAGTCAGTTTCCTCAGCTCTAAAGTGGGGATAATTCGCAAGTGAATGTGGGGATCAATTAGGTAGTAGATGGGAAAGTGCTTTGAAAACGTTGAAAATAAAGTGTCCCCGTAAAGGTTAGTTATTTAATTCTACCTTGGAACTAAAAGATCAGCTTTCTAGAGAAACAGCCACAAAGGATGAGAAGAGAGGAAAATAACTAAGTTAATGAACTCTATAAATCAAAACTGAGAAAGTTTGGAAGAAGAAAGAAAAGATTTTCTACTTGTCTGAGGTGGAAGGAATGTATTTCATTCTAGCTAGAATGTATTTGGAACCTGATCCAGACCAGGATTTGGACAAACCTTGTTGCAGTGACAGGGTTTGGGTCAGCTTTGGTCCCTGTTTGCCAACAGTTCCCTCAGGTCACTTGCACAGACCTAGCTCTGCCACTAAACAGACGAAAAGTGAAGCAGAGGGTGTAGGTATCAGGATGGGTTTCTTGGAAGAAGTGGCATTTGGACTGGGCTTTGAAGGATGAGTAGGTAAGGGAGGTGTGAGGGGTAGGGGTAGTTGTCAGATGGATGAGAGGAAAAGCCTGAGCAAAATCACAGTAGCAGGGAGGGGCATGAGTTTGGGGAACAGCAAATCAATCCATGTGACTGAAAATAAAGCTTTGTAAGTGAGGGGCAAAGGTGACAGATGAACCTGGAGAGGTGGATTGGGTTCAGCTCATGGATGCTCTCGAGGTGGCTGAGGAGCTTGGTCTCTGTCCTGTAGGCAATGGGGAGGCACTGGTGACCAGTGCCTTCCAACTGCCCTGGCCTGACCTTGCCTCACACAGGGTTCTGAGCAATGTAGGTGTTAGAAAAAGGTGTCTTTGCTTGATGAGACATACTCCATGGTTGAACCTTTAGTCTGGGTTGTTCCCACCAAAGCAGAATTGAGTGCAGCCTAAAGGAGTGGTTGGCCATGTCCTCTGCAGCTCAGGAATGCAGGTCTCTGTGCAGGTATCTCCAGGGCCCCAGGATGACCAAGCTCTGCCTCAGCCACACAGCTTTCTACTAGAGAGTGGAAGGCCATGAGCACTCCGGAATTCTTATGCTCCTCACCTTCCCTTAAATGTTTTTCAGGAGATATTTATGACTCCTCCTCCCTTTGCCTGACCCAACCTGTTTCCTGGTTGTTTCTGAACTCTGGTACTCTACGTTAATATTGATGCATATATGACCTAGCTAGCCCTTGATCTTCACCAATTTGCCAATCATTGCTGCCCTGTCCGCTAGTCTTCCCCTTCCCCCCAAGCACACATAAGCAGGAAAATCACTGCCAATATGCAGACGTAGGTTTAGCAGTGTCTTTGAGCACGGATTCCTCCATCTTGTTAGTATTGGGAAGCTGTTGTGTCTGAGTAGGTCAGCCCTTTACAAATCTGGCAATGACTAATCTGCCAAGTGGCAGCTTCATTGTCAAAAGATTCATAGCTTTGCTCAGGAAAGGTCAGATTCATTGGTTCTAGTCAATTAGAGAATAATTTATTGTCCCTCTTCTTTCTGTGATTTCCAAGACCATATGTGGTTTATCAACAGAGGGCCAATCTCTAAGGCAAAGCCAGGCACACCAATAATCCCTCAAAAGTCATAAATGGCACAAATGAAATATCCAAGTTTCTCTAGGTTAGAAGTCTCAGCTGGACCTTGTTCCCCACAGACCGCACCCCCCCCATCACAAGGAAGTTAAAGTGGGCTTCAGGTCCATCAAACACACTGGGAATCACCAGTATTTTACACATGTGAGATTGTATAGGCAGACTTTCAAAAGATGGCTGTTTCCTCTCTAGAATTATCCTGCAATTAGGACAGTCACCAAGTAGCAGGTATCAGAGTCTCGGTTATGTCCTCTGGTAAAAATAGTTAAATTCTTTTGGGGAATGGCTAAGTAAATAAAGTTAATAAACTTTACTACTCCATTTTAACCTAATTAATACAGCTGGGCATCAAGATAAACTAAAATGAGTAAATGGGATACACAATTAAAACAAGGTTTAGAGAAACACAACTCCCTAGGAACTTCAATGAAATGTCCTTGCTAAGCCTAACCTGATCCATTTAGTACTTGTCTACTCTTTCCCTTTCTTTAATCTGCTGGTTTCTATGTAAGGTACTGACCTTCCTTCAAATTTTTAATGGCTATCTCAAGCAAAGAAAGAAAGGAAGAACAACTTGGGCATCTCTTCTTTGACACCATCCTCCCCAATCATGAATTGTGATGTTGAAGGAATCATTCTTGTGGCTGTTTCCTAACAGCCCTCTCTACTCAAGTTATTAATCAAAGATGCCATTTTCTTCCCATCATAGTGCTTCTGCCTTTGTTTCCAAGGAATCTGAGAGAATCCAAAAGGGAAATAAAGATGGCCAGGTATGGGCTGCTTCCCAGCACGAAACCCTGTGATTGGCTTTTCCCCAATCAAGAGGGATTAAATGTTCCTTCTCCAAACCTAAGTTCTTTGCCTTCTAAAGCCAAAACGTATGGTATTCATAATATATGTTGGATGGTTCCTTAGCAATCACCACTCTTCAAAATGTTTTCTGTTAGGATTTGGACTTGGGAAACTGAATTATGCCAGAATGGAATGTTTAAGAGAATATTCCAAGAGCATAAGCAGATTTCTAAACAACCATATGTAAATGTTTTTTCCACATGTGCTGTGAAATCAGACCCAACATCAGAGTCCTCCACTGTAGCTCTGGTCTAGGCTCCTTGTAGGAAATGACCAATAACGATTTTGTTCTGTAGGGTGAGGATAGGGACCCAGGGGCTTTGGGGTTGCTTGACCTGTGGATCCTGAGGTGGGAATGACTCACTTGAGTCTGATTGGGAGATAGGCATCCGTTTTTATTGTTGTTGTTTGTTTGTTTAGATAAAAAGTTAGAAAGAAGTTTTGGAAGCAAAAACCTGTAGATCTAGAGAATAGAAAAGTGCTGAGAAATGGGGGAAATGTGATGAGCTTACCTCTCCAGGATAATAGAGGAACCATAAGGCATGGGTTCTGGGCACTATAACAGAGAAGTTGGGGAAGAGGGAGTAGATGAAGAGGACCAGAGACAAAGGGTGGTACAGGAGACTTTTAGAAGATTCCAAAACATTCCCCAGAAGTCCCTAATACAAAAGGCTGGTGACTTCTGTTAGGACAGGAGAAATGAAAGTGGGAACCAGGAAGACTCTCTCAGGTCATTGCCCAAATGAAGGAGAGGAGCCCAAAGGAGCAAGGGGAGGGTAGTGGAAGCAAACAGTGGCCTTAGAGTGGCAGGAAGGGAGAGGAGTTCTAGGAATGACCCCAGATTCTAGGACACACCTTGAGGGTTTCACAGACCCCAGAGATTCCTATTAGCCCTTTGTCAGTCCCTAACTGTCAATAGAAAGATCTGAGACACCACAAGTCCTTGCAGTCTCACCCAGCATTTCTACACTAACCAGTGTAGAACTCTTGACTTCAACTAGGGCCTCTGCCCACTTTGGATTGGCATGGATTCTCCCACAAGGCTGATCCCTTCATCACTCTTCTCCCTAATCAGCCTCTGTCTAGCCAGAGGTCCATACCAAGAAACCTAGATCTCCAGTCCAGACCCAGAGAAGCCTCTCTCCCACATCAGTGGTCTGTCTCCTCCTAACTTTGCTGTTTATGACTCCCCTCCTGGCCCAGCCACTCATCTGGCTTCTGGCCTCAGCTGATCTGCTCTGAGGAGACTTGCAAGTGAGCTCTTCTCTAGAACAAATGACCAACCCTCTTTAGAGTGACTCTGGATGCCAGAAGATTGGTATCTGCCAGCATCCCTCTTTCCCTTATTGCTTTGTGTTTCTAGCCTCCCCAGCTACCCCTCCTGGCCAAGTCTATGAAGGGGCTGCCTGATCCCAGAATCTCAGTGTCTCATTGCTGACCTGTGGCTTGGCCCTGGCTCTGTTTGCTCTGTGACTCATGGCACTGACCGCTGGCTGGACCCCTTCACTGATTACTTGCAGCAGTTGGACTGGGCTTCAAGTTCCTGGATACCTTCCCCAATCCAGGCCTCAGCCCAGATGTTGGTGAACAGCTCTACCTCAGCTTTGGATATTCTTCCCATTTTCCAATCAGCCTATGTGGCAGTGACAGTCGAGAGGCCTAGAGGGGCTTGTACTCTTGCCTCCAGGTGGGGGTTATAGCAAAGCAAATTATCCAAGTCCCTGGCTCATAGCACCAAAGTCTGATGAGAGATAATGAGTGAAACTAAGGAGGCTGGAGAACTCTGTCTGTCTAAAGAGTCATCAGAGAGTTCCCTGGCTGAGCCAGGATTGCCCCAGGGGCACTCATATAGCCAGAGGTTATAGCCAGCAGGGGAAGTCAAGAGGAGCCTGTCCATAAATGGAATTAGTGCATATGGACATTTGGGGCTAAAGACAACTAAAAACCTCCTGGTGGTGTAGTTTTGGTGTCCCAAGTGCTCATATGAATAACCAGAATCACCACACCACCTCTCAAACCCCAGGCTTACCTAGAAACCAGTATCCCAGGTCGGCACTGTCCAATAGTGGCTACCATATTGGACAGTGCAGATATAGAACATTATGCTTTTCCCCAAATGGAATTTCTGGAGTACAGATGAAGAAAGAATATACAAATGACTAGTGAACAGCTAAACTGACAAAGGGGCCAGACCAGAAGAGGGGGTTGATGCCATATGGGGAGAGAGATAGGGATCCTCATGTTTTGTCTTTCCTAGGCTAGCTCTCTTCTCAGTGAGGAGCTTTGAACTGGTGGTCCTACCTTGCTTTGCTATATCCCAGCCTCACTGGCCATTTCAAGTTTCACCTATATGAAAAAAACTATAAACTTCCATTGTCATCTAAAAGGATTTAAATAAATGAAGAAAGAGAGCTTATTCCTATGTAAGAAACCTCATTATCAAAGAAAGGTCAACTCTCCCCAAATTAATCTACAAATTTAACATAATCCCAAATAGATTTTAGGGGGCCTAGACAGGATGATTCTAAAGCTTATCTGAAATATAAACAATTGATAATAGCTAGAAATGTTTTTATAAAACAAATAAGGGACACGCTCTAATATTAAAATCTATTCTAAAATCACAATAACCACAATGAGATGTGACAGAAGAGACCAATTAGTGTACAGAACAGATCTAGAAGCGTACTCAAATATATGAATATTTAGTATATGATAAAGGAGGTATTTAAAATCAGTATGTAAATATGTTGAGATAAATGGATAAGTATTTCGGGGAAAAATTAACTTAGATTTGCCAAGTAGAGGAAAGCAAAGGGAAGCCACAATCTAATACTAGCCTCTTTTACAGTGTTGTCTGGAGGAAGCAGAAATCTGAATCTGAACAACAATGTACTCTTTTGTGTCTAGATTATTTCACTCAACATGATGCTTTTGGGATTCATCCATGCTGCTGCATGCATCAGTAATTCTCTTTCATTGCTGAGCAGTGCTTTACTGGATGAATATGCCACAGTTTGTTTATCCAGTTTGTGTATCCTGTTTGTATATACAAGTCTATCCAATTTGTTTATCAGTGCCCTGTTGATGGACACCTGAGTTGTTTCCAGTTTTAGACTATTACTAATAAAACTGCTATGAACTTTGTTGTATGATTTTTTATAGACATGTATTTTCATGGCTCTTGGGTAAATACCTAGGAGTTGAATGGTTGCATCATAAGGTAAGTGGAATTTTAAGTTTTATAAGAAACCAGATTTTTGACTTTTTCCCAAAGTGATCATATCATTTGACATTCTTACCAACAATGTGTGACAGTTCCTCATTCTCCACATCCTCGTCAGTATCTGGTGTTTTCAGTCTTTTTATCTTTAACTATTCTGCTGAGTGTGTAGTGGTATCTCATTGTGATTTTAATTTTCATTTCCAAGATGACTAATGACATAAGCAAATTTTCATGTGCTTATTGGCTATTTGTATATCTTCTTTTGTGAAGCGTTCTTCAATTTTTTTGACCATTTTTAATTGGCTGTCTGTCTTTTTATCATTCAGCTGTAGAAGTTCTTTACATATCCTGGTCAAATATAAGTTTTTAAAAAAATAATTTCCCCCAGTAGCTTACCTTACATAGTTTACATAGCTTACCTCTTCACTTTGTTAGCAGTATCATTTGATGAGCAGAGTTTTAAAGTTTTATGAAGTCTAATTTATCAATTTTTCTCATTGGTTGTATTTTCTGTGTCCTGGCTAAGAACCATCTGCCTACCTCCAAGTGACAAAGATATTCTTCCATAATTTCCTTTAAAATGTTTATGGTATTTTACTTTATATTTAGGTCCCTGAACCATGCCAAATTAATTTTTGTGTATGGTGTGAGGCTAGGTTCAATGTTCCCTTATCCATATCGATGGACGGTTATTCCAGTGCCATTTGTTGAAAATATTTTTTTCTTTCTTATTATATTGCTTTGGCATCTTTGTCAAAAATAAGATTACTGTAGGGCTTCCCTGGTGGCGCAGTGGTTGAGAGTCCGCCTGCCGATGCAGGGGACACGGGCTCGTGCCCCGGTCCAGGAAGATCCCACATACCGCCGAGCGGCTGGGCCCGTGAGCCATGGCCGCTGAGCCTGCGCGTCCGGAGCCTGTGCTCCGCAACGGGAGAGGTCACAGCAGTGAGAGGCCCGCGTACAGCAAAAAACAAACAACAACAACAACAAAAAAAAATAAGATTACTGTATAAATGTGCATCTACTTCTGGGATCTTTATTTTGTCACATTGATATTTTGGTCAATACTTATGCCAGTAGCACACTATCTTGATTAATAAAGATTTCCATTTAAAAACAGTTTGTCAATTTCTACTAAAAAAACTGTCATGGTTAAGACATGAATGTGTTAAGTCAGTAAATCTACAAATAAAATCTATGAATATATAAGTCAATTTGTGAGAATTGACATCTCACAAATAATGTCATGGTATCTATTTCCATTCCTATAATGGGTTTTTAATTAGAGAAGTATCTTTGTCAGATCTGTGCTTTAGAGAGATTAATTTTGTAGCAATATGAAGTATAGATTGAGCTAGCAGCATGGATACCACATGCTACTGTGATTGTCCATAGATAGAAAGTATGTGCTAGAATTGATGCCACAGTAGAGTGGAAATTAGAAAATGCATTCTAGAAATTGTCAGGATTCGATGACTAAAAGTGAAGAGTGAGAAAGATGATTAAGACTTAAATTACTCAGATATTTCTGTCCTGGATGATCAAGAGGATGACATTTCCATGAAACATACACTGCTTTTAATCTAGAAACAATTAAATGCTTATTATGTAGCAGAGCCTGTGCTTGGCACTAGGGACACAATAAGAACAAAAGCCTACATGGTCCCCACCTTACTGGAACACCCTGTGGATGAGAAAAACATTTATTAGATAATCACACAAGTAGATGTAAACTTGCAACTAATAAAAGTGCTCTACAGAAAGCACGCCTAGCACCTAAATCTTGGTTTCTAATTTCTTTCTCCAATAAAGGGAATCAGGTCTCCTTGGAGAAATGGCTGATTCTAGGGCAGGGGCAGAAAATATACAAGATAAGCCAAGAATCTTGTAGCACTAGAAAGTAAAGAAGTGCTAAAAACAAAACAAAACAAAATCTCTCTATGATGGGAGTATGTCAAAGTGACACAAAGGAGCCAACTGAAAGACAAAATAATTATAGTGGCATTGGAATATAACCCAAAGTGTAAAGTAAATATTCATATAGTGATATAAATAAATGATTGAATAAGTTAGTAAATGGGGGAGAAGAGACAGCCTCTCACACAGAATAATTCCTAATAAATTATGTAGATACTCTACCCTAAAGGAAGGGAAGCTAAACACCTACTCTTTAAGTGTGCACTGCACATAGTAACTTCTTTATAAAGAGTACAGTGTGGAAAAGGGGGAAAAGCGTAATTTCACAGTGGGGAAACCTGACAAACTACTTCAGCCAGGTGATCAAGGTCAACATCAACCATCATAAGTGATGTAGGTAGTATGTTGCTTTGATATTGTGTGATTAAAAATTCACTTTAAAAAAAAAAATTCACTTTACTTCTGTGATTTTGCTCCCCCCAGAAAACATAACCCCAGTCTAATCATGAGAAAAACATCAGACAAATCCCAATAGAGGGGTACTGTACAAAATACCTGAACAGTTCTCCTCAAAACTTTCAAAGTCATCAAAAACAAGGACAGTCTGAGAAATTGTCACTGTCAGGAGAAGCCTACGGAGACATATATTTAGACAACTAAATATGTTGTGGTATCCTGGAATACAAAAAGGGCAATAAGTAACAACTAAGGAAATCTGAATAAACTACAGACTTTAGTTAATAAGGTGTCAATATTATAACTCACTATTATAACAAATGTTCCACACTAATGTAGTATGTTAATAATAGGGGAAACTGTGAAGGGTGGAGAGGTATATGGGTACTCTCTGTACTATCTGTTCAATATTTCAGTGAATCAAAAACCTTTCTAAAAAATAAAGTCTATTAATTTTTTTAGTTCCTCTAAAGGAGAAGGGCATGGTCTAAGGGTGACTAAGGTCCAAGAAGGGCTCCCTGAGGAAGTCACCCTTTATCTGCGATCTAAGGAATGAGGAGGGATTAAGTAGTTGAAGATCTAAGCATCAGTCAGTGTAAAAGCCTTAGGTAGAAGGAAGCATGGTGTGTTCAAGGAACAGAAATAAGCTCATTGCATTTTAAGCAGCATGATCATGGGTGAATATGGTGCCAAATATGGTGGAAAAAATAGCTAGGAGCCGGGATGTATAAGGCTTTGTAGGCCATACTAAATATTTTTGTCTTTATCTTAGAGCAATGATGTTAAGTAGCAGGGTATGGGAGGAGGCATGAAGCAAAGGGAGAGGTAAAGGATGACACCCACATTTTAGTTTGGCCAAGTGAGTGGCTGATACAGCATTCACTAAGATTGGGACACTGAAAGAGGGCAGGAGATCAGTTTTGGACAAGTGTGATTTAAGGTGCCTGTTGGATATCCAAGTTAAGGTGTAGAGTAGACAGTCCAGACGTATAGGTCTGAGTTCAGAAGAAAGTTGTGAGTTAAAGATAAGCTTGTGTGTCTTCTGCATATAGATGATAAATGAAGCCATGGACATGAATGAGACCACCTAGGGTCTCACATTCAAGAGCCTAAATATAAAGGTGGGAAGTCATCAATATGTAGATAAACATGCTCTTTCCTAGAGAGACTGTAGAATGAGAAGAGGACCTATGGAAGACCTCTGGGGAACACCAACATCTAAGAGGAGGAAGAATAAGTGAAGAAGAGAGCAAAGACAATCTAGATGAATAGTGTGATGTCATTGACACCAGAAGAGAAAACCTGAGAAAGTGACCTGGTGACCAAGAATTCAAGATCAATAAAGACTGAAGAGACCTCTGGATTTGGTCACTTCAATGTTTGTGAAAGAACTATTATGTAGAGTGGTGTTGGTGGTGGTAACTTTATTGCTGTGGCTTCAAGAAGGAGTGAGAACAGACTACTTTTTTTAAAAAGTTTGTTGATAAAGAGAAGGAAAAGATTGGGACAGTCATTGGGCAGGAATAAAAATTCAAGAGAGATTGAGGACACGAGAGAGAAATGATAAGCAATGGAATAAAGTATTGCTAGACACCAAATTTAAATTCATTTATTAGACCTCACCATATTTGATGACTATCTTCTCTCCAATTTAATGGGTTCCAATGAATGATGTACTCTGCATTTCATCACAAGCATGGCTGGGGCTTGTGATAGATGGGGAGGCTGTACAAATATAGGTGCTGGTTTGGGATTTACCATATATCAATATTTACTATGGACATAATCAGTACAGCTGCTCACAGTGATACTTCCAACTAAATAAGCATCTTCTCCAAAGTCAGCCCTGCCTCCATTTCAGGCAATAAAAAAGCAGCTTTTGAATCTATCACGGTCTTGCTTTTTGAGTGATTCTGAGTTGGTTGGGTGGTAGTTTGTAGCTCAGGCTGCAGCCAAGGAGCAGGCTTTGCTTCTGGCTCCTTTCTAGGCAAGATCTTTAATCCAACAGTGCTCTAGACCAATCCTTTCTCCACAGCCTCAATCTTGTCTCTTCCCTTGCCTGTGTTTCAGATCTCCAAGCCAAGGACTTGCTTCCTGTAGCTAAGAACACAGGAGCCATGGCTTCCTGGCCCATCTCCATTCCCATTAGTTTGGTATCTAGTAGCCTAGGTCAAGAAGTGACTTAGACTGGGGCAGAGGTAGTGCTTAGTAACTGCATGTACCTACCAGTGAATCTATTCTGGAAAGCACTGTTGGTCCCAGAATACAACTCTGCTGTATTGGAGTTGCCTTCATGTACTGTAACTGCCATGGGGTAACCTGAAAACAAGCCATCCTGCTTGCCTGTCCCCTCAGAAGTTTGGTCTGCCTGTTTCCTTAGAGTTAGGCATGGTATCCCCTACTTCAACTGCACACGTGTGAAAAACAAAGTGTGCCAGCTTGTTGGCAACAGCTCTTCCTATCCTCATTGAGTCTTAGATCCCAGACAGGTGGCAGCCTGCACTGGTACCCACTCTATGCTCAGCTTTGTACTGGGAGCAAATGAGACACCAAGAGATTTAAACACAACAGTTCTATCCTTAAAGATCATAAGAAGTCACTTGACTGCAAAGTGGGCAGACATCTAAAGATCCAAGAACATGAACCCAGAGTGGCATAAGTACTCACATTTTCTCATCTAATTCTCACAAAGCCCTGCATAATAGATCTTATTCTTACTATACCCAAATTAGAGAGGAGGAAACTGAGGTTCAGAGAGGTGAATCACTTGACCATGGTCAATTTTTGTAAGTAGAAAATACAGGATTCAAATCTAAATCTGTATGACTCTAAAGCCTGTCTTCTTAAGATCTTAAGACCTCTGCAAGCCTGGTCTAAGCAAACATTGACCTTGCCAGTGACTGCCACATCAAATGCTTGGGGCAATACCTTCTATAGGATGAAGGCATCTGGCTGGTGTTTCTGGGAAGAGGAGGCACTGGAAGAGTGGAAAGATAGTCTGGATCTTATTAGTGTGGGCAGTTGCACTCCAGGGCTCAACATAGCTGCTCTATTCCTGTATCTTGCCAGGTTAGTCCTGCCCTGGATGATGTGGTATTTCATCGAGTATGCCCTTTGCCTCTGTAATTAGATTCCCTTCATCTCCAAGCAAAAATAATAGATTGGCCTTCTGTTTGCTTAGTTACTCAGCTCTGAAAAGCCATCTCACTTGAGCTAACTTTTAAATCACTTACAGGAAAATAGTCCTGCTGCTAACACCTACATTCTGGACTGACTTGGGTATGACAGTGGACAAGTCTCTCTGGGCCTCATTTTTCTCATTTGTAAAAGATAGTTCTGTCGGGTTTCATTCCATCTATGCTCCATCGATTGAAGAGGATAGATTCAACCAACGAACAAAAATTTATTGAGGACCTCCTTTTGTACCAGGTATACTGAGACATAAATCATACAGTGGTGAATAAGACAGAAATGATCTTGGCCCTCATGGGGTTTAGCATCTTTGGTGGGGAGGTGGCCATATAGCAAGTACATTATCACACATTGTGATCAAAGCATGAGGGCTAAAAGACCAGGGTGTCTAACTCTGCCTAGGGGATTATATAAGGTTGCCTTCCTCACCTTTCCCTTTCCTTGAATAACTTCTACACATCACTTGCTCATTCATTCATTCATTCACTCCCCAAACATTTCCTAGTGCCTGCTGAGTATCAGACACTGGACATACAGTGAAGGTCAAGGGAGACAATGTCTTGGCCCTGTGGAGATTACATTCAAGTGGAAGAGATGCACAAAAAGCGAGCAAACAAACACACATACAGAGAGAATTCAGAGAGTGATAAGTGCCCTAAGGAAGAAGACTCGGGACAACGTGTTTATAGCCCTGTAGCTGCATTAGTTTGGCTGGTTCAGAGAAGGCCTCTGTGAGGAAATAACATTTGAGTTGAAAGTGATTAACTAGAAGGAGTCAGTCACATAATGATCTGAGAGGTAGAGCTTTTCAAGCAAATGAAAAAGTAAATACTAAAGCTCTAAAGAGAGACTGAGCTTGGTCTATTTAAGGAAAAGGAGGAAAGAAATCCCATGGGGTTGGCATATGGGGAATGAGGCAAGAGTAGTACCAGATGAGGTTGGAGTGGTAGGGAGAGCCAGGTAACTTGGAGCCTTGGAGGTCGATAAGAAGGGTGAGTTTTATTCTCTGCAATAGGTAACCATGGGAGATTTTAGCAGGATAGAGAGCTAATTTGCATTTTAAAATCACTCAATATTAGATATGTAGTTTGCAAATATTTTCTCCCATGTGTAGTTGTCTTTTCATTTTGTTGATTGTTTCCTTTGTGGTGCAGCAGCTTTTTCGTTTGATGTAGTCCCACTTGTCTATTTTTGCTTTTGCTGCCTTGTTTTTGATGTCATATCCAAGAAATCATTCCCAAGGCCTATATCAAGAAGGTTTCTCCCTATGTTTTCTTCTAAGAGTTTTACACTTTCAGGTCTTTAATCCATTGTGAGATGATTTTTGTATATGATGTAAGATTAGGGTCCAATTTCATTATTTGTGTGTGGAAATCCATCTGTCCCAGTAGCATTTCCCCATTGTGTATTTTTTGGCATGCTTGTCAAAAACCACTTGACTGTATATGTGAGGGTTTATTTCTGGGCTCTCTGTTCTATTCCATTGATCTATATACCTGTTTTTGTGCCAGTACCACACTGTTTTGATGACAGTAGGTTTGTAATATATTTTGAAATCAGGAAGTGTGATGCCTCCAGCTTTGTTCTTCTTGCTCAGAATTGCTTTGGCTATTCGGGGTCTTTTGTGGCTGTATATGAATTTTATGATTTTTTTTCTATTTCTATGCAAAATGCCATTGAGGTTTTGGTAAAGACTGCATTGAATCTGTAAATCACTGTGCGTAGTATGGATATTTTAACAATATTAATTCTTCCAATTAATAAATATAGGACATCTTTCCATTTATTTGTGTCTTTTAAAATTCTTTAATCAATGCTTTGTAGTATGGGGTATACAAGTCTTTCGCCTCTTTGCTTAAGCTTATTCCTAAGTATTTTATTCTTTTTGATGTTAATGTAAATGGGATTGCTTTGTTGATTTCCTCTTTCGATAGATCGTCAGTGTATAGAAACATAACTGACTTTTGTACTTTGACTTTGTACCATGCAGCTTTCCTGAATTCATTTATTCTCCAAATAAAACATTAAAATACCCAATGGGTACATGAAAAGGTGCTCAACATCACTAATCATCAGGGAAATCAAAACCACAGTGAGGTATCACCTCACACCTACTAAAATGTCCATTATCAAAAAAAACAAAAGTTAAATAAGTGCTGGTAGGGATGGGATGTAGAGAAACAAGTATTGATGAAGATGTGCACTGTTAGTGAGAATATGAATTGGTGCAGCCACTGTAGAAAACAGCATGGAGATCACTCATAAAACTAAAACTAGAACTTCCATGTGATCCAGAAATCTCACTTCTGGGTATATATCCAAAAGAATTAAATCAGGGTCTTGAAGAGATACCTGCACTTCCACATAGACTGCAGCATTGTTCACAACAGCCAAGATGTAGAGCAACCTCAATGTCCACTGACAGATGAATGGATAAAGAAAATGTGGTGTATATAAATATATGCACAATGGGATATTATTCAGTCTCAAAAAAAAGAAAGAAATCTTGTCTTCTGCAACAACATGGATGAACCTGGAGGACATTATACTAAGTGAAATGAGCCAGACACAGAAGGACAAATACTACGTGATATGACTTATATGAGGAATAAAATAGTCAAACTCATAGAAGCAGAGAGTAGAATGATGGTTTCCAGGGGCTCAGGGAAGTGGAAAACAGGGAGTTATTAGTCAAAGGATACTAAGTTTCAGTTAAACAGGACGAATAAGCCCTAGAGGCCTACTGTACAGCATGGTGCCTGTAGCTTATAATACTGTACTGTATACCTAATAATTTGCTAAGAAAGTAGATCTTATTTTAAGTGTTCTTATCAAAATAGGTAGGTAGGTAGCTGGTAGATAGATAGATAGATAGATAGATAGATAGATAGGGCAAGGGGAAACTTTTGGAGGTGACGGATGTGTTTATGGTATAGATTGTGGTGATGGTTTCACACTGTATACCTAACTCCAAAATCATTAAATTGTATATATTGAATACATACAGTTTTCTGTACATCAATTATACTTCAATAAAGTGGTTAAAAAATCACTCTAGCTGCTGAGCAAAGAACAGGTTGGGAGGCAAGCCAAGAGTGTATTAGTCTGCTCAGGCTGCTGTAACAAAATACAATAGACTGAGTGGCTTAAACAGAAGATTTATTCCTCACAGTTCTGGAGATTGAAAGTCTGATATCAGGGTGCCAGCACGGTTGGGTTCTTGGTGAAAGCCCTCTTCCTGGTTTTGCATATGGCAATCTTCTTTCTGTGCCCACATATGGTGGAGAGCAGAGAGAGAGGAAGCAAGCTCTGTCGTGTCTCTTCTTATAAAAGCACTAATCTCATCATGAGACTCCATCCTCATGACCTAATCACCTCCCAAAGACCCCACCTCCTAATGCCATCACATTTGGGATAAAGGCTTCAACAAAAGAATTTTGGGAGGATACAAACATGCAGTCCATAACACAGGAAGACCAGTTACAGAGGGGGAGGTGACAGTGGCTTTAACAAGGATGCTCTGGCTGGGAACACTCTCAGAGGTCTTCTGCCAGGTCTGCTGCTACACGGCTGTACATGTAGAGAGTGAGATGCCTGCTGTGACAGTCCCTCTCCTCCCACAAGTGTTAAAGAAGTCCACCTGAAAGCAAGAAGATAAGTGGAATGGGGAGTCAAGAGACAGAGATACCTCTACCCACAGGCACACTAACCTTGGTTCCTGATTCCCCTGAAGATCCATCCCCAGGATGTCTGTCTATTTCTGCCTTACCAATGCCATTTCAATGTCATGGTGCTAGAAATGCACCAACTGGGCAACATCTTCCCACGATCTCTTCCAGGCAGAAAGGCCTGAGGCCCCCCTTATCATATTTTCTGACTACAGTCTGGAAGAGCCTAGCCTGGGAGATTGGCAGCCAGTGCCCACACAGGCAGGACCTTTGTATGCAAAGCACAGGGCTGAATGCTGCATCTCCCACCTCTTATTGCTTGCCACCTCCAGTCTGTGCAGGGGCTGTGACTTGCCCCACCAGGAAGACAGGAAGGAGGCCCAGGGAGAGTCTGGGCCATGCCCAAGGCCACATTCAGAGGAGGAAGCCAAGTCAGGATCTGAATCCAGCTTTCCAGACTCCTAACCCCATGCTTTTTTCCACCCCACAGTGCTGCCAGGCCTTTCCAAGAGAGAAACCAAGAGTCAGAGAATGGCTTTGAAGCAGGAAACCACAATTCCCTTGCCAAGCCCACATTCCCAGCAGAACAAACCCCTTTCATTCTCCTGCCACCTCAGCAATAGAAACCTCCCCGCCACGTCCTTCTCTTCCTGCCTTCAGGCTCAGATTTCACTTCACCTCACAGCATAGGACAGAAAGACAGCCAGAGTTAGGCAGAGGGAAGGAGTTAGACAGAATTAGGTGAACACCAGAGATGGTGTGAGGGGTAACACGGGATGCAAGGATGGCGAGGGGAGGTGAGATTCATTTGCCAGAATGAATGCCGATTATCCAGGACCATTGGCAACCTGGTGGATCAGGAGGGGCCAGACCTGATTAAACATTGGAAGACATAGCTCTGCTTCCAGCGGGTGCTTCAGATCTATCAGCTTCCAGCTCCCTGCAGACCCAGGGTGCTCCTGCCCAGCACCTTCAGGCCTCTGAACTGACTGTGAAAGCCCAACTGGTATTTGTCACCACACCTGCTTACCTTGTTCTGGGGCCTTGGGTAAGATCCTTCCTATTCCTGGACCCAAATCCTCCCATCTGTAAAATGAAAAGCTGGCCTAAATTACTCCTGACTGAGAACCTTCCAACAATGTTGCCCCATGAACTTTGAGATGGGAGGGTGCTGGACTGTATACATGGTTGATGTGTAGCAGAAGCAGAAGCTGGGAAGGAGTGGGCTTGACACAGGGACCTGGCCTGCAGGAAGTAAGGCATGGAAACAGCCTCCACTATGAAAAAGACCATGGTTAAGGGCTCTGTGCTCACACAGCATACCCAGAGCCAACTGGGCCTGTGATTAGGAGGTGGGGAGTATAGCCCATGAAGAAAGGCTGGTAGACAGGGACGTTAGATTTTCCCAGACGTGCAATAGTCTCTGACTGAGAAAATGCTCTGCCAAAGCTTGAGCTGGAACATGGATTGAGAGGCTAGAAAGGCTGAGGAGCACAGGGTTGGGGGAGAGAAAAGAGGAATGAGGCAGCCACCATAAAAGATTAATTTTCAGAAAAGAACCAACATGTTTAAAGAGGGTATTTAATAAATGTTCCTTTATGATATATAATAGCTCCCTGACCTCTCCTTGAAGTCTTCAGTGAAATGCCATATTAACTGTCAATGTATTTTTGCTTTTGGATTTATACCTTTTGATGTCTGAGCAATATGCTGAGACAGCCCTCCAGAAAGGCCTGGTGCCAGATCAGGTATCACCTAAGGAAGCCCCAGCACCTTTGAGTTGCATATAGAAAAGTTTTACTAGTATGGCCTGTCTGATGGCCCACCAGCTACTCACCCACCCCTATCTCCATATCCTCCATTCTGGGGCAACCAAGCCACAGAAGCCCCTCTGCTCAAGAAGGGTGAGTAACCTTAAGGAAGAATCAAAGAAGGAGCAAGGACTCAAGGTTGATTTCATGGTGCAGTCACTTGAAAGGCAGACCCTGAGTCTCAGAGATCTGGGGAATCACATATAGGGTCTAAGTTGGACTTGCAAGCTCATGGGTGCCATTGGAATGGACTGAAATATGTGTCCCCCAAAAGTCATATGCTGAATCCATAACCCCACAATATGATGGTATTTGTAGATGAGGTCTTTGGAAAAAAATTAGGTTTAGATGAGGTTCTGAGGGTGGGGCCCTCATGATGGTATTAGTGCGCTTGCAAGGAGACACACCAGAGAGTGCTCATGCCCTTCCCTCCTCCTCCTCCTCCTCTTGTTCTTCTTCTTCCTCTCTCCTTCTCTCTCTCTCTCTCTCTCTTTCTCTCTCTCCCCCATGTGAGGACATAGTGAAAAGCTGGTCAGTTGGTCATCTACAAACCAGGAAGAGAGTCTTCACCAGAAGCCGATCATACTGGCACCTTAATATCAGACTTCTAGCTTCCAGAACTGTGAGAAATAAATATCTGTTGTTTAAGCCACCCAGTCTATGGGATTTTGTTATGGCAGTCCCGACTAAGACACCATTCCTGACAGAAAACCAGAGCTTTTCTCTTCACATACATGTTCATCAGCATCCTATGGGCTAGGTATGAAAGGAAGTGTTAACCCCATTCTACAGGGCAGGAAACTGAGGCCCAGAAAGCAACCTTACTTGGCCAAGGTCACAAGATGACTAAGTTTGGGGGCTGAGATTCAAACTGAGTATTTTTGAGTCCAAGTCCAATATCTTAGTCCCAATTTCTCAAAGTGTGGCCCAAGGACAATATGTTTCAGACTGCCCTGCGGAGCTTCTTGAGCAAGCATAACCAGGGGGCCCCAATCCCAGGCTTACTAAGTCACAGTATCTGAGCATAAGCCCATGAATCTGCAGTTTAACCAGCTGTCCTGTGATGTTTAGACTTCCTAGCATTAAAGAAGACTGTATCAGTTTACTCAGGCTGCTGAAACAGAGTCCCACAGACTGGGGGTCTTAAACAACAGCAATGCATTGGGGTCATTAAGGCTGGAAAAGTCCAAGATCAAGGTGTGGGCACTTGGTTGCTTCTGAGGGTTGAGAGGGCAGGTTCTGTTCCAGGCCTCTCTCCTTGGGCTTGTAGATGGCCCAGGGTCCTCTCATGGTCTTCCCTCTGTATATGTCTGTATTAATGTCCTCTTCTCATAAAGATACAAGTCCTATTGGATTATGGCTTACCTTAATGACCCCATTTTAATTTTATCGCCTCTTTTAAGACCCTATCTTCAAACATAGTCACATTCTGAGATACTGGAGATAAAGACTTCGACATATGAATCTTAGGGATACACAATTCAGCCCATAACAGAAGCACTGACTGAAAATATGATTCCTAAGCCCCTTTCCTAGTGAAAAACAAGTAATTTCTCTTTCTCTCCCTCTTCCTCCCACCTCCTATCCCTCTAAAAGCAATAGCATGTTGTTTTAGAGCACTGACTGCAGGAAGCCCTGCTTCCTATTTCCATATCTCCCAGCCCACCTGAGGCCTCTGAGGACCCTCAGGAAGCTGAGGATGGTGGGTGTGTGCATGGGTGACGTGTGACATGTGGCTGCTGAAGAAAGGCTCCGACTGTCAGGTGTGCAAGTTGGCTCTGTCTGCATGTCTCCAGGGGGCCACAATTAACCCAAAACCAAATGGAAGACATACTTCCAGTGGCAGGAAACACACACCCACCACTCTGGCTCAGCGCCAACACAGTAAATACTGTCTTTCATGCCCTGCAACTGATAAACTCATGTAACTCGAATGAAACCATCAGGGCTCATCATCACTCACAAACTCCAGCATGCCAGCCAAAGATAGCAGAAAATGAAGATGATGTCCAGGAGGGATGCATAAGGGTGGCCCTCTTTTGCCACACCCTGCGTCCTTGGGCCACAGTGACTTGAGGGGTAGTGGCATGTGGAACAGCCCAGCCTTGCCCACAAGCATATCATGGAAGCTGCAAATCTCAACCCAATGGGACCTGAACTATCCCGGGCCCTTTGGGTGCTCCTCCTACACCACAGCTGACATGCCAGATACACTGAAGCTCTTGTCCCCAGAGACCTTTACTTACACAGCCCTTTTGCTCTCTGTGGAAGGTCCGGGCACTTTGCAAGAGCCAGCTCCAATCCTCACTGACCCAGAAAGTTTTGAGCCCAATCCAATGCCATGTCCTCTGAAGTCTCCAGCCCCTGGCATAGATTCCTGGTTTCCCCACTCCCTTTGCTCGTCCAGCACAGAGTCCATTCACACTGGGAAAGCTCAGTTTGCTCTGAGAAACAGCTCAGTGGGTTGGGATGGTTCTAACAGTGCATGAGATCACACTGTGGCCAGCCTCCCTCCAGCTCCATTTCCTGGTGGCCCAGAGCTACTGTCCTGGCAGTCCTACTTTCCAATGTTCCTGTACCGTGCACCTCCCCCCACCTAGCCACGAGCAGGGAAAGGCAGGGTTTTCTTTTGGTTTTTTTTTTCGTTTTGGGCTGCGTGCTGCTTATGGGATCTTAGTTCCCTGACCAGGGATCGAACCCGTGCCCCCTGCAATGAAAGCGCAGAGTCCTAACCACTGGACCACGAGGGGACTCCAGAAAGACAGTTTTGAGGACCCGCTATGCCCTGGCTTTCAGAAGCAGAACACGGGTTCTTCTGCAATGCTTGCCAGGCTGGTAAAGGGCCTCACTCCTGGCAGTGGGGAGGTTGGTGGTAGGGCTGTAAAGGCCTCCCTGGCAGCAAGAAGAAAGAGGAAGGGAGGAAAGCCAAGTGGATGCAGTTTTGTGACAGTCCTGCCCATAGGAGCAGAGAGCTGGAGGTGGAGTGGGTGCGCTGTGAGAGAAGGAGACAAAACCAAGAGCTAAAGCAGGGCAAAGGCCCACTGTGCCAGGCCCAGTGCACTGCTCGAGGGGCCACTCAGCTTGCGTACTTCAGCATTTTGCATGGAGGCTGTTCAAAGAACCCCTACCGGATCCAGACATGGGCCCTCTTCACCCCTGATGATGTAGGTAGAAGACTGTGGAGATGAGGTCTCAGTCCCAGAGCTCAGGCCTCTTCTGAAGGGGGCGACGTATGTCTGTGAGGATCCACCCTGGTCATGCCAAGCTCAGCAGGCAGGAGCTAAGCCGATTTCTGTAGCCATGAAAGCAGCTGCTGCGATGTCATTCCGTGAAGACAGCTGTGTTGCATGGGCAGGCTTGATGTCATCCCCCAGGCATCTGGGTGGGATTGCTGAGCCCCCTCCATCCCACTTTTGCCTCATTTGTGTGTGTACATCTGTCTCCTTCACTTAACTGAGAGTCCCTCCAGGCCAGCAATGGCATCTGATTCCTGTTTCTATCACACTCATCCCATAGCCCACACCCTAGAACCTGGCACTGAATAGATGATAGCTCAGTATTTGCAAGGGTGCCCAGTAACCCAAAAAATCCATAAAGACGAAGCATGAAGTCACCACTGCAGATATGGGTCAGGAGATCAGTAATTCTGGGACAGGCGGCCTCTGCCCTGGGACACAGCTGGGGCTGGGATTGATGTAAGAGCTGTGTGTTTCTTAATCTAAAGGAGAGCTGGCTTGCTTCCTCCACCCATGAGGGATGTGTAAGGTCTGTTAAAGAAGCACTGGGCTCTCCAAAATTTTCCCACACCCACACTCCCCCAACCTTCCTCCTCCTATTCGTATTCCTCTTTCATTTTTTGCATATGTATTGACTTTCTCCATTTTACCAGCAGTATATGCTCATTAAAGAACATTTGAAACATTTCAAATAAAAGAAAGATGCAGAAAATGTCATCTACATTCCACCCACCCGAAGATAGCCACGATTAATATTTTGAAATTTATTTCCCCTAATCTTTCTGAGCAGTGAGGCTTTATAGGTGTTTGGTTTATTTCTACTGCTTAGGGACAACTGGCAACCTGGTGCAGAAGAGGGAGCAGAATGAGGCAATGTAAATGTCAGGAGAGTGTCATTTGAGTCCCTGCTGTGCTTCTGATGTGCTTTGTGGTGTTTGGCGTGCCCTGACCCTCCCTGGGCTGCAGTTTTCCTGTCTGTGTAATGGGGTATTGGATTAGAGAAGTTCACAGCCTTCTTCCAACTTAAAGATTCTTGGAATTCATTAAGGAGTAGGGAAGGCTGCAGGAAGAGGTTGTTATTTGAATTGAGATTTGAAAATGGAAACTCTGTTAATACATTTTGAAGAGGGCAGTCTAGGGAGAAGAAAAGGCAGTTGCAAAGGCAAAAAGGTTGGAAGACACAAGCTGCCCTTGGGGTTGGCCCCTGTAGGTGGAGTGTGTGGGAAGTGTCAGTGGGAGATAAACTGGGGCCAGACACCAGATGCCTGGAATTCCTTCAGTTGAAGGCCCTCTGCGTCCAAGATGGGACCCAAGCACAGGGTGTCTGTGAGCCTACAGAGTAGAGCGTGGCTGTTGGGAGACGAGCAGGGGACAAAGCCAGCTGCTGCTCATCCAGGTATGAAATCTCAGGCAGAGCTGGCCTTGCTAGCCAAGCTGAAATGGAAGCCTGTGAAATCAAGGACGGTCGAAGCCAGAAGCCTAAGGACTCCACCAATTGCAAGCACAGTACAAATCTGAGGGTAAAGGGCTTAAAAAACCTGGAATCTGAAAGAAGGAGCAGAAGCTCCAATAAGAATACAACTCAAAAAAAAGGAAAAGTTGTAAGAAGAGTAAAATGATGACCTACACACAGAGTTTAGATTATCCTGAATCTCAGCCAGCTTTATTCTCACGACTCCCACACTATTGTAGACAAGCTGGCAGATGAGAATGAAAATTTTGAGAGAAACAGTCAAACTTCCTAGGAAAGAAGAGGGTTGGGGATAAGGAGCTGGGCATTCATTCACCTATTTATTTCACAAGCATCTCCAAGGGCCTGCTGAGCAGCCAGCCCTGTAAGAGAGGCTTCGCACCAAGCTCTTGACCCTCCCTGTCAAGACTTAAATTTACGAGATAAGCGTATCAGAAACAGTTGACCATTGCCCTGCACTTCGTTCCAACTTAAATAAACTTTGAGGGAATAGTGGCACTGAGATTACTGCCTCATGGTCTTACAGCTTTGATCCACTAACTGGATCAAAGAAAATGTAGCTTGTGTTTCCATTTATCCATAATACTTTATTATCACAAAACATAATAAGAGTGTTGCAAGGTTGGACTGACATTTGAAAGTCAGTTGGCCCAGAAGCAGTATTACTGATTTAAATAGATAAGTATACATATTTATTAGACTCGATGTTTCTAAAAAGAGATACAGGTTTCTAAATGCATGCAGCTGAAGAAAGGTAGGTCCCTAGTCACCAACCTCCCGCCACTATCCACAAAGCAAATGATACAGCCAGGCTTGAAGAGAAAGTCCTGCAGCATTGCCTCTGGTAGGCTCGAGGCCTTCCAGACGTTTTTCATCAAGTTCTATTCCCAGGCAACCAGCCAACATTTTGTCTCAGTTCAGCTGGACAGACTTGTGGCGGCTGGTTGGATAACTTGGGGGGTAACTGTTTGGCCTCCCCGAGAGCCCTGTTCACCTAGGAGGTATCTACCATGGCTCCTTGACCCCTTGTATTTTCCTCTTGTCTCGTGGCAGTGCAAAAGGAGAAAGAAACATTGGAGATCATCATAAATACCCTGCGGTGGTCTTTTTCTGCAGGCAGTTGCCCCTCTCAGCTAGCTTTTGAAACTAAACAGGTGTCCTATGTAAGGAGAACTCTGGTCTTCCAGAAGCAACCGTAAGCCTATTTCCCACACACCTGCTGTGAAAGGCAGAACCTGATTGGCCCTGTGATCCAACCCCCTGCCCAGTTTGTTTTGCCTCAACTAATCCCAAGAACAATCAGTTACATCCTCTGAACCTTTATCAGTGGCCATTCTCTCTTCCTTCCTCCACAGGAGATTCGGAGTCTTTTAGGAAGACCCTGGAAACCCTGGCGTGTGCTGTGGGGGTGGAGGGAGCCCAGAGAAGGCCCTGGCAGCAGTGGTGGTGGCAGCAATGGCGGTAGTAAGAATGGAGGGTGTAGCCCTGCTTACTAAGTTCAGAGGGGGGAACCTCTCCCTGCCCAGCCTCTTTGCCTGCTTACTTGCTGCCTGTCTCCTTGTTGAAATGCATACAGTGCACTGGAGAACCATGGAGCATCAGGGCTTTTCATGCTGATCATAAAGGCAGCTTCATCATCAACTCCCTTCATTATCTATGTGTCCATGATAAAGTCAGCCCTGTCCGTGTGGACTGTGAGTCTCCCCTGGCCTCTATCTACAGCTATCACTGTTCTTGCCACTCTGGTTGCAGATTAAACATCTATCAGGCTGATAAATGGCCTCTGCAGCAGTGGTAGAAATGCCAAATCACCTTAGAGCAGCCAGGGGCAGTTGATCCAACCAGGGCAGCCCAATACAGGGAGCCCAGCCCCTGGAGCAATCAGTTTTGCCTCTGCGGCTTTGCACCCAAGCTCACCTGTGGTTCACCAGCCTCACAGGTCAGCTCAGATGGAAGGATGCCAAGGAAGCTTGGTGATGCCCTGGCTAGCCAGTAGCCCTAGGAGAGCAAATACTTATACTTCCTCTCCTGGTATGCCCAGGCAAAACTGGAGCCCCCACCCCAAAGAGACATGAGCCTGGGCTTTTAGCCCAGGTGTGCAAGGCAGTGGGTTATGTATGCAAACTATGAGGTAAGGGGCTGTTGGCTGCTTCTACCCCAGACCAGTGGGAGGAGGCAGCAGGGAGCCCTGTGAGAGGGGGACTGACAAACAAGCTCCACATTTGTGCATTCTTACAGCGTCTCTGGTAACCAAATCCACCTCCATGCCATGGTACATGAATTTGCCAGTTAAATACTGAAGAGTGTGGAGATTTGGGCTGTGGCTCATCAGCTCCGCCCTCAGGGGCCAACAGTGACTCTCCTGCTTCATGAGGAACTCCAGGCTGCCTCCAAAATTCTTGCTGCTCTGAAAGAGAGGGGACAGATTCAGAGTGCTGAAGCCCCTGGGACCTCATTCTTTTCCATACTAATTGGCAAGTTCATCTCCAAGGTTTTGGTGTCATTGCAGTCTGGCCATTCTCACCCTTGGTGAGACACACCTCCTTGAGGGAGGGCTCCCTGGTGTCTCTGCTGCCTGTGATGCCACCAAGTGCCACTATGGTTCTGGTGATAGGCAAGAGGGGGATGCTGCAAACACCGTGGTGCCAATGATGTTAAAGTCACGGCTCAGTCCCAGGCAAGGTGTTGAGTGTAGCTCCTGTGGGGCTCTATGCCGCATCCCAGGCTGGGTCAGCTCTCCAGCTGACAGACCGCCTCCATCTCCAGCACAGGGGTCATATAGCAGAGGGACAGCGCTCTGTGCAAAGGTTTCTCTGCTCTCAGCACAGTTCTTGCTGATGCATAGCTCAGGGGGGCATCTTGCTTCCACAGGAAACCTTCTGGCCCAGAAGCTCCTTGTTCACAAGGTCTGAGTCTTCTTTGGTTCTCAGGAAAAGGTTGTTGAATGAATGAATGATGAGCAAATGTGTGGCCAGGAGTGTAAGAAAAAGACTTCTCAGCCCCTGAAGGGTACAGCTCACTCATCTGGCCTTCCACAATGGCCAGGGGACACACTGCAGGATCCCTGACATCTAGTCCTACAGTCATCAGGGAACACTTCCTTAGACTCACAGCTAGAATGTACACATGAAGAAGTCCAATCTGTTATTGGGATCAGGGACCACAGAAGGCACTTGTTTTTTGATGTTGACAAAACAGCTTTCCAGGAACCAACTGGTTCCTCTAACTTGCAGCCTGATGGCTCATCTTAGGATTTCCTTTTGGGACCCATAAGCAGGCAGGCTTATTCTCTCCACACCAGGACAGACTTTTAGAGACCTCTGGAGGATGGCCAAGTCCCCTGCAAGAATCTGCTCTTCTCCGTGATGAACAGTCCTTTCACTTATCTCTCCTCTTCACCTATCCTGCTAGTTTTCTTTTTCACACTCCAGGTTGTCTCCAACCCTGTTCAAGTGTGTGGCCCAGAACTAAGCTCGAGACTCTGGGCCCAGTCTGCTCAGTGGAGAGTCACTCCCTCCTCCTTCTTGGACAGCTCATTCTCTAGCTACATCACACTCTGGACCCCTTCTGAGCTTTGTGGTCAACCCTACTAGGGATTTTTCTCTTGAGTTTCTTCTGAGCCAGAGATCTTGAATCAGGGGCACAAAATTTATTTTTTAAAATCAGGATGGCTTTCTATGTGACCCTTTAAAAAGTCTTCTGTTGAGTTTGACAAGGATGCTGCAATTAATAATGGCTACATCCTTCTCTCCAAGCCTTGTATTGTTGGAAAATTTAGTAAATGCACCTTCTATCTTCAAATTTGGGGCTCATCAAAATCAAGAACAGAGTTCTAAGACATGTCACATTCAACCTCTATTCAATGTTGAACACCAGCTCTCAATGCACACCCTTTTGGTATAGTTGCTCAGGTTGTTATGAGTCTACCCAGTGGTAAAAACATTCAACTTATATTCCCAAGAAGGTCAAGAGAGTCTTGGTTGGGTGTCTTAAAACATTGAGACTCCTAGAATGTCATAAATGGAAGGTCCCTCAGTGATCACTTGTCCCTTTGCTTTGTTGGACAGATAATACAGAATCCCAGAGAGTGGAAGAGGTTGCCCAAAGCCAGCAGTGTGGCAGAAAAGAATGAAGTTCTTGCCCCATACTATCCAGACCTTGTCCTCCCTGCCTTGCGGCAGGTTCTCTTCACAAGGGGACCATGGACGGTAGCATCGTCTCCATCACCAGAGTATGTGAATCTTCCTTTTTTAAAAAAAGTTTATTGGAGTATAGTTGCTTTACAATGTTGTGTTAGTTTCTACTGTACAGCAAAGTGATTCAGCTATAAATATACATATATCTATTCTTTTTCAGATTCCTTTCCTATATAGGATATCACAGAATATTGAGTAGAGTTCCCTGTGCTTTACAGCAGGACCTTGTTGTTTATCTATTTTATATATAGTAGTGTGTATCTGTTAATCCCAATCTCCTAATTTATCCCTCCCCGCTCCGTTTCCCCTTTGGTAACCATAAGTTTGTTTTCTATGTCTATTTCTGTCTCATAAATAAGTTTAGTTGTGTCATATTTTAGATTCCACATATAAGTGATATCATATGACATTTGTCTTTCTCTGTCTGACTTACTTCACTTAGTATGATATTTTCTAGGTCCATCTATGTTGCTGCAAATGGCATTATTTCATTCTCTTTTATTGCTGAGTAATATTCCATTGTATGTATGTATATGTATATTTTATATATATATATATATATATATATACACACACACACACCACATCTTCTTTATCCATTCATCTGTCAATGGACTTTCAGGTTGCTTCTATGTCTTGGCTATTGTAAACAGCACTGAAATGAACATTGGGGTGCGTGTATCTTGAAGCTTCCTTCTAATTGACTTTGAAAATAAAAGCAGAGACAGGCCATCGCACAGTCCCTTCCCCAGCACAGCAGTAAAAAAACAGAAAACATCATTCTTTCTTTCCATTTAGCATTGAATGTCACCCAGCTCTCAGATACCAGTGTCAAGGCAAATCCCAGAGTGCTGCAGCAATGGCTCTTTTCTCCTGCCCTAGAGACACAGATTGAGGTGTGGGAATGAGTGGAGGGCTGAGTGGAGTCTCCAAGGATCCTCCCAGATGCCAAGACTGAAGCTAGACTATGAGGCAGATTAGGGACAAAACCCTTAGCAGGGTGCCCAGACAGCCATTAGTTATTTTGGGCTCCTCTCTGTGGGTGAGAATCCTGTGTACCTACCTTCATGCATACTTTTCACAGTTTGGGCTTGAAAGGAAGAAAAGCAATGGATATAAAAATTTTGCTGGTAAACTTCTTAACCAGCTAACAAGCTTATTTTTCACTTGGCTTCCCTTGGTATTCTTTCTTTTTTCACTTAACTTCCAACTCCAGAGCTCATACATACCTTTCACTGAAAGGAAGAAGTTGTTTATCAGGAGCTGAGCAAGTCAACCCACCAGTTACACACATCTGTGTCTCTGACTAGGCCCCTGATCCTTTCTCACTGGTGTCATTTCTCTGTGGTCCCTAGGCCTTCGTGGTCATTTGTCTCTGTCTTTCTCACCCTCTCTCTGGCTTGCTTTCAGATTGTGTCTGTTTGTCTCTCTCTCTGTCATCTCTTTCTCATTCTGTCTGTCCTCACTCTGGCCATAGGTCCACTTCCCAGGCCCTGAAATCTGGAGGTTACAGTGACTCTAACCCCTCTCAGAAGCACCAACAGTTTCTCTCCAAACTTATAGCCGTGGCCCTTGACCCCAGTTGTCTAACTTTGAACAATGAGTATTAATGGAACATCTGGTGCTGAGGATTTAGCACATGCTTTTCTCAAAGGAAAAAAAAGGGCTCTTAAGCTTGGGAAAATGTAACATAAGAAAGAAGGTGAATTGTTGGGACTCCATGGGGCTTAGCCTGGCTTGCAAAAATGCACCCCAAGCACTTGGAGGTGGCTTATTATGAATGAGAGATGCCTGGGGCCAGATGTAGGAGGCAGAGTCTTCATTTTAGGGCATTCTTTCCCATAGCTTACCCCTTCCATAGCCCCTCCTTGCCCTCCAGACAAAAATGAATCTCTTTAGCCTGGAGCACAAGGTCTGACATGTCATGCCCCCGCTATAATCTCCAATTTCACCTCCCAGCTTGCCCCGCATATACCTTCTTCAGCCATTCCAAGACCCCCACCTTTATCTCAACCCACCCTCAATTTCCATGGTTTCATGCCTTTGGTCATGTTGTTTACTCACCTAGAATCCCTTTTCCTCTTTCTACAACACCCAAAAGACAATCTCGTGTAAATTAAATTGTTAAAAAAAAAAAAAAAAAACCCTGCTCATCTCCCAACACCAAATCAAAAGTTGCCTCAATTATTCAGGCTTTTAATAACTTTTGAGTATCCACTATGTGCTAGATACTCTTCTAGCTACTGGAAGCAGATTTGAACAACATAGATAAAGTCTCTGCCCTTATGAAGCTTTTAGTTTTAGTGAAAGAGAAAGATGTTAATCAGATGAGCATACCAATAAAGTTATGACATCTGGGCTAAGAACTATGAAAGTGGAATCTGGGGTGCAATGAGAACACATAATGGAGAATTTAATCTAGTGTAGGAGGTCGGGGAAGTGTTCCTTGGAGAGATAGTATATGAATTGAGGCATAACTAGGAGGAATTACCTAGGTTTCAGCCAAGGAGACCAATAGAGGCTTTGAAGTAAGATGATCATCTGTGTTTGAGAAAGAGCCAAGGAGTCAGTGTAGCCAAAACATAGTGGAGAATGGGGAGAAATGCAGAAGATGAGGGCAGAGAGGTGACCAGAAGCCAGATTAGGCACAGCCTGGAAGCCAGGGGAAAGAGTTTAGATTTTATTCTTCATGACATGGAAAGAACTGGAAGGTTCTTTATCCTGTAACTAGAGTTACAGGCTGTGTAGGGTTCCTCTGGGCTGCTGTATTAGGAGTAGAATTTGAGAAAGTGGGCAAGAGCAGAGGCAGGGAGACCATTTAGGAGGCTTATGCAGTCATCCAGGCAAGAGATGGTGGTGGCTGGGAACAGTATGGTACCAGTAAGGATGGAAAAAGGAGATCTTTAAGAATTACAGTTGACACAATTAAAAATATACTGGGATACTAGAAAACAGAATCCAACAGCACATTAAAGTGACCATACATTATTATCAAGTGGGGCTTATACCAGGAAGTCAAGGATTCTTCAATATATGCAAATCAACCAATGTGATACACTGTATTAACAAACTGAAGGAGAAAAACCAGACGATCATCCCAATAGGTGCAGAAAAAGCTTTCAACAAACTTCAACACCCATGTATGATAAAAACTCTCCAGAAAGGAGACACAGAAGGAACTTTCCTCAACATAATAAAGGCCATATATGACAAACCCACAGCCAACATCATCCTGAATGGTGAAAAACTGAAACCATTTCCTCTAAGATCAGTAACAAAACAAGGTTGTCCACTCTCACCGCTATTATTCAACATAGTTTTGGAAGTTTTAGCTATGGCAGTCAGAGAAGAAAAAGAAATAAAAGGAATCCAAATCAGAAAAGAAGAAGTAAAACTGTCACTGTTTGCAGATGACATGATACTATACATAGAGAATCCTAAAGATGCCACCAGAAAACCACTAGAGCTAATCAATGAATTTGGTAAAGTAGCAGGATGCAAAATTAATGCAAAGAAATCTCTTGCATGCCTATACACTAATGATGAAAAATCTGAAAGAGAAATTAAGGAAACACTCCCATTTACCATTGTAACAAAAAGAGTAAAATACCAAGGAAAAAGCCTACCTAAGGAGACAAAAGACCCGTATGCAGAAAACTGTAAGACGTTGATGAAAGAAATTAAAGATGATATAAACAGATGGAGAGATATACCATGTTCTTGGATTGGAAATATCAACATTGCGAAAATGACTATACACCCCAAAGCAATAAACAGATTCAATGCAATCCCTATCAAACTACCAATGACATTTTTCACAGAACTAGAAACAAAAAATTCACAATTTGTACGGAAACACAAAAGATCCCGAATAGCCAAAGCAATCTTGAGAACAAAAATGGAGCTGGAGGAATCAGGCTCCCTGACTTACGACTATAGTACAAAGCTACAGTAATCAAGACAGTATGGTACTGGCACAAAAACAGAAGCATAGATCAATGGAACAAGATAGAAAGCCCAGAGATATACCCACACACATATGGTCACCTTATCTTTGATAAAGGAGGCAGGAATATACAGTGGAGAAAGGACAGCCTCTTCAATAAGTGGTGCTGGGAAAACTGGACAGGTACATGTAAAAGTATGAGATTAGATCACTCCCTAACACCATACACAAAAATAAGCTCAAAATGGATTAAAGACCTCAATGTAACGTCAGAAACTATCAAACTCTTAGAGGAAAACATAGGCAGAACACTCTATGACATAAATCACAGCAAGATCCTTTTTGACCCACCTCCTAGAGAAATGGAAATAAAAACAAAAATAAACAAATGGGACCTAATGAAACTTCAAAGTTTTTGCACAGCAAAGGAAACCATAAACAAGACGAAAGAACAACCCTCAGAATGGGAGAAAATATTTGCAAATGAAGCAACTGACAAAGGATTAATCTCCAAAACATACAAGCAACTCATGCAGCTCAATATCAAGAAAACAAACAACCCAATCCAAAAATGGGCAGAAGACCTAAATAGACATTTCTCCAAAGAAGATATACAGATTGCCAGCAAACACATGAAAGGATGCTCAACATCATTAATCATTAGAGAAATGCAAATCAAAACTACAATGAGATATCATCTCACACCAGTCAGAATGGCCATCATCAAAAAATCTAGACTCTATAAATGCTGGAGAGGGTGTGGAGAAAAGGGAACCCTCTTGCACTGTTGGTGGGAATGTAAATTGATACAGCCACTGTGGAGAACAGTATGGAGGTTCCTTACAAAACTACAAATAGAACTACCATATGACCCAGCAATTCCACTACCCTGAGAAAACCATAATTCAGAGTCATGTACCACAATGTTCATTGCAGTTCTATTTACAATAGCCAGGACATGGAAGCAACCTAAGTGTCCATCACAGATGAATGGATAAAGAAGATGTGGCACATATATACAATGGAATATTACCCAGACATAATAAGAAATGAAACTGAGTTATTTGTAGTGAGGTGGTTGGACTTAGAGACTGTCATACAGAGTGAAGTAAGTCAGAAAGAGAAAAACAAATACCGTATGCTAACCCATATACATGGAATCTAACAAAAAAGTGGTTCTGAAGAACCTAGGGGCAGGACAGGAATAAAGATGCAGACGTAGAGAATGGATTTGATCACACGGGATGGGGGAAGTGTAAGCTGGGATGAAATGAGAGAGTGGCATGGACATATATATACTACCAAATGTAAAATAGATAGCTAGTGAGAAGCAGCTGCATTGCCCAGGGAGATCAGCTCGGTGCTTTGTGACCACCTAGAGGGGTGGGATAGGGAGGGTGGGAGGAGACACAAGAGGGAGGGGACATGGGGATATAGGTATACATATAGCTGATTCACTTTCACTTTGTTATACAGCAGAAAGTAACACAACATTGTAAAGCAATTATACTCCAATAAAGATGTTTAAGAAAAAAAAGAAACTACCATACATTGTAAATAAACTATACGTCAATAAAAATTAATTAAAAAAATAAAAAATAGTAAAAATAATATATTGGGAAGTGGAAGGGGTATGGATGGTAAACACATTTACTGAGTGGAGAATACAAGACAGGGAAACAACTTGGAGAAGACCTTGAGTTTTGCTTTAGACCAATTGGAATGGAACATGATATTATTAACTATTCGGTCTTTAGTGCAGTCGAGGACATTCTGTGTTCCAGACTCCTTTTTCTACATTTTACATATATTACCTCACTCTTCCTCAAACCCTATAAGGTAGATGATGATGCTGATGATGGTGATGATGAGTTTCATTTTTAAATGAGGTAACTTAGTCCCGTAGATTAAATAATTTCACACCTTGTCAGTGAAGGAGCAAAGATTTAAACTGGGCAGTTGGGCCCATGAGTCTGGATGCCTATGTACCAGGCTCAGTTGCTGCTAATACTGACTTTGTTGCCTTACAAGGCCCAGTAGGTGATTAGAGGTATTGGTCTGGTGATCGGAGGAGAGGTCTTAGCTGGAGCTGGAGGATTAGCAGTCACAGCCACAGAGTTCATCACTGAAGCCACAGGTGGATGTGCTGGTCTAGGGAGAAGTCACCAGTACACCTTGCCCTCAGCTTCCCAGCATCTGCACATCTATTCATCCAAAGATCATTCAGGAGGACCACTCAGGGCAAATCCATGATGAGGCACCATCATTACACACAGGAAGGCAACTGTGTTCCTGCCCTCAGCGCACTCACAGACTGCTGGGGAAGACAGCAGAATTCACAGCCAGCTTGAATAATGCTCAATGGCTAAGAAACCTGAGGGTTGGAGTGGAGTTGAAATGTGCTCCCAGAGAATAGAGATATAGATATACTGATTCTGTTTCTCTGGTAGAATCCTTTAGATAGATGATTGCTTGATAAGTAGATAGATAGATAGATAGATAGATGATAGAGAGATAGAGATAGAGGTAGATTTATTGCAAGGAATTGGCTTACTCAATTTATTGCAGTCATTTTATAACTCAATTGTGGGGCTGGCTAGGCAAGTCTGAAATCCATATGACAGGCCATCAGGAAGGGCAGGCTGGAAACTCTCAAGCAGGAGCTGATGCTGCCATCCATAGGTGGAACTTCTTTCTCATGGATAGCTCAGGTTTTTCTTAAGGTCTTTCAACTGATGGGCTGAGGCCCACCTACATTATCAAGGGTAATCTCCTTTACTTCAAGTCAACCAACTGTAGATGTGACCCATACCTACAAAATACTTTCACAGCTACACCTAGATTAGTGTTTGATTGAATAATTGGGGACTATAGCCTGCCCAAGTTGACAGATAAAACTGTCCGTCAACCACAGTGCCCACATTAGGAACATTAAAGAGCTTTCATTTAACAAATACTGAGCAATCTCCAGGCATTGAGCACACAGTAGTAAACAAGCCAGATGACAATCCCCGCCCGCTTGGAGTTGACAACCCATCCTGGTCAGTGCTTTGGTGATTGTGCCCCATTAGGGAGGTTTACTTTCTATCTCCCCACAGGAATGTGAGCTGCATGCATCTCCAGAGTTGGGACCACGTGTGATTCTTCACCTGTCTTGCCAGGGCTCTGCACAGGGACTAGCAGCTAGAAGATGTTAAGTAAGTGTTGAAGCAATGAATTTGTCTTTGTGGCCATGAGAGAAAGTGAACATAGATCAGTCACACCAGGCATCTTAGCCAACATCCCTTTTTGAACATTCAAGTGGTACAGAGCCTCAGTGATCACTGTGGCACATTCCATTCCTTTGACATCAGATAGCTCATTTCCCTCAACATAGTCTTTCCTTGGCCTGCCCCAGGAGCTTTTGTGCAGCTGTTATTCTGCAGTAAAACCCACCCTAAAGCTCTTCCACCTTCTGGACAACAGCCTCTGGGGTGCGGCCAAAGAAGTTAGGCCTCTGGTTTGGGAACTCCACTTTGGAGACCACAGTGGACCCCTTTGGCCAAGGCCAGGTTTTCGCAAAATCAATGTATGCTTTGTTTAGCACTCACAGTGCAGAATGGGAAGGCCTGGGCCCTCTGAAAGAAAGACTAGACAAGCATCTTGCTCCATTGCTCTTTGAGCTCTGGGAAGGAATTATGGCACCTGCTACCTTCACAGAGTGGGAAATTGAGCAGCCAAGACAAACATAGAGCCAACTGGGTTCTCAGCTGGTGAACCAAGCCCAAAGGCCCTGGCCCCAGGGGAGCCTCACAAGTTGGAGTAGAAGCAGGACAGCCTTTGCTGACCAGAAGCAGAGGCACAGTGGCCTAGAACCTCCAGGTTGGCAGTGATCTCTAGAAGAATGGGTCCTCTGAAGTCATGCCAGGCAAAGCTGTCCTGGTTGATAAGTAAGTACAACAATAAGAGTGGGTGTTTAGGTACTCTTTTGGCAACTTGACAGGGCTGCAACAAAGAAAGGTGTGATTTTGTCTTTTGTAAAATATAGATTGTGACAAAATAGCGATTGAAAAACTGGTCTTTCCATCCCAGATAGTTTGAGAAGCACTGCTCTAAACTACTGGTTCCACGGACTAAGGGTGGAATCAGCAGAGTAGGAACTGGCATCTGTGTTTTTAACCCAACCCCAAGGTGAGTCCCAAGTGTGCTTGTGAACCAGTGGGCCCGTGGTGTAGAACGATCTCCACCCCAAACACACGTGTTCATCCTCCACCTTCCTGTGGTCATGCAACCACTCCTTGCACACCTCCAGGGACAAGGAGGGCACCCATTCTGAGGCAGTAGCCCTGACCTTGAAAAAGTGCTTACTCAGATGGAGCTGGAGTGCTGATGAGTAGCTGGGTCCTGTGAGACTCCACTGGGGCAATGTCTGTGGTCATAGGGTGCCTGTATCAAGTCTTTCCACTGATCTGCTGCTCAGGCTGAGTTCCTATTTAGATTCCCAGCCCCTCTTCAAGGAACCCCTGCTATGTGCACCATCTCTGCCTGCAGAACCTACTGCTGGCTTTCTCACTGCAGTCACGGGAGCCACCATGCCCTTTTCTCCCTCCTTTGACCCATGCTCCCTGCTTGCCTGCTGAAGTGTAGGAGAACTTGATTTGTTAAGATCCATTAAACTGCAATGTCACTAGCACTGAGTTGCCATGGCCACCCCTGCAATGTCCCCACATCTGGCTCCAGAGCTACTTCCACTGTCTCGCAAACCATCCTCTGCTTTGACCGTAGCCTCCCAACTCTGCTTGATGACCTCCCTTGAAATGCCTATTGGTCTTCAGCTTTTGCCTCTTCAAAGAAATTCTGGCCATACTGTCTCTTTACCTTGCTCATTTGGGTGGAGACTGGGTGGCAAGTATTTGGGCTTTGGAGCATGAGTTGTCTATGGTTGTTGAATGCTGTATGTTAGCATGGTGTGGTGATAATAGCCAAGGACAGAGGCTCAGAAAGCATGGGTTCGAGTCTCACCCTTCTGGCTAATTCACTGTGCATGTCTGGAAATCCCTACCTCTCTCTGAGCCTCAGTGTCCTCATCCATAAAATGGGATTGCCTTCCTCAGGGGCTTCTTTTGGGTCCTGAAATAAAACAAAAGCTAGAAAGAAATTTGTCATGGTTGAAGCATTAGCTCCCATGAAGGAGTAGCTCTACTCAGGACCCAAGAGGAAGGAGGTCTTCCCATTCTGCCAATACAATGAGCTTGTTTATATGGGAATTAAGAAAAGAAGAAGAAAGTGAAAGAATAAAGACCTTGCAAGAGGTAAGTCAATTTGTGTAGAAGAGGAAAGAGAAAGACTTGTCCTACCAGATATTAAGATATAATACAAAGTTATGGCAATTTCTTAAAAAGCAATATGTACTGGTGTAGGAAAAAACAAAACAGACCCCAAGAAAAATAATGGAGAGTTAAAGCTGGAACCACAAATCAATAAGCAAAAGAAGGGTTTTTAAGTAAATAGTGCTGAAAAGAAAACTGGCTACATTCACACCTCACACTGCAAATAAAAATGACTTCTGATGGATTAAATAACCTAAATATAGGGACTTCCCTGGTGGCGCAGTGGTTAAGAATCCGCCTGCCAATGCAGGGGACATAGGTTCGAGCCCTGGTCCGGGAAGATCCCACATGCTGCAGAGCAACTAGGCCCGTGCACCACAGCTACTGAGCCTGCGCTCTAGAGCCCACGAGCCACAACTACTGAGCCCATGTGCCTAGAGCCTGTGCTCTGCAAGAAGACAAGCCACAGCAAGAAGAAGCCCGTGCATGGCAATGAAGAGTAGCCCCTGCTCGCCGCAACCGGAGAAAGCCCACAAGTAATAACAAAGACCCAACGCAGCCAAAAATAAAAATTAATGAAAAAGAAAACCTAAATATAAAAGGTAAAACCAGGCGGCTCCCACCCGGTGCTGGCCCTGGAGCCCGGACTGTGGGGACAGTTCAGAACTTTGCTTCCTTGTGGTGGAGCAGGAAAGACTCTGATCTGGGACTGGATTCACCTGGCCTGAAGCCACATCTTTTATTTTGGAAAACCAGCAAAAGAAAACACAGCTGGGACTCTTCAAACAAACAAAAACCCATCCAGTGGACCTCAGAAATAGTCTCGGGGGACCTTGAAGATGGCGGAAGAGTAAGACGCGGAGATCGCCTTCCTCCCCACGGATACACCAGAAATACATCCACACGTGGAACAACTCCTACAGAACTCCTACTGAAGGCTGGCAGAAGACCTCAGACCTCCCAAAAGGCAAGAAACTCCCCACGTAACTGGGTAGGGCAAAAGAAAAAACAGAGACAAAAGAATAAGGACGGCACCTGCACCAGTGGGAGGGAGCTGTGAAGGAGGAAAAGTTTCCACACACTAGGAAGCCCCTCCGCGGGCGGAGACTGCGGGAGGCGGAGGGGGGAGTTTCGGGACCGCGGAGTAGTGCACAGCGACGGGTGCGGAGGGCAAAGCGGGGAGATTCCTGCACAGACGATCGGTGCCGACCGGCACTCACCAGCCCGAGTGGCTTGTCTGCTCACACGCCGGGGCGGGCGGGGCTGCGAGCTGAGGCTCGGGTTTTGGTTTTGGACGGAGCTCAGGGAGAGGACTGGGGTTGGCGGCTTGAACATAGCCTGAAGGGGTTAGTGCACCACGACTAGCCGGGAGGGAGTTCGGGGAAAAGCCGGCACCTGCCGAAGAGGCAAGAGACTTTTTCTTCCCTCTTTGTTTCCTGGTGCGCGAGGAGAGGGGTTTAAGAGCGCTGCTTAAAGGATCTCCAGAGAAGGGCGCGAGCCGCGGCTAAAAGCGCGAACCCCAGAGACGGGCGCGAGACGCGGCTAAAAGCGCGAACCCCAGAGACGGGCGCGAGCCGCGGCTGAAAGCGCAAACCCCAGAGACGGGCGGGAGACGCTAAGGCTGCTGCTGCCGCCACCAAGGGGCCTGTGTGCGAGCACAGGTCACTCTCCACACCCCTCTTCCGCGGAGCCTGTGCAGCCCGCCACTGCCAGGTTCCCGGGATCCAGGGACAACTTCCCCGGGAGTACGCACGGCGGGTCTCAGGCTGGTGCAACATCACGCCGGCCTCTGCCGCAACGTCACGCCGCCTCTGCCGCCGCAGGCCCGCCCCACACGCAGTGCCCCTCCTTCCCCCATCCCCCAACCCCCGGCCTGAGTGAGCCGGAGCTCCCGAATCAGCGGCTCCTTTAACCCCGTCCTGTCTGAGCGGAAAAAAACAGACGCCCTCCAGCGACCTACACGCAGAGGCAGGGCCAAATCCAAAGCTGAGCTCCTGTGAGCTGTGAGAAGAAAGAGAAAGGGAAATCTCTCCCAGCAGCCACAGAAGCAGCGGATTAAAGCTCCACAATCAACTTGATATACCCTGCATCTGTGGAATACCTGAATAGACAAGGAATGATCCCAAATTGAAGAGGTGGAATTTAGGAGCGAGATCTATGATTTTTTTCCCTTTTCCTCTTTTTGTGAATGTGTACGTGTATGCTTCTGTGTGAGATCCTGTCTGTATACTCTTGCTTCCACCATTTGTCCTAGGGCTCTATCCGTCCATGACTTTTTTTTTAAAAATTCTTTTTCTTAATAATTAAGTTTAATTGTAATAACTTTATTGTACTTTACCTTCGTTCTTTCTTTCTTTCCTTCCTTCCTTCCCTCCTTTAGACAACGAATCACCCCAAATTGAGGAGGTGGTCTCAGGGAGCAGGATTTATGATTTTTCCCCCTTTACCTCTTTTTGTGAAGGTGTATGTGTATGCTTCTGTGTAAGATTTTCTCTGTATAGCTTTGCTTCCAACATTTGTCCTAAGGTTCTATCCGTCCCTTTTTTTTTTTTCTAAATATTTTTTAATTCAATAACTATATTATACTTTATTTTATTTTTACTGTATCATCTTTCTTTCTGTCTTTTTTCCTTCTTTCCCTCCTTCCTTCCTTCCTCCCTCCCTCCCTCCCTCCCTCCTTTCTTTCCTTCTTTGCTTCTTTCTTCCTTCCTTCCTTTCCTCCTTTCCTTCTTTCTTTACTCATACTTCTACTAATTCTCCCTACTTTTTCTCCCTTTTATTCTGAGCTGTGTGGATGAAAGGCTCTTGGTGCTCCAGCCAGGAGTCAGGGCTCTGCCTCTGAGGTAGGAGAGCCAACTTCAGGACACCGGTCAACAAGAGACCTCCCAGCTCCACATAATATTAAATGGTGGAAATATCCCAGAGACCTCCATCTTAACACCAGCACCCAGCTTCACTCAACGACCAGCAAGCCACAGTGCTGGACAACCTATGCCAAACAACTAGCAAAACAGGAACACAACCCCATCCATTAGCAGAGAGGCTGCCTAAAATCATAATAAGGCCACAGACACCCCAAAACACACCACCAGACGTGAACCTGCCCATTAGAGAGACAAGATCCAGCCTCATCCAGCACAACACAGGCACTAGTCCCCTCCACCAGGAAGCCTACACAACCCACTGAAACAACCTTAGCCACTGGAGACAGACATCAAAAACAACGGGAACTATGAAAGAGCAGCCTGCAAAAAGGAGACCCCAAACACAGTGAGATAAGCAAAATGAGAAGACAGAAAAACACACAGCAGATGAAGGAGCAAGATAAAAACCCACCAGACCTAACAAATGAAGAGGAAATAGGCAATCTACCTGAAAAAGAATTCAGAATAATGATAGTAAGGATGATCCGAAATCTTGGAAGTAGAATGGACAAAATGCAAGAAACAGTTAACAAGGACCTACAAGAACTAAAGATGAAACAAGCAACGATGAACAATGCAATAAATGAAATTAAAATCACTCTAGATAGGATCAATAGCAGAATAACTGAGGCAGAAGAACGGATAAGTGACCTGGAAGATAAAGTAGTGGAAATAACTACTGCAGAGCAGAATAAAGAAAAAAGAATGAAAAGAACTGAGGACAGTCTCAGAGACCTCTGGGACAACATGAAACGCACCAACATTCGAATTATAGGGGTTCCAGAAGAAGAAGAAAGAAAGAAAGGGACTGAGAAAATATTTGAAGAGATTATAGTTGAAAACTTCCCTAATATGGGAAAGGAAATAGTTAATCAAGTCCAGGAAGCACAGAGGGTCCCATACAGGATAAATACAAGGAGAAACACGCCAAGACACATATTAATCAAACTGTCAAAAATTAAATACAAAGAAAGCATATTAAAAGCAGCAAGGGAAAAACAACAAATAACACACAAGGGAATCCCCATAAGGTTAACAGCGGATCTCTCAGCAGAAACCCTACAAGCCAGAAGGGAGTGGCAGGACATACTGAAAGTGATGAAGGAGAATAGCCTGCAACCAAGACTACTCTACCCAGCAAGGATCTCATTCACATTTGATGGAGAAATTAAAACCTTTACAGACAAGCAAAAGCTGAGAGAGTTCAGCACCACCAAACCAGCTTTACAACAAATGCTAAAGGAACTTCTCTAGACACGAAACACAAGAGAAGGAAATGACCTATAGTAGCGAACCCAAAACAATATATAAAATGGAAATAGGAACATACATATCAATAATTACCTTAAATGTAAATGGACTAAATGCTCCCACCAAAAGACACAGATTGGCTGAATGGATACAAAAACAAGACCCTTATATATGCTGTCTACAAGAGACCCACTTCAGAACTAGAGACACATACAGACTGAAAGTAAGGGGATGGAAAAAGATATTCCATGCAAATGGAAACCAAAAGAAAGCTGGAGTAGCAATTCTCATATCAGACAAAATAGACTTTAAAATAAGGACTATTAAAAGGGACAAAGAAGGACACTACATAATGATCAAGGGATCGATCCAAGAAGAAGATATAACAATTGTAAATATTTATGCACCCAACATAGGAGCACCTCAATACATAAGGCAAATACTAACAACCATAAAAGGGGAGATCAACAGTAACACATTCATAGTAGGGGACTTTAACACCCCACTTTCACCCATGGACAGATCATCCAAAATGAAAATAAATAGGGAAACACAAGCTTTAAATGATACATTAAACAAGATGGACTTAATTGATATTTATAGGACACTCCATCCAAAAACAACAGAATACACATTTTTCTCAAGTGCTCATGGAACATTCTCCAGGATAGATCATATCTTGGGTCACAAATCAAGCCTTGGTAAATTTAAGAAAACTGAAATTGTATCAAGTATCTTTTCCGACCACAACGCCATGAGACTAGATATCAATTACAGGAAAAGATCTTTAAAAAATACAAACACATGGAGGCTAAACAATACACTACTTAATAATGAAGTGATCACTGAAGAAATCAAAGAGGAAATTAAAAAATACCTAGAAACAAATGACAATGGAGACACAACGACCCAAAACCTATGGGATGCAGCAAAAGCAGTTCTAAGGGGGAAGTTTATAGCAATACAAGCCCACCTTAAGAAGCAGGAAACATCTCGAATAAACAACCTAACCTTGCACCTCAAGCAATTAGAGAAAGAAGAACAAAAAAACCCCAAAGCTAGCAGAAGGAAAGAAATCATAAAAATCAGATCAGAAATAAATGAAAAAGAAATGAAGGAAACAATAGCAAAGATCAATAAAACTAAAAGCTGGTTCTTTGAGGAGATAAACAAAATAGATAAACCACTAGCCAGACTCATCAAGAAAAAAAGGGAGAAGACTCAAATCAATAGAATTAGAAATGAAAAAGGAGAAGTAACAACTGACACTGCAGAAATAAAAAAAATCATGAGAGATTACTACAAGCAACTCTATGCCAATAAAATGGACAATCTGGAAGAAATGGACAAATTCTTAGAAATGCACAACCTGCCAAGACTGAATCAGGAAGAAATAGAAAATATGAACAGACCAATCACAAGCACTGAAATTGAAACTGTGATTAAAAACCTTCCAACAAACAAAAGCCCAGGACCAGATGGCTTCACAGGTGAATTCTATCAAACGTTTAGAGAAGAGCTAACACCTATCCTTCTCAAACTCTTCCAAAATATAGCAGAGGGAGGAACACTCCCAAATTCCTTCTACGAAGCCACCATCACCTTGAAACCAAAACCAGACAAGGATGTCACAAAGAAAGAAAACTACAGGCCAATATCACTGATGAACATAGATGCAAAAATCCTCAACAAAATACTAGCAAACAGAATCCAACAGCACATTAAAAGGATCATACACCATGATCAAGTGGGGTTTATTCCAGGAATGCAAGGATTCTTCAATATACGCAAATCTATCAATGTGATAAACCATATTAACAAATTGAAGGAGAAAAACCATATGATCATCTAAATAGATGCAGAGAAAGCTTTCGACAAAATTCAACACCCATTTATGATAAAAACCCTCCAGAAAGTAGGCATAGAGGGAACTTTCCTAAACATAATAAAAGCCGTATATGACAAGCCCACAGCAAACATCATCCTCAATGGTGAAAAACTGAAAGCATTTCCACTAAGATCAGGAACAAGACAAGGTTGCCCACTCTCACCACTCTTATTCAACATAGTTTTGGAAGTTTTAGCCACAGCAATCAGAGAAGAAAAGGAAATAAAAGGAATCCAAATCGGAAAAGAAGAAGTAAAGCTGTCACTGTTTGCAGATGACATGATACTATACATAGAGAATCCTAAAGATGCTACCAGAAAACTACTAGAGCTAATCAATGAATTTGGTAAAGTAGCAGGATACAAAATTAATGCACAGAAATCTCTGGCATTCCTATATACTAATGATGAAAAATCTGAAAGTGAAATCAAGAAAACACTCCCATTTACCATTGCAACAAAAAGAATAAAATATCTAGGAATAAACCTACCTAAGGATACGAAAGACCTGTGTGCAGAAAATTATAAGACACTGATGAAAGAAATTAAAGATGATACAAATAGATGGAGAGATATACCATGTTCTTGGATGGGAAGAATCAACATTGTGAAAATGACTCTACTACCCAAAGCAATCTACAGATTCAATGCAATCCCTATCAAACTACCACTGGCATTTTTCATAGTACTAGAACAAAAATTTTCGCAATTTGTATGGAAACACAAAAGACCCCGAATAGCCAAAGCAATCTTGAGAACGAAAAAAGGAGCTGGAGGAATAAGGCTCCCTGACTTCAGACTATATTACAAAGCAACAGTAATCAAGACAGTATGGTACTGGCACAAAAACAGAAAGATAGATCAGTGGAACAGGATAGAAAGCCCAGAGATAAACCCACGCACATATGGACACCTTATCTTTGATAAAGGAGGCAGGAATGTACAGTGGAGAAAGGACAGCCTCTTCAATAAATGGTGCTGGGAAAACTGGACAGGTACATGTAAAAGTATGAGATTAGATCACTCCCTAACACCATACACAAAAATAAGCTCAAAATGGATTAAAGACCTCAATGTAAGGCCAGAAACTATCAAACTCTTAGAAGAAAACATAGGAAGAACACTCTATGACATAAATCACAGCAAGATCCTTTCTGACCCACCTCCTAGAGTAATGGAAATAAAAACAAAAATAAACAAATGGGACCTAATGAAACTTCAAAGCTTTTGCACAGCAAAGGAAACCATAACCAAGACCAAAAGACAACCCTCAGAATGGGAGAAAACATTTGCAAATGAAGCAACTGACAAAGGATTAATCTCCAAAATTTACAAGCAGCTCATGCAGCTCAATAACAAAAAAACAAACAACCCCATCCAAAAATGGGCAGAAGACCTAAATAGACATTTCTCCAAAGAAGATATACAGAATGCCAACAAACACATGAAAGAATGCTCAACATCATTAATCATTAGAGAAATGCAAATCAAAACTACAATGAGATATCATCTCACACCAGTCAGAATGGCCATCATCAAAAAATCTAGAAACAATAAATGCTGGAGAGGGTGTGGAGAAAAGGGGACACTCTTGCACTGTTGGTGGGAATGTGAATTGGTTCAGCCACTGTGGAGAACAGTATGGAGGTTCCTTAAAAAAACTACAGATAGAATTACCATATGACCCAGCAATCCCACTACTTGGCATATACCCTGAGAAAACCAAAATTCAAAAAGAGTCATGGGGCTTCCCTGGTGGCGCAGTGGTTGAGAGTCCGCCTGCCGATGCAGGGGACACGGGTTCGTGCCCCGCTCCGGGAGGATCCCACATGCCGCGGAGCGGCTGGGCCCGTGAGCCATGGCCGCTGAGCCTGCGCGTCCGGAGTCTGTGCTCCGCAACGGGAGAGGCCACAACAGTGAGAGGCCCGCGTACAGCATAAAAAAAAGAAAAAAAAAAAAAAAAAAAAGAGTCATGTACCAAAATGTTCATTGCAGCTCTATTTACAATAGCCAGGACATGGAAACAACCTAAGCGCCCATCATCGGATGAATGGATAAAGAAGATGTGGCACATATACACAATGGAATATTACTCAGCCTTAAAAAGAAATGAAATTGAGCTATTTGTAATGAGATGGATAGACCTAGAGTCTGTCATACAGAGTGAAGTAAGTCAGAAAGAAAAAGACAAATACCGTATGCTAACACATATATATGGAATTTAAGGGAAAAAAATGTCATGAAGAACCTAGGGGTAAGATAGGAATAAAGACGCAGACCTACTGGAGAACGGACTTGAGGGTATGGGGAGGGGGAGGGGTGAGTTTTGACAGGGCGAGAGAGAGTCATGGACATATACACACTAACAAACGTAGTAAGGTAGATAGCTGGGGGGAAGCAGCCGCAAGGCACAGGGATATTAGCTCGGTGCTTTGTGACAGCCTGGAAGGGTGGGATGGGGAGAGTGGGAGGGAGGGAGACGCAAGAGGGAAGACATATGGGAACATATGTATATGTATAGCTGATTCACTTTGTTATAAAGCAGAAACTAACACACCATTGTAAAGCAATTATACCCCAATAAAGATGTTAAAAAAAAAAAAAAAAAAAAAAAAGAAAAATGCTCCTGGCATACTGGAAAAAAAAAAAAAAAAAAGGTAAAACCAAAAAGGTATTGAAAGAAAATGTAGAATACCCTTAGGCCTTGGAGAGGACATGGATCAGACCGAAAATAAACCCTTCAAGCCATACGAATTGATAGGTTCGAATAAACAAAATTAAGGATTTATATTCATAAAATGATATCATTGAAAAAAAGATAAATGACTGAGAGGTGAATATAATCGTGATGTCTAAAACCAAACCAACAAGAGGAGATCATTCAAAAAGAAGACAGGAATCTAAATTTAAAAAAAAAAACACAGAGAAAGCATTTAAACAGACAATTTACATAGTAGCCAATAAACCTGGGAAAAGATGCCCAGACTCACTGGTAATCAAGCATATATGCAAATTGGAAAAGACTATAAGATTCTCTTGGCCTCTATCAGTTTGGCAAGTATTAGAAAGTTGGAAAATACCAGGTGTCAGAAAGGACTAGGTGAAACCCGAGCCCCCATGCCTTCCCAGTGGGACTATAAACTGACCTCTACCCTTTTTTTTTTAATTGGGGTATAAAAGATTTACAATGTTGTGTTGGTTTCCATTGTAGAGCAAAGTGAATCAGTTATACATATACATATATCCACTCTTTTTTAGATTCTTTTCCCATATAGGCCATTACAGAGTGTTGAGTAGAGTTCCCCGTGCTATGCAGCAGGTACTTGTTAGTTATCTATTTTATATATAGTAGTGTGTGTCTGCTAATCCCAAACTCCCAATTTATCCCTCCCCCTCTGACTCCCCGCCCTGGTAACCATAAATTTATTTTCTACATCTATAACTCTATTTCGGTTTTGTCGATAAGTTCATCTGTAGCCTTTTTTAGATTCCACATATAAGTGATATCATATGATATTTGTCTTTCTCTGTCTGACTTATTTCACTCACTATGAGAATCTCTAGGTCCATCCATGTTGCTGTAGATGGCATTACTTTGTTCTTTTTTAACCTACCCTTATAGAGAGCAAACTCACAGGGCTTAATAACGTTAAGTACACGTGTACTCTGTGATCCACTGAGCCCGTATCTGGGGGCCTATCCCAATGCAGGTGCTGTCGGGACATGTCCAAGGAGGGCCACTGGGGCACGGCATGGAACTGGGGACAGGCCGTTTTTCCATCCCCAGGAGAATGGATAGTCCAAATAGAATTCTAAGCAGCAGTTTGAAGTAACCAGATGTATGTGCAACATGGACCGATCTCAAAATTATAGTACTGATTTTTTTCAAGTAAGGAACAGAACAAGATTTATAACACAATAATATTTACCCAAATTAAGAACACATACACCAAAAAAAACACTATATTTTACAAGAACACATACATATTCAGAGACTTATCTCAAATGCATTAGAGTGGGTGCCCATGGAAGGGGGGAAAGGAGGTGAGGATATGAAATAAAGGAGAAAAAACATAAAAGGAGAACTTGCATACCCCGTAGGTGATTCTAGTAGCCAGCCCTGAAATGAGATGTGGATTTAATTCAACTCTCTGTACCTCAATTCCACAAATAAGTCTTAATAATAAGGTTTTTTTGTTTTGTTTTGTTTGCGGTACGCGGGCCTCTCACTGCTGTGGCCTCTCTCTCTGCGGAGCACAGGCTCCGGACGCGCAGGCTCAGCGGCCATGGCTCACGGGCCCAGCCGCTCCGCGGCATGTGGGATCTTCCCGGACCGGGGCACGAACCCGCGTCCCCTGCATCGGCAGGCAGACTCACAACCACTGCACCACCAGGGAAGCCCAAGGTTTTTTTTTTTTAAGGGAAAAGAAGGGAGAGGAGAATTAGAGTTGGATGCTTTGTGAATATGAAGTTTACTTTTGGGGTGATCAGAATGTTCTAGAACTAGACAGGGGTAGAGGTTGTATACCATCGTGAATGTACTAAATGCTAATGAGTTGTACACTTTAAAATGGTTAAAACTGTGAATTTCATGTTATGTGAATTTTACAACAATACAAGCAAAAAGAGGGGACAAAAAGTAAGAGAAGAAAGAAAGAGGAGCCAGCCATTCAGGGCTCCTTAGAATGCAGTCCACTCCCCTTGGCTCCTCCAACAAAGGTTGCTGCATCCCAGAGCCCCAGGCCTATAGCGTGTGTGTGCAGGTTCAGGTCCATGCACCAGGCTGCATGCTTAGGGGCCTCCATCCTGACCCTGCATGGAGATGACCTCAAAGGGGCTAGCTCTGGTAGAGTGGGACACTTCTAGGCTGTGGGACAAGCTGGTGAGAGGCATTAGGACATTTCCTTTCTTTAGACGGGCTGCTGGCAGCTCTATATTTGTTTGGAGGCCCCTGCAGTTCCCTCATTGGTGCCTCTGGGTCTCAGGGTGCTTTAGAAGGCAGCCCTCCTCCAAGGTCTTGGTGTTCAAGTCCAGCACCTTTGGTCAGGGAAGGTCAAGGCTGGAGCTGGTAATGCTAACATTCTAATGCATGTTTCCCTTTATTAGAAAATTCCTGTCCTGCTTCTCTGCCTGGAAAACTCCTAATCATCCTTCAATACCTTCCCTAATTCTCCCAGACAAGGTTAGTCACTGCCTCCCTGGGCTTCACAGCAAATATTCATTGAGCCTCTGCTGGGTGCCAAGCACAGTGCCAGGACTTGGGAATACAAAAGGGATCAAGACGGATGTGGTCTCATACTCACAGAGCTGGCAGTCTAGTTAGGAGAGAGAGAGACTGAACAAAGGAAGAAATAAAGGAGGACAATATAAGCAAGCAGTGCTGGCCAGAAAATTAAGATGGGATGATGTAACAGAGTGGCTGAACAGCCACTTCAGAACAGGTGGCCAAACATGGTGACATTTAAGCTGAGTACTGAATGTCAAGAAGGAACCAGTAGAGATTGGGGGACAGAGGATGCAGACAACAGGAACAGCAAGTGATTAACCAAACATTATGAGCCTCTGCCATCGTGAAACAATGACAAAACACACAATGCCTTGGGCAAAGTGCCCAACAGCTCAGCTTGTAGTGGGGATGAGCAAAAGGCAATCACCTCCCTTGAGCGCTTTGGGGGTTTGCCTTTTCACCCATCAAGCTGCTTCTGCTGGACAAGAGCTCAGAGTACACCAAGCTTAGCATCAATATTTTGTACTATGAAAACATTTCCTCTCTCTTTGATTACTTTGTCATAGTACCTGGACAAGCATTTGAAAATTAGTAGACATATTACAATGAGGATAATAGTCAAAATGTATCTCTGAACGTATTGTTTCTTAATGGTTAAAGCAGATGTATAATGTATGCTTAATAGGCCACAAACAGGCTGTTTTAGTTAGCCTAAAGTTCAAATTAAATCATGTATAAGCCAGAATGATTTCCCCATATTTCAATATGTGAACATTTCTTCCATCATTTTCCCCTTTTAATTGCAAATCTTTTCATATAAAGCATTGATAATCAGTATATTTTTCTAGCTCAGTTGGTAGAGCATGAGACTCTTAATCTCAGGGTCATGGGTTCAAGCCCCACATTGGACGCCAAAAACTGTAACCAAAACTGGGGTCTAGCCGCTCACCGCTCAAAAGCCATTAAAGAGGCAAGGTTGGTGGAAAAGAAAGTTTGCTTTATTTTGGACGCTGGCAGATGAGGGTGGGAATGAAGGTAAGGGTGGACGCCTGTCCAAAGGCCAACACCCCCTCTGACAATCAGTGGGCAAGAGCTTTTATAGGCAGAGGGAGGGGACTACATGCAGAAACAGCACAGTCAGCTCTGCAGTCATCTTGAAATTGGTCACCGATGGTCTGACCAGCGTCATCTTGATTGTTTTAGGTACACTTAATCTTCAGTTCCAGGGTAGGTTTGTTTCCATTTCTTGATTCTAGTTGTAGGAATTGTGGCAGCTCATGTCATGGCTACAGTCTGGTCATCATGCCGTTAACTTCTTCCACCTGGCGAGGGTTTCAGTATCTATAAGACAGCTCACAGGCTGTGGCTCAGAATACGACCTATAGCCCTTGAGAAGGAACTAAAGTCCTTGACTATGCTTAATGACTATATTATTATGTTGTCTCCTTTGAGTATTTCCTTTGTTTCTGCATTTTCTCACTTCTCTGATTAAACTTATTCTTTGGCTAAAGTTTTTCCACAGACAAAAGGCAGGCGGAGGACCTGGGGGGCAAGAATCACAGGGGTAAGAGTAAGGAGGGGAGAGCAGCCTTGCGGGAGGCCAGGAAGGGGGGCAAGGAAGGCAAAGGGGGAAAGAGGAAGGGAAGGAGAAAGAAGGAGCAGAGGAAAGGCAGAGAAAGGGCCAGAAAGCGCAAAGACAGCAAGAGAGCTATTGAGGGAGAAAGACGGTGGGGGGGGGGGGGAGCAGGAGAAAGAGGGCGAGTGATTGAGAAAAAGAGAGGGAACTGGCAGAAGAAGGAAGGAGGGAGACAGGAGAGAGGAGAGCTAAGAAAGAAAGATCCAGGGAAAGGAAGCCAAAGGGGGGGTAAAAGGCAGGGGAGGACCACTTCAGGTGGCACCTGGGACCTGGGTGTGAGGGATGACGGGCCAAGCCTGTGAAGACCCATTTCAAAGAGGACATGATCGCGGCCGGCTGGCCAGGCTCCCAGGAGACAATGCGGCATTTCCCCAAGAGTAAAGCCAGCACACCGGCAAGCTGCCAAGATTCTCTCCACTGCATGAGTGACACTTGCGCCACCCTTCGGAGTGAGCCCTGCCACCCCGCAGAGCTGTACACTAAGCACTGGGTATTGGGTGCTGCCTGCCGTAAGCCACCAGGATAGGGGCCCCGAAGTCTCCCTGCCCCTCCCCCTCTCTCCCTCTCTCCTTCCTTCCTCCCTCCCTCCCTCCCTTTCCCCTTCCTCCCTCCGTCCTTCCTCCCTTCTTTCTTTCTCCACTCAGGACTGGCCACAGCCTTACCTCCCCTGCAAGTCCCTCTACGCCCCAGTGAGACCCACAGTGGAAGCCAGGCAGAACCCAGGTGTGTGAGGTAACACTTCACAGCTGGCCGCTCCCTATACAGCCCTCACTCCTCTCCAAGTTGTGGCTTTGCAGGGCCACTAGTCCAAAGGACTAGATCTCCCCAAATGTAAGGGGGGACATGACACAGAACTAGTTATGATCACTGGCTATGAAAACTATCCTCTTAAAATGACAGGCAAATACGAACTAGCGGATGGGATTTTCATGCCATTCAGAAATGATTCAATACACAGCAACATTTGAAAATATAAAACAAAAAGTTTAAAAAAAAGAAGAAAGAAAATAGGAAAAAACCAAGTTCCAGCCAGATCCAATTCAGAATCTTCAAATGTCACCAATCAGCGCTTACTCCATCTGGCTGTGATGTTATCTCTGCATTTGGGTAAACAATCCACCAGAAACCCGGGTTTGGGGGCCCGCTGTCACTGGAGGATGAACTCAGGAGTAGCTTCCAGGTCGCTTGCCCTCGGCAACCAGCGCGCTGACCTGCCCACACCACGGGGATCTCCTGAGAAGAGTGTCGAAGCTGTCCTGCAGTGGGCACAATTAACTCTCAGCACGTTTGGATACCATGGTCATGGCCTCACCTGCCTTGTCTCTGGGCCAAGGAAAACTGTTTTCTGTTCCGCAGGGTCAGAACTGAAAAGGAAGAGCAGGACGGTGCCTGTGAACTGAGCTAGGTTCCCGGGACTCTTTTCAGGCATATTTCCTCTTTTCCAGACTCTGTTTGCCAACCCCCCTGCCCCCAGCCCACACCTGCACAGAACTGGTTTATTTCCTGAAACCACTGCTATGCTATGTATACACTGGACACACACTTGTCTCCTAAAGGGCTGTCCTTTTATTTCCTAGGTTTAGTAGGAAACACAGACAAAGCCAAGCACATTTAAAAATAGAGAAATACACTGGTTTCCTCATTCTTACATCAAATATTTATTGGCATCTGCTCTGCACCAAGCACTGAACGGGGACAAGGAGATGGAGCCACAAGAAGTGACTCGATTCGGCAGGGCTGGGGGATCTCTGGAGTCCCCCAAATCAGGGTAGCCTTAGGAAAGGTCAGTTTCAACTGGAAAACTGGGGAACTGGTCCCAGCCCTTGCAAAAGAGGGGCCAAGGAGGGGAAAGGACAAGGGCCATGGCTTCAGGGTCCAGCATGAGGAGGCAATGTTCCCAGGCCACTGCGGTGCACCCCAAATAGTTCCACTGTCTGGAGACAGGGCTCCAACTTGGCCTCTCTTTCTAAGCACATTGCATATCCAAGTGCTCCGCGATGAATCGATCGGCAGAGGTGACTCACAGGCAGACAGCCAGCGTGGTCACGGAGCCCTGTCTGCATTCCCAATTTGCCTGCTCGGGTTGTCACTTTGATAATGTTATTTACCAGGCCAGATGCCCCGAATGCCTGTCCCCAGCCCCTACTCGAGCCCTCCAGCCATTGTCTCCGTGCGCCTGTCACATCTTGTCACTGCCTCCCTGAATTCAACAGCTCTGGGCAGCCCGTCTACAGACTTGCCTGCTCACTTTTTCGGCCTCAGGAGCCAGAAAGGTGGCCTAGGGGCCCCAGCCCCACCCTTCTCAGAGCGGGTCCCAGAGGGGAATGTCCCACAGCTACACCCCGCCTGTCTTTCGTCGCGCAAGAAGGGGGAGTGCCAACAATGGCTCTGCAGCGTGGCACTGTGTCCCTGGCAGATGTGCTCAGGGACCTGGACAGTGAGAGGCAGGGGCGAGGGGCCAGGCTCCGCTGGGGGGATGGGGATGGAGATGGAGAGACCTAGGGCAGGAGTCCAAGAGCTTCCTCCTGTCACGCCCTGTGCCCACGGCTGCGCTTCTCTCCGCGCCCAAACCTCTTCTCGCCCGGAGACCTTGGGGTGCCCCCGCTCCCTGGAGTCCAGGTGGAGCAAAAGCGTTCCCGCGATGTGGAGGGTTGGCAAGGGCTTGGAAAGCGCCGCGGCCCGCTCCACTGGCGGCGCGAGAGCTCCCCCGCTCTGCTTTGTGGCCGGAGGCGGAACAGCAGCTGGGCGAGCGGTCTTGAGCCCGAAGCAGCCTGGCCAGCGGGCACCTCTAAGATGCTGGCCCAAGCAGAGGCTGCTGTTCACCCGACCCCGGCCGCCTGCCCACCCCACTTCGCTGGGCCTCCAAGACCTGGGCCCCAAAGGCTGTCCCCTTCAGCACTGGACGGACCAGCTGTACCCTGGTGGGGCTGGGGCAGTTCCCACCTCCCCAGAAGTAGAGTGCCCCCAAAATCCAGAACAGAAGGGTCTCCAGAGACCTTACCTGTCATACAGATAGGAAAACAGAGGCTGCAAATTCAAGGCAGGGCTTTGTTCGTGGGCAACGCTAAGAACCTCTGATTATTATCGTGTCACCACTGCTCCCATCCAACACTAGTCCCAAAGCCCCTCTAACCCAGCTTGACCTCTTAAACCAACAAAGAGAGTCGGGCTATGCCCTTGGGACTCAGACCCTCAAGAGTACTACAGATCCCAGGGATACCCACTCCTCCAGCTGGCTTCTGATTCTTCCACTCCGGGAAGAAGTTGGAAGAACTTGGATGTGGCACAAGCCCAGGTTACGAAACTGAGCTGGCATTTAAATGACCTAACAACAAATTGCCCAATTTAATTTGCTTACTCAATTCAATAAAAGAGAAAAAAGAAAACCCTGTAATTAAATACATTGATCCGTAGAAACTGACAACTCTGAAGACAAATCAGCTCTCCTCCCAACCCCAGAAGGGCTGCAAGGGGCCCTGAGAAAATCGTTCCTTACAATAAGTGGGAAAACAAGCCCAAAAGGGGAAGAAACTTGTCCAAGTTCCACCAGGGAGGCAAAGTTAATTCTAGGGTCTGCGGAGCCCAAGAGAGCACTGGGTTCATGCTCCACTCCAGCCACAGACTGGGACCCTTGGCCTTACTCTTCAGCATCCTTCCCCTATTGGCACCTTGAACCTGGACCTGGCATGCCACCTTGCTTGTCCAGACAGCTCTTCTGCATCCTTCAAGACCTTAGGCAGCTATCAGTTTCTCCAGGACAAATCTGTCCATGGTGGACAAAACTGCAGCTTGCTCAGACCCCCCTTAGAGCACTGCCCAGTTTAAGTAATGTGAGTACAACTGGGCGGAAGGTTCTGGAAACGAGCAGAGCCTCTCCAAGCCTGGAGGAGCCAAGAAAGGATGATTTGATTGGAAATAACGATAATGTCTTCTTCCTCAACTTCCTCACTGTGCTGTACTGCAGGTCTCCAAAGGTAGAAATTTCCAAGTCCCCAGCAAGTTCCTGGGCTCCCAGGCCAGTGCCCATATCAGGACCTCCACATGACCCTAGTCCCAGCCACAGCACTGAGCCCCTTTGGACCTGTGCTTAGCAAACCTTTTAGCTCGAAATGCATCTTCATCACCGTTCTGATTGGGGCTAGCTGTAGCAGGCTTGGTGTCGGGCCCTAAATCAGGACTGGCTTGTCCTTCTAGGGAAATGTCTGCCTTGGAAAGAAGCAAAATCACTTAGTCCTTGGCAGCTCTGTCTCTGCCGGGCGGAGGTGACCAGCAGCTGAACCCACAGCCAGTATGGCAAGCCGTTCCTCCCACTGGGACCAGATGGCACCCCGTGCCTGCCTACGAGCACTCCCTGTTCAGCTGTGGAGCTCTGCCTTCAGCGGGGCCCTATGGGGCCAAGTCCCCACCCACACCCCCGGGCCCAAGTAGCCTCAGCTATGGGGAGGTCATTATGAATTCCACATAGACCTCTCCCCAAGGAGCAAGGAGAAGAAAAGACACAAATACAGATGAGCAATGGGGACAGGGGCATTACAACTGCTTGTAAGGGATCAAAGAAAGCTTTGGGGGGAGGTGGCATTAGGACTGACTTTGAAGGAGGAGAAGGATGTTGCAGCAGAAATTTGAGGGCGGAAGTGGGTGTAAGCTGAATTCCCTCTGGGGCAGCTTCAGGTGGCTTATGAGTCCTATGTGGCCGCAGCATGCCCAGGGCATATGAGGGTTAGCAGAGAGACAGAAAGGCTGAGGATATGTGATCTAATCCATGAGAGAGAGAGAGAGAGAGAGAGAGAGAGAGGCGGGAGCCAGCCCGGCAGAGAGTTCCAGGCATTCAGCATGCAAATAGCACTGTGATGGCTAATGGCTGCTAGAGGTACTGGCGACAGGAGGGGGACCAGCAATAATGTCTGCCTCGGGGGTGTGGACAGTCAAATGGGGTTTGAAACAGACTGTAAACAGGGAAACAAATATACAGAATGATGAGAGAGTGATGAATGCCCTGAAGAAAATCAAACAGGGTGATCAAACGGACGTGACAGCAAATGGGAGCTGTTTTCAATGTGGATCTCAGCAAGGGCCCCTTCAGAGCCCTGAAGACAAGGTCCCAGCCACAGCAAGGTCCAAAGGCAGAGGAATCAAGGCAGAGGAAAAGCAAGGGGCACAAAAACAGGAAGAAGCTGGGCATGAGTGTGCAAGGAATTAAAAGGAGACTGGAGGGCCTGGGGTAGAGCGAAGCGGGGGGAGAGAGGAGTCGGCAAGGCCACAACACACGGGAACTGGAGACCATGTCTTGAGTTTGGATTTTATTATAAGAATAATAGAAAACCACTGGCAGGTTTTAAGCAGAGGAGTGATGTGATAGGATTTTCAGTTTTTAAAAACCTCGATGGCTGGGTGGAGAGGATTGCAGGGAGGCAAGGTGGAAACAAGGATACCAGTCTGGAGATGACTGCAGCCATCCAGGAGAGAGCTGGTGGCAGCCTGGACCAGGGTGAGGCCAGTGGAGGAGGGAGAAGTGCATGGATTCTGATTTTATTTTGAAAGTTAAGTAGAGAGTGTTTCCTGGATGGCTGGATATGGTGGATGAAGCAAAGAGAGGAGTCCAGGATAACTCCAAGAGTTTGGCCTGAGCAACTGGAAAGGTGTACGTGCCATGGCTGACACGGGGAGGGTGGGAGGGAGCCGGTTTGGGAGAAAAGTAATTAAGAAGTGCGTTATGACGGTGTTCATTGTGAAACGCCATGGTGGTGTCAGTTAGGTATTTGGATATTTCGCCATCATCCGTGCTCTGCCTTCATGGGCCATTGGAACAGTTATTTACATAATTCTTTCCTTTAAATCAACCTTAAATCGGCTCTCATTTTTCTTTAGCTCCATGCTAAGGAGTAATATCCATAACATCAAGTGTTTTGTGGGTTAGTAGCATTTTTTTCTGAATACAGATTAAAATAATAACCACCAGGTCCCCTTGCAGTTCAACCCTGATATTTCCTCCATACCCAGCCAAGTCTGGGCATCTAGCATACACAGACTTGAACTGAGCCATTTGGCTTTGACACGCAGGAACATCTGAGGGCATTTGAAGGGATCGCAGCAGGGCATTCGGGAGAGAGACATGGTCCCACAGCCCAGTGAGGCTCTGTAAGTAGCCACCGAACTGCCTCCATGGGCCCTTCTCAGCCCTCTGCTTGGGGATGGGGGGTTCACAGAGCAGAGCCCACCATCCTTTCCTTAGGTCCAAGCGCCCTCTGGTGGCCGGGTTCCGGTGCACCGGTGCACTGGGGGCTTCCCAGCTCCTGTTTCTGGAAGAGGGGGACCCTCTGCCTTGGCCTCTCCCTGGAGAAAGGGGCAAGAGGTCAGACTAGCTTTAGGCTCCAGACTGAGGGACAGATAGATGGTGCTGAGTGTGGGACTCAGGCGGGGCCAAGGTGGGGCCGGCAGTCTGCAAGCCAGGCAGGAGCCACTGAGGGTCAGACCGAAAGGGGAGGGAAAGTGGTGGGTGGGAGAAAGGGCTCTTGTTTCCTATAGAAGTTCACCAATGCAGAGAAATGCAACTTGATTACCATATACAAATAGGGCAATTTACCTTCGGTGGGTATTTTCAGAGGAAAAGAAAACATATTCCAATGTAACCATGTTTAAATTAAGAGCAGGGAACATTAGACTGCTGAATACATACTATGACCGGTAATGGAAAATGTACTTCTTATATTACAGCCAGTTACGGGAGAGAAGCGGGGTTGGCGGCCAGTGACAAGAGGGAGAGAGTCACGCTCTTGCCGAGAGAGCAACTGAGGAGGTGGCTGGACAGGCTGACGGAGGGTGCAGATAAGCACCGTCTGCTTAGGATGACACCCATGTGCTCACTCAGGCGTCCACGCTGCATCCACACAGGGGTTACCATTGGTGCACACACACACGCATTCACACACTCACAGATATTCCTGCTGTTACTCCTTCATCCTCTTCTCAGTGAACAAACTGTGCTTAGATGAGAAGAGACCAATTGCCAAACAGAGACCGGCAGTCCAGTGTGCAAGGGAGTCTCGCATAGAAGGCTGCGGTGGGGCTGAGAGAAGGAAGAACTGAGTCTTAGAGGAAGAAAAGGCAGAAAAGAGTGATCCATGCAGAGGGAACAGCAGGAGGAAAATCCTAGAAGCCTAAGAGAACACAGGCATTCGAGGCACCACAAAAAATTAGCGGTGACTGAACTCGAGGATGTCTGGGGAAAGGGAAGCCAAGGAGAGAGTGGGAGCTGAGAACCCTAAAGTCTGCGTCTCAAACCGGTGGGCTCCCCATGTGACCCAGGTGTGTCATCTGCTTTGCCCTGGGGAAAACCAGATCCAAGATACAATGTTCACCTGACTGATGTGGACTAAAAGTCATGTACCCGTTGGTGCTGGACTGAGGGTGAACCAGGCTCCAGGGAGAAATGCTGCAGATTTCTTGCTGAAACCAAGGCAACATTCTTCAATGCAGTCATCCCTCTGCCTCTGGGCCCAGTGCCATCCTAGGGCTACAAAACTAACATCTACTTGCCGTTCTAGCACATGGTGGAAACTGACGTCCTTAGCGCAGCCTTAGCCATGAGAGTCTGGGCAAGCAGCAGGCTGGTCTCCAAGGCTTCTACCTCTTAGTGGCTTAGCCTCTCTGGAAGTGAAGGAGATTAAAGCCTTTTCTTCCAGTCCCATACCAAAAGGGAGGGCATACACAGAACACTGGCCTATCACGAATGCTGCCTCCCTACCTCTGCCACTCTCAGGGATCAGGGCCTAGGCATGGGTAATGTTCCAGATCTCTCCAAGTAAGTCTTCCCCTGATTGAGATTTATTACTACAAGCTAGGGAAGAGGCCAAGAAATTACATTAAATTTAAAAAGAAGGCTGGCTAGAAGAATGAATCCCAATAAAAATGAATGGTGACACCAAAGCTCAGGCAACAAAAGAAATAAATAAATAAACTGGACGACAACAAAATTAGAATTTTCTGTGCATCAAAGGACACGATCAGCAGGCTGAAAATGCAACCTATGGAATGGGGAGAATTTGCAAATAATATGTCTGTTTTGGGTTAATTTCCAGAATATATAAAGAACTCCTACAACTCAACAGCGACAAAAAACAAATAATCCAACTGAAAATTGAGCAAAGAACTAAATAGACATTTCTCTAAAGAAGACAAACAAATGGCCAACAAGCATACAAAGAGATGCTCAACATCAATAATCATCAGGGAAATGTATCTCAAAACTGCAAAGAGATACCACCTCACACCCATTAAGATGACTACTGTCAAAAAAATGCAGAAAACAACAAGTGTTGGTGAGAGTGTGAAGAAATGGAACCCTTGTACACTGTTAGTGGGAATGTAAAATGGTGTAGTCACTGTGGAAAACAGTATGGCGTTTCCTCAAAAAGTCAAAAATAGAATTGCTATATGCTGCAGCAATTCCACTTCTAGGTATATACTCAAAAAAAGTGACAACAGGAACTTGAACAGACATTTGTACGCTCACGTGCATGCCAGCATTATTCATAGTAGCCAAATGATGGAAATAACCCAAGCGTCCGTTGTCAGCTGAGTAGATGAACAAAATGTGGTCTATCCGTACAATGGATTATTCAGCCTTAAAAATGAAGAAAATTCTGACACCTTTTACAACACGAACTTTGAGGACATTGTGCTAAGTGAAATCAGACAGTCACAAAAGGACCAATACTGTAGGATTCCACTTATATAACATATCTAGAGACAAAAGGTAGGATGGTGATTGCCAGGGCTGGAGGGAGGGAGACTGAGGAGTTGTTACTTAATGGGGACAGAATTTCAGTTTCACAGTTTGAAGAGTCCTGCAGATTGTCTGCACAACAATGTAAATGCACTTAACACTACCAAACCGTGCATTTTAAAAATATTTAAGATAGTAGATTTTATGTGTGCTGAACCACAATTAGTAGAGAGATAGAGAGAGACAGAACTGGTATGCACAAAGGCGTCTGAGTCTGCACCTAGATATTCCTGCCCACTAATTAGCACTTGTCCTTGGGGTTCCTGATCATCTGGTGGTACCCACTCAAGTATCTGAGCCTTCAGGAGATCCTCCCCAAATCCGCAGACATAGCCGGTGCTTCTGTAAAGACATGGCTTCTGGCAAATGGAAACATAGGAGTTTGGGTGTGTTCACTTATTGCCCCAGCGAATAAACATTCTCCAAATTCCTCCTCTGTGCCAGGCATGTCTCCAAGGCTACAGACAGAGCAGTGAAGGAGACTGCCTTGGCCCTGCCCTCAAAGAGCCCACAGTCTGGAAACTGGATCCATCAAAATGGACCAGCCAGTGTGATAAAGAGCCAGGACAGAGACGCCTAGAGAGGGGGTGATTGATGGCCTAGTGTGGGAGCCAGTTCAGTCAAGGGAGCCTTCTCCAACAAGTTGTTACCTGAGCTGAGTCCAGAAGGACCGGTAGGGCTTAGGCAGGCAGCAGAAGGCAGCAGAGGGGATTCCAGGCGGAGTGGGTCCTGGGTAAGGGAAAAAGAGAAATATGGGGAAAGGAGAGGGGTTGAGGTAAGAAGGGAGAGAATGTTAGCAGCGTGGAGCAATAACCACAAATAGTTCAAAGGAACTTATTAACTCGTAAGTGTCTCTGCTGCAGATGTTAACTTGAAGAGTCATCCACCCACCACCAGCCTCAGGGCCTCTTCAGAAATGCTCTGCATAGAGGTGATGGTCAGAGCTCCTGCCCACCACCTTCTCCAGCATTGTCTGTTGGCCCACTGCTAGCTCCTCACTCCCTGCTCTGGAATGGACTCGAGACCAGGTGCATCATCATCCCCCTGGTCTAGAGAAGACCTCAGGGGTCGCAGTCCTGGTTGGCAGGCAGGCAGACGGATCAACAGAGCAGGACTTGGAGTGAGCACCTCCTACCTGCCCCCCTGCATACTTCTGTCTGCCTTGGAAGACAGACACTGAGACCAGTGCTAAGTGTCTGCCGCCAGTGCTTGAACTACATACTCATGCAGGGAAATGGAGATATTCAGAAGACATACTAGAAAAGAACCAAGTGAACTGTATATAAAATAGATAACCTGCCGTATAGCACAGGGAACTCTACTCAATACTCTGTAATGGCCTATATGGGAAAAGAATCTAAAAAAGAGTGGACATATGTATAACTGACGCCTGAAACTAACACAACATTGTAAATCAACTATATTCCAGTAAAAATTTAAAAAGAAATTTTTTGAAAAGGAAAAGAACAAAGTGGGAGGTGACTAGGTACAAAGGAGCCCAGAGAGATGCTGCTCTTCTCTTCCTTCCTTAAACTTGGACAGGCTGAAGCTTCTGGAAGCCGAGCCAAACACGGTCTGCACTCTGCACAAGATGGGCTGTTAGTTGGACTTGGAGAAGGGCTTCTGGATGATTGAGTCAAAAACCTGCTGACAGAGAGGCTTCTGGGAGAAATCAAGGGGACATGGGGGTAATGCATATATATGTGGGGACCTACACAGCTCTTCTAGCCCCCGGGGTCAAGGCCAAGGCTGCAGAGGCAGCTGGGTCCAGGGCATTATGGCTTCTCAGCAGCAGCTGGCTTGGGGCTATTCATTCCATCTGACAGGTAGTCGTCCTCATTATCCTGCTTCATCTTGGTTTCCAAAACCATGATGCGCTGCTTGAGCTTCTGCTGGGCCCCTGTGTACTCAGCCAGCAGGCAGGCAAAGCGAGTGTACAAGGTCTCCATGTTGGTTTCCAGCTGTTCTAGCTTCTCCTGAACATCTGCCTCGATGCTGACTGCCACCTCATTCTCATCCAGCAATCCCTCCTCCATCAAGATCTCCCAGCCTCCCTCCTCCAAGACCCTCTTGGCATCAGGGTACTCCATCACAGCTTCCATAAGGTCATCCTTGGACAAGCAGAAGAGATCTGAGTAGCCAAGGCTTCGGATATTGGCTGTGCGTCGATTGCCCGTTTTGCTGCCTTTAACGTTAAGAATACTGACCTCTCCAAAGCAACTCCCAGCCAAGAGCAGGGCATACTGAGTGACACCATCATCAGCCACCACTGCCAATTTTCCTTCCTTGATTATGTACATCTCCTTCCCAATATCCCCCTTGCGGCAAATGTAATCCCCAGGACTGAAGACCTGAGGACGGAGCTTTAATACCAGCTCCACCAGCAGGCCAGCCTCACAATCCGGAAAGATGCACACTTTCTTGAGTGTGGACAGGTGGACGTTGATGGCTATCTCAGCCCTCAGCTTGGATGGCGGTTTCTTGAGCACTTCCCGCTCATCCACACTCTTCTTATTGGTCCAGAGATAGTCAAACCACCTAATGACCTTGACTTCCATCTCCTTGCTGACCTTTTGGAACTGCGTATAGTGTTTGACGGCATCGATCTTGGCCTGGAACTCAGCCCGGGTGGCGTTCATGTCGGAGATCATGGAGCCCACGTTTCCCACGATGGTGGCAAAGATGAGGACACCAATCAGGAAATCAAAGATGACAAATAGGTACTCCTCATCTTTTACAGGGGGTGGTGTCTCCCCAATGGTGGTGAGGGTCAGTGTAGACCAGTAAAGGCAATAGATGTATTCCCTAGACAGGTAGCCATACTCAGGGTCAGTGATGTTGGGGTAAACCCAGGTGTCGACCCCAAAACCAATGGACTTGGAGATGGCGTAGTAGATGCAGGCATTCCAGTGGATGATGACCAAGATGCAGAGGACCAGGTTGCTGATGCGGAAGATGCTGGGGTGGCTGGTGCGTGTCTCAGTGTGGTCAAAGAACTCAAACATGCGGGCAAAGTGTAGCAGGCGGTTGAAGCGCAGCTCAGGGCTGTGGATGCCCACAGCAAAATAGATCAGGTCTGTAGGGATGATGGAAGCCACATCCAGCTTGAACTACAGGGTGTGGATGTAGTTGTCCCGCAACATCTTGGTATCTTTGACCAGCAGCCCCTGCTCCAGGAAACCTGATGGAGACACAGCCAACATATCACCTCTGCCTTCAGGCCTGTCCCTCCTGGTAGACTAGTATTCAGCACGGAACAAAGTGATGACTCAACTCTCTTTCCCAAGGAGGGGTATAGGAAACCCAGAGCATGGCTGGCCGTAAGTACCCTAAGAGATCACCCCCAAATCACCACCAACCTGTGTCCCAGACAAACATTTGAGGCTAACACCATGCCAAGAGGGCTTCCTGGGAATGCGGATCCAAGCCTTTGGTCTCATGGGCCGTGGTCCTGCCTGCGCATCCCAGCTATCCACTCACCTGTGCGCAATCGGATGAAGAGGTCTGCGATGTAGACCACATCTGAGAAGTAGTCCAGCACCAGCCACACTACGTAGTAATCTTTCTGTAGGTCACTGAATCAGGCTCTTCAGGAAGACAGGGCTGGGCTTCACCATAAAGCTAGCCGAGGCCCCCTGAAGTCCCCAAACTGTTTGCCCACTGTGAGCAGGGCTTGGGGTGGCCACCAGAGGCACTGATGAGTCAGTCAGTCTGCTGCCAAGAAGCCATTCACAAGCAAGTACTACTCCAACCCTTATTATTGTGTAGACATCACTACTGACGATTACTTGTCTGTCTCACCCACTGGACTACGAGCTCCAAGAAGACAGAGACCTCCACCTCTTGGTCATTACTGCATGCCCCATATCTTAGCCCAGAGCACATCTTAGCCCAGGATTCAAGCGCTCAACAAGAGTGAGTTGACTGAAAAACGAGTTGTTGGAAGAATGCACACAGTACACAGCTGAATAGCTTCCATGCTCGGCTCTTCAACACACACCTACTGAGAACCCAACGCAGAGTACTGGCCAACCCAGATGAGAGAGAGAGCAGTAGCTGGGCTTAGACTCGAAGCAGTGGGAATGAAGAGAGGTTGGAGATGGCAGGAGAGTTTTAGGAGGAATTGACGAGACTTGGTGACTGGATGGGTAGGGGCCTCGGGAGAGGGCAGAAGAAGGGACAGAACCCTGGATGATGACTCAGTGAGCATACAAGTCAAGGGAGGAGCACTGAGCTCTGACTACTTGGTTACACTTAGAATAAAACCCAGCCCCCTCCCCGGCACACAAAGCCTGTCTGATGCTTCACCTGCAGTCCTCCAGCCACACTAGGCCATCCTGAAACAGGGGCTTGGCACCTTGTTGTTCCCTCCTCCCAGAATGTTCCCCCCACCAACCTGAAGCATCTAAATAGCCGACTTCCTCTCGTCACTCAGGTCTCAGCCAAGGTGCCACCTCCTCAGAGAAGTCCACCCTGAATGCCCTTTCTCTAGTAGCTCCCTGCCTCTGGTCCTTGGACTCATCTCGGGCATTGGTTTGTTCATGTTCACTGTCAGTGTCCCCCGCTAGCCTGAGAGCTCCAGGAGCGCAGAGACCACGTGTGTCTTTTTCACCACATTGTCCCCAGCCCTGAGCACTAGGCCTAGCACCCAGTAGGTGCTCAGTCAAATCCTTGCTGAATGAATGACTGAGGTAGGGGATGGGGGGGCAACACTGTCAGGAAAAGCTACATGTGGAGATAGAATTTTCTCTTGAGGAAACAGCATGTTCTGATCCAAGAATAGTGAGTGCTGGGGCTGGGGTATGTCCAGAAGGTGGAGCTAGAGAGAAAGGCCAGGTCCAGAGGGCCTTGAAGGCCACGCTGAGCGCTTGAACTTCATCCTGTGGGCAATGAGGGACCATTGAGAAGTTTGTGAGGAAGGCCTGACATCATCAAATCCCAGTTTCTATCAATCATGCTAGTTGCAAGTGTGGAAGATGCATTAGAGAGGGCAAGAGTGTCTGTAAGGAATGGCTGCAGGGTTTTTGTACTTGTACCAGGGAGAGAGGGGGCCGGCCTCACCTAGGACAGTATCGGTGTGGATGAGGAAGTAGGAGGAGATTACAGACACCAGGAAAAGGATAGACATGAAGCTTTTGGCAGCGTATTAAATCGGGTTGGGGTTGAAGGAGCTGGGGGTTAATAGGGAAGAGGGAGGGGCCACTGGCAAGCAGGGAATCCAGAAAGAGGGATGGGTTGGGGTGAGCTCTGTGTCCACAACTGGGACTGGGTTGCTTTGGCCACACCCTCCCAGACCACCCCCTGCTCACCTGGCCACCAGAAGGCACCAGTTGTAGAGGACAGGCATGGCGATGACAAATAGTTCACATTTCTTCCTGAGGAGACAGAGGCCAGGCTTGGGAACTGGCTCCCCAGTGTGGCCCCAGCCCAGCTTCCAGTAGCCAGGGGACCCTGAAAAAGCAACACCTAAGGGTATATGTTGTGTGAGGGACGGGTTGTCTTAGGGCCTCATTTTTCAGGAAGCCACAACCTGGCACTGTGATCTGAGGAGAGCTTGGAGGGCGAAGAGACCCCACATGGGCCCACTGGCTCTTCTGTCCTCTGGAAGTCTCTTGCCCAGAGGGCGCATGAGGGGTAGTGCTCTCACTGAGGCAGGCTTCAGGCCCTGGGAAGGGACGTCCACAGCATGGTAATGAGGGCTCAGGGCCGGATCCCACATCCCTCCGGGGAAGAGAGAGGAACTCCAAGCAAGGAAGCGTCACGTGCTTCCTGTCCCCGCCCCCGCCCCCACTCCCTGTTTAGTCCCCGGCCTCCAGCTCCCAAATCACTTTCCCAGATGCTGTGTCCTGCCTTGGCAAGAGCTCTTTTCCCCTACTGGCCAGACATCCACAGTCGTCTGCTCATTCCTCAAAGAACAGACCTTCCAGCTCCGCCTTCTCTGGCCTCCCCGCTTGTTCTGTCTCGCTCAGTTGTTTCTGGGCCTTCTCCCACCAGGCAGCCCCCCAGCATGGCCTCTTCAAAGACCCACCCCTGTGCTCACATGGGCACCGGTACTGGCATCCCCTCCACAGCATTCCCTATATGCACCCTCCTCTGTATTTACTGACCGCTAGAACCCAGGCTGGGGCTGGCGCACCATTGGCTGAGCCCTCTCCCTGCCCACATTCAGGTAAGCAGCAAGAGGACAGCCGGCAAGAGGCAGCTAAGGTGAGAAAAGCCAGCAGGGGCTCCTGTGGCAGGTGGGCCACTGGCTGTTAGAGAGGGCATAGGCCCTGGTCAGCCCCTGGCTGTGCTATGAGAAACCCCAGCACACCCTCCAACCACATGCTTGGGAGCCCTTCCAGTCCCACAGGCCAGACAGCTATACTTGCTGCCCTTGCCCTCGCTGTCCTTGTCGCCTTTGCCATCTCCTTGCTGTGTCGTCACGGTCTGGAGCTCAGACCCACAGAAACGCTCAAGGAACGAGTCAGGTCTGGGCTCCTCCTCGTGGAAATTCTTGTTGGCCCACTCTCTGATGACCCCCACCAGGCAGGCAATCCTAGAGAGGAGAGAAGAGAACTGCACTGTGGAGAGAGGACCTGCGCCGAGGACAGGGGGATGGCGCTCGGGTGTGACTCCCAACACAGCAGCCTGAGGGGTAAGGGGCGAGTCTGGGAAGACTTCCTGTAGGAAGTGCCGTCTCTGTCGATTGTGAAGAACAAACAGGGGGTCTCTGGGGCAAGATGGAGATGATGCTAAGGGAGGACAGGTCAGGAGGAAGGTTGGCTCAAGCTTCCTGAGTTCCCCATGGGGCCTACAACTCTGGGCTGGAGACCTGGGAGCCCTCTACCTATACCCTTCCGCTGGGAAGCATCTCTCCTCCCAACAGCGCGACAGGCAAGTCTGAAGAGAAACCTGCACTGCCACTCCGAGCCTGCTCACAGGAGCCTCCTACCGAGAAAAAGTTGAGCTAGGACAGCGTTGACGGTACTTCCCAGAGGTCTTGATAGAGAGGCCCTGTGGGACGGAGAGGACCCCATGATCTGACAGGCCCCACGGGACGGAGGGGTTGCAGCAGGGCAGTGGTGAAACCCACCTGCGGAAGCCACCCCTCCTCTGCAGGGGGGCATCCATCTCTGCCAGCCTCTGTAGTTCTGAGGAGGTGTCATCGTCGGCCGCAGACTGTGGCCTGCAGAGGAAGGAGCAGGGGTGACCAAGGGCTTAGTTTGTTTCTTTGTTTTTTGTCTCCTATTAGCACTCTCCCCTCCTGGGAGATGCCTAGAAATCCCATCATCCCTTAAGAGGCTGTCCTTGAGCCAAAGATTATTTACTCTGTGACAATGAGGCACAGTTGGGAGAAAGTCGAATCCTCAGGGCCACCTCTGCAATGATCCAGCCTCAGCAGACCCACCTGTTGCTGGTCCTGTGGTCATCTTCGCCATTGACCTTGATGGCAGGAGGTGCATGATGGTTGTGGTTGTTGGCTAGGGAGCTCTTCACTCCATTGGCTTTTTCTGTCATCTTCCATGTACAACCAGGACCCTCACCTGCCAGGGAGAGGCCCAAGAGGGAGGTCACAGAACACCCTGGCACCCATATAAGGCGGGAGGGCCTCAGGTGAGCACTGAGAACAGAGCCAGGGCCCATTTGGCAAACCCCAGCTCCCCTGGGTATTGCTGTGGCAGTGCGGGGCAAGGCCATCTGCATCGCCAGCGTGGCAGGCTCCAGGCGCCCAGGAGATGCTGCCCTTCCCACCCCCATAGGCAATTTCAAAGGCAAACAGCGGTAAACTGCATGACATGTTTCTTTTTCTTTTACCTCAGTGAACTTTTGGACATATGAACTAACAGAGGTAAACCAAACCACACAAGAAACCGTTTAAGCCATCTTCTGTTGTCCGGCACAGGCTGAAGCTGCTGAGCACCTCCAAACTAGCCACTGCCCCCAAATTCCTGCCCTGTGGGAGGAGATGTAGCTCCTTGGCCCAAAGAAGCTGCCCCCACCCCCAGCTCTCTGCTTCTCCTCAGGTGGGAGTCCTATCTCTCACTGACTTTTTCACCAGGGATAGTGACTCTGGGGGTCCTTCTTTTCTGCTCTGATCACATTCTCTCCGGCACCTCCAAGCTGAGGAACAAACGGTAGCCCGGTGGATGGGGCAAGGAGTGCGGAAGAGAGAGGGGAGAGCTCCCACGGGCTCTATAGGCAGTGGTCCAAACCAGGACTCTCTCCTTTGGGCTATGGGGAGCCTTGTAAGGGCTGAACAGGAGCATGACAAGGACGGCATTATATTCTAGAAAGATCCTTCTGACTGGATTAGAGGGGAGCAAGAGAAGATGGTGCCAGTGAAGCCCGAGACAAGGGGGAAGGGATTGGGCGCGTGGAGTGAGGGAGAACAAGTGGGTGAGGCCACGCAGGAAGGATCCTGGAGAACCCCAACATTTAGGAATTGAGCAGAGGAGGAGTTATCCACAAAACGGACTGAGAAGAAGCATCCTGAGAGGGAAAAATCCAGAAGAGAGACAGGAGATGGTGTTCCACCGTGCGTTTTGCATGGGGTCAGGGAGGACAGGATGGCTCTTCCCTGCTGAGGCATGCCCCACCAGATTTGGTCAGAAATGATGAGCACACCCCGCTGATTACCTACTGCTGGGGCTCATCATCCCAACCCCCTCCCCAAGCTTGTTCCAGCTTCTGAAGTCATCACCGTGGCGATGGCAGGCAAGTCAGGCTCTGCAGTGAGTGGTAATAACAAGCAGCCTCAGAGCCACTCACCTGTTGCTCTCTGTGGGACTGTGGCACCAGGATGCTGATGAGGGAACCCGAGGGAGAGGAACCTGGATCGCTGAGTCCCTGCTTGGACCCTAGAGGTGGCTGACCATGGAGACAGGAAGTTCCAGGCAATGCAAACAAAGCTGGGGCCTCTTGCACTGATCAGGTTTCGGTGCTGGCCTCCTGGAAGCCTGAAGATGAAGAGGGGCTGGAACTCAGGCCCAGAGTGGAACACATTAGAGCACTGTCCAGGGGATGAATGGCAGGGGCGGAAGAGGGGCAGTGAAGGTCAAGTTCACTGCAGGTATGGAGGGGACACTGGTGTGGGAGGGTGGACCCGGACTACAGGGTGAGCTATGCTTACAGCAATAGGGCAGAGGGGTCTAAGGCCACCCAGGGAGGCTGCAAACACCAGGCCGAGGACTTGGGACAGCCCCTTGCTGATAGAGAGCCAGCGTTGGCCCCGCCTGCCACCACTTGGACCCCTCCCCTCCTTACTGATCATCCCCAGTAACAGTGGCACTGAGCCCACAAGAGGGACAGCTCTGGGGGCCCATGACAACATTTATGCCCTCGCTAAGTTTCTGGCACCAAGACAGATTCCTCTCCCATGATCCCTGCTCCTTCTCTGCCAGGAACAGGCTCTTCCCTCTGTCTGGCTGCCCTGCATGCTCTGCCACCCACATGCCCCTTCACGAGAAATGCCCCCTCAGACCTCTCACCAGGGAACAAGGGCAGGCAGCTATCCCCAGCCCGCAGGCAGCTAGGCCACTGCTTCCCATCTGCGCGTTTGCTCTGGAAACTTCATCCAGTCCCAGACCTCACTTACCATTATGTCCCCACCCAGGCGTCTCTTCCAAGCTGCCCACCCATATCTCCAGCTGCCTGCTGGACACCTTCTTCTTTGAGGTGCCTCAAACCCAACCTACCTAAAACTGACCTTGACATTTTCACCTACAAATCAGCTTCTCCTCCAATTTCCCCACTCAGAAAGGGACCTGTCCTCTACGCAGTCACCCAAGCCAAAAACCTTCAATCATCTGCTCCAAGCAGTCTCCGTTCTCAGTCCCCCCTACGAAGTGTCAAAAATCTCCCATTCACTGCCCTCTGTCCCCAAGGCCCCGGCCTGGTCTCGAGCTTTCAGAGTCGCTCTCCAGGCCTGCTGCAGCAGACTCTGACCAGCCCAGCACTCACTGGGGTCTGGACTGGAGGGGAGACGTGGACACCACCTGGGTTGCTGGCAGTTAAAGCTCTGAGAGGGGATGAGCGTCACCCCTCACCCCACCACAGCATGAGAGCAAAGCTGAGGGGAGAGTCCTGAGGAGACTGCGGAGGACAGGCCCCCCAGAGACGGAGTCTCAGGGAGGGAGGAGCCTGCAGGGCCACATCAGGAGAGCAGGGCTGCCGGCAGAGGCCTACCCTTCCTCCCCCTGAGATGAGAGCTGGAGTGGCCCTGCCTCGAACGCTAGGGGCCTCGCTGGTTACCTCATCGAGAGCAGCCTCAAGGAGTGCTGGTAGAGAGGTGTTTGTAGGGTTTCAGACTCCTTTTACACAAAGGAGATAGTAAAGCAAGTGGAAGGGATTTTGAGGAGGGATGGTGACAATATCTGTGCTTGTGACCAACCCCGGTTAGGGCTGCAGCTCATGAAAGATGGATAGAACGGGTGGGTCCAGGTACCAGAGTAGGTGAGAGGTGACTTATGAAGAATGCAGAGGGGAGGGGTCCCTGATGAATGGGCCAGGAGGGGAAGGAGGTGATAGGCAGACATGTTAGATGGGGGTAGGGGAACAGTGAGAGACAGGGCAAGAAGCTCACTCATGCCAATCCCCCGCATTCTCAGCAAAATGGGAGGGGGGTTCATCTTCAGAGGCATCAGGCAGTGGTAGATGCGGACCTTGCAGGAGGCCAGAAAGTTTGCAATAGCTGCTGCAGGAATGCACTGGAGAAACCGAGCAAGTGTGAGGGCAGGGCGAGGCTGCGTGAGGAAGCAGATGTGTAGTTGGCAAAGAGAAGAGAGATGGGCAGGGGACCCAGGTAGGAGGGAAGCTTACAAACCAAGGGTAAGGCACCTTAATTCTGTAAAAAGCCCAACATCAATCGTAGCGCACTTCTGGGCCTCCCTTCTCGTCGTCCACTAGTTGATCAGCCAGCCCAAGAGTTTTCTAGAAACACCAGCCTGGTCCAGGGAGTCTCTTGGACCCTGGTTAGAAGCATTCTGATGATGATTCTCTCAGAGATGTTAAGGCCAGGAAGAGAAGGAGCAAAAGCTGGAACTACAACCAAGGCTCGGAGCCAGAGCTACTACCGTCCAGTCTGTGGTCAAGGCACCTGGTGTGCACCAGCGCTCTGCCAGGTGCTGAGCTGAGAAAGATGAGTCTGGCAGAGTCTCTGACCTCAGTGTTGCTCCCAAAATAAAAGAGAAAACCAGGAACACAGTTCATCCCCAGAGTCAATTCTCTGTCCACATCTATTGTGTTTCTCAGCAGCATTTTTTTTTTTTTTTTTTTTTTTGGGGTTCGCGGACCTCTCACTGCTGTGGCCTCTCCCGTTGCGGAGCACGGGCTCCGGATGCGCAGGCTCAGCGGCCATGGCTCACGGGCCCAGCCGCTCCGCGGCACGTGGGATCCTCCCGGACCGGGGCACGAACCCGTGTCCCCTGCCTCGGCAGGCGGACCCTCAACCACTGCGCCACCAGGGAAGCCCTCTCAGCAGCATTTGACACAAGTTAGGCACTCTCTCCTTCTTGAAATAATGGGTTCCATGTTCTTGGTTCTGCTCCTGCCTCAGTGGCCACTTCTTATTAGTGTCCTCTGAAGAAATCTCCTCCTCTTTCCTAATTCTAAACTTTGGGGCGTCCTGAACTCAGTGATCGAGTAGATTCCTTATCTTTTCTCTCTTTGTCACTTCTTCATCCAGTCTTCTGGCTTTAAACACATCTGTATACTGATGACTTGCAAATTATAACAACTTGCCAGCCTCTCTCCTGAACTCCAGTTTGTCTCCCTGACGTTACCACTTGGATGTTGAATCTCAGGCTGAATATGTCGAAAACCGAGTACTTGATCTTCCCCTCAAAACCTTATCCTCCAGTACTCGTCAGCAACTCAACAAAGGCAATCCTGTTCTCCCAGTTAGTCAAGTCAGAAGCCAACAAGGACCTACTATATAGCACAGGGAACTCTGCTCAATATTCTGTGATAACCTGCATGGGAAAAGAATCTGAAAAAGAATGGATATATGTATGTGTATACCTGAATCACTTTGCTGTACACCCGAAACTAACACAGCATTGTAAATCAACGATAATCCAATAAAATTAATAAAAAAAACTTACAGTCATCCTTAACTCCTCCCTTTCTTTCATACTGCCACACATTGCAAATCACGCGCTAGTAGCAATTCTGGCCATTGCGGTAGAAAAAGTTCTGGGCAGCAGGCAGAGAACCGTGCCAAGGGGAGGGCTGTGCACGTCGTGGGTGGCAGGGAGGTGGGCAGGCAGGCAGACATAGACAAGGAGAGCCAAGAGGAAGCTAGAATGGGGAGTGGGGTTGTAGGGGGCAACTTCTCGTTCATTGAGCAGCTACCACTGCTGCTAACACTTGACCTAAGTTAACTCATTTAATTCTCACAAAAATCTGGCGAGGCTGATGCTATTACCAGCCCCATTTTACACATTCACACCTAAGCAATCTGGCTCCACATTCAACCACAGGGCCAGCCTGGAAGGTGAACAGAGCCAGGGACTTGGGCATGAGTACCAAGAGAAGTAGGTCAGCACTGCACCAGGCACAGCAGTGACCCCTTGTGCCCCAGGCCTGGAGGGACAGTTGGAAGGGGCTCTGCAGGTGGAGTGAGGGCCTGGCACTCACTGGACAGGCGTGGCTCCTTGATGCCAGTTCGCCTGTGGCTATCATCAGCCACCTTGAGGTCAGGCTCGAGGCTAGCACCTCCACGGAAAAGATCCTTGACCACTATCTTTTGAATGAATGAAATCTCCAGTGGGGCGTACGGGAAACAGGACCCTGCCCAAGAGGTCTGGCAGACCAGCGTGCTTCGTCACTCCTTTGACAAGGGGCTGGAGCCTCTAGTGTGGACACCATTAAATCAGAAACTTTCCAAGGTTGGGCTTCTTTTGCCACCAGAGGCTGTATTTGTTTACAGATAAAGATAGGACTGGGGCAGTGTATCTGACATCAGCCACAGTCAGCCCACACCCCAGGGGAGGCTCCTCCTAGGACAGATGACACCCTAGAGACAGCAGCCCATTCCCCCAGCCCCTGCTGTCCTCACTGAGAAGCCACTCCTGGACTCAACATGTCCCAAACTGACATGACCCTCTGACCCCAGCCCCAGCTCCTATCTCCCCAGTGCCTTATCTTGAGAAAGGCACATCTCTCCCCACCTGCGCTCAATCCAGAAACCTAGGTAGGAGTAATCCTTGACACCCCCTCCCCATTCTCAAGTCCCGTTGGTTCTACTGCTGAAATCTCTCTCCGGTACTTTCTCCTCTGTCTATGCTGACTGCTGCTGCCCTAGGCCTGGCCCCAGCCCGTCCTCTCCTCTACCTTCCACACCACCAGGGTGAGTTCAGTCAGTCCACACCTGGATCTATCTGTCACTCCTGCTTCTAAAACCTGTGGACAGATGCCCTCACCCTAGAAATAAACTTCACCACGACAGGGACTTGTATGTTTCGTTTTCTCATTAATCCCCAGAGCCTAGCCCCACGGCAAGCACATACATATTTTAGATGTGTGAATGAATTCCCTAAACTTGCTCCGCACATTCCAAAATCCACACCTTGTTTCATGTTCACTTTTTCATTCTTCATTTGTATCATAGACTTATCGTGTCTTCACAATGATTTATTTGCTTATTTTCTGTCCCCCACAAGATGATTACATCCATGTGAGCAGGGACCGGGAGCGCCTTGTTCCCTGCTGTGTCCCAGGACTAAAGATAGTGTCAGGTACTCGTTGAATGGATTGAAAGTTCATCTATATAATAAATTTCAAACTCTGTATTTGGGCATTCAAACCCCTTCCGGATCTGAGCAGACCTATATTTTCAGCTTCATCTCCAGTGAGAGCATCTCATGTTGGAGCCTGGTGGGGGGTGGACAGGGCTAGTCCTGGCAGTTCTGAGGCCACCGTGGCACCCAAGCGCCCACCAGGTACACACCTTGTCAGTCACAGTTGGGACTCAACTCCAAGCACATGTGCCCAGTCCAAGCACCCAGTGACCCTCCCTCTGGAGAAGGCAGCCCGCACCCTGGAAGCCTCCCTTTGACAAGTGGTACTGAGGGCTCTGCGCATATGCTCTGCCAACAGCAGGGCCCAGACCCTGGCAGGAGATATACAGAGTTGGCTGCCCCAACACTAGCTGCCTCCTCTTGGCCACAGTCTGACATGGATGGAGCTGCTACTTGCTGGTCTGGGCTCAAGCTGAGATGCGTGGCAAGCTCAGATGGACAGCCAAAATGGGAAGCCTATCCCTGCCCCAGGCCTGCTGGCTGGCTCCGGAATCTTCCCTCAGCCAGAAGCTCTAATGGCTTCACTGCAGATGCATTTGTCAAAATGGCAAAAAGTAAATAAAATAAAATTCAAAAAATAAAATATGGCAAAGGTGCTGGCCCCCAAAGCCTGAGAGGCGTGCAGCAGGCGCTCTCCTTTGAGGCTGTCCTGAGGAGGCCAGGCTGCAGCTCGAAGGGCTGAAAGCAGAGGCTACAATCCCAGCAGGGTTTATGGCAGAAGCACCATATATAACCCCACTCCTACATCCGTTACTCCTCATATGCAGGGATCCAAGGAGCTCCAAGTGGCACGGTCCTCGTGCTCTGAGGCTCGGATGCCCAGAAACGTCCTGGACCAGGCAGGCAGTGGGGGTGGATGCAGGTGGTGAGGCCCACAGACTCCTCCCTCTCTCCCACCCACCCCTCCTGGCCAGGCAGGCTCTTGGCCCCTCCGTTGTCCCCTAGGAGGGTGGGAGGGAGGGTGGCTGGAAAAGGCTTGGAGCAAAGGCTCAGCTGCCTTGAGGCAAGCCTAACATCACACTCAGTGCCTCCGTGCTCCTAAAGTCCCCAAGATTGCACTCGTGTACTTTGACAAGGGACAAAGTCTCCCCACACAGCCACTTTTGCTCAGCTCCCTGGCAAACCAGGCACACGAAGGCCCATGTCAAGCCCAGCTCTAGGACCTACACACGTTCACGGGCTCTAACCCTGACCCTGTGGAGGCCACCGGCCCTTCCTCACCAGTCAGATGGCTTCAGAGGCAAGGTGTCTTGGCCACAGTCAGCATCTGTTGGTCCGTCCGAGAAGCTTCCACTCAGAGAGGAGCCAGTGGGGTGCCCGAACCCCCAAGCAGCTCACGGCCTCTCAGCTCTCAGTCAAAGACCTGCCCACCCAGCCCGAGGCCAGCAGTGGCCCAGAGGAGGTCATGCCCACAGCTGAGGCAGAGTGGAGAGGCAAGTCCCAGAGCGGCACTTGCCCACTGGAGAAGTTGTACTGCCCGCTGGCTGGACACCTGACCTTCTCACTGTGGGCCCTGCACAGCCCAGGCTGCCAGCAGGTGAGGGTTGGATGCCAGGCTGCCTGGTGTGGAAGCTGCTTGTCTGCGCAGACCCAAGAGCCAGCCCCTCCCAAGCTCCCCGAGGAGGCCTCCCTCACACAGAGCACATATTGCTCAGGGCTTCGGGTCTGGGGACCCGGAGTCACCTGCTCACCGCCCCCATTCACCTGCCTCCGGCCTCGTTCACAGTCCCAGCCTACCTCCCTGGCCAGAGGGCAAACTACGGGGGAAACCTGGGAGAGACAAGAGGTACCTGAGGTGGGGCAGGGTTGGGGGGAATCCATTGCTTCCCCTCCAGGCTTCCCTGGACTTGGCCTCCAAGAGGGGCCAGGGTTGGGGAAGGGAAAGGGGGCAAGACCCAGCCCTCCCTTCAGGAGGCAATTAGGCCAGAATTGCTTGCTGGGGACCCTGGGCAGAGGCCATCCCGCCAGCCATGGAGCCCTGCGGAGGGGCCAGCAAGGAGCAGCTCGGGCTCCGCCCTCTGGAGGCGTCTGGGGCTGGAGCGGGCAGGCAGGGCTAGGAGCAGCGAGCAGTCACAGCACAGGGGTGGAGGGGCAGCCAGGGCCCAGGCCAGGGCTCCACCTTTGCTCACAGCCCAGGAGGCGTTTCTCCAGGGGCCTCCACACTGTTTGTCTGCACCTCAGCTAAAATGCTCCCAAGGGTGAACCTTTGTTTCACAACATATTTTCAAGCAGATTTTTCTGCACGCATGTCTGTGCTCGCTCACACACACGCACTCCCACGTCCCAGAGAGTAGACCTTGCCCAGCCCCGCAGAAGCCTTCCCTTCCTCTGAGCACCCCTGCATGGCTGGGTTGGAGCAGAAGAAAGGAGCAGCTTCAGGAGAGGCACCTGAGGGCGGCGGGGGGTGGACGGGTGGCCTGCAAAGAGGCAGCCCGGCCTTTCTCCAGGTCCTCAGGGGATTCCTGGGGCTCCAGGGCCCATTTGGCAGGGTCCTCCCTGGGCCTCTTGGCTCTCCTGACTAGAAGCGCTTGTGTCCGGGCACTGCCTTCTCCCCACTCTGCAGGGGTCTTCCTCTGGCACCCCAGTACCCTCTCTTCTCTGGGACCAGAGAGGGAATTTTCCAACTGTTTCTTCACCAAATGTTCTTGCTTCTGCTCTCAGCAGAGCCCGAGCTCCAGCAGCCATGTGCACTGGACGGCACAGGGCTGACAGGAGACCCACACCCTGCTCTCAGAAGTACCACAGGCCCCGGAGGCTCAGGAACTCCCTCATTGTGTGGAGCCCACTGAGGACCAGAGAGGGGCGGGGCAGGGGCAGAGTAGGCTCAAGGACTCAAGTCTCTCTCCCTCTCACCATCCCTCCTCACTTGTGCTCTCTCTCTCTCTCTCTCTCTCTCTCTCTCTCTCTCTCTCTCTCTCACACACACACACACACACACACACACACACACACACACACACACACAGGGTCATGTTTATTATATATCTAGTAACCAACACTCTCTCTCACGTTTATAGATGGAGAAGCCTTGACAGACACTTGGGGCCTTGGGTAAGGTCCGTTTAGCCGCTAAAGCCAATGACAATGTAATGATCTAGGTCCTTGCCCTTGAGAAATGTGTGTTTATCCTTTGGTCCCAGGGAAAGAGAAGCAGCTCTTCCGAAGGCCTCCTGCAGCCCAGTACATTCGCCCTGAGGCCAGGCCCCAAGCAGTGACACTCCTGCCCTCTTAGGTCAAGTCCCACTGCCCTACCCAGCAATCTGTCCTATATGAGGTGAATGTTAAAGGGCTGTGGACACAGGGGAGAAGGATTCAAAGGCCCTCTGTGTGGCCTCCCATCCAACCTCCAGAGCTGAGTCGGGGCTGGTCCCCGACCAGTCTGTAGGAGGCAGGCTGAGCCCTAGACCCTAGATGGGTTCAGGAGACCCCATCCTAGACCCAACCCTGTCTCAGTCTTGCTAGATGACCCCGGGGCCATGTTTCCCCTCTCTGGGACTCAATTTCCTCCCGAACAAATGGAAAAGTTTCTGTTCCTGTTCAGGAGATTCCTCTGATTGAGTTCCTGTAACACCCGACCAGGACAAGCTACTGCTGCAGAACCGCTTCCCCATAAGCTGTCGCTGGTGGGAGCCACACAGGAAGGACCTTGCCAAACCCTGCCCATAAGGAGGCCCCCGACTGGTCTGGCGACGGGGAGGGAGGAAGGGGCTGGGAAGAGGGAACCAAGGTCATTGTCTAGAGGGGCTGTCCCCGCATGAGTCCCGGATGCAAGAAGCTCAGCCACCAGTGTTCGCTGCTATCACTGGACTTTTATTGAGAACATTCTCTGCGCACAACATTGAAGAAAACGGAGAAGACACAGCCAAGCCCCTGCCGAGGATGGAACAGAAGGGACACTGAGGGCCCGGAGGCAAGGTCTAGCTCTAAGATGGTCACCATGGAGCCCTGACAGGCAAGCAGGAATTACCTACCACTGGTGTTACTGTGGGGACAGGAAGCCACCCTCCTCGCCCTCCAAAGGGGCTGCATGTCAGCCCATTCAGACCTTTGGAACTCCACACTTGCTCCACCTTCCAGCAGCTAGGGCTTCTCTCAGGCAGAGTTGGGAAATGGCTGCTGGGAGTTGGAAGGACGATGGGCAGGGGTGGCCGAGGGAGAGAAGAGAAGAAGGGGAGGAGGGAAGGGCTCCAGTTGCATGGCGGGTCGGCATGAAGCACCACTGGTGCATCCACAGCCAGAGGTTGGCGATGCAGGCAGACAACAGCACGGCGAAGAACACGGCTTCCCTGTGGCGCCAGGTGGCACCCTGGTCCTCCACAGCACGTAGACCGGTGACCACGTGCAGCTGCAGAGAGACCGGAGCCAGCTGGTGAGCAAGTCTCTTCTGGGGAGGCCCCCAGCACACCAGTGGGGGGAAAAGTAGGACGTTAGCACAGGGAGGGCCTCTGCTGCCCTTTGGGAGGCCAAAGTGTCTCTGGGCAAGAAGAAAGCAGGGCATCTGAGACCAGGGGCTTGGGGTGGGCCCAGAGGGACCCGGGGGCGGGGCTGCCTGTGTTTTCAGGCCCGGCCGCCTCGCCCCGACCTTGGTGTCCTTCCCGTTGTCCGGAAGAAGCCAGCCCGTCCCAGCTGTGCCGGGGGGTGGGGCCGGGAGAGGTGTGGGGAGAGCAGCCCCAGAGGGAGGACCCCAGGATGGGGTGACACGCAGGGGCCAGAGAGGGCCACCAGGGAAGATGCCCCTCCATGCCCACAGCCATGCCTGCTGGGGTCTTTTCCTGAGGAGACCTGGACTTGGCGTGAATGCAGGCGACCCCTCGCTCACACCTCTTGGCCTGCTCTCTCTGCATAGACTTCTCCTATCCTCTGACGCCCCCTCTACCTCCTCCTTTTCTCCTCCCCTTCTCCTTTCCCGCATCTCAGGGAGAGAGACAGGGTTGAGGCCGGGCGTCAAAATCGGACACGAGCCAAGACGGCTGCGAGGAAGGGGAGGCGAGCCCGACTTCACCTCCAGTGCTAGATGGTAAGATGATTGGAGAGGTTGCGCATCCTCCAGGCGGGTGGCTCCAGCCACCCCAAGACACCATGATTCTGCCTCCACCCTCCAAGTGGGTCCTGGACACTCGCCTGTCTTCTCATGACCTCCATCTCCAGTCCGTTTAGTTCTTCCAGGCCAATCTCAGCGACCATATCTGCCTCCGGGTTGCTGGGAAGGAAGAAAAGACAGAGACTCAGAGCTTCTGGTGGTCCCAGGCCGGGCCCGCCAGGATGCACAGGAGGGCCATGAAGGCAGGCGGGTAAGGTGGGGACAGTGTCCAGCTGCTCTGGACAGTTAGTCTGTCGGCCTGCAGTCCCTCGTTTCCCGGGTAGCTGTCCTCTGCCTGCACTGTGACATGCAGACATCGGCTGAGTCTGAGCCAAGGGAATTGAGGCCTAGCGAGGTGACCACAGTTCCCAGGGGCACACAGGAAGCACCGGAGCTCAGGAGAGAACCCTGGCTACTGGGAAACCAGGGTGAGCCCCGTCATCCCCTCAGCCTTCGTTTTGATCCATCTGCTAATGACTCCTGGGACAGGGGTGGGGGGTCTCTGGCCCAGAGCTCTGGGGTCAGAGGGGTCTCATGCCTTGAAGAGCCAGTGTGGGCCAGAGGAGCAGAATATGCCAGACCTGCCTGGGTTCAAATCTCAGCTCTAGGATTCCAGTGCAGGAGGAACTATTTCACCAGCTGCTTGTTTAACACACACTTACCACATGCCAGGGACCATCCTCTAAGCACTTGCCAATACCAAGTCATTAAATCGTCGTCATGAGCCTTTGAAAGGGATATCACTATCACTTCATTTTGAAAGAGGAAAACTGAGACGCAGAGGGCAAATAACTTGCCCAAGTCACACAGCTGGTAAGTAGCAGAGCAGTCATTGAACCCAGGACGTTTCACTCCGGAGGTTGTGCTCTCAACCATGACCCTATCATGCCTCCCCTTTTTGACACTGCTTCCACCTAAGACTCCATTAAAGTGACAGCAAAGACAGGAAAATGGTATAAACCCGTAAGAAACAAGATAACGGGAGAGGCAATGAAGAATGAAAGCGCTCAACAAGATTGTGGACTTCAGAAAGTGCCGATAAAGAAACCCAGCAAAGCAGGCCTCTGCTTGGCTCGTGGCTCTTGGAAGCAAATGGGGAGCAGCTGAGCAGGGAGCTCCCTTCCCGGCAGCCCTCCGAGAGGATCCAGCCCTGGAGTCTGCAGGGCCGCTAGGGTGGAGGAGGACTGAGGTGGAAAACAGGGGCACTAACTGAAGGTCTGGACATGGAACAGTCACCCACTGCTCTCATCCCATCTGGTAGGCAGCCGGGCACTTACCCTCAAGCCCAAACCTGAACTGAATGAGTGGGAAAGCGGAGGTGATGGTGCCTCAAAGTAGGACCCTCTGAATCGCAGTGCTTAAGGATACCGGGCAGGACAGCCAAAGCAGAACCTGCCATCTGACAGGCCTCACCCAGACTCAGTGTTCTGGGCTGCCTCTTCTATTTGCCTCATTCTTAGAAGGAACTAGATAACTAAGGCTTACCTGTCACCTGAGAAAGACCTGCAGCCCTCCTCTGTTCCTTAGAAAATGTTAAAGTGCAAGGTGGAACATCTTGTCTAAAGGATTCTAAAGGATTTTCATAAGAACTTTGCCACCATGCTCCATTTGTTGTGATAGGACAACATTTCTTTTTCTCAAAAGTGCACACAAGTTTTGTGTGTGTGTGATTTTTTGTGTGTGTGTGAACAGTAGTGCATCAGAGCCATAGTATTTATTTTCTTCTTCTTCCCCCTCCTCTTCTCCTCCTTCTTCTTCTCCTTCTTCTTCTCCTTCTCCTTCTCCTTCTCCTTCTTCTTCTTCTTCCTAAGATAGCTCAAAAATAGCATTAAAAGGACAGTGTATGTTAACGACTCCAGGACTATAATGGGGAATTAGATGGAGAGTTTTCTCCTAGAACAATTTCCACACTATCCTCCTTGATTTTCCTATATCTTGGGATCAGAAGGAGAAAAAGCTTTTTGAGAGAGTTGAAGGCAAAATAAGGATCAGTGACTGGGGTGTGCTTGTTCGTTTGTTTGAGATAACATATTTTAACACATCGATATCATAAGAATTAATTTAACAACATCTGTAAGCTCAATGATAACTTATGATCACCCATCAGATGACAGGTCTAACTGTCCAAAAAGGGTTGCCTTTTTACTCTTTTGCTTTTAATGTTAGAAACCCTCTATTTAGAATTATATACACTGTAAAACATCGGATTTTTATTTACATTTGATGGAGATTAGGAAAATCTATGAACTGCAGCAAGTCCCAGCTTCCCTCTCTTAATTATTTCCAAAACTGTTATTTTTATCTTCATGCACTTTTTAAGGCACGTTACATTTTTTCCCCCAATGAACAGAACAGTATTATGAATTTTTTGTTCTTTCAGGTTGTGGTTCTCTCAGAGGCAGTAAGAGTTCCATTAACTTTTTTACTCAAAAATAAATAATGAGTAAATAAGTAGAATTGAGAAATTTAACTCTAAATGTCTAAATTTAATTTCCAAATTCAATATAAGGACTCTAGTTTTTAAAGGTGTACTCCCCTGGTCCTAAGAGGTAACGTTAATTAATCCGGAAGTTAATTAAATCCCCCTATAGCACCTCCGCCTCCCATGTCAGTGTCAGGGCATGAACCTGACCTGCCGGAGCATCTTGATTTGAGTTCAGCCTTAGGACACATGAATCCAGTTCAGTAGTTCTGGCTTATTTTCATTGCCAGGAGGTCTGTGACCTGGGAGCTCTCTTTCTCTTTATTCACCAGGGGTGGAATAATATCAGCATTTATTGTAACATTCCCTAGAACAGTCAGGTCTCCCTCCTCTCAGGTGGGGTTGCCTTTCCCCAGTAACCTTTGCAACAGTATAACAACCATGTTTCTGCAACTTGCCCTCATCCAAGGTGAATGTAGTTAACAGAATCAGCCACAGAACTACCAGACTCAAGTAGTTTCCTAGAACAGTCAGGTCTCCCTCCTCCCCAAGATGGCTGCTTTCCACAGTATTTTATGCAACAACGTGGCCACCATTTTCTCTAGAACATTCCTTCAGATGGTGAGTGTAGCTTAAAAGATTCATTACAGAACAATGGAAGTCAGGTGATTTTCTAGAACATCAGTTCTCCCTCCTTTCCAACCCGGTTGCCTTTCCCCGGTAACCTTTCCAACAGTATAGCCACCACGTTTCTACAACTTTCCCTCACCCAAATCAAACGTAGCTGAAAGGATTGGCTACAGAAGGACGGAACTCAGGGACTCATGTGATTCTCTAGAACAGTCAGGTCTTCCTCTTCTCCAAAATGGCTGCCTTTTCCCAGTATCCTTTGCAACAGTATAGCCACCATTTTTTCTAGAACATTCCCTCACTCAAATTGAATGTAGCTTAAAGGATTGGCCACAATATACTCAGATTCAATTGACTGGATTTCCTAATAACCAGGGAGCATATGAATTTCACTTGCCTTACCCTTGTCCCAGCCCTAAGATATAAATATAGATATATTTATATGTATATCTATATTTACATATTTATATATAGTTATATATAATTATTTTTATATATTTTATGTAGAAATACATAATTATATATAGAAATAGATAGATATAAAATATAGATATAGAGAGAAAATATACATATATAGATGTACATATATAAACATAAATATATTTATTCATTTATTAATAAAAGAAAGTGTCATTTCACACACCCTGGACTTTTGTACAGTAAAGTATATATGTACTCCCGAAGCAATGTGTGCTTCAGGCATTCTGGGCTCTAGGTTGAACTGCCAGCCAAATAAATAATGGCCCTGACCTCTTGCTGGACCTTGCTGTCCTCGTTTGCCTGCCTAGTGCACAGGAGCTTCGTCCTTCCCCCAAAGTCAACATCTGGCCCTGCTCGACCTACTGTCTTCAGACTAGAGCTGGTACTCCCAAACCCAACCCAGCCACCAAGTTTCAAGGGCCCCACACAGTACCACTTTCTCGGACCAGGTCGCAGGCATATTCCAAACCGCAGCAGAGCCAGCAGCCTTTAGATCCAATTTCTGTTGCTTCTGAGAAACACCCAGGGGCTGGGAACCCTGCTCCTTCATTTCTAGGGTGAAGAACAGAGGACCCAGGAACAACCATAGAGGCTATACCAAGGCTTCATGGGCACAGAACACACCAGAAAAAGGATAGGATCTCCCAACTTCTTAGGAATCACTCAACACCCATTCACTGATGTCTACCAGCTAATCCCAGGTCTCAGTTTCTTCGTCTATTCAAAATGTAGCGAGTATTTACTGAGTGTCAATATCTGGGCTAGGTTATTAAAAAGCCAGCAATGGCCAAGAGACAAGATGGCAGCAATCAAGAAACTGACCGTCTGTGTGTGGAGAGAGCATGGGGGAGGGGCAGAAAATAGTCCACCAGTGTAGATCCAGATCAAGACGTACATACTCCCAAAATGATAAAAACAGGATAACAAGACAGAAGGAAGGGATTACTTCTAGAAAAGTCAGAAACAATATTGAGGCAGAGACCTGAAAAAGAGTCCAGCCATGGAAAATCTGGGGAAAGAGCATTCCAGGCAGAGGGAGCACATTGCACAAAGGCTGTGAAGAAGAAACACTCTTGGGGTGTTATAAGGACAGGCATAAAGGCACAGTGGAGTGGGTCAGCAGGAAGTATACTGAGGAGATGACCTTGTTTGGCTCTTGTAGATCATCGCAAGGAGTTTGGATTTTACTCTAAAGGGCAGAAGGCGGCTTTGGAGGGTTAGGAGAGAGAGTTGAGTTGATTGATCTTATAAATTGAGCTTTCTGAACGTTTTGCAATAGACACACTGGTGGCTTGGATGCGGTGGAGCGGGGGGATGTTGGTCACAGCCTCCTCCCTCACAGGTTACAAAATGCTCACATCATCAATCCCTTTCCCCCCAACTCGCCTGTCACTCAAACCACAAATATATGTGTAGGCACACCAAGGCACAGACACACACATGTATCACACACACATGCAAACACACATGCATGCATGCATGAGCGTCTACCTAGCCACACCCACACGTTTTCCAACACACATGCACAGGTGCAGACACCCAAGGAAAGGGACATTACAGGGGATCCTCACCTGCTGGGATCACGTGCTCTTAGCTATGCCCTTGGCTTCCAGGAACCAGCTCTTCAGCCATGGACATTTCTATGTCTTCTTTGATGTTAGGGGGTCCTCCTGTCATCATAACCAGTTGTTCACTTGTAAGCTGTGGCCAAGAATGCACAGGGAGCAGGGCACAGAGGAGACACTTGGCAAATCAGCTCTTTGAGGGGTAGCCGCTCAAGGAAGATACACCTGGACATGGGGGTGGAGCCAGACTCCCTCTCTGGGCTTAAGCCTTGGACCCAGCACCTTCTGTTCCTGCTGTATCTTGCTGGCTGGGTTCGAGGCCTTCATCCCCACTACTCTGTAAGCAACTTAGAAGTGACAAGGCTCGGAACCTTTGCCTGTGAGAACTGCCCTGGCTCTCGGGTCATCTGATTTGACCCCACTGGGGGACAAGTAGGCTCCACCCGGCATCATTTCTAGATAGAGGCAGACTAGCACAGGACTCCAGAGTCGGTCAGTGGCCAAAGCAGGGTTAGATCCCATCATGGCTTCTGCAAGGTCAGCTCTGGCTAATAATCCAGGCCACAGCACCCTTAAGAAAGCTTCTTCTGCAGAGCATCCCCCACCTTCCCCAATCCAGAGTTCCCGGACAGGGGACATGGCTTTTTGATGCCCTGGGTCAGCTTGGACAAGAGCCATGAGAACCAAAGGAGGGATGGGCAGGAGAAGAAGGACCTGCCTACGGCCACCGAAGCCCCAAGTGTCCCCAGCCCTGCCCCCCCTGGTCTAAGTTCAAATTCTCCCTCAGCTTCCCTACTGATTAAACCTCTGTGAGGGTCAGGCTTATGTGTCCACTTGGCTAGCCTAAGGCCCCCAGTTATTCCATCGAGCACTAGTCTACGTGTTGTTATCAAGGCCTTTTGTAGCTGTTGTTAATATCTACAATTGGTGGACTTTAAGTAAAGGACATTATGAATCCTTGATAACGTGGGTGGGCCTCTTCCAATCAGTTGAAGGCATTAAGAGCAAAGACTGAGGTTTCCCAGAGAAGAAATTCTGCTCAAGACTGCAGCATCAACCCCTCCCCAAGATTCCAACCTGCTGAACTGCCCTGCAAATTTTGGCCTTGCTAGCCCCACAGTGGCGTGAGCCAATTTCTTAAAATAAATTTTTCTATACATACACACATATATGTGCACATTTATATACATACACATACATCCTATTGGTTCCATTTCTCTGGAGAACCCCGACTCATACAAGCACCAAAGGTGAACCCTCAGCTCTTGGGAACAGCCCCAGAGCCCCTGGGGAAGAGGAGGTTATTTGCAAAAGAAAGCAAGCACAGCTGGGACCAGGTGGGAGGGAGAGGAGGAAAGGGGGGAGGGGAAGAGGAAGGGAGGAAGGAAAGGGGCAAAGGAGAGGAAGGGGAGGGGCCGGGCTCGCTTAGAGAGGGTGGCAAGATGTGGGCTGCCCGACCCCCTCCCTGGCCCCACCTGTCCAGCTCTGGGAACAAGCTGTCCGGAGCAGAGCTGACAGAGGCCCTGCCTGCATTCCTGAGGACCCTGGGAGAAGCCCTCTCCAGCTCCAGGAGAGCAGCTGCAATGAAATCCGAGCTTTCTGGAGGGCCACCTCAGGAGCAGAGAAGTGTGGTCTGTGGGACTCGGGAGCCTGGGAAGCAGGAGCCGTGCGTCTCTGGCTGGCCAGGGTTGCCAGACTGAACAGATAAAAATATAGGATGCCAACTGAATTTCAATTTCAAATAAACAACAAATAATTTTTTAGTGTAAGTATGCAGTATTTGGGACTTACATAACACTAAAAATTTATCCATGGTTTATCTGACATTCACATTTAACTGGGTACCCTGTATTTTAGCTGGCAACCCTATGCCCTGCCCATCCTCCACATGAGTTCAAGATTTGACCTTGGGCAAGTCTTTGGACCTCAGTCTCCCCATTGGACAATGGATGGAACTTACAGTCCCTTCCCTACAGGGTGGCTGATTGTGAGAGCAGTCAAGTCGGCTGGATAGGTATGGGCATGACCTTGCACTATTGACCTCAGATCAGATGCCCCTCTGACTACCAACTGGCCTTGACCAGTTTGGGGCTTCCTGGGCCCTGGGTCACGGGGTCCAGGTGTATGCAGAAGAACTGACCCCTGGTGGCAAAGGACCCCACCACCTAAAGCCAAGCAGAGGGGGTGGGGAGACTTCCTTCCCAATCCCTAGGGCCCCCAGTGCCACCCAGAAACCCTGGTATTTCACCACCTTAGCCTGTCTGCCTCTCTTGAATTGGGCACCAAGGATGGCTGGGCTGTGGGAGACTAAATTTGCTGTGTGACTTTGAACTTGCCCCTTACCATGTCTCTCTAGCATGCTGAACTTTTCTCCCCAACAGCATAATTTCCTTCTGAAATTGCCCCAAACCCTTACTCCAAACACTCCCAAAATCTCCCAGTGTCTGGTGTGACAACCTCAGGGGCCCAAAGAGCTAGAGAACCGTGGGTACAGAGTGATCTGGCAAGTCTTGCGGGGGCCAGGAGGAGGGTCCGTGGCCAAGTGTGAGTGGGGGGCTGAACAGACCTAAACCCCAGTGGAAGGATCCCAGAGAAGAGAGCCAGGGAGCCCGAGGGTTTTCCCCACATGGAGGTTAGACAGATGACTCTGGGAGTGGGGAGGAGTGGTGCAGAGAACATCTGGCTTAGATGTGTGTGTGTATATGTTTGCAGTGTTTTACATAAATGAGATCATACATCTGAGGTACGTGCTGTTCTGAAACTTACTTTTTGAAGTGAACAATGTGCCTTGGGGATCTCCCTTGTCAGAACAAATCTACCTCACGTCATTTGAACACAGTACGGTATTTTGCTGCACGGCTGCACCCCTGTTTATTCACATGCTCGTGGACATCTGGGGTGTCTAGAGCCTTTTGCTTTTATAAACAATGTAGTGGGGAACATTCCTGGACATGCCTCTTTGCACATGTGTCTACATGTTTTTGTGGAGCTGGTGCCTAGAGGTGGAAATGTGGGGTTCTAGAGCACGTGTGCTGACAATTTTGACCAATATTGACAATGTCCCCTCTGAAGAGGCTGCACCAAGGGGGACCTCACCAAGGGGAAGAAAGTGCTGGTTTCTTCACAGACTTGTCAATAGAAGATATTATGAAACTTTCTAAAAGGCATCATTGTCATGGGTGAAAAATGATCTCTATCTCATTGTTGTTTTAATTTATATTGCTTTAATTATGAATAAACCTGAGCATTTTTTCATATGTTTATTGATCTTCTGTATTTCTTTCCTCTGAACTGTCTGCTGGAGGGCTTCAATCTTTATTAAAATAGGAGCTGTTTTATTAACAGAAAGGGATGGGGGCGAAAGCTCTCCCTCCCTTCAAGCTAAGCGTCTCCAAAGAAAACATATCATCTTTTTTTCCCTAAAGGTGATGGTGAGCTTAGAGCCTTCACTGGGGACCAAACAAACCCAGTTAATTGCATGCAAGTTTGTGTTGAAATCTAGAGGGCATCCAGCCCCCTCCTCCCCACAGAGCAAGTGTTCACCTCGGGCTGTTGCCTGCCTGTCTGCCTGTCTGCCCTCGTCTGTCTTGTGTCTGTCTGTCTGTCTGCCTGCCTGCCTGACCACTTGCCTCCACCAATACCTTCCAACCACTGGCCTCTCCCAGCTGTTCAGATGGCCACGCACTCCTCAGACTCCTGACCGGCTTGAGGTCTCATAGCCATGTCTGCTACCTGCTCCCACTTCCCTTGCAAGCAGAAGAGGGAGGTAGAGGGAACCCAGGCCTGGGGTCAGTACACCTGGGAGTGTCTCCTACCTCTGACACTGGGGCATCTTAGGCAAATTGCTTCCTCTGCTCTGAGGCTGTTTCCCATCTCACATGGAAGATTGGGCTAAAATCTCGTTTCCAGTTGTTTCATGGTTTCAGGGAAGTGTGTTAGGGCTATTCCAGCCTCTCTTCACCCAGTGCAGTGCTGTTTTTTATATCACTTTCTTATGTTGGGGTTCTATGGGAGAGGCCTTTCAAAGCTAGTGGGTGCGATGGTCTGCTGCCCCCCAGCTCTGTTCACAGCACAGTCTCAGGCAGCTAGTCTCAAGCCCCAGTAAGTGAGCCTGATTTTGGCTGCAAACCCAGATCTTCCAAGCATCTGGGAGCTTCCTCTCTACTTGCTAACGAAACTTAGGAACCTGTAAACAATTCTGCTTCCTGCTTCTGGAAGCAGCTGGTACTGAGGTCATCCCTGGAGCCCCAGGGCCCTCCCCAAGACAGAGGGGAAAGGGAAGGGGGACTCACAGAGCCTGGCAGCTGTCCTTCCATTCCTTAAAAAGACAGGAAGGACAGAAAGCAAACGTCAGGGACTATAGCTGGCCCAGGGAAAGGGGGCCACCTCATGAGCAGAGAGAGGGAAATAAGTGGCAGGGCCACCTGGGGAGCCCTTAGAACCCACCCCTCCTGGGGACAGGGCCATCAGCCGGAGGCTACAGGAAGCTCCTCGCTTTCCACATGTGGGCTTCTCTCATCCAGAGTGACCACCTTGAGTCAAGGCTGCTGGGTGCCAGGTACTGGGGCTAGGGACGAGGTCCCCGTCCTCGCGGAGCTCCTGCTCTCGAGGGCACATAGAAACAGATGGGCCAGAAGTCCATGGGTCTGTGGCGACAGTAGCAGGGGATTGTTTTGTGGCGGTCCTGCCCTTAATCCTGCCACCTTCTGCTTCCCTGGGAGTGTGGTGGGTGCTCCCTAGAACTTTGCCTTCCCAGGGTACTCAGGTCGATAGAGAAGTCTTCCGTGCTTTGAGTGGAAATGCTGGTCACGCCTCCTGAACTCTGGTCCAGTCTGGGAGGGAGCAGCTCCAGCAGAAGTGAGTTAAAGACATTGACACAGCTCCAGATCTGGCTGACAAGCCTACCGGCAGAACCATGCTGCTGAGATGCTCTGGGTCGCTTCCGATCAGCTACTAAAGTTTCCCCCTGTGAAGAGCAGCTGCCCGGACAAGGCAGGGGGAGCTGCAACCACCTAGTTTAGGGTGATTGTTGCTGGCTGATGGCCTGAGGGATAACTTTGGACTGCCCCACAGGTGGGGCAAGAGCAGGACCAAGAGCGAAGCATGATGACAGGAAACCTGCCCTCTGTCCCCAGACCCCACCCCACCTCGGTGTAGCAGCTGCTGCCCCCACTGTCCCTTCTTCCTTCCTGTCTCTCCGTTGGCCCACGAATCCCTTCCACACAAAGCTGGCGGTAGATTCTGAAACCCGGAGGGCATAGGCACTTGCCTATCGGTCAGTTGTGCCTCTGGTGCAGGGAACCCTTGTCGTGGGTGGGGAAGGACCTCTCTCCTGATTCCCCAGGGATGGGATTGGATAAGTTGACCTTGCATAGTCCTCGGCTTTGCCTGCCAGGTGATTCCTCATAGAGCACTGCATCTGCTTTCAATTGTCTCCATAACCAATGACTGAAATGTGACGTGTATGTAAAATTCAAGAGAGTTGGGGGCCAAAGGAAAATGTCCAACAATAACGAAGAGGTGGAAAAAGTGCTGTAAAGGCGCAGATGCTGAGCTGCTCAAAAGCGGACGCAGCCGCAGCCCCTCTGATCTGGAGGAAGACACAGAAAGGAGAGCCCTGCGTGAGTGAGAAACAGTCCCGGTAAACTAACGACAAGCTCTCCCATCCACGAAGCCGATCCTCTTCCCAGTATCCCCCATTTTACAGATCGACAATTTGGAGCCCATGGAGGGCCGGGATGTGAGCCAGCTCACTTAGCCAGTTCAGTGGCGGGGCTTAGATGCAAACCCATGTCTTCAGACTGGCCACCCAGGGTCTTTGTGGGAACAGGAGGAGGTCTGAGGGAGGAAATGGCTCAAGAGAGTTCCAGCAAACATCCTCTAGCCCCTGACCCACTCTGCCCTGCCCTTCACTCTTGGAAGATGGGGCCAGCAGTCTGGCTGCTCTCAGCCACCCCTCCCGCCATGGCTCCTCACTTACTGGCCGTGTGGCCCTAGACAATGTGGCTTGCTGATCCCACCTGAAAACAATGGGGAAGGGGCCATGGAATGTGAGGCACTCAGCTCCTAGCAGAGTTCGAGCTTGAAGCTGGAGCTGTGGGATTTGCACACCGTCCTCAAGACCATCCTGCTTGTTCGTTTCAAAGGATGAACTGTCCACTGCTGGCAGAGCTGGTGGCCCTCGAGCTTGGGCCCCGGCTTCAGTTCTATCAGTGACCTATCTCTGCATCCTCCTGGGCCTTCGGCTACTCCCCTCACGAGGGTGACTCTCTTCAGCCCAGAAACATTGCCGCATCTTTCTCAGCTCTAGGATAGCAGTTCCATGAGGGCAGAGACCTTGTGGGCTTTGCTCACCTCTCTCTGTCGCCCCTGCACTTAGTGCACTGCCTGACTCGTGGTAGGAACTCATCAACTGTTGAACAAAAATGACCTGAATGGTAAACTAACAAACAAACATAAAAAATCCCAACTGTCCTCCCATGGTGTTTGGTCTCCCTCATGCCACTGTCCTCCCATGGGGTTTGGTCTCACTCATGCTAATGTCCTTTCTCAACTCCTGGAAAGTGTTGCCCCCACCACAGACTGTCTCCACTCTCGTACCTCCCAGATATTCCTCTCCTCATTCGAGTCTGGCTTACTACTCAACTGAAAGTGCCCCAGGCCAAGGTCACCAATGACCTCCTAGCATCTCGATCCAATGGACCCACCTCACTCATCTTACTTGATTTCCTGGATGCATTTCATATCATTGTCTCGTCTCTTCTGCTAGAAACCCTCTCCTCCCCCGCTTTCCAGGACTCTATACTCCAGTGGGTTCCCCCTGCCTGTCTGTCAACTCTCGTGGCCCATTGGGCCCATACCCAGACTTCATTTAGCATCTTTGTGGTAACACAAATGACTCTGCTATCTGCTGCTTCACCCTAGTCCTCCCTCTTTAGTCCCCCTCAGACACACTCCACACCACGTACTCAACATCCTCCCCGCAGCCTACTCTTCCTCCAGGGGAAGTGAACCTATTCTACCTTCGTGGGAAATGGTCCCACCATCTAACGCACTGTCTGAGCCCCCAAAGCTGAGAGTCATGTGGGACTCCTCCCAACCCCCTCCCAACCCAGTCAGTGACTATGCATGGTTCTGTTCCTTCTGTGATGGTTAATCTTTTGTGTCAACTTGACTGGACTACAGGGTGCCCCGATATTTAGCTAAACACGATTTCTGGATGTGTCTGTGATGGTGCTCTGGGTGATATCAACATCTGAATTGGTGAACTGAGTAATGCACATGGCCTTCCCCAATGTAACTGGGCATCGTACAATCCATTAAGGACTATGAATAGAACCAAAAGGCAGAAGAAGGGGAAATTTGCTTCCTCTGCCCCTCTCTCTGACTACTTCAGCTGGTACATTGATCTTCCCCTGCCTTTGAACTGGAACTCACACCACTGGCTTTCCTGGGACTCCAGCTAGCAGAGGGCATATTGTGGGACTTCCCAGCCTCCATAATTGCAATTGCCTGAGGCGATTCCTTACAATACATCAATCTCTTTCTATATCTATCTCTATATCTATATAGAGATAGATATCTATAGAGATATATATTTATATCTCTATATCTATCAATATATCTCACATGGGCTCTGTGTCTGGAGAACCCTCATACAGCCTCCTAAACATGTAATTCAGTGTTTGAAGAAACATCTTCTCCGTGGTTTACTTCTGTCCATCTCCTCTCTCACCAACCTAGCCAATCCCATCACCATCTCTCACCTGGATGACTGCCATAGCCTCCTACCTTATCTCTTGGATCGTGTTGAGCCCGCTCTCCATACAGCAGGCAGAGAGATTGTTGCCAATATAATAGGCGTGGTCATGGCCTCTTGCTCCCACTCTCATTAAAGACTACAATACTGAGTGTGGCTTGGGGAGCCCTACATGGACTGACTTCCCTCTACCTTTTGCAGTCTCATCTGGCACAAGTCTTTCCCCTTCTGCTACCCTGGCTTCTCCTGTTGCCTTAAAAACATGATGGCCTTGCTGGCCTCCAAGTCTCTTCACATGTTCTCCCTCTGCCTGGTTTAATTGTCTTCTATTCTTTTTGCCTGACTGATTCCTACTCATCCTTCAAGCTTTAGATTGGATATGGCTTCTTCAGGAAGGCTTTCTCTGGCAGCCCCCGCCTCCAACCTAGCAGAAAGTTCCACATGCTCTGTGGCTATGGCTTGTCTCATGCCTCCCCGACCAAGCTAAGCCCAGAGCTCCAAACAGGTAGGGCCCTTCCGGAGCCCCATGGCATGGGTGGAAGCAGGGACACCCCCAGGTTGGGGGACACAGTGCTCTGCCAGCACCCCTCCCTCTATGCCCGGCCAGCCCCAGGACTCTGGGATGCTGGCATCAACCAGCCCACCCACTGTGCTTCTGTGATTAAGTGTAGCCAGCCTGATATGAACGTTACCCAGCCTCTATAGCCTCTATTTTTATAGCACATGAAGCCCGGTGAAACTGAATCCATCACACAGTTTGAGCTCTTCAGAGAAATTGTTGAAAGCCACTGTTACTGGAGCTGCTAGGCTTGTGATTCATGAAAACAACATGTTTTGTCTATTAAAAAAATTTGAGAGGGCACAAATATTTTGTCTATGCTTCAGGCTTTGGGTTCTCCCATCACTCTCCACAGAGAGACCCTGGGAAAACCATTCTGAAGCCCACTTCGCCTCTCCCAACCCCACCTGCCCTGTGGGGGCCTTCAGCAGCTGTCCCAGGCCCATCCATCTGTGGCAAGTAAGAATCGAATGGCAAGGTGCCCCTGTCTTTGTCGGCATCTCAGAGAAGTCATGATGTCCACCCCCAAGCTTTTCCAGAGTGTGTATGATGTGCTCAGGGTTGGGAGAAGGGGCAACAAAGACTCCCCCTGCCATGAATAGAGTGGTATGGGCTGAACTGTGTCTCCCCTCCACAAGTTCATATGTTGAAATACTGACCTCCAGTACCTCAGAATGCGATTATATTGAGAGGCAGGGTCTTTAAAGAAGTTATTAAGGTTAATGAGGTCAATAGGGTGGTCCCTGATCCAATATGACTGGTATCCTTATAAGAAGAGGAGATTAAGATACAGACATGTACACAGGGAAGACCACATGAAAACACAGGGAGAAGACGGCCATCTACAAGCCAAGGAGAGAGGCCTCAGGAGAAACCAACCCTGCTGACACCTTGATCTCAGACTTCCAGCCTCTAGAAATGGGAAACAATACACTTCTGTCATTTAAGCCATCCAGTCTGCAAACTAACACAAGGAGCTTGGGTTATGACTGGAGAATAAATCAGTCAACACATTTTATTTAATTGAACACTGACTGTGAGGCAGGCACTGTGCTTAGTTCTGGGGAAGAAGTGGTGAGAAAAAAAAAGTTATACATGGTCTCTGCCCTTGTGGAATTAACAGTTGGGCAGGAAGCGGCGGGGGGTGTGCTGGGAGGATGAACAGTCAGCAAGAAAACAAAAGCAAAGTGATCTCCAAAGGAGACCAGCCATGCCATATGAGTGGCCTGTGCTGGGACAATCTGGACAGACTGGGGTTCACAGGATGAGGCCGGCAATTCTTCCCTGGGAGGCCTTGGTCGAATGGCATGCCTTTCGGGCCTTGCTTCCCTCAGATGTCACGGGTTTATTGGGAGGATCATCTCAGTTAATGCATCTACAGGGCCTGGCGTACACTAAGTGCTCAATAAATTCTGGCTTTGATCATTTCCAAGCACAGCTCGTGGCTCCTCTCCACTGCCCTTCAGTCCCTTCATTCTGTGAGATCTCAAGCCAGCTGCTGTAAGGGTGTGGCCATGGTACAGGATGGGGTCTGGGGGAAGGGTGAAAAGAGGGGTCCCACCTTCCCAAGACCTCATGTATTAGCTTCCCTTGCATGGACTAGGCTGGGACCCGAGGTGGCTGCCTAGAGTGCTAGTTTCTAACAAAAAGAGCCTAAAGTTCAAAACCTATGTTCATAACATGATCCCATCTGTGTGCTGGAGTCTGCCTGAAGAGTCTTCATTTGACTTTCCAGCATCTCCAGAAGCTTGGCATCACTCAATAAGCCAGCTCGGGATAAGAACAGAACCTAAGGCCTCTGGCTGTCATTCTTGGCATCGAGCCTCCACGTTCAATCCTTGAAAGAGGCCCTGAATTTCACTGCCATTGTCTCATCACTGCCATGACTTTTCCTATTAAAGGGTGGATTACTTTCATTACTGGGGATGGGCACAACTTTCACCAACGACTTCCCATGGCCATACCTCACTCCACACCAACAGCTGGGAGTGCTCGGGGCTAAGACCACACTTCCTCCAAGGGGAGGCTAAGGCATCATTGCCCTCTGGACAGTCTTGTGTACTCCTGCCATCCTCAGAATTCAGGAAGCTGAGCCAGGGCAAAACCTGAGTATTATGTCCCCCCTATGTAGGGCACAGAGAAATTTCTCCTTTCCACCCCTCCCCCCAGCGCTGAAACCAAGCAGGACATCTTTTCTAGTAAAGGACACCTCTATTAGTAACCAGGGATCAGGTGACAGGGAACTTGTTAACATGATTTGTGACAGACCTTACTAACCTCATCCCAGTGGAATGGGTCAGCAGATCATCTTACACGTATGGGTCAAACTTTAGGAACCAGGACTTCTCTGCTTCCTGCTTCTAAACTGGTTTGGGCTGTTTCCTTATCTACAGCCTGACTTTTGGAGAAACAAGTTTGGCCCACAACCATCCATGCCCCATGGAAGTTTGAGAGTCAGCAGGGATCCAAGATGGGTGAGGACAGAACACAAATGAATACCATTTGCTCTTTATTATTATTCATTATCTTCTGGTACAGAAAGAGACAAACTTAACAGCTAAACCCAACAATTACAAAAAGAGAGAGAGAGAAAGAAATCAGAAGTACGTTTGTTTGTTGCCCCCAGGCTCCAGTGAAATGCTGACATATTACTGAATGTACAGATTTCCCAGCCGACATGGGTCAACACATGAATTACGAGCACAGTTTAAAGTGGTACCAAAATCAATCCATTTCACAGTAATCTCGTCTATAAGCTCAGTTGCACATATCAGGGTTTCCACTGTCACAAATTCACGACCACAGAGTGAAAGAGCAGGTGTGTTCAGGCCTGGGAAAGTGGCATCCGTAAGGGGAGACAGATTGGGAGGCATAAGCAGCTGTGGGATTTGTCCCAATCTTGAATATCTGTGTTAATACTTGAGCTGGGGGCGGGCGAGGGGCAGGCACTGGGCAACGGTCACATAGCTCGGTACAGTGGGACAACTGTTGAGGCACTGAGCCCGAGGGGGTGTGCTGCGCTGTTAGGATATCTTTGTCAGGAAAATTCTTGCTCCAGAGAGACTCACCGCCCACAGCCTGTGAAAGGAAAAGCTCGATATGTTTGAATATTTGGGGGCGAATGATTGGAGCGGCCGGTCTTATAGCGAAACATCTGCTTTACAGACTATTTAGCAAAGATATACAGTTATATTACTTTAAACTGCAGTTTAGTTCACAAACTATTTTATTCATAGAGCAAATAAAGGAGGAGGATGAAGAGCTGCCATACCCAACATTCCCACGGTAGACAGAGAACCAGAGATCATCCCGTACACGAAGAGCCCGACAGATGAGAACTGCCGAAGGCACGGTGAAGGGATCCGTAATACCTTGAGCCTTTTATTTGAAAAAGGTACTCATTTTACACTAGATCCCTCTTCCACATATGACCCTGAAAACTACCTGAAGGGAAGAATCTCTTGAATATTTCTACGGAGTGAGAATCGCAGATACCATGAATTATCTCAAGTTGTGATTTTCTCTAAGTTTTGAATTAGTGGGCTTTGAATGAATGGGCTTTTACCACAGTTGCAGGCAGTCTGATTAAAGTACTTTTAAATTAGCTAATTATACTGATTAGTACGAGTAGAGTTCAGTGGGGAGGATGTGCTTGGTTCTGAATCGGTGCCATCCTGAGATGGAGCTGCGCTCTTGTCAAGCTGAAAAGCAGCTTAGACAGCAGCTTGGTTGCCCAGCTCTCCATCTCAGCCTTGAACGTGAGGGCACACGCATGACACATAGCACACACACGCACACTCCTAGAAACAGACAGTGTAGGTGAGAGAGTTAAGAGAGTCTCTCTTAATAATCTCCCTCTCTCCCTCCCTCCCCCCCCCGCCCCCCCCCCCGACAAAGGAACAATCTAGAGGCAGTGTTGTTTTCAGTTCTTCTTGTGGGATGCCATTTGGTTGTGAAAAGATCAACCCCCCCAGCCAGAGAAGAACCACGTGGCCCCAACTCCTTAGCAAAAAGATGCTTTCCTGACCCGGATCCGTCATCTTCAAGCTACCAAAAACACAAAGTCCAACAAATTGGGCGGATTCCTATTTTCCGAAGCGCCCTAAGGAATTCACACTAGTGGCAGCGTTGCGTGTCCGTCAGCCAGGGCGCGTCACAGCTGTGCAGGGCTGCACGCACTGGGCACCTGCGCACTCCACTTCCTGTCGTGCTTTTGTTTTGAAAACCCCCGGGTGATGGGGAGTAGCAGGGGAGGGACAAGATTGTGATGCTCGTTTGAAAAAGTCTTTAAAAGATTTTGGTTGAAAACATGTGACAGTCACATTCCAAGGAATTTGTCAAAGGCTTTTCTATTTTCTTTTAAGTGAAAATTATCTAAATAACCAGCCCTGCCGTTCCCAAAGTCAACAGTCACACATCTTTCCACCAAAAATAAAAATAAAAAACAAAAAGGTCCAGGAGTGCTCAGATTTCCTTCAGCTGCTGATACCCACAGAACAGAAGCCAAGGCTGGGGGCACTGCTCCAAAAGGGCGTGTGAGCGGGGTGCGGGGGGGTCCCACAGTGGGACTCGTGACCTGGCGGGCTTGCTCCAACAGCTAATCTTGGCTTTCCTGACTCAGGGTCCTGTCCTCAGGCTGCCTAGCCCTGGGAGGTGACATTCCTCCCTTCAGACCGGAACCCTCCTGGTACAAATATAGCCACACGCCGGCTATTGTTTCAGATAAGCATGTGAGAAAAGGCAACGTTCACACGTGTATACACACACACACACACACACACACACACACGCAAAGTCCAAAAACAATGAAAATGTGGCTACTGCAGATTAAGCGCTGTATCAAATCAAGAACCATACAAAGACAGAGTTTGAAAAGATATGTACAGGGCATTCGTAAAAGCCAAATGTGCACCGCGAGGAGTTATGACCATGGTGTACTGTACAATCTTTTTTTCTATGATATACTGCGAAAAACGTCCCAGAGACCACGGTGGCAACCCCACGTGGAAGAACGCTGCAAAGCACCTGAACCGGAGAGCTCGGCGCCTGCAGGATGCAGGCCGCCCTCCAACGGGCCGGGCTCCTGCATCCCACCCGCTCCCACCTCCAGCCAGCTGCAAACAGCAAGCAGCTCAGCAGAGAGGGGCTCGACGGGGGCCAAAGGGAGCAGGCAGTCCCGGGCAACCTCCCTCTGGCTCTGGTGAGTGGGGCCCACGCCCGGCTCTCTCCCGTGCTCCCGGGTCACACGCAGGCACGGCCCCCGAGGAAAGGCTGGGATGGCAGGGACCGGCCCCGGAGCCTCAGGCTGCCCCGGGTCCTCCAACATGGCTGAATAGGACGGACCCCAGCATCCCTCATGGACAAAGCAGGGGCTTTCTAGGCCCCAAATGCCTTTGTGAGAAAGGGCAGGATTGCGGTGCTGGAGGCCCAGAGGGAGGAAAAGAGGAAGGAAGGAAAGGTGGAATGCCACCTGGTCAGCACCTCTGGCATCAGGGAGCTCTCGGGGAAGGGAAGCAGGGGTGCGGAACGGTCCAACTCGCAGGAGACTGACTCCCCAGGTTGAGACTCGACTTCAGAGTCCTACAAAGGCCTCCACTAGAACTGGTCCCTTATAACCTACATATTTCTAGAAGAATCTTCCTAAGGGCGAACTGCACTGGCCTCCCGGTGTCTCAAGCACTACACAGGCATTAGCTCAGTCAGCCTCCAGGAGGCCTGTGAGGTAGGGGTAAGGATGGAAAACCCCGGCCACAGGGTTGTGTCGTCTAAGCTGGTGGCCTCGCTGGGGTAAGAACACTAAGCCTCCTCGTTTGAAGCATGTTCCTGGGTGAGTGCCCAGGACTGGAGGGGCCTCCAGAAGTCATCTGCGGCCTCTAGGCAGGGCCGCATTCAAAGAGCAAGGCCTGAGGCCTGCCTTGGAGAGCGGTTTAGACAGAGAGAAGCTTGTCTTCTCAGTGGGTTTTAAACTGCTGTGGTTGCCAATAGACCCTGGCTGTGCACTCTTTGGGGCCCCACAAAAATTTGCTACATTTTTTAAAGCACCACAGAGGAAAAATGGTTTGGTGCTGAGGCCAGGAGGATGAAGATGGAGGGGTAGGGAGGCAGTATTGACGGTGTCTGTTGCGCGGTCACTGACAGTTAAAGGGCGGGTCACCTCTGCCCCGCTGCGGCCCGAAGCCTCACTGAAATGGAGAGGTGGGCAGCTCCTGGGCCACAGAAAGGGGTTACTAACAGTGGACCAGCATCTGCTAATGACAGAGCAAATCACTGATGGGCCGTCAACCCCAGGTCACGAGCTTCCCCATCTCCCCCACAGAGAAATTTCTAAAAAGGGACACTTTGGGATCTTCTCCCCAGGCGGGCACCATCATTAGGAAGAAATCAGCCATCTGAAATTCAAGTTCATCTCAACACACCCACTCACGAAAAGGGCAGTAGCCTAAAAGTTCACAGCCAGAGAGCACAGTGCTGAGGAAGCCCAGTTTGTGGGTTAAATCATCCTACGGGCCAACCTCACAAGGAGAAAACTTCAGCTCTCTGCCCTAGCCTGGACCCCGCCCGTTCAAAGGCCACGGGCTCCACAGGCAGGGTCAGCAGCGTCCGTTTTCCCGAGGCTCTGATAGGGCTCGTGCCAATGGGTAGCGGCTTTAACACAGCTGGTACACGTGCCCGGAGAGCCAGGGTCTAGGGGAGGCCAAGCACAGTAGGATCAGAGCTGCCCTCCAGATGGCAACGTCCCCAGTCTGAAGGAGGCAGCTCTGTCGGCCAGGCCCTGTCCCTCGTCCTTCACACACCCCGTCGTCCTTCCAGGTGACTCCAGACATTCCTTTGAACCTGGTCGGGAGTGTGGGGTGAGTGTCGGGGGAGGGGAGTGTCACAGATGACCTGCGTGACTGATTTCCCTTGAACCCCTATGAGTGAGTGGCCCGGGTGATATCGTTTTGTTTTATTGTGTTCGTTGCGTTATTACTCTTTTTGTTTCTGTTCTGTCCTTGTCCTTGCCAAACGTGAGCAAGGACAGAAAGCACAGGGCTAGTGAGGGAAAAGGGCGCTGAAGGGCTGGCTTCTCTCCCTCATCTCTGTGGCGAGGCTTCAGACAAACAGGTCTTTGGCCAGCTGCGTGGCCCCCGGGCCCGAGCCTGTGGACGTTCTGGCCACAATCAATTCAATGGGGTGATTCCTTTGGCATAAGAGAAGCCAGTCCCTGACAGGAGGACAGGACGGCAGGGGCGTGAGGGCTTCTGGAGGAGCTGGGCTCTCTGGCCTGCGGCTCTCCCCAGAGGTGATACATATGCATATGATCCCTACCCCCTCCACCTGTCTTTGACAACCGACTTCCTAGAAATCCACGGATAGGGAATTATTTGGCAACAAGGAGGCTAAGGCTGTTTTGTGGTGGCACAGTCTTAAAAAAGTTAAAAAGAAAACAGGAGGCCCCTGAACGAGACTTTCACACTGGACAGGACACGAGTCCTACTACTTGTCTGAGTCAGGGTTGGCGGCCACTATCTCCTCATACTTTGGGGGCGGGTCACTGTAAGAGACGCTCGCTTCCTCACTGCTGCTCTCCTGGGGAGCAGTCACCTCCTCATAGGACGGGGGAGGGGTGGCACTGGACAGCCTGGAGAGAGACAGCTCAGGAAGGTAGAGGGTGCTCTCGAGGCGGACCGTGGTTCTACACCCGCGACTAGGCCCCAGCACCACCTGCGGGGGGCTCCCTGTCTCCCGGTGCCCAGAGGCCTCCCCCTGGCTGTGCACGGTGCCCCGGTAGACCATGACCCGGGGCAGGCTGTGCCCCGCGCGACTCGCTAAGTACCGGTTCTGAGCATATGAGGGGTGATGCCGGGTGGCCTTCTGCAGCTGACACCTCCAGATGATGAACAAGGCAATGACGATCAGCAACGCCACCCCCAGAAGGGGCACCACCACGTACATGGCATCTGAGCTCTGCGCAGGGTCTCGGACTGAATAGACTGCATTCGGGTACCCTTTCCAGAACTCCATCTGCAAACGAAGGAGGAAGGCGGCTGACACTTACACGTAAGCTCTCGTATCCCAGATGGAGCTCAGAGCCCTTCAGCAGGTCTGGGTTTACGTTCAGCGGGGTCTGCGGCTGCCCCCGCCCTGCCCTGTCTGACTAGCCTCTGAGAGCCATCAAAGAGGCTGTGGAATGCCCCGAGGACAAAGGACACCACTCACGAGTCAGGAGGCCCCCAGAGTCAGGCAGATGGGACTCTAAGGACGGGTGATCTGTTCTTCGGTGGTCCCAGCGGCCCTGGCCTGGACTCGGCTGGATTCCCTTCATCGCTTCCAATTCGTCTGAGATCCCCAGGGCCCACTCTGCTTAATCCTGAGGCTATATCTGTGCTCCCGGCACCCAGCCCCAGGTGGTACATGCCGTTTTCTCCTTGTCCTCAAACACCTCCTTGACCTCCTCGTAGCTGCAGATCTCCTCCATGCACTCCCGCTCGATGGTCCCCTGGCGCAGCTCCTCCAGGAATTCATTGGCACGAGGGAACCGTTTCAGGACCGAATGGGCATTCTTGGCCTCCAGAAACACTGAGGAGAGAGTCACACTGAGGTCTGGAATGCGGAGGGGCCCAGAGGCTCCTGCCGACCAGACTTAGCCCAGGCACAGAGCCAGCAGGCAGGACACCACCCCAGACACGTAAAAGGGATGGAAGGGCTGACTTTCTGTGATGCCACAGTGTATCTCTCTAGAATACCATGGACCCAACAAGACTCTGGAGGAGAATGGGGCCCTTCTGAGAGTGAAGTGCATGTTGCATGGGAACCATGGACATGACAGATTTTGAGTGTTTCAGTGAAAAAGTACCTAGTATCTTCTGCCTTGCCTCAAAAGGAGACAATCAGGGCCCTTATCATAAGAATGTATTCCCCTTTGAGGCTGACGCTGTAACCAACACCAAAGAGCCCCAGAAGACGCTGCCAGGGTGGTGTCCCTCCACCTGAATGGACACCTGTGCCGTCAGGTGGCCCGGCATCGATAGTCTTGCCCCAGACAGTCTGGTACAAACCCAGGCTGCGGTAGATCGGAAGACTGGACGCACGTGAACCGGAGAGTGCCTCTGGGAAGGGGGGTAGCAGGGTCTAGATGGAGAATCTAGGCTTTTGGAGACTGGGCACAGATGCATCCATCAAAAATGTCATGGAGTGGGAACCGTATCTACTTATTCTCAAGGGGAACCCCAGCTCCAGCTGAGCCGACTGGCACCCCTATAAGCCTGAGCTGAGACTTCAGAGGATGAAAGAAGAGGTGACATCTGCTCCTGGTACTCCCCTCGAGGTGGGACTTCCTAGTCCTCATGTCAAGCAGCCCCTCTTGGTGCCCAGGCAGGCACCCCCTCCCCAGGCTCCATGGCCTGCCATATTAGTTTCTCTCAGAGTGGCCTGGGGGGCTGCGCATCTCCAAGGGAGCACGTGCTCCAGAAGGGAGCCAAAGAGTTGAGAGGGTAAAGATGTGAGCCAGCCAGTTGGACAGGGGCCACAGGAAAACCCCCAGGGAGAGGAAAGCTGGAAAGGGCTTGATAGTTAGACTTGCCCCTTTCCCATGAGCCCCTAGGCATGGCTCTTCTCCCCGTCAGCCTGGGCCCGGAAAAACTCACCTGCCATGGTGCTCCCTCAGATCCAGTGTCTCACTTCCCTGACAAAGGAGAAAAGCAGAGTCATGGTGAAATCACACCCCGAAACCTACAGGGCACCCTCTTGGTCCTGGGATGTGACTCCCACCCACACTGGCCGGGTCAAAGGGCAAAGCAGCACCCCATGGGGCACATCACCCTCTGCGCAGCCACTTACAGCCCTGCCGCTCTCATCCTTTTCCAAGAACACGCTCAGAGAGTCTAGACCTAAGGGTTGAGGGTTTCTTTTCAAAAAAGAAAAACTCCTACAGGCTGAGGTTCCGCCTTCCTCACTCTCCTCGATGAATCTCTGCACTTTTGAGCTGGAAAAGACCTCAGAGACAAGGGGCAACAACAACCATCTCCAAAGTCACGGCCCAAGCCCAGATGACCTGCTGTGTTCGTCTTCCACAGACAGGGTGGCGAGGATCTCCTGAAACAGACTCATCTCTCTTCTCTTCGCATTAAGTAACACGGCAGCAACGTACACTCCCACTCATACACATATTCCAGAGCACTGGCCAAGCCGTCCACATCTGGGATCAATCACCCCACTGCTCCCCTCCCAAGCAGAAGCTCTGGTTTTATGACTAACTGGACGTAAGACACAGGAACGGTGTAACCCTTTTTGCCTAGGCTGCCAGGAAGTTCAGTATTAACATTAACCGTGAAGGACAGGCGCCCTGGAAGCCCAGCTGTTAAACACTTATGCGTTCTCCCCTGTGACACAGTATCCACTTTTCTACTTACGTTTTCAATCTTATGTATATTTAAACTCTACCCTCTAATCCTTTTGGCAAACAGGTAGAATAGTAATCATACATAAAATTAAAACTCAAGGAAAACTAGCAAATGTAACATCTGTCTATGGAAACACTGTGTTAAGGGAGCCTTCCTCTTTTGCACCCTACAACAATCCCACCCAAAACTATCAGCGTGGGAATTTGTCAACAGATGGGCCTGCCATTGTGAGAAAAGTTGACCCCAAGTGTTTGCTTATAAGAGAGAAGATGTAATATTATCATCTCAAAATCCTGCTTCTATTATGGCTCTCTGAGGTTCCCCTAAGGCCAATGCCAGTCACGTGTCTAGGGTGTGGGTGTGGCATGCCTGACAGCAAGGTTTTTGACTGAAGAAAAATGGAGCTGTTGTGTCAGGGTTTGAAAAGAAGGAGCAAAGGCTTTAATAAGAAGTGATGACAGAAAAATACATGTCTCATTGCTTATCAATGAGAACTGCATTTAGATTTTTTCTGTGGAGAAATTACGTAACAGCTTCCATATAGCTATGTCTTATCCCAAACACACCCAACTGTGGTGCATGCACACCCACACGTATCATAGGCCAGACTGTGTTATCCTGACACCTGCATAAGTCATTAGTTCATTTTTAAGCTTCAGACATGCCAGGAACTCCTCCAAACAGCTCCCAGGCATGGCCCACTCCATTAACAATTCTGTGGCCACCCTCACTACTGCTGCTGCCCTAAGGCCTCCTCCCCCTCCTTCCCCAAAATTTAGCGCCTGCTTCTTCCCCTATAAATACACCATCAATAGGCCGTTACTATGGCAACAGTGAGGAAGCGCGAGGGCTCCACGACAGAGAATACTGCTGCAGTCACGCATGTATATGTCCCTCCTGCCCCTGGTGGATACTGTAAGGCTGAGTGGAGGCCGGAGGAATTTTTAACCCACTCCCCACAGGAACACAGCTGAATCCTGACGTCCTGGAAAGGAAGGAAGGCAGGGACTGGCCACCACAAAGACCTTCCTTAACCCCCACCCCCACCCCCGCCAGGCTGCAGCTGACCCGTCCCACCACTCTGGGACATCACTCCCAAAGTCCCTCGCATGGGGACTGGCAGCCATCTGAGCATCTAGTGTCCCGAGACGTGGCCTCAAAAATGTTTCTCCAAATCCCAGCCCTTTTCATTTCCCTCACTCAGAACTGATCACTAGGAAAGGCTTCTGTGATCTCCAAATCTCATGACTCATCAACCCACCCGATGACACGGTACTCCCAAATTACGCTCCAACTCAAACTCTGGGCCCTCCTCGTCCCCCTTCCACTCATGCCAGCCCTGAAAGTGCCCGTGCTTGCCCACCGTCGCCCGCCATCAGTGCCCGCCACCAGTGCCCGCCACCAGAGCCCTGCCCAAGAACTCCTGCTTCTGGCCCAGCAACTGGGTCTGCTGGTGAACCCCCAGCGCCCTGGCCCGACCGGGCCTCCAGATCCTCCCCCAACAGGGCCCAGAGCCCAGCTCAGTGGCCCTGGACGCGGCACCGTGCCCTCGGGGCTGGGGCGCCCAACCCCAGCGGCCTCACCGTTCTCCGGGCCCAGGAGGCGGCAGCCCTGTTTGCGCACGCAGCCCGCCACCTCGCTGCTGCGCCTCTTCCAGCAGGGCCCCTGTCCCCGCCCACCTGCTCCCCGTCGGCCAAGCCCCCCGGCCCGGCCCAGCCGTCTCCTCCCACCCTCCCTCCCCGCCCCGCTGCCCTCCCACCGCCCCGGGCGCCCCGTGGCTCAGCCCGGCCAGGGCCGAAATGCGCCTGGAGCTCCCGCCCCTCGCAGCCGGACGCCCAGGCCCTACCCATACCTCGGTACCCCCCTGGCCCTGCTCTCCTCTGGGGGCTCCGCCGCTGCCCGCCCCCCACACCCCGCCGCGCCAGGTCTGGCCTCGCGCCCCGCGCCTTGCGCGCCACCCTCGAGCGCCACGACCACCGCGCCCCGGGCGCCAGGCCGCGATCGTCGCGCCGCACCGCGCGCCGGGCCGCCGGGCCGAGGAGAGTAGAAGGAGTAGGGGGCGACGAGAGCGGGCCGAGGGGGTAGAGAGGGCGGGCCGGCGAGCTGGGCCGGAGGGGCGGTGGCGCGCACCGAGCACCGCGCGCCCGCGCCCCACTCCGCCAGCGCCGCCCCTGCCCCCGCCCTTGCCGCCGGGGGGCGGGGCCTGGCCGGCGGGCCCGGGGCGATCCCGGGACCCTCGGCCGAAGGCGCGGGCCCCGTCGTGCCCCCGGGCGTGGGCCCTCGGAAGCCCGGCGCCGCAGCGGGCTCGGGCAGCCGCACCCAAAGCCAGCGCGCCAGGCGTCCCCGCGCAGCCCAACCCCCCAACTGTCCCCCACCCCGGCTCACCTGTCATTCCGGCGGGCCCGCCCCCGACTACCAGCCGAGAAAAGAGGGGCGGGGGCCCGCAGCCCGGGCCTTCCTCGTCAGGGTGCCAGCGGGCCTGCAGAAGAAGGGCCGGGTCGAGGCCGCGTTCAGCCAATGACTGGGTGACCTTGGCTTCGTCACTTACCTCCCCCCGACCCTGTCCCAGGACGGCAGTCTTCTCTCTGGTCAAATCTGGGAAATGGGGAGCATCCTGCCGCCCTCGCGGGGCTGCAGCGAAGTAGTGGAAGAAATGGGCTTGGGAAACTCTTGACGCGTAGAAATGGGAGAGGATGGAATCTTCTGGGCCTGCAAGGGGAGCGCTGGGTGGGGGTGGGGCCCTCAGGAGGCCGCGATGTGGGAGGTTCAGCATGACAGGACAAGACGCCGGTAGCAGAAGGATGACACTGGTCGTGGGAGAACCGCGGGAAGAGGTGGACTGCTAAGAGAGGGCAGGACGGTTCCAAGGGAGCTCAGGGTCTCGGTCTGCCAAAGCCTCCCACGAGGGGCCCTGTGCGGCCTGCTGGGTTTTCGGGGCTCTTTTTGTTCTCTGGGCTTCTGGAGCCCAGCCCAGCATGGGAGTTGACAAGCCCACCCCCCTAATTTGGTATTTTGGGGCAGAATGAGCCTGGAAGGCGTCACCCGAACTACCTCCGCCCCCCATTCCAGGCAGAGAAATAGCAACTTGCCCACCACCCTTGGTTTGGTGAAAATAGGGAGGGAAAGCTTCCATCACCCCAGCGGCTTCCCAGTTCAGCTCTGGGCTGGCAGAAAGCAGCCTTGGCCAGGGCCCAGCTCCCCATCTTCCTCCCCTTTCCCCACTCCCAGTGGTGCTTTCCTCTCCACCCCTGCCTCCTGTTCGCAGAGTCCTCCCCTGGCTTGCTTGCTCTTCCAAGGCGGCAGGAGCCTTCTTTGCCCAGCACAGACCATCTGAACCCTCCCCAATGAAGAAGGCAGCAGGGCCGGACCCCTGGCCTGTGGGGTGGGCTTCCACAGAAAAAAATCAAGTTCACCTGGGATTGAGAATGGAGCTCCTTTGGGGCCCAAAGGGCTATGTATCTTTTCAAAGCACCCTCAGATCAGAGGGCGAGATCCTGGGCCCTGATTGGTGGGGGAAATGGTCTGAGGCTCTTCAGGAACTGACTTCCTGGGTCTCCTAGTCCACCACCCTGTCCCATCCTGATCTTAACATCCACTGTATTCACAGATGACTTTATGTAGCTTTCAGGGTGAGGTGAGGGTCCATGGCTTCCACCGCCTTCTGGCATCCCCAGCTAAGCTTCTGGCTCCAGCAAAGCCAGTCTAATTCTAGTTCCCTCTCTGCCCAGGATGCCTTTCCTCCCACCGTCAGCCTCTGTGCGTTTGTATTCATTCTTCCCAAATAGCTCAGATGACATCTCTACTCGAGGTCTTGTGGGATTCTCCACCCCCACCTGTGTTGACTGTTCTATTCTCAGCTCTCTGTCTGCAGAGACTATAAACGTGCGGGCTTCTGTGGATGCCCAGGGCAGGAAGGAGCAATAGCAGTGCCTCTGCAGCACACTGCCTGCTTCAACTCTTGGCGGTACCCCAGTCTGATACTCAGCAAGTGACTTAACCTGTCTGCATCTCAGCTTCCTCATCTGTCAAATAGGAGTGATGATAATAGTACCTGCCTCAAACGGTGAGGAAGAGCGCAAATGGGACAGTCATGTCAAGCGTTCCTGGTGCTTAAGTATGAGTGTGACGCATGCTGGTTTTTGCCTGCCTCCAGCTGCGTTGTGTTCATTTGGTTTCTCACTTGTGTTGCACACTTGCCTCTTCTATCTCGAGGCCAGGGACCTTGCCTCTTCGAGTGTCCCTAGCATCCAACAGAGAGCCTCATCCACAGCAGGCTTAGTAGACGCTTGCAGAGCTGAGGCAGGAGAGGCTGGGCTGCTATGAGAAGCTGGAGTGGGGGTCAGCCTTCAACTTACCACCAAGATATTGTCCCCAACACCACCAGCAGCTCTGGCCCCTGAATCCTCCCTGTGGGGAGACTGAGTCTTGGCTTCCTCCAGATTTTGGCTCCCTTAGAGGGTTTTCTGCCACCCCTCAAGATGGCTACAGGCACTCCCAAGGACTGGCTGGGGAAGGCTGCAACTCTTTGACTCCTCCCCTCCTGCTTTCTGCCAACACTGGCCAGTCTCTCCTGTCCTCACCCCTCAAGTGCACTGACTCCATCAAATTCCTCCACATGGCCTCTCCCTTTGACTGAGAGAAGTACCCTCTTCCAGCCTCATTCAATCCTGGCACCTCACTCTCTACCCTACCATCATCCAGCCCAGGATTGAACCCTCCTGTAAGCCCTGTTGACCCCCATCCTCTTATGTCCTCACGGACCTTCACGCCATTCCTGAGTCTAAACACTGGTCCTTACTCCAGAAGAGTCTTAATCCACCTCTGTACACTGATCAACAAATCGAGCAAGTATTCTGGACTGAGTTGCATCCCCCCAAACTCATATGTTGAAGTTCTAATCCCCTCAGAATGTGTCCATATTTGGAAACAGGAACCTTACAGAGGTAATTAAGGTAAAGTGATGTCATTAGTGTGGATCCTACTCCAATCTGACTGGTGTCCTTATAAGAAGAGATGATTAGGACACAGACATACACAGAGGGAGACCATGTGAGGACGCAGGGAGAAGGCGGCCATCGACAAGCCAAGAAATGAGGCCTCTGAATAAACCAACCCTGATGACACCTTGATCTCAGACTTCCGGCCTTCAGATCTGTGAGAAAATAAATGTCTCTTCTTTAAGCCACCCATCCTGTGGGACTCTGTTGTGGCAGCCACACTAAGACATCAGGTATTCGCACAGTGCTGCTATGTGCCAGGTACTGTTCTAGGACCTGGGATTACAGAAGCCGACAAAACAAACAATTCCTACCCTCATGGAGGTTAGACAAAAAAGCAAAGAAGTCAAAGATACAGGATGTTGGGTGATGATGAAAATGAAACAGAGAAGGGTCTTGGCTCAAATGCCATCTTCTCTGTGGGGTCTTCCCTGCCCACTGCATGTAAACACTCTCCACCCTGATGCCACGGCTTTTGCATGTCCTCGTGTCAACCAAGAGGCCAATGTGCTGAAGTGGGACAAGTGAGAGAGGAAGATGGTAGGGGATGAAGCCAGAGAGGCCACGATGGGGGTGGTGAACGATCATACAGGGCCTTAAAGCCTTTGTAATGACTTGGACTGTTCAAGTGAGGTGAACAGACAAGTACGGAAGCAGGGAGACTATTTAGGGACTATTGAAATAATCCAGGTGAGAGACAATGGTGATGCAGTGGAGGTGGTGAGAGGTCGGCCGATTCTGGGTCAATTCTGATGGTAGAGTCACTAGAATTTGATGACAGATTGGTATTGGGCTCTGACAGAAAGACAGGAGTCGAGGACAGCTCTCAGGATTTTGGTCAGAGGAACAAGAAGGATGGAGGTACATGAACTGAATTAAGGAAGACAGCGGTGGAGTAGGTTGGACAGAGGACTCTGGAGTTCAAGGGCAAGGTCAGGGCTGGAGATGTCATAGGAGAATAATTAGAGTCTAATCCGTATTAAAAGTCATGAGATCAACAAGTGATCAGTGGGGTAGGGGCAAACCAGAAGAATGTGAAGCCAACTGAAGAAGGTGTATCAAGAAGGAGAGAGTCATCAACTCCTCAAGTCCTATTGTCTGGACAAGTAAGAGGAGGACAAAGAATTGTACTTAGCAATATGGAGGTTATTGGTGATGTTTAAGAGCAATTGCCAGGGAGACATGGGGGCACAAAGGCAGATGAGAATGTTTTCAAGCCATAGTGGGAAAAGAGAAATGCCAGTGAGTAGCGACTGGCCGTCCTCTTGAAGAGTTGTGCTGTAAAGGAGAGCAGAGAAGTGGGAGAGTGGTGGTTGTAGGGATACGTGGGGACAAGATGAAAGCGGTTTTTTTAATACGGGAGAGACTACACCACAGTAACGTGTGTGTGCTAACGAGCCAGTAGAGAGGGAAAAGTTGATGATGCAGGAGAGAGATGCCCAGATGCAGGTAGGTGGGAGAGGTGATGGGGGAGCTCGGAGCAGCTCTCTTCTGATGGCTCCTATTCTCCCAGTGAAACAGGAAGCCAGGCTACCAGCTGGGAGTGAGGGTGGGAGAGGGGTGTCAGCAGTTTGAGGAGAGAAGGCTTGAAGTGGTCTTCTGGGAGATAGAGAGGCTGGATGTTCTATGGAAATATAACATGATTGCTGGGCTGCGCTAAGGGCTCACTTGAGGATTAACGGCCATTAATTTAAAGTGAAATTACTCAGCATGTCTGCATGTTTTTTTTCTCCAGCCACGTTCAACATCACGGATGCAGACCCAGAGTAGGTGGAAAGTTGGATTTTATCAGGGCTGAGTTTTGCTAGCTGAGTACAAAGAAATGGCAGTGGGACATAGGAGTTTCATGTGGACTCTAGAGAGCGATGATGTCGATTGATCGAGAATTTTGGGCTGTGTAATTAGGGAAGGTAAAGATAGGGTCAAGGTCTGGTGGAAGTTGGAGTTCTTGTAGTACTAAAAGGAATGAGCTGACTTTCGGAAAGCAGGATGTAATGGTGATTATGGAGGGGTGATGGTGACAGACAAGGCAAGGTATTAAGATATGACCAGAGGAGTAAGTGGCTGCGGTACGGAGGGAGAAGGGAAAGAGCATTGGTGGAGAATGGGTCAACGGACTGAGAGACCAAGGAGTTGAATCATCTACGTGGATGCTGAAGTCACCGAGAAGGCACATATTTAAGCAGCTCTTGTACCAGAGCCTTTGAAGCCTTACCTTCTCCCCGACCCCTCACTCCATTCCTTGGACTCTTTGTGAACCTGAGGGACACCTCATTGTGAGCTTCACCTCTTCCCAGAGCCTCACGCCTCCTTCAAACTCACTTGTCCTGGAGGTCACCTCTCCTGAGCCTACACGCTAGCGAGAGCCACACCCCAGCGAGAGCCACACCCCATGTGCTAATCCATCATCCCTTCCCTGAGCCTTGCCCCTGAGCATTTACTGAGTACCTGTTATGTTCCAGGCACTCTGCCTCCTGCTGGTGACATAAAGGTGAATCAAATGGACCAAGTTTCTGCCCTGCTTCCTTTCTGGTTGGAGGAGAGAGACAATAAATTAGCAAACATGGAGAAGACCTAACAAGGCAGTTGGTAGAGGTGCAAAACTGGGAAGGGGGACAGGAACACTGACTGTTACCTCATACTGATTCTAAGCCCAGCCTGATGGGGTTCTCACCCCAGGCCAGTTCATGGTGGCAATAGAGAGCTTCAATCACTCCTCCCCCAGAGTCTCCCCACTCCAACCCCAGCACTGACCTTCACCTTATTCCTGGCCTTGACCTCAGAACAACCCCCGATGACATCCCTCATCTATTCCCCAACCGTCAGCTGGTTCATGTTCTACTCCTGAGCCCCACTCCAATACTACCCATCCTCCCACTCAGACTGGACTCCATCTGCTGTCTCTCCCTTCCTCCTCTCCCGGCTCCTACTCTAGCTCCTATTCTCGACCACTTACATCCCCCTCAGTACCCCTGCCTGCCCCTCACTTCATCTTGCATCTTCTCACAACCCCATCCTTGATCACACAATACATCTCTAAGCTTCCTGCATCCCCATGTCTTCCACCGTTTCTGGCTAGGAGCACAAGCTCTGGAGTCAGACCATCTAGGTTCAAAGTCAGCCTTTCTATTTGCTAACTGGGTGCCTTGGGCAAGTGACTTTACCTCTCCAGGCCTCAGGTTTCTCATACGAAAAATGGGAATAATAATAGATCTCAGTTTCAAAAATCCGTGTGAAGACTGAACGAGACAAGGCAAGCCAAGACTTTAGCACAGCACCTGGTTCAAGGGGTCTCAATCAACGTTAAGTACAAAATTACACTAGTCTTGGGCAAATGGTCTGGTACAGTGGATGCTTCTGGGTTGATTTCTTTCATCCAGCCTGGAAATCTGCATATACCATCACAAGGGAAGGTCTACCTTTACCAGCACCACCCTCACCCTGGGCTTCGGAACGGTCCTGATGCTCTTCTGACAAACTCTGGCAGGGGAAGTGGGACAAGAAGAGAGGCTGTTGATCTTGAGCTTGCAGGTCTAGGGGGATCAGAGCAGCTGGTGTCGCACTGCCTCTGAGAACTCCCCGCCATGTGGCCCAGGGTGTTCCTTGGGGACCCAGGGTCTGCGGGCCCAGGGTCCTGGGGGCTTGAGGACAGCTGAGGAACTGCCTGAGATTAGAGGTCGGTCCTTCCGTAAAGAGGAGGAGAAGATCCCTCAGTGGCTGAAAGGTCCCTGGCACCCCTGCCCTGGTAGTGGAATTTCTTCCCTTTCACTGACCGATCATTTTCCCTTTGGCCATCTGCCCTGACTAGGGGTAGAAGAACCCCAGACCAGTATTTCTCAAAGACTATGATGCACAAGAATCCTCTGGGATGCTTTTTAATCATGGCAATTCTCATGGCTTGCTCTGTATCCCATACAGGAACAATAGGCCTGACGGGAAGCCCGAGGTCTGCGTGCTTACCCAATATCCAGCGTGCTGGTGGCTCTGTGATGTGCATGTGGGGCCCGGGTGAGCCACACTTTCAGAAACACTGCTCTGATCTTGACTTTCTGCTCGGCAAGTGCCCTCCCCCTTTCTCACACACATACACCCCAGCAGAGGACTCCCAGAGGATGGACTGCAACATGAGCCAGCACATGAGGTCCTCAGAAAGCCTAGGAGCCAGCAAAAGCATCTCAAGACCTGGGACAGGGCTCCTGAGGGGTCTGAGCAGGGTTACCTGGGCTAGTCAGGTTGTCTAGGGCCGAGGAACCAAAGCCAGGGCTGGGTGGCCATTATATAGCTCATCGTACCCACACGCTCCTTTTGTCCCGACACACACACACACACACACACATACACATACACACACACACACACACACACACACAGCCTAAGTCAGGAAAAGATGCCTAAGCAGATAAGCTCCCAAGGCCCTCAGCCCCCGTGCACTTCACTTTCCCTGCTGCCCTCTCCTGGACACTGTGGGCATGGTGACTGCAATCATGGTCCCCAGCAAGCACACTCCTTTCCTCTCTGGATACCATGATCACACAAGTTGCGACGACCATGCTTGAGGGCTCCAAATTCAAGTCCAAATACGTTCCTTGCCCCTGACTCTGATGATTGGGGCTGGGGCGCCAGAATCATGTTTTCAGAAGGGATTGAGCCTCCTGGAGCCACTGCCTTGATAGGAATGTTCACCAGGAATCAGAGGTGCCACGAGCCACCAGCCTCTGGTCTTCAGTAGACACTTTAGGGAAGGGGACGCTGATGAAGGATCCGAGAGGTCGAATGACAACTGTGGTGGTCAGACCACACGCTGCTCAAGCCACGGTGGCCTCTTTGCTATTCTAGGAGCACCAGGAGCCTGTTCCTGCCTCACGATGTTTGCACCTCTTGTTCACTCTGCCTGGAATTCTCTGTTCAAAGTTTACGGAAAACGTTTATTGGGCACTCACTACGCACAGGTATGTTCTGGAGGCTGAGGGCACAGCAGTGACCCAAGTCAACTAAAGCCCTCACCTTCACGGATGTTACAGCGAGGGAAGACAGACAGCGCATTAGTAAATAAGCACAATATAGACCATATTCCATCAAATCTAAGATGACACCAATTGCACGAACTAGCAATTAAGCCATGCCGAAAGAGCTATTTTAGACGTCATCAGACATTTATTTTTATCATAGATCTCTCCGGTGTTTACAGAAAAAGGAAAATATAAGTAAAATTAATTAGTTAAAGTAAGCTTGCTTCTGAGGCTAACTCTCCTGAATCACCTTTTGACTGAGACTTGCTGATGGCACTGTTTTCCCACACACCATTGTCCTCTGAGTCATCAGGAATATCGGGGAGGTGGCCTTTCTTTAAATAATGTTTTGGTTTAAAAAAAAAAAAAAAAAGCCTGTAAGCCCTAAAACAGGCTTTGTGATTTCCAGAGGCTAGCCCACGTTGGACTGCTGCTCGGGGAATGTAGTTCATCTAGCTGATCACATTTGATTAACTACCTCGGCACCGCCTCTCCACCAGGTCCCCATGGCCATTGGTTCCTGGAAATGAAAGGAGTCTCTCATCCACTTTCCTGGTTGTGGTGAGGGATAGGACCTTCCACCATGCCCCTCCCCACCTCAGGGCGCAGTTTCAAGCTATACGACCGCTTGGCTGCAGTATGGAATTGTCTCCTCCAAACACAGCGCTCCATGTCTTGTGCTGCCGGTCACCTGATCCTTGTGGAACTAAGGCCACGAGGAGGTGACAGGAGCTCAGTGTGGAGCAGTGGGAGAAGATAAGTTCAGGTGAGGCCGCCTCTCCCCACTCTGGGCTCCTTCCCAACCCCTGGCTTCTTGCCTCTCTCATCTCATTTCCTACCATCTAGCCCAGGAAATGTACATATTTTTCTTAGTTCTGATTATAAAAATAATATGCTCCCATTGCGGCAATTTTAGAAAGAACCACTCACAGACAAAGCCATTATTAAACTTTGTATATATCGCCGTCCTGTTTTTCACTCTATAAATCCAAATTTACATCATTTGGTTTATGCAATGTAAAGATTTTTGTTAATTTACTTTGGTTTTTATCTGATTATACGAGTCATAGTATGCACATTATAAAAACGTTAAGGCAAACATACGTGTATAAAATAGAAAGTTAAAAATCACCTATAATCCCACCGCCTGGTGAGAATCATTTTAGTATTTGGGATTTATCCCTCTGTGTGCCTTCTTCCACTGCTCTTTCCCCTTGACAAGATCTCATGACTTTGTGGGCATCCCTTGCATTGACAAAGCGTATGACTGAACCAAAGCTTCCCGTTTTCCCACTTCTTTCTGATTCCAATTCCCATTGCTCTCTTTCCATTGTAAACAATGCTGTTGTGGCCTCACTGGTACACTCATCCTTGGCATTTGACCATGTTCTCCTTTTGCTTTCATGCTTGCAAAGGCATTCTCCACCCTCAACATTTTTTTTCCAAAAATGACTCATGCCACCATTTTTACGTTTTCATTACTTAACATGTCAATTTTTAATCTGTCCAGAATTGAATTTGGCTTAATACTTAAGCTAGGGATTAGCTGTATTTTTTCTAATTGTTTAATCTGTTTGTAAAACATCGTCATTTCTCCATCCAGGTAGGAGAGAAAGGGTGGCTTAGGGGACTTGAGCCCCTATAATAGCTATGTTAATTAACCTCCCCTCCCCAGCATATATTTGATATAGACAGTTAACATTCCCTCAGCCTTCAAGATTCACCCCCCACTACTGACCAGAGAGCCACCCTGAAGATTCATCTCTAAAGCAAGTCTGAAGCCACAGCTACGCCACACTGATTGAGGTGCCAGTCCTGCCATGCCCTTCTTATATATCCTTGGCTCCGTTTCTGGTCTAGTCCATCTCCTCCTATGTCAGCCACACACTGTTAAGACCAGGGTAGCTCTAACACACCTGTTAATATAGGCTGGGGCAAGTACCCTCTTACCCTCCGCACCCAATCATATCTACTTCTCTCCCCCCATAATTTCATTATTGCTTATTTACTCTTCTATCAAAACTCTGGAATAGTTTCATAAAGTTACAAAAGAAAAATAATAGCATCGATATCATGGTTGTAACTGCATTAAATTTATGCATTAAATTTGGAGAAAACTGATAACTTTACAATATGAATCTTTTCAATCAAGCTCATGGTATTTCTCTTTATTTTCCTAAATCTTATGTCACATTCCTCAGTAAGGTTTTCAAGTTTTGTTCTTATATGTCCTACATATGTCTTAATGTTTTATGTAGAGAGTGTGTATAAATATATAACATATATGTTAACATATGTTATATAATGTTATATCTATTCTATTGTATATATTATACATTTTACGTAACATAATATATTAGCATATATTATATAATATGTAATGTATATATATTTGTTGCACTAGTGAATGGAATCTTTTTTCTGGCTAGTTATTACTGGTTTATGAGAAAGGTGCTGATTTTTGTAAAATTCTCTTGTAGCCATCTGTCTGACTAAAAACGTTTCTTAGTCAGGTGTAGTTTTCCAAGTAGGTGATCATAGAATTTGAAAATGATGATAAATGTATCTCTTTCTTTCCAATATGCCTCCCATTTGTTTCTTGTTCTGATCCCACTGCAATGTCCTGAGCTTGGCCTTCATGGCAACCCCTCTGGGGATTCACTATGCATACCACTGTTTCATTTACCATTGGTTCAGATACATTTAATATATCATGTTGAGGAAGAATCCTTTTAGTCCTAGTTCACTAGTATTTGTTATTTCAATCCGAAATAGAAGTTGAATTTTATTAAATAACTTTTGTTGATTTGCCATATTTTTAAATGAATACAATTTCATTGCATGGAGGTTTCAAAATGTACCTAACCATTCCTCAGGGAATTGGAGGCCTAGGTTTTTTCTAGTTTTCATTATTGTAAATGATGCTGCAAATGAATACCTTTCTTTAAAAATATAGATATGCATCTTTTTTTTTTTTTACATGAGGAGGAAGAAAAGTGAGTGACCTAGATTGTCAAGCGTCGCCTATGGATCTGGTATTAGGAATGGTGTGTCAAGTCTGCTGATCTCTCTGATTCATCCATGCTCGAATTAGTTGGGGGACACTTGTAGCAGTTAAGTTTTGGTGAATTTTCGAATGAGTAGGAGGTAGCTAACACAGAACGAGGAGTCTATTTTTTTAGACTTCTATTCGTTTTTCAGCTTAATTTAGCCCAATAAATAACCACTGAGTGCTTCCTGTGAATAAGGGAAGGTGTGGATTAAAGGCAGATTCTACACAGCCTCTGCTTTTAAGGGTCTCTTGGTCATCGCGTCCTCATGTAAATGAGAATATGCATCTGTTTCTTAAAAGTAGAATTATGGGGGGGGACCTTGAAGATGGCGGAAGAGTAAGACGCGGAGATCGCCTTCCTCCCCACGGATACACCAGAAATACATCCACACGTGGAACAACTCCTACAGAACTCCTACTGAAGGCTGGCAGAAGACCTCAGACCTCCCAAAAGGCAAGAAACTCCCCACGTAACTGGGTAGGGCAAAAGAAAAAACAGAGACAAAAGAATAAGGACGGCACCTGCACCAGTGGGAGGGAGCTGTGAAGGAGGAAAAGTTTCCACACACTAGGAAGCCCCTCCGCGGGCGGAGACTGCGGGAGGCGGAGGGGGGAGTTTCGGGACCGCGGAGTGGTGCACAGCGACGGGTGCGGAGGGCAAAGCGGGGAGATTCCTGCACAGACGATCGGTGCCGACCGGCACTCACCAGCCCGAGTGGCTTGTCTGCTCACCCGCCGGGGTGGGCGGGGCTGCGAGCTGAGGCTCGGGTTTTGGTTTTGGAAGGAGCTCAGGGAGAGGACTGGGGTTGGCGGCTTGAACATAGCCTGAAGGGGTTAGTGCACCACGACTAGCCGGGAGGGAGTTCGGGGAAAAGCCTGCACCGGCCGAAGAGGCAAGAGACTTTTTCTTCCCTCTTTGTCTCCTGGTGCGCGAGGAGAGGGGTTTAAGAGCGCTGCTTAAAGGAACTCCAGAGACGGGCGCGAGCCGCGGCTAAAAGCGCGAACCCCAGAGACGGGCGCGAGCCGCGGCTGAGGGCGCGAGCCCCCGAGACGGGCGCGAGCCGCGGCTGAAAGCGCGAACCCCAGAGACGGGCGCGAGCCGCGGCTGAGGGCGCGAGCCCCCGAGACGGGCGCGAGCCGCGGCTGAAAGCGCAAACCCCAGAGACGGGCGCGAGCCGCGGCTAAAACCGCGGACCCCAGAGACGGGCGGGAGACGCTAAGGCTGCTGCTGCCGCCACCAAGGGGCCTGTGTGCGAGCACAGGTCACTCTCCACACCCCTCTTCCGCGGAGCCTGTGCAGCCCGCCACTGCCAGGTTCCCGGGATCCAGGGACAACTTCCCCGGGACAGCGCACGGCGGGCCTCAGGCTGGTGCAACGTCACGCCGGCCTCTGCCGCAACGTCACGCTGCCTCTGCCGCCGCAGGCCGGCCCCGCACGCAGTGCCCCTCCTTCCCCCATCCCCCAACCCCCGGCCTGAGTGAGCCGGAGCTCCCGAATCAGCGGCTCCTTTAACCCCGTCCTGTCTGAGCGAAAAAACAGACGCCCTCCAGCGACCTACACGCAGAGGCAGGGCCAAATCCAAAGCTGAGCTCCTGTGAGCTGTGAAAACAAAGAAGAGAAAGGGAAATCTCTCCCAGCAGCCACAGAAGCAGCGGATTAAAGCTCCATAATCAACTTGATATACCCTGCATCTGTGGAATACCTGAATAGACAAGGAATGATCCCAAATTGAAGAGGTGGAATTTAGGAGCGAAATCTATGATTTTTTTTCCCTTTTCCTCTTTTTGTGAAGGTGTACGTGTATGCTCCTGTGTGACATCTATTCTGTATACTCTAGCTTCCACCATTTGTCCTAGGGCTCTATCCGTCCATGACTTTTTTTAAAAAATTCTTTTTCTTAATAATTAAGCTTAATTGTAATAACTTTATTATACTTTACCTTCGTTCTTTCTTTCTTTCCTTCCTTCCCTCCCTCCTTTAGACAACGAATCACCCCAAATTGAGGAGGTGGTCTCAGGGAGCAGGATTTATGATTTTTCCCCCTTTACCTCTTTTTGTGAAGGTGTATGTGTATGCTTCTGTGTAAGATTTTCTCTGTATAGCTTTGCTTCCAACATTTGTCCTAAGGTTCTATCCGTCCCTTTTTTTTTTCTAAATATTTTTAAATTCAATAACTATATTATACTTTATTTTATTTTTACTGCATCATCTTTCTTTCTGTCTTTTTTTCCTTCTTTCCCTCCTTCCTTCCTTCCTCCCTCCCTCCCTCCCTCCCTCCTTTCTTTCCTTCTTTGCTTCTTTCTTCCTTCCTTCCTTTCCTCCTTTCCTTCTTTCTTTCCTCATACTTCTACTAATTCTCTCTACTTTTTCTCCCTTTTATTCTGAGCCGTGTGGATGAAAGGCTCTTGGTGCTCCAGCCAGGAGTCAGGGCTCTGCCTCTGAGGTAGGAGAGCCAACTTCAGGTCACTGGTCAACAAGAGACCTCCCAGCTCCACATAATATTAAACAGCGGAAATCTCCCAGAGACCTCCATCTTAACACCAGCACCCAGCTTCACTCAACGACCAGCAAGCCACAGTGCTGGACAACCTATGCCAAACAACTAGCAAAACAGGAACACAACCCCACCCCTTAGCAGAGAGGCTGCCTAAAATCATAATAAGGCCACAGACACCCCAAAACACACCACCAGACGTGAACCTGCCCACTAGAGAGACAAGATCCAGCCTCATCCAGCACAACACAGGCATTAGTCCCCTCCACCAGGAAGCCTACACAACCCACTGAAACAACCTTAGCCACTGGAGACAGACATCAAAAACAACGGGAACTACGAACCTGCAGCCTGCAAAAAGGAGACCCCAAACACAGTAAGATAAGCAAAATGAGAAGACAGAAAAACACACAGCAGATGAAGGAGCAAGATAAAAACCCACCAGACCTAACAAATGAAGAGGAAATAGGCAATCTACCTGAAAAAGAATTCAGAATAATGATAGTAAGGATGATCCGAAATCTTGGAAGTAGAATGGACAAAATGCAAGAAACAGTTAACAAGGACCTACAAGAACTAAAGATGAAACAAGCAACGATGAACAATGCAATAAATGAAATTAAAATCACTCTAGATAGGATCAATAGCAGAATAACTGAGGCAGAAGAACGGATAAGTGACCTGGAAGATAAAGTAGTGGAAATAACTACTGCAGAGCAGAATAAAGAAAAAAGAATGAAAAGAACTGAGGACAGTCTCAGAGACCTCTGGGACAACATGAAACGCACCAACATTCGAATTATAGGGGTTCCAGAAGAAGAAGAAAGAAAGAAAGGGACTGAGAAAATATTTGAAGAGATTATAGTTGAAAACTTCCCTAATATGGGAAAGGAAATAGTTAATCAAGTCCAGGAAGCACAGAGGGTCCCATACAGGATAAATACAAGGAGAAACACGCCAAGACACATATTAATCAAACTGTCAAAAATTAAATACAAAGAAAGCATATTAAAAGCAGCAAGGGAAAAACAACAAATAACACACAAGGGAATCCCCATAAGGTTAACAGCGGATCTCTCAGCAGAAACCCTACAAGCCAGAAGGGAGTGGCAGGACATACTGAAAGTGATGAAGGAGAATAGCCTGCAACCAAGACTACTCTACCCAGCAAGGATCTCATTCACATTTGATGGAGAAATTAAAACCTTTACAGACAAGCAAAAGCTGAGAGAGTTCAGCACCACCAAACCAGCTTTACAACAAATGCTAAAGGAACTTCTCTAGACACGAAACACAAGAGAAGGAAATGACCTATAGTAGCGAACCCAAAACAATATATAAAATGGAAATAGGAAAATACATATCAATAATTACCTTAAATGTAAATGGACTAAATGCTCCCACCAAAAGACACAGATTGGCTGAATGGATACAAAAACAAGACCCTTATATATGCTGTCTACAAGAGACCCACTTCAGAACTAGAGACACATACAGACTGAAAGTAAGGGGATGGAAAAAGATATTCCATGCAAATGGAAACCAAAAGAAAGCTGGAGTAGCAATTCTCATATCAGACAAAATAGACTTTAAAATAAGGACTATTAAAAGGGACAAAGAAGGACACTACATAATGATCAAGGGATCGATCCAAGAAGAAGATATAACAATTGTAAATATTTATGCACCCAACATAGGAGCACCTCAATACATAAGGCAAATACTAACAACCATAAAAGGGGAGATCAACAGTAACACATTCATAGTAGGGGACTTTAACACCCCACTTTCACCCATGGACAGATCATCCAAAATGAAAATAAATAAGGAAACACAAGCTTTAAATGATACATTAAACAAGATGGACTTAATTGATATTTATAGGACACTCCATCCAAAAACAACAGAATAGACATTTTTCTCAAGTGCTCATGGAACATTCTCCAGGATAGATCATATCTTGGGTCACAAATCAAGCCTTGGTAAATTTAAGAAAACTGAAATTGTATCAAGTATCTTTTCCGACCACAACGCCATGAGACTAGATATCAATTACAGGAAAAGATCTGTAAAAAATACAAACACATGGAGGCTAAACAATACACTACTTAATAATGAAGTGATCACTGAAGAAATCAAAGAGGAAATAAAAAAATACCTAGAAACAAATGACAATGGAGACACAATGACCCAAAACCTATGGGATGCAGCAAAAGCAGTTCTAAGGGGGAAGTTTATAGCAATACAAGCCCACCTTAAGAAGCAGGAAACATCTCGAATAAACAACCTAACCTTGCACCTCAAGCAATTAGAGAAAGAAGAACAAAAAAACCCCAAAGCTAGCAGAAGGAAAGAAATCATAAAAATCAGATCAGAAATAAATGAAAAAGAAATGAAGGAAACGATAGCAAAGATCAATAAAACTAAAAGCTGGTTCTTTGAGAAGATAAACAAAATAGATAAACCACTAGCCAGACTCATCAAGAAAAAAAGGGAGAAGACTCAAATCAATAGAATTAGAAATGAAAAAGGAGAAGTAACAACTGACACTGCAGAAATAAAAAAAATCATGAGAGATTACTACAAGCAACTCTATGCCAATAAAATGGACAATCTGGAAGAAATGGACAAATTCTTAGAAATGCACAACCTGCCAAGACTGAATCAGGAAGAAATAGAAAATATGAACAGACCAATCACAAGCACTGAAATTGAAACTGTGATTAAAAACCTTCCAACAAACAAAAGCCCAGGACCAGATGGCTTCACAGGTGAATTCTATCAAACGTTTAGAGAAGAGCTAACACCTATCCTTCTCAAACTCTTCCAAAATATAGCAGAGGGAGGAACACTCCCAAATTCCTTCTACGAAGCCACCATCACCTTGATACCAAAACCAGACAAGGATGTCACAAAGAAAGAAAACTACAGGCCAATATCACTGATGAACATAGATGCAAAAATCCTCAACAAAATACTAGCAAACAGAATCCAACAGCACATTAAAAGGGTCATACACCATGATCAAGTGGGGTTTATTCCAGGAATGCAAGGATTCTTCAATATACGCAAATCTATCAATGTGATAAACTATATTAACAAATTGAAGGAGAAAAACCATATGATCATCTCAATAGATGCAGAGAAAGCTTTCGACAAAATTCAACACCCATTTATGATAAAAACCCTCCAGAAAGTAGGCATAGAGGGAACTTTCCTAAACATAATAAAAGCCATATATGACAAGCCCACAGCAAACATCATCCTCAATGGTGAAAAACTGAAAGCATTTCCACTAAAATCAGGAACAAGACAAGGTTGCCCACTCTCACCACTCTTATTCAACATAGTTTTGGAAGTTTTAGCCACAGCAATCAGAGAAGAAAAGGAAATAAAAGGAATCCAAATCGGAAAAGAAGAAGTAAAGCTGTCACTGTTTGCAGATGACATGATACTATACATAGAGAATCCTAAAGATGCTACCAGAAAACTACTAGAGCTAATCAATGAATTTGGTAAAGTAGCAGGATACAAAATTAATGCACAGAAATCTCTGGCATTCCTATATACTAATGATGAAAAATCTGAAAGTGAAATCAAGAAAACACTCCCATTTACCATTGCAACAAAAAGAATAAAATATCTAGGAATAAACCTACCTAAGGAGACGAAAGACCTGTATGCAGAAAATTATAAGACACTGATGAAAGAAATTAAAGATGATACAAATAGATGGAGAGATATACCATGTTCTTGGATGGGAAGAATCAACATTGTGAAAATGACTCTACTACCCAAAGCAATCTACAGATTCAATGCAATCCCTATCAAACTACCACTGGCATTTTTCACAGAACTAGAACAAAAAATTTCGCAATTTGTATGGAAACACAAAAGACCCCGAATAGCCAAAGCAATCTTTAGAATGAAAAAAGGAGCTGGAGGAATAAGGCTCCCTGACTTCAGACTATATTACAAAGCAACAGTAATCAAGACAGTATGGTACTGGCACAAAAACAGAAAGATAGATCAGTGGAACAGGATAGAAAGCCCAGAGATAAACCCACGCACATATGGACACCTTATCTTTGATAAAGGAGGCAGGAATGTACAGTGGAGAAAGGACAGCCTCTTCAATAAATGGTGCTGGGAAAACTGGACAGGTACATGTAAAAGTATGAAATTAGATCACTCCCTAACACCATACACAAAAATAAGCTCAAAATGGATTAAAGACCTAAATGTAAGGCCAGAAACTATCAAACTCTTAGAAGAAAACATAGGAAGAACACTCTATGACATAAATCACAGCAAGATCCTTTCTGACCCACCTCCTAGAGTAATGGAAATAAAAACAAAAATAAACAAATGGGACCTAATGAAACTTCAAAGCTTTTGCACAGCAAAGGAAACCATAACCAAGACCAAAAGACAACCCTCAGAATGGGAGAAAACATTTGCAAATGAAGCAACTGACAAAGGATTAATCTCCAAAATTTACAAGCAGCTCATGCAGCTCAATAACAAAAATACAAACAACCCCATCCAAAAATGGGCAGAAGACCTAAATAGACATTTCTCCAAAGAAGATATACAGAATGCCAACAAACACATGAAAGAATGCTCAACATCATTAATCATTAGAGAAATGCAAATCAAAACTACAATGAGATATCATCTCACACCAGTCAGAATGGCCATCATCAAAAAATCAAGAAACAATAAATGCTGGAGAGGGTGTGGAGAAAAGGGGACACTCTTGCACTGCTGGTGGGAATGTGAATTGGTTCAGCCACTGTGGAGAACAGTATGGAGGTTCCTTAAAAAACTACAAATAGAATTACCATATGACCCAGCAATCCCACTACTTGGCATATACCCTGAGAAAACCAAAATTCAAAGAGAGTCATGTACCAAAATGTTCATTGCAGCTCTATTTACAATAGCCAGGACATGGAAACAACCTAAGCGCCCATCATCGGATGAATGGATAAAGAAGATGTGGCACATATACACAATGGAATATTACTCAGCCTTAAAAAGAAATGAAATTGAGCTATTTGTAATGAGACGGATAGACCTAGAATCTGTCATACAGAGTGAAGTAAGTCAGAAAGAAAAAGACAAATACCGTATGCTAACACATATATATGGAATTTAAGGGAAAAAAATGTCATGAAGAACCTAGGGGTAAGATAGGAATAAAGACGCAGACCTACTGGAGAACGGACTTAAGGATATGGGGAGGGGGAAGGGTGAGTTTTGACAGGGCGAGAGAGAGTCATGGACATATACACACTAACAAACGTAGTAAGGTAGATAGCTGGGGGGAAGCAGCCGCAAGGCACAGGGATATTAGCTCGGTGCTTTGTGACAGCCTGGAAGGGTGGGATGGGGAGAGTGGGAGGGAGGGAGACGCAAGAGGGAAGACATATGGGAACATATGTATATGTATAGCTGATTCACTTTGTTGTAAATCAGAAACTAACACGCCATTGTAAAGCAATTATACCCCAATAAAGATGTTTAAAAAAAAAAAAAAAAAAAAAAAAGTAGAATTATGGGGAGTTCCCTGGTGGTCTAGAGGTTAGGATTCTGGGCTTTCACTGCCGTGGTCCGGGTTCAGTTCCTGCTTGGGGAACTGAGATCCCACAAGCCGTGAGGTATGGCCAAAAAAAAAAAAAAAAGCAGAATTATGGGTCCCTAGCAGTAAAATTATTGGTTAAAAATATAAAATTTTACGGGGTCTGATCCTGAAGAGCTGAGCTGCTATACAACAAGGTTGGTCCAAATCCCAGTGTGTAAAAGTATTCATTTCACCTTGCTTTTGCCGGCAAAAAAAAAAAATATGGTAGTTTAATTTTCTTTGCAAAGTTTATTAAAATATTTCAGAGTTATGGGCTTCCCTGGGGGTGCAGTGGTTGAGAATCCGCCTGCCAATGCAGGGGACACGAGTTCGAGCCCTGGTCTGGGAAGATCCCACATGCCGCGGAGCAACTAGGCCCGTGAGCCACAACTACTGAGCCTGTGCGTCTGGAGCCTGTGCTCCGCAACAAGAGAGGCCGCGACAGTGAGAGGCCCGCGCACCGCGATGAAGAGTGGCCCGCACTTGCCGCAACTAGAGAAAGCCCTTGCACAGAAACGAAGACCCAACAGAGCCAAAATAAATAAATAAATAAATTTCAAAAATTTTTCATAGTTTTATTTTACATTTCTATCATGCTCAATTTTTCACACTTTCTTTCACCATTTTCCTTTTCTTTACCGTGAATTATCTGTATGTTCTCATTTTTCTGCTGCAATCTTCCTTTTTTTCTCCTTGATGAACATATGCCCTTTGTACATATTTACACGCTCGCTTGCCTTTTATTGTTGCAAATCTTCTTGTTGTCCCTTTGTGATTCTTTCTATTTCTTTTAAACAGAGACAACCTCATCCATCCCGGCATCAGAAAGATATTTCATATATTTTTTTCTTAGGTTTTTTTTTATGGCTTTATAGTTTCAGGAAAAAAATAAATTTCCCAGGCCTTTGCTGTGGAGGTTTCTTCTCCCTGTAACGTCCACCAGCCCCCCTTTTCCAACTGCTGACACTCATTTGGAGCTGAGATCCAGTAGAGGCCTGCACCTGGACATGCTTCCATTAGAGCATCTCCATGTCTTCCACTTTTTTTTTTCAATATACATCTAATGCTTGTCCACCCTGTTTCCTGGGCTCTGGAGAGAGTGGAAAATCAGCCTTGAGCCCACTCTATGATACTTGCAGCTCAGAAGCAGGGGCAGAAGGCAAATAGTTATTTATTCAATATGTTTAAGTCCATTAATTCACTTATTTATTCAACAAAATAACATCTAAGTACACATGGATCTAATTAGTGCTGTTAGGAGCATTTATGAGAGGGGAGAGGATTATAGTTAAAATAATATAGTAACATTAGAACAAGAAACAAGAGGCATACATATGGAAAACGATACATGGCAAAGGTGCATCATTAATAGCAAATTCTATGATTGCTTGCTTGGAAAGCTAAAGATGATTAACTAAGAAATCTTTTTAGCAAGGCGGATGGTTACAAGACAGTTTCACCCAAAACACCCAACTTTTTTTTAAATCAGCAATAACCAGCTAGAAAATATAATGGAAACAGATCCCACTCACAGTTGCAACTTCTGCTTTGAGGAGGAGATATTTAAACTGAGACCTAAAGGGAGAGGTGGAGTGAGCCACGTAAGCGGGTATTAGCTGATAAGCATTTCTGGCAAGTGCTTGATGTTCAAGGGCCATAAGGGAGGCTGGCGTGGTTGGGGCCTGGCGAGCAAGGGTGGGGCAGAGACAGGAGAGGAGTTCAAAGAGAGGGCAGGGACCCTAGAGGATTTTGCAAGGGGCTCACAATCTCTCTAAGTACGATGTAATGCATTGGAGGGTTTGAAGTAAGCAAGTGATGTGATCAGCTTTACATTCTATAAAGACCACTCTGGAAGTGGTGTAGGGAATGGACTGTAAGAAGCAAGAATGGAAGTAAGGAGACCAGTGAGGAAGTCTTAGCAGTGAGACACGGGCGGGACGGTGGTGGGCAGTCGGCAGGTGAGGAGCAGCAGATGGATTTTGGCAGTCGAGCCAACAAGACGTGGCTATTGAGTGGATATAGAGAGTTTAGAAAACGAAAGTAGTTAAGGCTGATCCCAAGAGCATTAGTACCAGAAGCTGGGTGACTGTCTTAGTCATCTGGGGCCGCCATTATGAAATACCACAGGCTTGCGGGGCTTAAACAATAGGCATCTATTTTCTCATGGTTCTGGAGGTTGGGAAGTCCAAGATCAAGGTGCTGTGGCAAATTTGGTTCTTGCTGAGAGCCCTCTTCCTTACTTGCAGATGGTAACCTTTTCGCTGTGTCCTCACATGGCCTTTCCTCTGTGTGAGCGCAGTGAGAGAGGAATCTCTGGCGTCCTTTCCTCTTCCTCTAAGGATACCAGGCTTATTGGTTTAGTTCCCCACCCTTACAACCTCATTTAACCTTAATTACTTCCCTAAAGACCTCCTCTCCAAAAAGAGTCCCATTGGGGGTTGGGGCTTCAACATATGAATTTGGAGGGGGTGTACATAATTCAGTCCACAACAGTGGTTTAAATAAGAAATGTATTGTCTCCCAGTTCTGGAAGCTTGAAGTCCAAGATCAAGGTGTGGGAAGGATTAGTTCCTTCTAAGGGCCATGAGTGAGAACGTGTTCCTGGCCTCTCTCCCAGCTTCTAATTGTTTACCGGCCACCTTGAGTGTTGCTTGGCTTGTAGAAGCATCACCCTGATCTCTGTCTTCATCTTCACATGGTGTTCTCTCTCTGTATGTCTGTGCTCTAATTTCCTCTTTGTATAAGGACACAGTCATAGTGGATAAGGGACCCACCCTACCCCAGTATGACCTCGTCTTAACTAATTACACCTGCAATGACCCTATTTCCAAATAAGGTCACATTCTGAGGTCCTGGCGGTCAGAGCTTCAACATATGAATATTTGGAGGACACAGCTCAGCCCATAACATCGGATTGCTGCCTTATAGAACTGGGGGAACGAGGGGTTCCAGCTACTGAAAGAGGGAAGACTATGGGGCAGTTGCATATATGAGTCTGGTTCGGTGAAGAAATGTGGTGTGCTCTGTGTGTGTGTGTGTGTGTGTGTGTGTGTGTGTGTGTGTGTGGTGTGTGATTTAAAGTTATGGGACTGGATGTGATCATGTAGTGTGTGAAAGGAGGTAGGGAAAAATCCAAGACCCAAGTTTAGGAGTCGGGAGGAAGAACCAGCAAAGGAGAGTGAGAAGGAACAGCCAGTGAGGTAGTAGGTGGGGTAAACAGAAGTGAGGTGTCCTAGAATCTTAGAGAAGGGAGTGTTTAACAGGAAATGTTGTCCAGTGAATCAACACTGCTGAGAGCCAGAGTAACACTAGGGCAGAGGAATGAAGGGTGAACTTGGCAGCATGGAGTTCATAGGCGACCGTGGTAAGAGAAATTTCAGTGGAGTGGGGGCAGCTGAGGCTGAATTCAAGTGTGTTGATGACTACACTGGGAAGAGAGAGGAATTGAAGACAGTACCTGCAGACAAGTGCCTGTAAAGGAAGGGAAAAAAATGTGGCACTTTCTGGGGAAGGAGGTGGGAGTCGAGAGATGATTTTTTTTTTTTTTTTAAGACAGGAACGATGACAGCACGTTTGCGTGGTGAGGGGACTAGTTAAGTAGAGAGAGGGAATCCAGTGATGCTGGACAGAGTGGCAAGTGGGAGGGGATGGGATCTAGAGTACAGAGAAGGCATCAGCCTTAGAAAAGAGAAGGGAGATGTCCACTGTTTTAGCTCGAGGAGAGGAGGAAATGTTGGTTATAGAGGAAGGAAGGCAGGTTAATATGCTTGGTGATGGTATGGTGAGGGAATTTCCATTCCATATGTTCTCATTTCTAAATTGAATATGGACAAGGCAAGCAGGAGGGAAGTGGAAAGACATGGGGACTTGGAGGAGAGAGCAAATCACCATTCTGAGAATGGACTGGAAAAACACAAAACACAGAAGTCCTTCTGCACAGTGAGGTGTGCCCGGGTGAGGCTGGAGATCATAAATCTATAGGGCTGTACAATCCGCAAGCTTGTGTGATTCTCTCTAGCAGCACAGAGATGCTTAAGTGCAGGCGCACAGAGTACAAATAGTTGGGTTCATCCAAGGTTGGGGATTTGCCAGTCAATTGGGAAAGAGGGAAAGAGGGGACAGGGAGTGATGATATGATGGATCATGACTCCGAGGGCGTTTGGAGAGTACAGAAGCGAGATATACCAGGGAGCTGACCAAGGGCTGGACTGAAATCTTGAGAATAGCATTCTGTCCGGTGTAGAGCCTGGCCCAATGTAGGTGCTCAGGAAATATTAATTGAATTGGTCACAAGGGAGCCCACTGGGGAGCGGCAATACTGCGACCATACGCCAGGGGGCAAGAGACGACAAGAAATGAGTCTGACCAAGCCCCGCCTAGAGTTTGGGGGCTGGGTGGCCAGAGGTCCAGGGGCCCTCCTGCCTGCTCTATGCCTCCCAAAGCCTTGGGGGTAAATGATGCTGCCTACCCAAGCTGGAGTCTACTGTAGGCACCACCAGGTGGCTGGTGGTGGAGTGTGTGGGGCAGGAACTGAAGAAACCATGAGCCCTAAGACAGAGATAAAGGAACCTCCTTCGTGCGTTCCTGTCCTGCGCTCCTGGTTCACGTCTGGGCTCTGGGAGATGCAATCACATGCTAAGTGTTCTTGGGCACCCTAAGGTACAGAAAACTGGTACCAAGAAGCCCAACCTACGTGTTGGCCCTGTGGAGCCATCCCACCTTCCCTCTGAGACTAGTACCATGGAATATAGCCTCACATGCTGCCCCTGACCTAGAGGGACCCTAGAAGGACCCTAGAGCTACATACCCAGAACCTGGAAAGGTGTTTTGCTGAAGCAGGGGCCTGGGAAGTTTCTGGAGGAGAGGAGAAGCCCATTGCTCAATACATCTTCCCTGATGCCTCCTGTGTGCCCAGCTCATGTTGGGAACACAAGACAACGTCAACTATCCAGTCATCTGTTCATCCATTCACTCCCTCATTCATTCACACTTTCCCTGCCCCCTACTGTGTGTTAGTGGCACCAATGTCTGACTCCTGGCGTGGGTAACTGAGAGGATGAATGTGCCTGTCCCTGAGAGGGGACCTGTTTTCCGGAGATGCTGAAGAGCCGGTTTTTGGCTGCATTGACATTGAGGTGCCCAGGAGACATCCACAGGGAGACGTCCCATATGCAGTTGGATCGAAGGATTCGGTGGCCAGCGGGGAAAACAGGGTGGGGTACTGGGGTTTGGGAGTCATGGTCATTTCCCAAGAGGGGGCTAGGAGCTGGGGAGGGGGAAGTGCAGTAGTCGAGGTGGAGGTGGGCCTCAAGGGTGGCTGCCAGGGAGCTGCTGTCCTTCCCGGGTGCCCTGCTGTCCATAGACGCCCCTCTATGCACGAAGTCTGGCTTTTCTGGTGGACCACGTGCTCCAAGGTTCCGGGTGTAAATCTCCCCGTGAGCCCAGCTCTTTCCCGGAGACCTGCACCCTGTTCTCAGCTGAAATCACACCCCAGTTCAGCTGAACTTCCAGCCCCCCTCCCACCTACCCTCCCCCCAGGCTGGCAGGCTAACCTCTAAACAGATTGCACAAACACTTGCATGCGCGGTACTAAATACTACAATTTGTCTGTCCTGTCTGTTGACCTTTGCCTCCATGCCTTTGACATGTTTTGATTCTCCAGGGTTGTGGGTTTTGTTTCATCAACAAGGTGACTGTGTGGTTAATTACCCTTTGACCTTTGGGGTCAGGGCCTCCATCTGGGCAGGAAACATCCACGGCTCCGGGAGTTTCTTGGCATTTAGTTGTCACTGCCACCCCACCCTGCACTCCTCTCCCCACCCCCACCCCCCATCTCCCCGCAGTATTCCTGCCTCGCCTGGGCCACAGAGGGACGTGCCAACTCAGGGCAATGCTTCGCGCTTCACGACTTCCTCCCGGCTCTCTCATCCACCAAGCCCTCCGCTGAGTCCCATTGGAAAATGGTGATTCAGGGGCCAAGACTGTGGCCCCATGGCAGGTTCTGCCCGCCCTCATCTCTGAGTCCCTGCCTGAGGACGAAGCCTGAGGAAGGGCAGCAAGATGGCAGGCTAACGTTCAGGAGCTTAAGAAAACTTACACCTGAGCTCAGTAGAAGGAGGGCTGCCTTTTGGCCCCAGGGACGGCCTGCTGGGATCTGCCCAAGAAGGCTCGTGGGCCTCACCGGCTTGGCTTGTCACTTGAAGATCCTGCCTCAAGCAGCTGCTTTTCTTTGTGAAACGTTCTCCAGGTAACTGGAAGGACCTTGGCTGAAGATACTCATTGGAACATGTGTAGAGAGAAGGCTCGGTCTGCCAGGTGTTGTGTTCTGGGGGTCCCAGCTTCTCTGCCCGCTGAAGCTCAGACAAGAAGAGGCAATGGCACACGTGCAGCAGGGGCTGAGCAGGGACACATGTGTTCCAGGTGAAGCCCAGGCAGGGACAGGAGGACGGGGGAGCAGAGAGAGCCTTCCGGCCAGGCTCTGCCTCATGGGCAAAGCTCGGAAATGCAGAGACGGGAGGGGAGCACATTCCAGGTGTAGAGAAGAGAGACGAATCCATGAGGGCAGGAAAGCCCTGGCTTGTGTCCAACCCAGCGATTCCACGAGGCCAGGGGCAGTGTGTGACGGGCAGAGGCCCGTGCAGTTGTGGAGGAAGGGTGAGGCCGGGCCACGCCAGGCTGAGAACTCGGGCTTTATTTGATGAGCGATGGAGAGCCATTCAACACTGTCTTGCTTGGTCGTGAAAACAGAAGAACAGGCCAATGATTTCCCATGCCCTATGGAACATTTAATTGGGTCCTAGCTACAAACTGGAGTCTTTGTTATGTTTGTCGGGGCCCGTTTTGAGAGATGGGGATGGAATTTGCGGCAGCTCTAAGCCCCCAGGCCCACCTCAGCCCCTTCTCTTCTGCCTGACCTTTCTCCCTCAATCTTTCCTTCCCAGGGATTTTGGCGGAAGTGGACAACACTCACAGCCCAGAACGTTCAGAGGCCTCCTTCACTTTCATTGCCTTCCAAGTACTTGGAACACTCGAGACACCATGGAGGGCCTTGGCCAGTGCTGTGCTGTGTCCTGCCGATGCAGGCAAGGAAGAGCGTGGCTCAGGGCTGGCGTTTCAATGACTCTTCCTTCTTTATTATCAAAGTCGTTTGGGAATAGGAACATTTATAAATAATTGATGACATAGAAACCACATGAATATTCAGCCATTAAAGTCTGTGCTTGGAATATTGCTCAGTGAGGACCTTGTGCTGCCCACCTGGGGGAGAGCTGATGGGGGCGGGGGTCATGGCAGCTGTGTCTGGAAGGTCTGCCACGTGTAGCAGCAGGGGCAGCTCTGTCGTGTTCCTCCGACTTCCTCCGCCCTATCAACCCCCAGAGAAATGCAACTCCCATAATTTTCCAGACACGGGATGCCAATTTGGCTTCGTGCTAGAGGGGTAAAGAAATCCTCACCAAGCCACCTTGAGGTCCTGTGGGGTAACGGTAAGGCAATGATGCTCTGGGTCAGGGTCCACCTTGCTGACCTCCTTGCGAGGGGCTGCCCACTTTGCATCTTGGGGCTGCTAGTGCCAGTGTCGAGGGAAGGCAGGCTAAATTCTGGGATCCTGGACTGTGTCTGGGCCCACTTCTGCTGTAGGAGCCCCGTGCCCACAAGATCATGATGCTTGATGCTCTGGGCACTCTGTCTCTCCGCCTCTCCCTCCCCCAAGGATGAAGCTGGTGCGGGCCAGGCAGCTGGGGTGAGGGCAAGGCTGTCCAGCAGACGCATGCAACAAGGCCAGGAAACTCTGGGGATAGCAGCCCTCGTGTCCCAGGCCACGTGCCCAGCCATCGAGTGCTATGTGGGTCACGGTGCTCAGGGCCTGAGGCTGAACGCTGCTGCCTCTCTGAGGCCACCGAGGAAGGGGAGCCGGGTGGCCGAGGCTGGGGTGCTAGGAGCGGGCGTCCCCTTCCTGGGGATCTGCTTGCTCTAGGGCTGCTGGAAGAGTCTGGTCTCATTCATCTGCAAAGAGTCCGAGAGTAAAGGCGAGGTGGCTGTGTGAGCTGTGCACTGTGTGCGTGTGGCCCGTGGGACCAGGAGGGAGCGTGATGGACAGAAAACATTTGTCCTGAGTAGCTCCGGGTGTAGCGTCCACTTGTGGTTTGGGCTGCAGAGTCCCCAGAACCTCCTGGGGCAGTTTAGCACAGACCATGGGGACAGCCACAGCTACTCCGGATGGAACTGTGGCCTTGGAAGCTTGTCCCATGACCAGTCTTCTTGACACAAGTCATGCCCAGACTTCTCTCCTGCCCTGGGCAAGGCTGGGACAGAACCCACCCCTCACTCAGTTCATGATCTGGAGTGCGTGCAAGCGTCACCAGTTTCTCATTTCTTTGTTGCTAAAGCCACCCCTGACCCTCTTGAGGACACTGGCATCTCTTGGCCTGGTCAGCCCTGCTTCTCCCAGAGCCTGAGGGCTGACAACTTTCTTCTGGGCTACAATCATCAGGAGACACTCTAGGGCTGTGCCTGGGAAGATAAGCGAAAAGAAAGTACAAACTGATCCCAGTTAAAGGCACTGGTCTGCCCAGGCAGCCAAGTCTAAGGTCTCGGCCAGGAGTACCAAGAATGCCTCGGAGCAGGGGCTGGGCCCGGAACTGACTAAGAGAACAAACACACTCACCACGCTTTGACTTCAGTCGTATCCAGACTCACGATGGGACTTGCCAGCACGTGAGCACTGGTTCTGGGCTTTTAGCCCCTGTGCCCTCAACTTTCCCCATTCTGAGATGGGGCAGCCTTGGAGTTACTCCTGTGGGGATCCTTGGAAAACCACAGAACTGGGCAGCTGGCCCCTCTGACCCTCTGGCAACCTGGCTTGGGGGCTGAGCCGGGAGTTAAGCTGGTGATTGAGGCAGAGCCTTGTCTGAAATCCAGAGGGTGGTGAAGCCTGGGATTCAAACAATAACCCCAACTGAATGCATCCCGCCTAGTCAGCTTTTATAGTGCCTCTCCTGAAGGTTCTACAAAGCCATTGATCATCATCTCCTCCGGGAGCTACGTAGGAAAGGCACTGTCTCCACCTCTCTCCTTTTTTTCTGATGGAGAAACAAAGGCCAGAGAGCTTCAGCGACTTGTTCACGGTAGAAAGTGGCCTCAGCTGCATGTCTCGGGAGTGCACTACTCTAGGGCCTGCCTGACCGCCTCTCCTTTCCACGTAAAGGGAAAAAACAGAGCAGGACCAAATCCTTCTGTTAGAAGCACCAGATCTGGCTATGGAGACTACTGATGCTGCAGAGTCAGCCCGTGAGCTGCCCCCGAGCTGTCCCCAAGGTTGGAACGCTACCAGCTGAGTAGCTGGAAGGAGCCTGCCTGCCCGAATGCCCCACCCCGCCACCCCACGGTCTAGAGGTAGTTCTTGACCCCGAGCCTGGGCCACTCTGCAGGCCAGCAAAGAAGTGCCTCTTGCTGCCTTGTGATCTCTCATCACTCTCTTTAACAAGTGTGGCGTGGCCGTGTACATATGTGGTCCTTCCCGTAGTGTCGGGCAGGAGGGGGTACGGTGGTCCCATGGCCTCCCGAGACAAGGAGGCGACAGAGTCCCTGCCAACATCCCAGAACACCAGCCACTTCCGCCTCTACCCATCCAAAGTCAAAGAGGGTACCAAGAAGGACCCTAACCTTTGCTTCCATCTCTGGTTCTTCGAAATGCTCTGCACGTGCTGACGCAATGGGAGATGTACCTGAATGTACCGAGGAGGCACTGTGACAAGTGACTGGGCCCGCAGCTGCTTCTTCCCAATGGCTGCGAAGCTTAGGCTGCCGTAACAAAATACTACAGCTGGGGGGTGGGGTGGCTTCAGCAGCAGATTTTTACTTCTCACAGTTCTAGAGGCTGTCAAGGTGACCAAGATCAAGGTGATGGCAAGGTAGGTTTTATTCTGAGACCTCTTCTGTTGGCTTGTAGGTAGCCACCATCTTGCTGTGAGCTGATGTGACTGCCTCTTTGTGCATACAAGGTGAGGGAGGGAGCAAGCTCTCTGTGTCTCCTCTTCTAAGAGCACTAATTCCACTATTAGGGCACCACCCCCACGACCTCATCTAAAGCTAATCACCTCCCAAAGGCCCCACCTCCAAATACCATCCTATTGGCGGTAGAGCTTTAACATATGAATTGAGGGGGACCCATTCAGTCCCTAGCACCCCGGTAGAGATCAGGCTACCTGGGGAGTGTCAAGCTTCTCCTGTGGGTATGTGGCTTCACAGTCCCCTTTATTGTAACTTGCCACTGGGGACTGGGGCTTCCTTTGCCTTCTTCCTGCAATGGTTCATTACTTTAAGACTGACGTTCAAGGCACATGATGACTTCAGGCTAGGTTATCCAAGCCCCCCCCCCCACAGCCCTGCTTCCCCGCCTCTGTGCAGACAGCTGGGAAGATGCTCTCCTTGGTGCTTGACAGAGAGCAAATCACTCTTCCTCCAGGAAGTACTCCTGCCAGAAAGAAGAGAAGGAACCTGCACGCAAAGCAGATGGGCACTGTGCCCTTGAGCAACCAGGCTCACCTCTCACGGGCTGTACTAGGCATTGACACAGTCAACACAGAGTGGGTAGCCCCAGGCCAACTGTGTTGGGCCTCAGCTACCCAGAAGACTTCGGCACAAAGCCACTCAGGAAGGCAGGTACCATTTCTAGGTTCCAAAAGTCAGTTATAAGTTCACAGAGGGTTGTAGTAAAACACAATTTTTATTAATCAGCAAAGCCGTGAGTACCTTAGCATAAAACTTTTGACCGATTTCAGCTTTTTCCACAGTTGGATTGCTGTTCTCCATGCATTTCCCCAGCTTGACTGTGGAGAAAGTGCCGACCTTGATTGTCAAGGCCAAGGCCTCGGAATTTTCACAGCCTGATATGGAACAGCTCCAACTAGATTGCAAACCATGCTGGAAAATACTTCTTGTCATGAAAAGGCTCTTCTACCCTGAGCAGACTCCGCAGCCTGCCTGCCCACGGTAGGATCGGTGTCTGCGAGGCTGGCCAGCACACGCTAGGGATCACAGGCTAGCTCTGCAGCATGGTTTCTAAGAACAGGCTGTGCTCAAGTAACAATTACAAAAAGAACCTGTCAGAAAGGAAAATAAAGGATCCACCCCACCCCCTACCCCTTACTCCAGGGGACTCTGTGCGCCTTGGAGGTCCCCTTGTCATGCAGGCCTCAGCAGCTTGTCTCCCCCTCTTCTCTCGAGGCTAGAGAGGAAAGTACAGGTGGCGCTGCTACTCGTACAAGTTGGATGGCGCTGCAGACATGAAGTAGCAGATTTGGCCTGGCCCGTGTTCCGTGTCATCTTGGAAAACCTGTAGACCTGAAGAGCCCTGGACTTCTGTCTCAGGGGTTGGCACCTGCCGGGAAAAAGGGGAACAAAGTGGAGTCCTTTGCTAGAGTGCCTGGGCCCATTTTGCAGCGGTGGGAGAATCCCTTTAGTCCGAGTCAGCAAGCCAGTGAGAAGCAGGTCTTTGGAACACAAGCCTGCAAGGTGCCGGTAGAAGTTGGAGCTGAGGAAATGGGATCACCCCTGTTTCTCTCTCCCATTGGCATCTTGCCTTAAAGACCAGCAGAAGCAGTCCTGGGCTCTCCCAAACTTGTCTGAATGCCTAAGGCTACTGGACCCCATGTCTGGCCCTCCCGGTCCAGTTCCCTACCAGCCATGGCCAGCCGAGGCCTTAGAAGGTCTCTCCCTGCCCCTACCTTTGGCCCTCACCATTCTGCTCAGGCTAGGTGACTTCCACACTGAGCCTGACTGGCAGCTACCAGGCTCACTTGAGCAATGAGACAGGGAGAGGTAACAACCCACTCTGGGCTGTGGACAGGGCAGGCGGGACAGACACACAGATGGTGTTCCAAGGAGTGGGCTGTGCAAATCTTTTCTGCTGGAGAAAGAGGGACCCCTTGGGCTGGGTTTTGAAGGTGATATAAGATTTCAACAAGTAGAATTCAAGAGGGTGGAGGAGCAGGTAGAGGAGACAGAAGGAGCAGGGCTGCGCTAGAGGCAGAAAGCCAAAGGTGTCTGGGGACCCGGGGAGAGGGAGGGTCCAGAGCTTGGAGAAGATGAACCCGAGCAGGGTGTGGGGAGCCCCTGAAGTCTCACGGACAGGGGGCCTCCAACACAGTCCTACCTTTGGCTGGTCCACTGCATTCTCCCATCTGTGCAACCTTGCGGGGTCCTCCCTTCCCCACTTCCCTGGGACATCTGCTCAGCTTGCTCTGCCTCTCAGGGCCCGTCCAGAGGGTAAGTGCCTTGAGAGCAGGCATGAGGAAGGCTCTCACCAGAGCCTGGCTTGGTAACTGAACCACAGGATCCACTGACCATCTGATGTCTTCGTGTGGGCAGTCCCTCTAATGGGCCAACTTTCTGGAGGGCTGGTGGCCCAGCTGGTCAAGGGGTCTATGTGAAGTTAATCATAGCCATTTAAAATATCCAATCCCCTTCATTCTGCCTTAGTTTACTGTTTTTTTCCTTGTTGTTAGTTTTTCTTAAGAGGTTAAGTTCTATTAAGATCTCTAAAGCCAGAATCCTGACAAACACCCTTTGTAAATGCTGTTAGTCAGATGGAGAGTTTGTGGTCCCCAAGGGGCCTGCTGGGAGTGTCCCCGGGAAGTAAAACCTGCTATGTGACTGCCATCTGGACCAGCTCCCGCCACTGCCCTAGCAACACAGCCAAGACAGATGGTCCCCAAGGTGGGGTCTGCCCTGCCAAATACGGGGCACCCCATGGATGGATACCTTGCACATTCATTCAGTGGAAGGACTCCTGGTTTATTATCAGTACCGGGAAACATGCCACAACAGGCCTTGGATTTTGTAGCACAACTAAAGATCCAGAAGTTCAGAAAGGGGTCTGGGCTGGGGCATTGAGCTCAGAATATGGCAGGACTCATTTTGCCCAGGAAACATATTTGTGAGAGGTTTCCAAATCAGATTGCCTTTAATATCGCCGAGGACAGCTCTCTTTTTCATGGAAGGCTAGAGGATCTTTTTGCTCAGCCGTGACTGCTACCCCTTATGGGTACCCACCCTCAGATTTCTTTGAGCTTTGAAGTGTGGATTTCACACACGGAACGTATGGGGAAGGGTCCAGCCTCGGTGCAGAACTTCCTGACCTGGGCCGGGGGGCAGAGGAGAAGGGGGTGTATACCTGAACCCAAGTAACTTGGTCCTGCAGGGAGGCCTGCTCACTGGAAGGCCAAGTTTCAACTTGGAGGTAAAGGTGATGCTGTGGGTCTTCTGGCTGTTGACAAAGTTGGCTGGAATCCTCTGGGATCTGCAGCATGACTAAGTTTGCGTCAGAACGTATCTGACACTGAGGGATGAGGGCAGAAGCAATCATCTCAGAGCCTGGGTTATGTGCCAGGAGCAACGGACTCAGGCAGGGCCCCTGCTGGTCCTCAAGAAGAAAACTGTGAGACAAGAAACATGTTACAGTGACACGGGTCTAGAAACCATGGCCCAGGAGACACTGTCTTGCTCATCACTAGGTGCTCAAGGAACATTTGCTTCGAGTGGCTAAATCAGGATTCATTTGCTTGGACTCTCACTTTGGCCCGAATAAGTCTCCATTTGCCAAAGTAAAGCGAATGTAAATATTAAGAAAAATCAGTCGTTTATATCAAGTGGTTTTATTTCTATTACTTGGACAGTCCTGGTTCTTCCACGATGGTAACTTCTGTGGCCTTGTGTCACTTCACCTACCCCGAATTCAGGAACTTGCCCTTCGTCACTGAAGGAGCTCATGGCCGAGAGGAGCTTGCAAGGTCTGTTTTCCTTCTCTAAGTCTGGGGCTCCCTCTATCACCCTAAACCTGGAGGTCATGTGATAAACAGAGATTTTTGAGCATCATCCAAAACTCTGAATCTGTACTGCTAACAACCTCTTCAGGTTGATTCGGAGGATCAGGCCAGTGGGAAACATGGCACTAACCCACTCCACACGTCAGGGACACTGATCCTAAAGGAACGCAGAAGAAAATCCAGAGGGCTCTGGGAGACCTGCTCAGAGAACTGGCATTCATTCAAAAATAGTTATTGGGTGCCAAGAATGTGCTACACAACCCTTCATTGTTGAGCAGAACCTTCTTTCTCTGGCATTTGGAGCCAAAAATTTTATCCCTGAGCAGAAAATGTGCTCGTGTGCTCAGACTGCCTCCCAGGACTTGGTCCTTCTGTGTTCTTGGCTCTTTAGGCATCCAATGGCAATCTAGCAACTCTTTCACACTTGCTTCCCCCATAGAGATCGTCAGTGCCCTGGAGACCCCTTCACCTGGTCTACTGTGACCACCGGATCCCGGGGAAGTGGAAGAAGGAAGCTAGGAGCCAGGAGTCATTCGCCTGGGGACACTCAAGACTTTCCTATAGACACCCTGTGCTGTGAGACTGGGCTTGGGTGCGTGAAGTCAAGTGATTTCAAGAGTGGCATGCTCGTTCCCTAGCTTGGAGACGTCCTGATCTAGTCCTTTTATTTTCATGGAGATGCCTCTGTTCCATCAAGGCGTGCTCGGCTATGCGCCATGCCTGTGGAGGCGGGGTTCAGTGGCCGCAGAGCAGGATGAGGGGGAGCACACTGCTTGGGATGAGGGGACTTTGGGTGCCCGTGGGCAAGTCGCCCATGGTTTCAGGTATGGTGTCCAGCCACGAGGGGAAAGCAGTGACCTCAGCCCTTATTACCATTCCATGCACTTCTTACCTATGACTCCTGCCTTCCTGGCCCCCAGGGTTTTCACCATGATAGTTGCTGGAGAGCTGTTGCTCAGCTTCTAATTGGACAGGAACCGTGATGTGCTGCGTCGACGTAAACATATGGGTGTTATCGAGGGGCAAGGAGACGCCAGGTTGGCTTGGCATGAGTATTTGCAGCACGTGGTTTTCCACAGTAACATTATGCTGCTGTGACTGCTCCTGCAGCCCCTCCTCCTGCTGTGGGAGGTACTGCACCAGCTCCTGAGCGGGCTGCTGTGTCAAAAGAAAAGAGATAACAGAGCCTCTCAGAAATGGAACACAAACATTCCATTCTCCCAAGGTGGACGACAACAGCAATGCCGCCTCTCGGGTGACTGTCTGCTTGTTTGGGCGTGAGCTGCAGTCGTGCTCCCGGCTGTGAGAATCTGCGGTGCAGCACGTATGTACACGCACATGTGCGTGTGTGTCCAGGTCTGGCTGGCCAGGATATATTTTTATCTCAGGCAAACGAATTGCAGCCAACTGGGTAGCCACTGGCCCCTCAAGGAGAAACAGCTGAGCCCACATTTTCATGAAAATGAAATCCCCTTTCGGCTACACAGATGAAACAGGCTTTCCATACCTGGGAAGAGGCGCCACAGGGCTGCTCAAGCTCCTCAGGGAATTGGAAGGAGTAGGATGAACATGAACCACAGAAATGCTTGGCCTCCTTGCAGTCTGGGAGGGACCTATTCATCGGCTCAATGCATTGTTTCTTGGGCACTGGCTCCAAAGGCTGGGGCTCAGGACTGTGAATGTGGCGTGAGGTAGACGGCTGAATCTGTGAGGACACAGTACCACAAAGGTCTTATTCAGAGGCCACAGCTTTCCTTAGGGCACAAGACATGCTGGTCATGGAGCAAGACTGCCTACAGGCCAGCCCACAGGAAGCCTTGGCTGTACATGAGCCACATCTGCCACTGCCAGGGCCTGGCTGGGCCCATCCCAGCTCTTGCAGCCAAGAGAAAAGGAGCAAAGCCGTAAGTCCCTGCTGAAGATCATTCCAGATGTCCCATGCTGCCCTGGAGGCAGCAGCTGTTACTATTAGCAGGCCCTACTGACTAACTCCTTGAAGACTGTCAAGGTCCCTTTCTCCTCTCCCTTCCGTCACTTACATAGAACTGGCCTCTGACCTGCAACTTGGAATCCTGCATTGACTGGAGCTGCTCCTTCAACATTTCCAGCGCGTGGTTCTGGTTCCAGATCTCACCCCGCAGCATCTGCGTCCTCTCCTCCAGCTGCTCCCGGAACTTCTTCATCAGCTCCTCCTCCCGTCTGTTGACGTACCATATGATGGACGGCGGTGGGTGTAGTGACTGTGTGAAGGAATCACTTATGGTTCATACACAGGGCCATTGGGTTCTCCAAATTCTACCATATTGTTTTATTTCCAAGTTTTGAAAGACTGAGAATGAGAAAAGTGACACTCCAACCCTGATTTCATTCACTACTAGAAAGTTTAAAGAAATGGTTAGGGAATCCAGAAATTCTGTATCAGAAGTGGATTACGGGGATCATTTAGTCTAATTTTCCCCCTAAACATAAAGCTGTGGAATTGGCCCAGAGACATGAAGTAACCTTCCCAAAGTCCTTAGTGAAAGAGTCAGAGTGAAGCAGGTCAGATCACAAATGAGACATGGGGAAACACTTATCGATGTCTCTGCTAGCAATGCAAGAAGAAGAAGGATGCTCAACTGTCACTTCCTTTATTCCAGGCACTCGCCTAAGCACTGTACAGAATTCACAGATCCAATTTTCACAGTCCCCTATCAAGTAGGTACTGTCCATACACAACCATAGTACTTGGTGGAATACTTTCTGCTTGGCCTTAGAAATCTAATTTTAACTTGAGTACCAGCCTCAGATCTGGAAATAAACAAATGTAAAGCTTGATAAAATTAGAGAATGTGTTGGGGGACAAGCTAATGCTTCGGATTGGCTGGAAAGGAGGGATGAGGCAAGTCACACGTGGAAGGGAAGCCAGGAAAAGAGCATTGTGCAAACCATACACATTTAGGTGGCCGGGGAACTTGAATTTTATTCATCAGCCACCTTGCACTGCTGCCAGGAGGAGTGTTCTAAAACACAAATCTGATTGGGGAAGTAACATGCTCACATCAATGTTGTACAACATGCCTTCTGGCAGCTGTGTGGAAGATGAACTGACAGGAGGAAGTAAGTTTAGAGTCAGAGAGAAGCTAGTTAGGAGGCTGTAGAGGTAATTCAAGGTAGAGATAACAAGGGCCTAAAACAGATCAGAGACAGGAAACAGAAAGGAAGGGTCAGGGGAGTGTCCAAGATGGCAGAGTAGGAAGACACTGAGCTCAACTGTTGATCAGAAGACTTGAAGACCAGCAGAAAAGATCTTCTACAGCTACATATATAAAGAAGTAACCATAAAGAGATGGGTGGCGGGGATGGAGTCACAGGATAGTCAAGACCCATACCCCAAGGGTGGGTGACCCACAGACAGGAGGATAATTACAATTGCAGAGGTTCTCCCTAAGGAGTGAGAGGTCTGAGCCCCACATCAGACTCCCCAGGCTGGGGGTCCTTCCCTGGGAAGATGAGCTCCCAGAAGATCTGGCTTTGAAGGCCAGTGGGGCTTACTTTCAGGAGAACCAGGGGGCATAGGAAATAGGGATTCCACTCTTAAAGGATGCACACAAACTCTCACACACTCTGATACCCAGGGCAGAAGCAGTAATTGGATAGGAGCCTGGGTCAGACCCACCTGCTGATCTTGGAGAATCTCCCAGAGAGGCAGCAGGCAAATGTAGGTCACTCTTGGGACACAGAAACTGGTGGCAGCCATGGGGTTCTGGCACAAGGACACTGGTGCTGGCAAGAGCCATTCTGGAGGCCTCCCTCTAGCTTATTAGCCCCAGGACCCAGCCTAGCCCTGGCCCAACAGTCTATAGGTGCCACTTCTGGGACGCCTCAGGCCAAACCAATAGCCGGATAGGGACTCAGACCTCAACCACCAGCAGGCTGGCTGCCTTAGGACCACCTGAGCTCCCAGCTACCCCAAGACCTGACCCCATCCACCAGAGGGCTCAGAACAAGGACCTGCCCACCAGGAGCTGGCACTGGCCTCAAGACCCCCTGGGCCCCAGCCCTGCCCACTGGCAGGCAGACACCAGCTCCAGGACCACCGTAGCCCCATAGATTTCCCTGTCAGGACCTAGTCTAAAGACATCACCAAAAAACTACCAGAACTTATAAATGAATTTGGTAAAGTTGAGGGTACAAAATTAATATACAGAAATCTGTTGCATTTGTATACATTAACAACAAACTATCAGAAAGAGAAATTAATGAAATAATCCCATTTACAACTGCATCAAAAAGAATAAAATACCTAGGAATAAACCTAAGGAGGTTAAAGACCTATATGCTGAAAACTATAGGATACTGGTGAAAAAAACTGAAGATGCCATGAATAGATGGAAAGCTATACTGTACTCATGGATAGGAAGAATCAATGTTGTTAAAATGACCATATTACCCAAGGCAATGTACAGATTCAATGTAATCTCTATCAAAATACCAATGGCATTTTCACAGAACTAGAATAATTCTAAAATTTGTATGAAAACACAAAAGGTGCTGAAGAGCCAAGATAATCTTGAGAAATAAGAACAAAGCTGGAGGTATCATGCTCCCTGACTTCAGACTACACTACAAAGCTACTGTAATCAAAACAGAATAGTGGGCTTCCCTGGTGGCGCAGTGGTTGAGAGTCCGCCTGCCGATGCAGGGGACACGGGTTCGTGCCCCGGTCTGGGAAGATCCCACATGCCGCGGAGCGGCTGGGCCCGTGAGCCATGGCCGCTGAGCCTGCGCGTCCGGAGCCTGTCCTCCGCAACAGGAGAGGCCACAACAGTGAGAGGCCCGCGTAACGCATAAAAAAAAAAAAAAAAAAAAAAAACAGAATAGTACTGGCACAAAAACAGACATATAGATCAGTGGAACAGAATACAGAGCTCTGAAATGGACCCACACTCATATGGACAATTAATCTACAACAAAGTTGGCAAGAATATACAACAGAGAGAAAACATTCTCTTCAATAAATGGTGCTGGGAAAACTGTACAGCAACATGCCAAAGAATTTCACAACTTGCATAAAAATAAATTCACAATGGATTAAAGAGTTAAATGTTAAGTCCTGAAACCATAAAACTTCTAGAAGAAAACATAGGCAGTATGCTCTTTGACATCAGTCTTTAGTAATATTTTTTTTGGATATGTCTCCCCAGGCAAGGGAAACAAAAGGAAAAGTAAACCAATGGAACTACATCCAACTAAAAAGTCTTTGCAATGCAAAGGAAACTATCAACAAAATGAAAAGGCCACCAACCAAACGGGAGAAAAATATTTGCAAAAGATATATCTGGTAAGGGGTTAATATCCAAAATATACAAAGAACTGATACAATTCAACATCAAAAAATCTACAAACAATAAATGCTGGAGAAGGTGTGGAGAAAAGGGAACCCTCCTGCACTGTTGGTGGGAATGTAAATCGATACAGTCCCTATGGAAGTTCCTTAAAAAACTGAAAATAGAACTACCATATGACCCAACAATCCCACTACCGGGCATAATCCCTGAGAAAACCATAATTCAAAAAGAGACATGTACCACAATGTTCATTGCAGCTCTATTTACAATAGCCAGGACATGGAAGCAACCTAAGTGTCCATCAACAGATGAAGGGATAAAGAAGATGTGGCACACATACACAATGGAATATTACTTAGCCATAAAGAGAAACGAAATTGAGTTATTTGTAGTGAGGTGGATGGACCTAGAGTCTGTCATACAGAGTGAAGTAAGTCAGAAAGAGAAAGACAAATACCGTATGCTAACACATATATATGGAATCTTAAAAAAAAATGGTTCTGAAGAACCTAGGGGCAGGACAGGAATAAAGACGCAGATGTAGAGAACGGACGTGAGGACACGGGGAGGGGGAAGGGTAATCTGGGACTAAGTGAGAGAGTGGCATGTGCATATATACACTACCAAATGTTAAACAGATAGCTAGTGGGAAGCAGCCACATAGCACAGGGAGATTGGCTTGGTGCTTTGTGACCACCTAGAGGGGTGCGATAGGGATGGTGGGAGGGAGACGTAAGAGGGAGGAGACATGGGGATATATGTATATGTATAGCTGATTCACTTTGTTATACAGCAGAAACTGACACACCATTATACAGCAATTATACTCCAATAAAGATGTTAAAAGGGCTTCCCTGGTGGCGCAGTGGTTGAGAGTCCGCCTGCCGATGCAGGGGACACGGGTTCGTGCCCCGGTCCGGGAAGATCCCACATGCCGCAGAGCGGCTGGGCCCGTGAGCCATGGCCGCTGAGCCTGCGTGTCCGGAGCCTGTGCTCTGCAACGGGAGAGGCCACAGCAGCAAGAGGCCCACGTACCACAAAAAAAAAAAAAAAAAAAAAAAAAAAAAGATGTTAAAAAAAAAACAGCAAACAAACAACCCCCAAATGGGCAGAGGATATGAATAGATATTTTTCCAAAGAAAACATACAGATCGCCAACAGGCACATGAAAATATGCTCAGCATCACTAATTTTCAGGGAAATGCAAATCAAAACCACAATGAGATACCACCTCACACCTGTGAGAATGGCTATCATCAAAAAGACAACAAATAGTCAAAGTGTTGGTGAGGGTGTGGAGAAAAGGGAACCCTCCTGCACTGTTGGTGGGAATGTATATTGGTGCAGCCACTATGGAAAACAGTATGGAGATTCCTCAAAAAATTAAAAATGAAACTACCATAAGATCCAGAAATTCCATTCCTGGGTACTTCTCCGAAAGAAAGAAACACAGTAATTAGAAAAGATATAGGTACCTCTATGTTCATTGCAGCATTATTTCCAATAGCCAAGATATGGAAGCAACCTAAGTGCTCATTGATAGATAAATGAATAAAGATGCAGCATATATACAACTGGAATATTACTCAGCCTTAAAAAAGAATGAAATTTTGCCATTTGCAGCAACATGGATGGGCCTACAGTATATAAAGCTAAGTTAAATAAGTCAGGACAGAGAGACACAAATACATTGATTTCACTAAATGTGGAATCTAAAAAACAAAACAAATGAACAAATAAAGACAAAACTGAAACAGAGTCATAGATACAGAGAACAAACAGTTGGTTGCCAGAGGGGAGGGGAGTGGGGGATTAGAGGAGAAGGTGAGGAGACTAAGAAGTACAAACTTCCACCTGCAAAATAAATGAGTCATGGGTATGAAAAGTACAGTGTGGGGAACACAGTCAATAATTATATATTTCTATGGTGCAGATGGTAACTAGACTTATCATGGTGATCATTTTGAAATGTATAGAAATATCAAATCACTGTGTTGTGTACCAGGAACTAACATAGTGTTGTAGGTCTATTACACTTCAAAAACAAAGAAAGAAACAAACTCGTAGAAAAAGAAAACAGATTTGTGGTTATCACAGGTGGGTAAGGGGGTGGGTGGGGAAACTGGATGAAGGCAGTCAAAAGATACAAACTCCAAGTCAAAGATAAATAAGTTCTAAGATGGAATGTACAACATGATGAATTATAATGAACACTGTTGTCTGTTGTATATGAAAACTGTTAGGAGAGTAAATCCTAAGGCCTCTTATTACAAGGAAAAAGTTTGTTTCTATTTCCTTAATTGTGTATCTATGTGAGATGATGGATGTTCACTACATTTATTGTGGTAATTATTTCATGATGGATGTAAGTCAACTCATGCTGCACACAAACTTTTACAGTGCTGAATGCCAACTGCATCTCAATAAAACTGGAAGTAAAAAAAAAAGAAAATTTAAAAGTCCAAATGCAGGGACACATTTTAGAGAAATTAAGGAAGCGGACAGGACTTCTCAACTGACTGGCTGAGGGAGACAGCGAAGAGGTGAGATTCTTGGAAAAGAGCTGTCAGAGCTGTAAGTAGGACCTAGAAACAACTGTTGCTTGCCTTGATCTGTGCTAGACACTATGTGTATAACAAGACGAGAGAGTCACAGTGCCAATCCACAATCCCCATATTAATGATGAGAAAAAGGTACACACACATGGCAATCACTAAAGACAAAAAGAAGATATACTGTGGTCCTTCAACCTATTTATGGTTAGTGGAAACATATAGCTGAGTTATTAAAGAGAGAGAGAGAAAAAAACATTCAAGTTGTTTTTTTTCTCATTTGGAGTAAAAATTATATGTTATTTTTAATCCATTGAAAATTGCCCAATTGTCCTTCTTTCACAATATAGTGTATATCTTCCTCTAAGAAAGCAGGCATTCATTAGACAAAAGAAAATCTCAACTCAAGACTGGAAGAGACAAACGTTACAGGTCATCACATCTACCCTCACTTCTCCAGGCAGGAATCTTTTCTCTGCTGTCCCTGGCAGACGAGCTACCGAGCCTTGGCTCAAACCTTTCCATTGAAGGGGAGGGGGTTCACCACCTGGGGAGGGAACCTAACCCATCTAGAAGGACTTCCTTGAACGGAGCAAGAAAGTTGCCCACCCTGAGCTGCTCGCTCTTTGCCATAGTTTGATCCATTGGAGACATCTTCCACTTAAGGAGCAGGACGGCCCTGCAGCTATTTGGATGAAGCTGTCCTGTCCGTCCCAGTCTCCCTTCTCCAGTGCTTTCCACTAAAGACAATGTGACATTTTCCAGCCCCTCTCCACCCTGCTCTCAATCTTCTGGGTACACTCCAGTCTGTCAATCCATGGCACCCAGAAACAAGCCTATTACACTGACACGTGCAGAGCCAGGCTACACACACGCATTGCTGGTTATTTTGACTATTTTAAAGTAAAGTTATATTTAAAGTTTAAATATAAATTAATTCGAAGAAGAGAAACCTACCAACAGTGAAAGGGGAACCACAACTTTTTAGCATGATAGAGACATAAAGACAAATGTATTTCTACAGAAATTTTCTTTTAAATAGTTCAAAGAATTTTCATAGCAGTCTAAAAATCCCTTCAAGGCAAGCAGACCATTTCAAGTTGGAGAAACTGAGGCTCAGGGATGTGCCAAGGTCACAGTACTGGGGCCAAACTCAAACAACTATTTTTCAGCCCTCATTTCTTCTCATTAGAAAAGGATGCCTTTGGCATTAGGAATGAAGAGCCTCGTCTAAGGCTTGGTAATTAATGCATACAATTCCACATAACAGACCATAAACTCATTATCTTGGCTGCCAATCCTGATTATAATAATCTTGTCTAATATAAAAGATGATCACCCAAATTTGTGATTATGTACACAAATTTGGGGGTAGAAGAGCAACAGAATAGTTAATCCAACTGTTTTGATTTGGCCTTGAACCATACATTGGTGCTGACAGTTGGAGGTTGGATATATCTAACATTCTGAAAGGGATGCTTCTAACCTAATAACAATTCCATTGCGGAAACCTAGCTCGTGGTGGGGAAGTGTTGGTATGGGTAGGCAGTGTTGGTATGGGTAGGCGGGAAAGTCATCCTCCCATGGGATAATTAGCATCCCCTCACAGGTGATGAGCACAGCTCTTAAAAATACTGCCCTTTCTTAGTATTTAAGCTTCCTATTTGGCTCCAACTTTCTCTCAAGCACAAAGTGTCTTTGCATATTTCACATTAAGAGGAGAACAGGATTTGGTCTTAGAGAACCTCCAATCTCCCTGTTGGCTACAGCCCATTGGATTCTCAGCTGCATCAGAAAATCCAGTACAACAGAAACGATGATACAGTTTAAAAAAACAAAGAGCATGCTTTTTGCAAAGTGAAATTGAGCACAAGAGTGGAAATTCGGGGCTTTGCAGGTTAGTGGTACAGACGAATACGTGGAGCAAGGCTCCCAGAGATACCTGATTTCCGACGTCAGCAGTGACACTGGGGAATGAGAGGGTCTCCTGGTCCTCCTGGTGTACCTGGTCCACCTTGTGCACCTCTTTCTCCTCATCCACCTGCTCCATCTCACCCATCTGGTCCATCTGCTCCACATGTTCCACCTCACGTTTGACTTCAAAGCTCGGCAAAGATAATGGTGCTGAGGAAGAAGAGACAGTGGAATTCATGATGAAAAAAGCAGAAGTACTAACACTATCAAACAGATTACACAAATTTCTCTGTTTATTTCCTGTTATAAATTATAAAAACAGGAAAGTCCAGTTTTATTCCATCTTAATGATTAGGTGTGCCAGGTACCAGGAGTAATACAGAACACTACTTAAAAATCTGTTCATATTTGAGGGACTTTTCTGGTGGCGCAGTGGTTAAGAATCCGCCTGCCAATGCAGGCGACATGGGTTCAAGCCCTGGTCCAGGAAGATCCCACATGCCACGGAGCAACTAAGCCCGTGCGCCACAACTACTGAGCCAGCGCTCTAGAGCCCGCGAGCCACAACTACTGGGCCTGTGTGCCACAACTAATGAGCCCACGTGCTGCAGCTACTGAAGCCTGTGCACGTAGAGCCTGTGCTCCATCCACACAAGAGAAGCCACTGCAATGAGAAGCCCGTGCACAACAAAGAGCAGCCCCTGCTCGCCACAACTAGAGAAAGCCCACGTGCAGCAACGAAGACCCAGCACAGCCAAAATTAAATAAATAAATAAATAAATTAAAAAAAAAATTGTTTAAAAAAATCTGTTCATATTTGAAAATTAAGTAAAAGAAGGGAAATGTCTCACTTTACCTCCATCCATCCAAGCATAAGCAGGCACCCAACCCATTCGCGTTAAGTGTCTTTTCTTTATAAAAGTTCTTTTGGCTCTGCCTCTGGAATTTGGTACCTTCCAACTGATAAAACCAAATCAAACCTAGTCATAAATCACTTCTGTAAAACTAGGTTCCCCAGAATGTGGGATCTTGAGAGTGCCTGAAGCGCTCTTGGAGGTGTTGTGACATGACTTTCCTTCGGCAGGCACAAAAAGCAAAGTGGAGAACATTATTTGAATAATGCAAAATTATAGAGTCATTTCAGAAAAGAGTTTGGCAGTTCTCTTCACACACACTTCCCATATGACCCAGTAGTCCCACTCCCAGGAATTTACCCAAATGAATTAAAAATATATAGGCACACAAAAATCCTCTATGCAAATGTTTACAGTAGCTTTATTTATAATCACCAAAAACTTGGAAACAACCCAGATGTCCTTCTTCAGATGAATGAGTTAAAAAAAAAAAAACACACACACACACAGAAAACACTGTAGTGCATTCATAAGATTAAGTACTACTCAGCAAGAAAAAAGGAATGAACCATTGACTCACACATGTATGAATCTGAAATTTATTTTTTTAACAAAGCCAGACCAAAAAAGGCTAGACATTGTATGATTCCATTTACATGACATTCTGATAAAAGGAAAGCAGAGATAGAATGCAGATCAATAGTAGCCAGAGGATGGGGGACAGAGTTTGAGTTCAAAGAGGCAGCACAAAGGAATTTGGGGGGTGACATAACTGTTCTGTTTGGTACTGTGGTGATGGATGTATGACTCTTTGCCTTCGCCAAGAACTGCACACCCCAAAGAGTGGATTTTACTGTGTATAAAGTAAATTGCTCTTATACATTTTTGAAATCACAATAATGGGTTCATGGACTTTGTCCCCGTTTTGTTTTGAAAGGATTTTTTAAACAAAGCTTTGAGATTGACAGCAATAATGGAAGAACTGTTAACTAGAATATTTCAAAAATAGAAGCATTACTTCTATATGTGGACATTCCACAATACAAGTATGATAAGGTCAGCTAATTGGAGGACATGATTTGCATTATGTATCCACCACTGCTTTAAGTTTCGTATTTTTTATACAATTATATTTATGAAATGTCTTTAATATTGAAACTCCTGTAGTAAGCATCATTGTTTTTGAGAGACTATCACTTTGCCCTTTACTAAGAATTCTTTTTATCGTACAGTTTTTAAAAAACAAGAGGTTTCTTTGGACTGCAACTACTATACCATAGCAGAAGAGGCTGCACAAGTATGAGAAGATAGGATGCTACTCCTCCTAGGACTGAGATCTAGCACCAATCTATAGATTAAAATTAAATGGGAGATTTACAATGTTTTGTTAGTTTCAGGTGTAAAGCAAAGTGATTCAGTTATTTATATATATATATAATTTATATGTATATAATATATATATACATATGTATATGTATATATACAGATTCTTTTCCATTATAGGTTATTGCAAGATACTGAGTATAGTTCTCTATGCTATACAGTAGGTCCTTGTTATCTATCTATTTTATATATAGTGGTGTCTTATCAGTTAATCCCATACTCCTAATTTCTCTCTCCCCCCAGTCCTCTTTGGTAATCATAAGTTTGTTTTCTATGTCTGTGAGTCAGAAGATGAAGCAAGTTAGAAATCACTCCTGCAATTTCACACCAGTATAAATAGAACATTACCTTCATTTGAAAAACTGTAACTACTCTGTAGGCCACTATTTTTCTTCTGAGAGTCCCCATCCAAATGTCCAAGTGTACCCACCTGGTGGTTCAAGTATGGTTTCCAAGGTGGATGTGCTGGAGTCATAATATGTAAAAGACTTTCTTTTAATGACACGAGCAGATTCTTGTGATCCATACTGGTCAGCCATTACAACATCAACTTGACCCTACGAATTTCCGAAAGGGACGGAGAAGATGACATTTCAATTTGGTGACAAAGGTATATAAAACAACAAGAAACTGGCAGAACACAAACTTTGATGCGTTTCACTTCATTTCTAAGATTGTTTCAATAAATTGAATACCTAACACAAAACCATCATGAAACGCGTACTTGAAAAAAATTGCTGGAAGATAACAACAAAAAAAGATTATGGGTGCTACATGCTACCCAACGTCAAAGCTCAAGAGAAATACAGTATAGATGTGCTAAAAGCACAAGCATGAGAAAAATGTGTGCCGACCAAAGGCCGTGGCTATATATATATATATATACATGCACTGCAGAGATGCTGGTAGCATGCCGGTTCAGAGAAGTGGGAAGGCTGTAGGAGAACTACCCCCACTGATGGGGCCATTTTTCTAGAGGTCCTGCATGTACAGGCTAGGCTTAGAGAAAGGAGAGGATGACTGGGGGGCTGTTTAACCACTTCATGTTTTTTACACAAATTAAAGTTGAAAGTATTAGTAGCAAAAGTACCTTTAATATATAGTAGCAGAGAGATGGAAGTGGCCCTGGGGAGCTTCTAGTGCAACTTCCCCATTTGATAGTGTCAAAGAGGAGAAGGTCATACAGCAAGTTAGGAGCAGAGTGAGTGATATAATCCAGTGACTTCAAATTCAGCACCACTTTCCCCAACCCTAGTACCTCACTTTAAGCCATTTTTTGCTTTAAACCATATACATTATATTCCCATTTAGTGATGCACTTCCATTTCTGTAACAACTGGATCCTTTCTGAATAGGCTGGGGCTCACTGCTCATATGAAATTTAAGCACCTGGTTTATCAGTGAAATCTTGTACATCTCTGCCAAAAAATTGTTTGTTTGTGTGTTTGTTTGTTTGGGACTGGATTAAGACATAGACTCACGCTCATTTTTCCTTAAGGAAGCTGTTTGTTGGAGCACTTTCATCCAGATCAAATCCCAGCATTTGAACTTCAGGAAAATGTGCAACTTCACTGTTCAAGTACATTGTGTTTTGTACTCTTCAAAATAAGCAATATGTTTCTGGGGATGTGGCAATCTTTTCATTATTTAGAAAGATATTCTGCTGGGGTGGTATTCATTGAGATAGGATATGACCTCTCTTTCTGTGTCTTCTTGCTTCTGCTCTTTATCATAGCCATATGTCAATTTAATCACTAGCTCCTTGCTTCCTGGATGATTTTCAATAGAAATGTATATACTTGGGTGTTAAGATGTCCATTTTTGTGCATTCATAATTTTTAGCCCATCAATATAAATGCAGTGAGCTTAAATGATCTCAACTGATGGAATCATGTGCAGTAATAGAAAATGGCTTGGGAAAAAACAACGCAAAGAAACTATTTCGAAAGCTAAAAGATTCCAGTTTAAAATACAATTTAGGACGAAGGCCTGAAGATAGTCTTTCAAGAGAGGCAGCTAGAAGCTAAAAAGAAAGATGAAATGGACACGCATACATGGGGGCAGGAAGGCAATCGATAAGCTTTTACAAGTTCAAGAGGAGTTTTGGATTCACTTTTACTCCATAACAGTTTCCATGAAGAATACACTAAAGGATTTTAAAGAGAAGCATGGCCTTTGAGGCTAGACACAGAGCAGGCTTCCAATGCAGCCTCCAATACCTGATGCTCTCGTGACCTAGAAGGGAGTGTACGTTGTGGGGGTGGCACTCCAGAAGTATGTCCCCCAATTTTCACATTTTCCCCTTGATTAGCTTAATGTCAAAAGTGTTCTGCCTAATTTTTAAGAGATGCTTGCATTTTACTTTCTGGAAAAAAAAAAAGTGCCATAGGGCTTCCAGTCAAGATGACAGATTGAATAGCCATGGGGAAAACCCTAGGTAAAACAGAATAGAATTTTACAAATGCACTCCTTTAAAAGAAAAAAAGGACAGAAATAAATTAAAAGTCATAGGAATGATCAAAAGCACGATGAATAAGCTCTAGAGAGTAGAGGTCTACTGGACAACATTGTACCTATAGTCAACAATAATGTATACTTAAAATTTGTTAAGAGGGTATACCTCATGTTATGACTCTTATGGCAATAAAATAAATTTTCTTTAAAAATAGGGTAAAAAAAATTCTCTCTGGAGAATTCCCTGGTGGTCCAGTGGTTAGGACCCGATGCTTTCACTGCCAAGGGCCTGGGATCAATTCCTGGTCGGGGAACTAGGATCCCACAGGCCACACAGTGTGGCAAAATAAATAAATAAATAAAATAAAACTAAGCCAAAGCAAGATAAAAATACATTTTAAAAATTCTCAAAAAAAAATAAAAAAAAAAATTCTCTCTGGATCCCACCACTTCTCCACCTACTGCTCTGTTTATGTGATTCCCTTGAGAGCAAAACTTCTCAAAGGCAAGTCCTCAACATCCCCAATTCCACTATCTTCTCTTAAACCTACTCAATCAGATGTTATCTCCCTGCCCCCATCTATACTCCACCAAAACTTTTCTCCAAGTCAGCAATGGCTTCCAGGTCCTAAATCTAATGGTCACTTCTGAGTCATCAACCTACCTAATCTATCAGCAGTGTTTGGCACTGTGATCATTCCCTCCTCCTGGAAATACTTTCTTCACTTGGCTTACCTCTTACCTCACTGGTCTCTCCCTCTCAAGTCTCATGGCTGAGTCCTTCTCTTCTCTCTGATCTCTTAACGTTGGGGGTGCTCCAAGCTTAGTCCTTCGTCCTTATCTATATCTTTACTTCCTCCCTTGGTCACTTCATCCAAGTTTTTAGCTTTAAGACCATCCATGTTGATGATTCCCATATCCTTATCTCCAGGCCAGCTCTGCATTTCCAATTAACTATATAGTAGGCTTCTCAAACATTTTCAAAACTGAGACCCTGTATTACACCTCCCAACAAACACTCCTAAGCGTGCAAATTCTTCCCACTGTTTTCAAAGTTAATGCAATACCATCCTTCCAGTTGCTCAGGTCAAGCACCTTAAAGTCACCCCTAACTTCTCTCTCTCACACACATTTCATCCGATGTCAGCAAATCCAAGGGCTCTATCTTCAAAATATATCTACAAAGAGACCACTTCTCACAATTTCCACTGTTACTACCCGGGTGCAAGCCATCGTCATCATCTCTCACTTGGATTGCCGAGATAACCTCCTAACTAGGCTCCCAGTTTCCACTCTTGCCTCTGCTCCCCACAGCCTATTCTCAACATAGTGACTCTTTTTAATAAACCAAACATATCACATCATTCTGCTCATAACTCTCCAATGGCTCCCGATTTCATTTAGAGTAAAATCCAAAATCCATACAATGGCTTCCAAGGCCCTACTTGACCCAACTGCCATGACATCTCTGACTTCATCCGTACCTACTCTCACTTTTGCTCACTCTGCTCCAGCTATCCCTCTAAATACCAGGCACGCTTCCACCTCAAGGCCTTGCACTGGTTTTCCCTCTTCTTGAATTTTCCCCCAGATATCTTCATGGCTAGCTTTCTCACCTCCTTCAATCTTTGCTCATACTTAACACTGCACTCCCCCATCTGTTGCATTTCCAATCCTTTGCTTCCTACTCTACTTTCTTCAATAGCTCTTCTCACCTTCTAATATATGATTTGTTTATTTACTATACTTATCTTGTTTATCTAAGTCTATCTCCTCCTGTTGGAATGTAAGCTCCTCTAGAACAGCAATTTTTCAGTTTTGTTAACTGATGTATCTACTCCCCTCACCTAAAACAGTGTATGTTACAAAGTAGGCGTTGAATAAGTATTTGGTCAATGAATTAATAAATGAATCTAAAATGGCCTTTAAAACTAGGCAGGTTTAAAATGTTCAAAAATATAAAGAAAAGGAAGTCATGAAACAAAGAATAGGACAATATGAGAAAACAAAGAGCTTTCATTTGAAGGCAGATGCTTCACTGTGTAGGAAGAGCATAGATATTGGGACCAGACGGGCCTTGGTTTAAATCTGGGCTCTGCCACTTATTATGTAACTCTGGGCAAGTTTTTCAATAGCAAGAATCCAAGATTCACCATCTGTAAAACTGGAATAATAAAGCCTTGTAGAGTTATTGTGGGGGTCAAGCACCTAGTCCAATGCTTGACACGTAAGTCCTCAATAAAACTTAATCCTAAGTACCATGTCACGCCCCCCACTCCCGACACCCCTAGACTGAGTTAGGGCTGACCTTCTTAGACCACCTTCTGGATACAATAAGTATCTGTTGAATGAACACATGATTAAGTGCTTAGCACACAGTAGGTGTAAAATCAGTGGCAGATGCTTTCATGATTGCTCCCTAACTCAGGTTTGTCCTGTCCTCCTCATTAACACATAATCAGCTTGGGCAGAGTGCTTCTGAGTCTGATATATACTATGGCTCTCCTGCCCCACCCAGCCCCTGGTACATGCTCAAAGCCAGCTCCTTCTAAAGAACAGTCTACCAGCTCCAGGCACAATGGATTTGAGTGAAAAAGCAACCTGATAATGTGCAAGCTCCAATTTTGCCACAATGCCTGCGTAGTGCAACACAGTCCAGGAACAACAGATCTCTAGGGATGGATGACAGAATGTCAGAAGCTGGCAACACGAGTCACCTAAACTCATCATTTAAAATAAAGTATTTGGGACAGAGTCAATTAGGAAGAATTTGCTTTGGATTGGCATTGATGCTACTACTTAAAGCCACTGCTGTTCAAATGGTGAGGTGGTGGTTTTGTGGAAAGAACTTTGTTTTCAATACATTGCCTTGTTCTCAACTCCTTGCCAGTTAACAGCTGTTCTCAACAGAACATGCCTTTTTTGAATATAGCATTGTCCATAGTGACAGCTGACAGATCAAACTATGATGATCCCTGGCAGGGGCCAGTGTATGCTTTGTGTGGTCTTCCTCATGTTCCTTTTGCTTAGGTTTGGTTGAGATCCTTGAATCTCTGGATTTATAGCTTTTATCAAACATGGACAATTCTCTGACCATTATTATTTCAAATATTTCTGTACTTCCCTCTACACTTCGGAGACTCCATTTACACATATATTTGGCCACTTGAAGAGTTTCTAACAGCTAATTGATGCTCTTTTCTTTTTTCTTGTTCTTTTAAAACTTTTTTCTCTTTGTGTTTAATTTTGGAGAATTTCTATTGCTTTGTCTTTAAATCCTCCAATCTACTAAATCTGCAATGTTTAATCTGCCATCAGTCCCATCTGGTGTTGTTTTCATTGCTCAAATTTCAACTTGAGATTTTTCCCCACCTTCCACGTCTCTACTTAAAATTCTGAACATACATAACACGTATGTTAATATTCCTGTCCACTAATTCTAAAACCTGTGTTCGATCTGCGTGAGTTCCTATTGATTGGGCCTTCTCTTCAATAAGAGTTACATATTACTATTGCTTTTTTTGAATGCCTGGTAATCTTTGACTGAATGCCAAATATTGTTAATTTTACCTTCTGGGGGTATTGGATAATTTTGCATCCTATAAACATTCTTCATCTTTGTTCTGGAATGTAGTTAAATTACTTGATTTGATCCCTTTGGTCTTGCCTTAATGATGTGATAGTCAGAACCAGAGCAATAGTTAGCCTAGGGCTAATTTTTCCCTATAACTAAGGCAAGACCTTTCGTTTCCCATCTCTTAAGAGTCCCTGTCCTTTATTGCCTGACGTCCATTATCTTGAAAACTGTTATTTCATATATTTTTGTCTTTTATTTTTGGCTGTTTTGGGCAGGAAAGTCAATCTAGTCCCTGTCACTCCATCTTGATTGGAAACAGAAGTCCCGCAATTCCATAGTATATTGTACAGTTACTGAAATGATTAAATTTGGGACTGTACATAGGTAGAATTTAGTGATAAGTGAAAGCCAAAGGGAATGGAGTATTAGGCAAGCTACCATTATAACTAAGTAAAAAACAGACGTGATGGTAGACTGATACTGAATGGAAATTAGCAAAATTAAATAGCAACTGTGCCATTGTGATAAGATTATGATTTTTTTTTTAAAAACTTACCTTTCAATGTTAAAATTACTTAGGTTTTATAAATTTTATAAAGTGAGAATTTTTTTAATCCAACTTTCCTCAGAACATTAAGTTGAAGGAATGGATTCTTCACACATAGCACACTACAGATCCTGGGTAAATATTTGTTGACTGACTGATGAAGTCCGGCTGTCAGCTGTGTAGATGTCAGATTGATGGCCAGAGCTATATGAATGCCTTGGCCTTTTTTCCTAGCATAGCTGAAAATTAGTTTGTGTGTAAACAGAGCACTGCTCTATTTAAATTAACCTTCTTCTACCTAATTTCCTCACTGTTTCCTACTGTCTTGAACAGAATGCTAGGTTAAGCAGAGGTACGTCTTCAGAAAGGAGAAAGTTTTATCCACACAGAAGTAGCTTGTAGAATGAGCAAGAGTTGGAAAATACAGTAGAAAAATCAGCACTTCGTATTGAAAATATGTGTTCACAGCATCTCCATGTTACAGAAGAACTTAAATACCTGCATAGTCCACGGAACATGAAAATCCTTTCAAGCAAAATCACATGGAAGCCTGAAAACCAAAGTGAGAGTCTACACAACCAACATGTTGATACTGCTCTTGAAATCCCTTTACCAGACATTTAAAGAGTGCTATAAAAATAACAGAGTGCCTTAACATACAGTATTCATTTGTGCATCTAATATTTATTATGAGCACCTACTTTGTGTGGCCAGCCCTGTTCAAGGTATTTGGTGATATGCTGATGAACAAGAGTACCCTTGCTCTCACAGAAGTTTCATTCTATTGCGTGAATACAGACAATATATTAACAAATGAGGTTCCTTTGAGCATTATCATATATCTTTATGAGGTAGCTTGGCAGAGATTATTACCACTCCCATTTTACAGATAATGAAACTGAGGCTCTCCATGGTAAAATAACATTCCCCCAGTCACATAATTGGTAAATGGCTGAATCAGGAATTGAACCCTTATCTTCTGATGTCTAGGTCGTCTTTTCTCTCTGTAGTACTGTCACCACCGCAGCGAACCAGCCTAGCAGATATGTTACATGCACCCATGGAGTGACAGGTAAGGTGAAAGACTATCCATTGGGAAGGTTTCCTAGGATGCTTTTTCTGTTCTTCTATATCTGTTTTTCTTGCAGTTTGATCTTATCTCCCAGACTAGAATTTAGATCATTGAGGGCAGAACCAGGTGTCATATTTCTATTAATGTGTATCCCTATAGGATTCTCTAGATGAACGTCTGGTGAATGGATAATTGGATGATACATTTAATGGCTTAAGAAAAAGATGGAGGCAGGACTTCCCTGGTGGTGCAGTGGTTAAGAATACGCCTGCCAATGCAGGGGACACGGGTTTGAGCCCTGGTCCAGGAAGATCCCACGTGCCGCGGAGCAACTAGGCCCATGCGCCACAATTTCTGAGCCTGCGCTCTAGAGCCCGCGAGCCACAACTACTGAGCCCACGTGCCACAACTACTGAAGCTCGCGTGCCTAGAGCCCATGCTCCACAACAGGAGAAGCCACCGCAATGAGAAGCCCGAGCACAACCACGAAGAGTAGCCTTGGCTCGCCACAACTAGAGAAAGCCCGTGCACAGCAACGAAGACCCAACACAGCCAAAATAAATAAATAAATAAGTGTATAAAAAAGGAAAGGAGAGGATGGAGGACAATCCAGATTAATTAGGAATTGGGTTCTGCCCATAATGGGCAGATGACTCTGCCATCTCATGATTCTACTCACATAGCCTACAGTAGCAGGCAGGTCACTAACCTCTCATTTCGAAATGCACTCACAAGTCAAAAAGACCTTGAACAATGTCTGACGTAGAGCACAGCTTAATTCTTTTTAAAGCTACTACAGGGATCATTCTAAGCCTGGCCATTACTGGCTCCCAATAAGAAATGGCTACAAAAAGGCAACTGTGTAACACCGCTCAAGTGCTATGCCCATATGGGATATTTCTTGAAATTAAAACCTATGTAGGACAAGGGAAGCTGAATTTGCCACCCCAAATTATGCCTCCTTGGCATAAGGATTATTTTAAGCTGGTTATGTTTAAGAAACAGCAGACAGAGGAGAAGCTCTGAAAACCAACAGAAGTTACTCTACTGCAAGAGATACTTCCATTTGTAAGTGTGTCTTCCTCTTTGCACCGGGAAGAAAAGGATGAGTTGAAATTTCTAGGAGCTCTTATCAATGCAGAAAGCCAGGACTCAAATCTGCATAACAAGCTTCCCCACAACTGACTCCCCGCCCCCAACACCTTCTTCTATCTTTAGCTGAAAATGGCCTTTAAGCTGGTAGCTTGAGCCATTTTGGAGAATTATGCAGTATTCCGGGGTCTCTCCCACGTATACAAGGAGATGTACATGTTATTAAACATCTGTTTGTTTTTCTCCTGTTAATCCTGTCTTTTTATTACAGGGGCATCTCAGCCAAGAACCTAGAAGTGTAGAGGGAAATTTGTTTTCTTCCCCCACCTTGGCAACACACATTAACTAAAGAATCAACATTATGGGAATAAGGGTCCAAGCTTTTACTCTATGTACTCAGTGCACGTACTTCTGAGGCAGGAGCATCAGGTTCAGCATGCAGAAGTTCCATTCCAGAGCTGCTTCTTTGGCCTTGAACACTTCTATAAATAAGTGAAAAGACAGATGGTAAACACACCTCACTTGCCATTTAAATCTAAATTCTCTATAATACAATAAAAATGAGGTTCTGTTAAAGAGAAAAACCATAGGCTCCAAATGGCATCGCTTGTGCTAAAGTCCATGATACCAAACCCAGATTTAATACCTACCTAACTTTAGTTTCAACCTTTACCACAAATGTAATCTTAATTACAGTCTGGAATTTCCTGGTCAACACCAATTAAGTAATCTGTCACATGGGTCCTCTCTATCCCCCAAGGGAAGAAGAGGCAACCTGCAGGATTAAACCCTTGACATTACTCTTCTCCCCCAAAAGATGTCCTGGCCTAAAAATAATCCTTTCTTTTCTTTTGCTAATAACTCCCTGGCCCCACCCCTCTTCCTATAAAAACCTTCCATCCTGTACAACCCCTTGGAGCACTCTTCCCGTTGCTAGATGGGACGCTGCCCAATTCATGAATCGCCTAATAAAGCCAATTCGATTTTCAAATTTACTCAGTTAAATTTTGGTTTTTAACAGTTCAAATAAGAAAAAAAATCTGTTTTATTTTTCTTAATACATAACATCATCAGTCTTTGACGTGTCACTTTTCCTACAGAGAAAGTTGTTCTGTACCGTATCTATAATAAAGCAAATCATCTGGACCCTCATTAGAATGAAGTTTTTTTTTTGAAGTTTTGAACTTTATTTCTTTAGTTTTTATACAGCAGGTTCTTATTAGTTATCTATTTTATACATATTAGTGTATATATGTCAATCCCAATCTCCCAATTCATCCCACCACCAACTCCCCAGCCACCTTCCCCCCTTGGTGTCCATACGTTTGTTCTCTACATCTGTGTCTCTATTTCTGCCTTGCAAACCAGTTCATCTGTACCATTTTTCTACATTCCACATATATGTGTTAATATACAATATTTAGTTTTCTCCTTCTGACTTACTTCACTCTGTATGACAGACTCTAGCTCCATCTACCTCACTGCAAATAACTCAATTTCGTTCCTTTTCATGGCTGAGTAATATTCCATTGTATACATGTACCACATCTTCTTTATCCATTCATCCTATGATGGACACTTAGGTTGCTTCCATGTCCTGGCTATTGTAAATAGAGCTGCAATGAACATTTTGGTACATGACTCCTCTTGAATTATGGTTTTCTCAGGGTATATGCCCAGTAGTGGGATTGCTGGGTCGTATGGTAGTTATCTTTGACTTTTCCCTCTTTCTCAACTCTCTTCTGATTTGTATGAAAGTTTGTTATTACTTTCTGTCTGCCTTTTCTACCTGGTGTATTTCTCGAAGGCGGTGTGCTTCCTTTGAACCTCTTGTATCCCCAGCACCTACCACAGTGAAGAGCACTTACTAGGTGTTTTCATGAATATCTGCTGAGTGCATAAAGGAATAAACAAACTGACCAGTTAGTTCATTAAAATATTTGCACATTCCTCATCTCAGGCCTGCGCAGCTTGACACAATTATTTTCAAGGACCAGCTGAGGCTTCCATCTGTTCCTTAAGAGCAATTAAATGACTCCATATTGACTTGTAAATACTAAATATCATTATGCCTGAGATAAACAGCATGTGAATGAATGTCTACTATGGTACCCACTAACTACATGTGGCTAAATTAAAATCAAAATTAAATAAAATTTAAAATTTAGTTTTTCAGTCACAGCAGACATATTTTAAGTGCTCCATAGCTACATGTGGCCAGTGGCTACTGTATTAAACAGAACAGATTAAAGAGCATTTCTGTCATCAAAAAATGTTCTACTGAACAGTGTTATATCAAAGGATGCAGTGGGTGTTACTGGACAAGACGCTAACTTTGACAAGAAAACATTATGAAGCAATTAGGTTTTGCTTTAAATCCACTGGCTTGAATACTGAAAATATAAAGAAAAGCAAAGTTTTCCAAATTCTTCCATGAATTTACATTTCATACTCCTCTATATGTCAATACAGACGGCAAATATTTGACTTAAAATCAGAATGTACAAGTAACCAATAAACACATACATTGTTAATGAAAAGTATTGAGGAGTCTTTCATACCTAACCAGTCTATGCATGTATAAAATAGAGGGTTTGCAGTCACATCCATTGCTGGTCTTTGGTTAGGAATGGATACAAACAGAACTTTCCTTTTACAAATTGCATCAGTTAATTTTCAAAAAGAAAGAAAACGATCAAAGAACACTTTCCTAGCTATATTTACATGAAAAGAACAGTTTCTAATTTTACGAAGAAAAGTACCTCTGTCTCATTATGTAAAATCTCAAAATGTTACTCTTAAATTGGGCCCTTAATGTTTTTTACTCGTTTTGAATCTTTCCCCAAGGTTTGATATTCATTGGTTAAGTAGTCAACGCTGCTGAATTACTTTAATGGAAGGTTGTTCTTGGCTCAGAAAAGCATCTACTTCTACTTGCTATATAAATGAAACTGTAAATATGAAAAAGACGCCCCAATGAATACTGTCCTTTCATACGTCAATGAGGCACAAACTAAGGTGTGTTTTGAACAGTTGTGGCACAGAGTCAGGAAACTGATGACAGTAAAAATATAATCCTAAATGTCTCTGCTTGTTTAATTTACAGCCGAGATGATCTAATCTGAAGCGATGGAAGAAAGGAAAACCAGATTTCCATTTCTTGGTTACAGGCTGTGACCAAAGTTTAAGGAGCTAATTTTTAAGATAATTCTAACCAAAGCTACTCCATAGGCTCACAGAGGAAACCCACTACCACCCCATGTCTGAAATGTGAAATCTTGAGTCATGTTGTAGGTATCCTTTTTTCCTTCAGGCCCAACTGCACCTCAGCCATCTCTGGCAACTGCATTAGTACTAGCATCTCCGGAGCCTACCTGTCCCCAAGGGTCACTATGCACTTAAGTGGTTCCTTAGGGATCATGCCTGAAATGGCCTCCTGTTTTCCCCAGCCCCCACCATTGTGCCTAGTATGTCAGAGTTGCCATGGAAGACGGAGAGAATTTGGGGGTCACACACACTTGGGCTCAAACTTCAGCTCTGACACTTCCTAGCTGTGAGACCCAGAGCAAGCCTCAACTTCCCTGAGCCCCAGTTTCCCAGTGCTTAAAGTGAGACTCATAATACACACCTTGTAGGTGTCTTGTAAAGATAAAATAGTGTTTGGAAAAAAGTGCTTGGTAATCTGTACCGTCCAACATGAGCCTCTCAAACGCCCTCATTAGCCATTCTCCCTTTGATGGCTCCATTCCTCTAAGTTTCTTCTCCATTTAAATATATGATTTAAGACGTATAATACTGTAATTTGCTTCAAAATGTTTCTTTTACGATTTTAATTCTCTTCTCGAGAAAATGTGTTCCTCAGAGATGAATTCTGCATGTGCTATCATTTATTCCTTCAGAGCCAAGAAGCAGACTCTCCAGTGCTCATGTAAGCAGACTGGGATCAAGAGTTGATATTGCTATCCACCACCTAGACCAGTACTCTCCTTTGGGCAGGGATGGAGGGATGAAGAGGGGTGTTTTATGGCTACAGGGCTCTGCATACAATTCATTCTTGTCAATAACCCCTGAATGAATGTACAAACTGATCCCCCCTATTGAAAAATAACTACTCTGCTTTTAAAATATTTCTTCTCTTTCAATATAGCTTCTTTCAGTAAAGAAATCATTGGAAAATGTCACCTTAATAGACTTAGATGATCTAGTTTGAACTAACTTAGATGATCTAATAGACTTAGATGATCTAGCTTGAACTAACTTAGATGATCTAGACTGAACTAGCTTATTTCAGGAACCTTATCCAAAGGCAGATAGGCAAAGGAGATGATTTTGATCAGTTCAGAAAATCAATAACTTGAAGTGAGTGCTCATCCATCACCTTCAGTTATCGTAAGGTAACTGTTAACTAACCCTACTCCTTACCCACCACCAGTCTCACCTCTGACTGGCAGGGGAGATATCATCATTTACTGAGTTCCTATCATGTGGTACATATCTTACACATATTATCTTTTTGGAGCCTAAAGTAAGTCAGTGGTATGTGCTTTGTTTTAATTCCCACTTTACAGATGAGGAAAATAAAGCTCCATAAGGTGAATAATGTATAAGGTCTGTAAAAAATTAGTAAACAGAAAGGTCATTTAAGTAGAGTTGGGAGACCAGAAGGGGGCGCACTCACACCCTGTGACAACAACAGAGCACAACAGGAAGAAGAAAGACTCCTTTTATTTCCTGGCAAGGACTCAACCAAAGAAAAGCCATGGACTCTTTGTTTACTGTAGCCCCTCCCCACCAACTCCCTTTTCCCCTCTATAAAAGGGCTCTCCTTCCCTTGCCATGCAGGGGTTTCTAAGTGGCTAGCCATAGTCGCAGACCCCAAATTGCTGATCCCAAACAAATGCATCTTTGCTGGAGAAACATCTGGCTGTCTAGTTGTCTCAGGTCAACACTTTGCTTGCCCTTGCAGGGACCAGAGAATACTCACAACGGCTCCAGGACTGGTGAGCAAGCCGGTGTGGTGCCTACACTGAGCCCACTGTTGTTCACTGTTTTTCTCACCAACCCTGGAGTTTGAAGGTATGTCTTTCTCCTGGATCTGGGTTCACACCCTCTTTGCGTTTGAAGCTCTCCGGGCTTTATTCGGTATCTATATTAAGGTTTCGTTTTTTCTGGTAAAGGCCTTGTTCTGTATACGAGTATTCATTTGGCACTTAGGTCTGATCTTGAGATCAGATTGCTTCAACCAAAGCTGGCTGAAAATGCTTTTGGCCCAATTCCACCAGGAAGGGGCTGCTTCAAATAAAACTGTGCCAGTTCAGCCTTCAGCCTATTCCTCTGAAAGGGCTGCCTTCTGGAGACTGGCTTTTGAAAAAACCTTCAGCGTGGCTCCTCCAAAACCAAGCTATTTCCTTAAGATTGGCTGGGATTCGCTTGCAAGCTGTATGCATTGAGCCATTTGTGCTGTAAGCTGTTTAAGCTGTTTGAAAACTGTTCTTTAGAGGAAAAACCTCTAGGAAATGGGTCCCAGTTATCTAAGTATTTTGTGGGCACCCCCCGCCGACAGGGACTCTGGCCCGTCTTATGTTGAAAAACATTTGGTCCTTCCTCATGCACATTTCTAACTAAATGCACTGACCTGACCAAAGGCAATTTAGAATATCCATGGCCATGACGGGGAACTTTCGAAATCCCCACACTTAATTTCCTTAAAACTGAATTGGACTATAGTAGCTCAAAACTTCTCCAGGGCTGAGTGGAACGCTGATTGCGATTTTGGTATTTCGAGGCTTCCCAATATTATTAGGAGTCTAAAATTGCCTCTCTGCAAAATAAGATTTGAAGATTAACTGAGGCAAACAAAGGATTATGGACAGATAAAATGGCTCCCTAAACCTCAGACTCTTCTTCCTTGGCTTCTTTGTCTTAGGTTCTGCCTTGGCACCATCTTGTCTCTCTCCCTCACTTCCTCATAGCCTCACTTCCAGCACCATCTTCCTCCTTCCCTTCTACGCCACCTATGCCTCCTCTATACCTTCAAATCTCCCATACGAATTCTCCCACCAAACTTTCCCTTTTCTCTGAAACTCTCTCCACTCTCTTCTCCTCTGAACTTGTCAGGACCTGTCCCTTTGAAGTTAAGCCTTCTGAGGATACAAAGGCTTAAACCATTTATTTCTCATATTCCTTGGACTAAAGCGGAACTGCAAGCCATAGTCAAAGACTTTCCCAAAGTAACCAAAGATCCTCACAGATTTTCCGAAGAATTTAATATAGTCATTCAAACTTATCAACATGGTTTCTCTGCTTACATGAGCTAGTTCATATGTTTGTCTGTGAAGGCCAGGCCCAGCACTAGGTGAAAACCACTAATGGGGAAAATCCTGAAAGGTCTCTAGAATTACAACGGGGAGACCAACCCACTGACTTATTATATGATCAGGCTCAGGCAATCACTAGGCAACTTTGTGAGCAATTCCTAGGGCTTTGCTAAAGCCTGTTTATTGGAACAAAATTCAGGCTTGAACATAAAAATACAACAAACCTGTTCATGAATATTATAACTGACTTCAGATTATTAAAAACAAATTCTGGTCTTCCTTCAGATGTCGATTCCACCTGGGTAGCTTTTAATTCTATGTTTATCAACGGACTGAACTGAGACATTTTCCTTCTAGTAAAAAGGACCAGGATGGAATGCGAAACTATGTCCACTCCAGATTTAATTAATCTGGCAAACCAGCTCTCTCACACTCTAGATAAGTCACCTAAAAGGAAGGCCACCAAAATTCTTAATCTTCAACTCAAGTAAATAAAGGCTCCTAAATGAAACCAAAACCCTCCTAGTTTCTGCTATTATTGCAAAGAGCCAGGACATTGGAAAGCAGATTGTTACAAATTTAAGCATTTTAGGCACCTTTAGCCCTCTAACCAGCCTTTTCAATGCTCTCCTAACTCCCAGTGATGGGCTCTGAGGAACTACAGGGGCTCTTCCTAATCCCATTAAGAGGGAGGCCTTTGGGGCTTCCCTGGTGGCGCAGTGGTTGAGAGTCCGCCTGCCGATGCAGGGGACACGGGTTCGTGCCCCGGTCCGGGAAGATCCCACATGCCGCGGAGCGGCTGGGCCCGTGAGGCATGGCCGCTGAGCCTGCGCGTCCGGAGCCTGTGCTCTGCAACGGGAGAGGCCACAACAGTGAGAGGCCCACGTACTGCACAAAAAAAAAAAAAAAAAAAAAAGGGAGGCCTTTCAATCATCTTTGAGAAATATTTCTCCAGATGTGGAGTGAATCTCTTCCAGTCCTAATTGACACTGGAGCCACACTGTCAGTACTCAACTCCACTGCTGTAAAACAGCCCCTGCTTCAGGGTACTAAACCAATTCAAATAGCGGGCATCTCTAATGAACCTCAAGAGGTTCCTTCCTGTCTCTGAATTTATTCCCTTTTGTTTAGGCCCTTTGAGAGATATATACTCTTTTCTCCTTAGTTCCTCTGCTCCTATCCATTTACTAGGCTGAGACTTCTTAGGGAAGTATCATGCTAGAATTTCTGTCTCACAAAAGGGGGAAATAATTCTAGAAATTGATAGCAGTCATCAAAGTAACTCACCAGATGAATTAAGTGACCCTTTGGCAACTTTTATTTTTCATCTCTGATGATAATAAAATAGATTCTGGAAACACTGATCATTTATCCCTCTTGAATCAGCTACCACTTTCTTTATGGGTAAAATCTCCAACTGATGTTGGCAAAATTCACAGCACACCTCCCATCAAAATTAAAATAGACCCCTCAAAACCTCTTCTCAGAATTAACCAATATCCTATAAGTAAAGAACTCCACGAAGGCATAGAGTCCATAATAGAAGCTTACAAGGCTCAAGGCCTCATTATTATCCCTTGTTCTAGCCCCTGTAACACTCCCATTTTACCAGTGAGAAAACCTAAGGGCTGAGGGTGGAGGTTTGTCCAGGACCTCCCAGCGATAAACTACACTGTTATCCCTTGACACCCAGTTGTTCCTAACCCTCACACATTACTAACATACATTCCTACCAGAAGTAAATTCTTTACTATACTTGATTTATGCGGTGCATTCTTTAGTGTTCCAGTTGATGAAGCTAGCCAATACCTTTTTGCCTTCACTGGGAAAGAGAAACAATTCACCTGGACAGTAACACCTCAGGGTTTTACTGAGAGTCCTTATTTCTCACAGATCCTGAAGGCTGACCTGGATGATATGAATTTCCTTAGAGGTTCTACTTCATTGCACTATGTGGATGATTTGCTTCTTTATTCTCCTTCTCAAGCCTCCTCACAGGAAGACACCATCCACTTGTAAAGCTTTTAGCCTTAAAGGTACATAAGGTGCCAGAGAAAAATTACAGTTTGCCCAGTTTGATATTTAGGACATCTCATATCAGAACAAGGGTTACACCTAGATCCAGCTAGACTTCATGGTGTCCTAAGTTTCCTCAAACCCAAAACTAAGCACCAACTGTGAGGTTTTCACAGGGTAGTCGGTTATTGCCGAAACTGAATTCCAGATTTCTCTCTTATGGTCAAACCTCTGGATGTTTTACTAAACAATAACAACCCCGACACAATTTTATGGGATGAACTGGATGGCACAGCCTTCAAAGCCTTAGAGTCTGATGAATCCACCTGCCCTTGGGCATCCCAATTACCAGATTCCCTTTTTTCCTTGTTTTACATGAAAAGGAAGGGAATGCCCTTGGGGAACTCACCCCCAAAACATGGGATGACCATTAACCCACAGCAAGTGGACCCTGGGTCACAGGGATACACCCCTTGCCTTAGAGCCATCACAGTCACTGCAATACTTCTACCTGTCAGTTTAGCTATTATTAAGATTCCGGGGCTTTTTCTGAACTTGACTCTCTGGAAGCTAAGAGAAATCAGCTTGCTGATATTTCTGCCAGGACTGCTGCCGTTCAAGGGACCAACAGCAGCCAAACCTCTGTCATGGTTCAAAGGGATATTTTCCCAAATGATAATTTAGAAAAACTGGCTAGAGAGGCCCCAAAATTGGCCTCAGAAAAGGAAAGACAAGATTGGAAATTCAACAGTTGTTGGTTTGATAAAAAGAGAAAGCTCTGGGTTTGGACCAAATAATGACCCAGTCCTACTGGAGACTCTAAAATTCCCACTTCTCGCCACTGTACATGGATTAAATAACTGGTCTAATAACAAAATGATAAGTCTTCATGAACCAATATTGGTGGAGACACATCAATAAGGTCACAAAAAGTGCCTACACCTCACTTATCCCACTTGCTCTAAGTCCAACCCAGGGAAGTCTGTTCGTACTGCTCCTGGACATTTTAAACTGCCTAACGGACCATTCGAGGTCTGGCAAATGGATTTCACACAACTTTCTCCATCTGATGGATATAAACATGTTTTAGGCATGGTCTGTATGTTTTCACACTGGACTAAAGCCTTCCCTTGAAGATAGGCTACTCCTATCTCGGTGGCGTATGTTCTTTTGGAAAAGATTGTCCTTACCTGGAAAACTCCTCTTGAACTTCACAGTGATTGGAGAACCCATTTTACTGGCCAGGTGCTTTGACAAGTCTGTGCTGTTTGGCTGGTTTTACAACACTTTCACTGTGCTTACCACCTTCAATCTTTTGGTTTAGTCCAATGCACTAATAGCATTATTAAGACTCAACTGGCAAAATATGTAGAGGCTCTCTAAATACCTTGGCCACAAGCACTGCTGCTGGTCTTTCTAAATCTCAGATCCATCCCTTTTGGAAATATAAACTCTCACCCTCTGAGACAGTCACAGGACACCCAATGCACTTGGCTCTTGCTTCTTCTAACTCACAATGGATAAAAGGAGAGATATTCCAAAATTGCAAAGGCCTAGTTGTTTCCATTAAAAATATCCATGTTTTGTTCAAGCAATCGTTTTGCCATGCACCTTTGGGAAATGAAGATCTTAAGCGTTATACTTTGCAATGTGGAGATTTTATCTATTAGAAAAGACAACTCCAGAAGAACTTTCTTCAGCCTTGCTGGAAAGGCCTCTATGAAGTACTGCTAACCAACCCCTGTGCCATCAGACTGAAAGGAACAGACTCTTGGATTCACGTGACACACCTAAAGAAAACATCAAACCCTGACTGAACGTGCACGTCATCTGGTGACCTGAAAGTAAAGATTTACCAGAACTGAAGTATACAACATCTGATGTCACAGCTTTCCCAAGATATCCAGACCAGGCCTGTTGGAAATTTGTTGCCAAACCTTTGATGATGGCATAAGGCTTTGGATGATCTTCAATATCTATGATCTTGATAACATATGGACTTCAGATAAAAAGCGTCTGAGAGTTCTCCCTCTTACCCATCTTTATTACTCAAATGGTAATAGGTTTAACATTACTAATAAATTAATGTGTCCACTCTGTGCACTTTCCCTCTGACGTGAGACACTACACCCAGGAAAGGTCCTTCCTGACGCTTAGGGACAAAAAGTAGCTGAAACTGAAAAAAATGACTCTTGATCAGCAATGCTTTCAGAGAATGTAAAAAATTAATAAACAGAAGTCTCAGTTAAATAGAACTGGGAGACCAGAAAGGAGACCTGTCATGCCCTGTGACAATAACAGAGCCTAACAGGAAGAGAAAGACTCCTTTTATTTCCTGGCACGGACTCAGCCAATGAGAAGCCATGGACTATGTTTACTACGGCCCTCCCAACTTCCTTTTCCTCTCTAGAAATGTGCTCCCCTTTCCTTGATATGCAGGGACTTGCATGTGGCTAGTCGTGGTTGCAGACCCTGAATTGCAATTCAGTGCTGATCCCAAATAAACACATCTTTGCTGGAGAAGCATCTGGCAGTCTATTTGTTTTAGATCAACACAAGGATATAGTCGTTGAATATATTCAATAATGTAGTCATTGCATATAATTGAGAATTTCATATGAAAAAATACAAATTATTTGAATATATAAGGGCCCAGCCTGTGAGCCACAACTGGCAGCAGCTTGGTTTTGTACGAGGTAAGAATGATGTTTACTTTTTAAAAAGGTTGTAAAACAAACAAAGAATATGCTATAGAGACTTTATGTAGTCTATAAAGCCTAAAATATTTACTGTCTGGTCCCTTTCAGAAAAATGTTTTCAATCTTTGAAATACAATCTGGAAGAGGAGTATTTCTTAAGACATGCTTTTTGATGAGTCAATAAATTTGGGTAAATTTTTTACATTGGTCATTCTATGGATTATTTTTGGATAAATTAATTTTTGGCAATTTGGCCACTGGACAAATTGACCATTTAGCAGAAAGCTTTTTAAGAACGTGTTTTTGACGAATTCACCTGGAGCTGGTCATGACTTCTCCCAAATGAAAGACACTGAATAAACATATCACAATTTCAAAAAACACAAGTAGGTAAAAGATTTCTTTCCCCCCAATGACTATGGAAGCCAGTGAAAAACTCAAGAGTCCCATCAAAGAAGCCCCGTCTATTCTCACTTGGGAAAGATCTTGAAGGATCTGAAATTGTTAAAGATTATAGTTTCCTGCTAACAAAGAGACAACAAATCCACCCTCCCTTTAAAAAAAAACATTTTAGCATTTGAATATATAAACACTTTCTGAGTGGCTGCTTCCGGAAATATTTTTGGATTAAATGATCATTTTCAGTCTCAAAAAGTTTTTCTTTCTTTCTTTTTTTGATGGGAGGGGCAAAATATGGTATTTTATTCAGATACTCTGAATAGAAGGAGTGCATTATCTGAATCTACCAGACTCTTCTCCAGTAGAGAAATTCATACTGTTGACTATCCGATATTAAAGGCTCTGGCAGCTTTTAAAAGGTTCAAGCTCTGGCAAAAAGAATATGCATTTTCTGACCCATTACTCCAGGGTCAAAAAGGGTAGAGCAGGAGAATGTTTGGGGGGTGTGTGTGTGTGTGTGTTTGTGTGTGTTTGTGTGTATGTGTGTGTTGAGAGATAGGCAGAAAATGAAATAAGATGGCTTGGGAAATACTCGGCTCTTCTCTCAGACTCCCTACTATGAGCACCACATCCCTCACTGCTCCCTGACCAAAAAGTGCAGAGAGGATTGGTGCCCATTAGAGGATGACATCAGGTCTGCAAGCCAAATGTACTTTACCGATAGCACCTTCTATTCTTCCTGCTCAAGCCATGGACATAGATTCCTGAGGCTTTAAAAATCGTACTGTTTGTGTGTGCTGATATATATCTGATCCGGAGCTAATATATCTAAGCTGATATATAACTGAACTTATACAGAATAGTCCAGATGGTTTTACATATTAGATTATGAAGATTTAAAACAAAATGCTGAGTTTGAACTATTTAAAATATGGAGTCGCTTTTAAAATTATCTGGTAGGTAATTACTTTTATCACACAGCTAAGAAAACTCAATCCCCGTCTTAGTTATATGTTAATAAACTTGCTTTAAAACACTACTCATACACAACTAAAAAGGAACAAAACTCAAATGCTCCAACCCTCATATATTTCGATGTTTTACAAAGGATGGAGTCCAAATGGGAAAGTTTCCACCCAAGGCTTACTCCATCCATTTCATAGAAAACATCACTCTCTAAAGGGCCAGTTTGAACTTCTTTAATGTGCTTTTTTGGTTACGCCAGTTTTCCACAAACACATCAAAAGAGGAAAAACATCTAATGGCACTCAGTGGTATTTCCTCACCAGAATGGAAAAACAAGAAATGCATAACATTCATAACACTTTGAAAGTAATACAGATCATCAACACGGTAAGAATCCTAGTCTCATGTCCCCTGTACCTCAAAGGGCAAGTAATCTATGATGGGAAGTGTTCTGATGCCAAAGAATCAAGAGAAAACAGACAAACACCAATCAAACAAAAACCCTATTGCTAGGAAAATAATGGTAGGCCATCAATTATCAAAATATTTTTTTGCAAGATTGTATCATCTTGAAAAGAATATTGCTGTTATTGGCCTCTTCTGAACAGTGTAGAAATATTAAGCAAATAAGAAGGCACCTTTAGAATCTGATTAGTGTTCTGTGGTCTGCTCCTCTTTCAAATGTAGAGAAGGTGACATATAGTGTTGGTTGGTGAGTCACTGGAGCATGCCTGGAACCCAGCCTGGATGCCAGCTGCTAACACTAAAGACATTCATAGGCAGAATGAATGTCAAGGCTACACAGTTCTCCATCATATATTTGTGGAAAATTCATTCCAGGAGAAATTCATAAATCAGACTAGAGACTATACTAAGCACTGTGTGGTAAGATATAAAGAGAGTTTGCTCTGTTCCCACTAACTAATAAGCCTTTTAGGCCAAGCCTTTCAGTAGAGGACAGAGTGTTCTATACGGATGCATCTCCTACTCCAAGAGACCAAAGTATTTGAAAGACTACAACTGACAGCTCAGATGTGTTTTTATAGCTCATCTGCTACCATATTTACTTGCAGATGTCATTATTTTCATATTATCAAATATTTGATGATCAAAAATTTTGATCTACTATCAAATATTTCTTCCAGCGTGAAATGTTCTAAAAACTTTTTTAGAAATTGAAGTTCATCAGGGCTTCCCTGGTGGCGCAGTGGTTAAGAATCCGCCTGGCAGTGCAGGGGACATGGGTTCGAGCCCTGATCCGGGAAGATCCCACATGCCATGGAGCAATTAAGCCTGTGTGCCACAACTACTAAGCCCACGTGCCACAACTACTGAGGCTCGCACACCTAGAGCCTGTGCTCCGCAACAAGAGAAGCCACCGCAGTGAGAAGCCCACACACCACACCGAAGAGTAGCCCCCGCTCGCCGCAACTAGAGAAAGCCCACGTGCAGCAACGAAGACCCAACACAGTCAAAAATAAATTAATTAATTTTAAAAAATTGAAGTTCATCACTGTTCAGTCAAGATGACTCCCTTGACACAGCACTTCAAAGGAAGGAAACACACATAACATTTCTACATCTCCAAACAGAGCAGGACCAACTTCTTTTTAATACAGCCAGTGGCTCCAGAGGGCCGGGCCTGGGGACGTATGTTCATGGTAAGGTTTTGCCAAACAGCCTTGTTTTATTTGGCATCCCAATCTTCCTACTTTAAAATCCACTCTCTCAGTCATTTCTCAAAGGTGACCTTCTGTGTGTTTCTTCTGTCACTTTTATAGGACTAGTACTGAGCCGGTTGTGGAAATAAAGCAACAGAAATCAGTCAAGTCCCAACACACGTTAAAGAAAAAAAACATTTTATGTGTCTTTGCTGCTTATTAAAGCACTGGTGGCCTAAGTGTTGGTTGTGTAGATATGAGATACGACTTTAAATTGGGCCTTCTTTTCCTTTTTCATCCTGCAAATTAGACCCCTTAGCTTCTAGTGGCCAGGTGGACACACAGCCTATCACACGCTTGTCTCCTAGAAATCAGAAAGTAAGTTAACTGGAGAAGATGACCTATTCTCTGAACTGAGGGAGACACAAGCTGAATGTAATTTGGATACTTCCCTCTTGGAGCTTTTGATTCTCTAGAAGAAAAGCTAAGCCAGTCCCTGTGATTGCAAGGCAAAGTGGAGAGTGTCAGTAGGAAAGCAGCAAGTAGAGAGGGGAGAGCTCTTCCAACGTGGGTGGCAGGAAGGACTTCTGAGAGGAGGAATAAACTGGTTCCTGAATGGTGAGGAGGGTGTGAGCATACAAAACACAGAGGGAAAAGACATTTTAGTCCATGCGGAAAACAGGAACGGAGATACAGTGAAAGGGGTTCGACGGCATTTCCATGGAACGGTGACTTTATTATCATCGTTTCTGGTTTACTTGTCCATCTCCACACCAGGCAGTAAGTTTTGAGGGCAGGCACAGTGCTGGACACTGAGAATGCAGCCTTGTGGAGTTCATAGTTTCATGGGGAATCCAGACAATGAATGAATAGTCCAAAGATAACTATACATTTACAAATTGCAAAAAGCATGACGAAGTAAAAGGGCAGGGTGCCATGGGAAGAGAACTCAAGATGGACCTAGGAGAGCATCATGCCAACCACGTTGACAGCAGAGTTGAAGAGTGTTTCAGGTTGAGGACCTAAGCATGTGCACAGGCACTGCATTGGAAAAGAGCCTGGAGAATTCACAGAGGACAAGAGGCCAGTGCATCTGGAGCAGGATAGATAAGAGGGAGTGTGGCCCAAAATGAGATCTGAGGACTAGACAGGCATGAGAGCAGCGTATCTTACAGATCATACAAAAGGACTGTGGATTTTCTTCGAAGAGCGAGGGGAAACCATTGAAAGTTTTTGAGTAGAAGAGGGACAAGATCGTATTTCAACAAATGGTTTTGGAACAATCGGACATCCATATGCTAAAAAATATGAACTTCAACCTACAACTCACACTTTATAAAAATATGAATGCAAAATGGATCATAGACCCAAATATAAAACTATAAAACTTTTAGAAAAAACTAGGAGAAAATCTATGTGACCTTCGCTTTGGCAGTTAATTCTTAGACATGGCACCATGACATGGCAGAATCCATCAAAGGAAAAAAATGGTAAAATTATCCCCCTTCAAAATTAAAAACTTTGGTTGTGCAAAGGAACACAGTTAATAGAATGAAAAAAGAAGCTACAGACTAGAGAAAGTACTCGCACATTAAATATCTGACAAAAGACTTGTATCCAGAACGTACAAAGAATTCTCAAAACTCAATAATAAGAAAACAAACAACATAATTTTGAAAATAGGCAAGACATTTGAACATTCAAATGATGAAAAGATACTCAACATCTTTAGTCATTAGTGGAATGCGAGTTAGTGTTTTTGTTTCTTTGTTTGTCTGTTTGGCCACTCCGTGTGGCATATAATATCTTAATTCCCCGACCAGGGATCAAACCCGTGCCCCCTGCAGTGGAAGCGTGGAGTCTTAACCACTGGACTGCCAGGGAAGTCCTGGAATGCAAGTTAAAAGCATAATTCAATACCCTGAAAAAGTGAAATAAAAATGTACATCCACACCAAAAACTCGTCCACGAATGTTTACAGCAGCTTTATTAATAATTGCGCCAAAACCCATCAACAACTCTGATGTCCCTCAACAGGTGAATGACTAAACTGTGAGACATCCATACAACAAAATGCCACTCAACAATACACAGCTATTGATGCAACAACTCAGACGAATCTCAAAGGAATTATGCTAAGGGAAAGAAGCCAATCTTGAAAGATTATATACTGTATGACTCTACATGATATTCTCAAAAAGACAAAACTATAGGGCTGCAGAATAAATTACTGGTTGACAGGGGTTAAGGGTGAGGTGAGATAGGACTGACTATAAAGGGACAGCACGGGGAACTTTTGGAGGTGTGATGGAACTGGTCCTTATCTTGACTACGTTCATGGTTACACAAATCGATGCATGTGTTAGAAAACACAGAACTGTACACCAAGAGAAAACAAATCAATTTTACTGTATAATTGAACAAATGTGTTTAATAACAAAAATGAAAATATGTGTCCACAAACATACTTGTAAAAGAATGTTCATTGCAGCTTTATTCATGGTAACCACAAACTAGACATAAATGTTCATTGAAAGAAAAATGCCTAACAAATTGTAGTCTATCCATAGAATAGAATATTCCTCAGCAACAGAAGGGAATGAACTACTGATACATGTGACATGATGCATCTCAGGGACATTATGCCGAGTTTAAAAGGGCAGACTCAACAGACTATATATTATATGGTTCCATTTTTATGACGTTCTAGTAAAGGAAAATTTAATCTATGGTTAAAAACATCAGAACAGGAGTTGCCTCTAAGTGCGGGGATAACAGGGAAGGGGTACAAAACAGCTATCTAGTGTGTTGAAAATACTGTATGTCTTGATAGGAATGTGGGTCCCATGGGTTTATGCATTTGTCAAATATACTTAAGATCTGTGCCTTTCATTATGTGTAAATTTCACCTTAAAAAATGTAAGTAATATGAACTTAATTGAGGAGGTTTGCTTTTCACAATGACATGACATGGCAACCCTACAATTACTCTCTGTGCATTCCTGATTTGAGCAAATAAGTAAATATATGGAGGATAATGAGCCCAGGCCTCTCTGACTAGTGGAGAAGAGTGTTGCAAAAGTGGAAACGGGAAGCCTGGAATGAACCTTGTAGTGTTGGCTCAGGATTGGAGGTATCGGTATGAAGTCATGGCGTGTTATTATTTGATACAGACACATACACAAAGGTATACATACATACAGAGGGGTAGATGTGGAAATAAATATAGATATAGATCTTTATGCCTATGTATACAGTGTGTGTATTGTGTGTGTATTTGTTTCCCAGTTCGAAAAGCACCTATAAGCAGTAACAAATCAGTAACAATGAGTACAAGTAGCACCAAGAGTTTCTAAATAGCTGCCCTTAAGGAAGCCAGGATTCCCCTTTGACTAAGTCTTAGAGAACACGCTGATTTCATGGCTGAGGTGGAGATAGTACAAAACGAACCTGGAACATCGCATAGTGCCAGAAAGGAAGGAATGCTCCAAGAATGGTGTGAAGTATCAAAATGACACAAGAGCCAGACTGAAGGGGCTGTCACTGGTCGATGCTAGGACAATCAGAGCATTGAAATAAATAATAATAGCAAAAGATTAAAATCCACTGAATAGACAAATGAATAAATAATGAATGAATGAATCAGGCAGAGGGGAGGAGAGAGAGAGAAAGAAGAGAAGGGAGAAAAGGGGGTGAGGAGAGGAGAGGAGACGGGAGAGACAGGAAAGGGAGGGCAGAAGTGGGACAGAGGGGGAAGAGAACGAGAGAATAATGATAAAGCAAATGGGACAAAATGTAAACAGTTGTGAGTAAAGGAGGATGCATATGGTAGTTCCTGTCAGATTCAAATAAAAAGTTTAAAAGTTAAAAAAAATATTTAACGGAGCTAAAGCAAAAGAATATCCTGGGATTTAAAAAACGGTAAAGCATTAGGAGTTTGAGTAACATATACACACTACTGTATAGAAAATATATAACCAACAAGGACCTACTGTATAGCAGAGGGAACTCTACTCAGTATACTGTAATAACCTATAAGGGAAAAGAAGCTGAAAAAGAATATATATGCATAACTGAATCACTCTGCTGTACACCTGAAACTAACAAACACAACCTTGTAAATCAACTATACTTCAATTTAAAAAAAAGGTAAAGCAAAAAGTATTAAGTTGAAAGAGAGCAGGATCCTATCTCACTTCTTCAGGTACCTAATACACAGCCTGACATCTTCATTACAGGATGACAAATGCATACCATCAGGAAAAAATATATTACATTGTTAATTGTATGAGTAGAACAAGCAGCTGCCAGCATATTTCTCCAAAACTACTTTTCCTAAATAGGCTAAAACTCAGATAACTCAACCCAGATTTTTCTAAACTTTGATATTTATTAGACTTCTTTTCATTAGGGTCTAAACCCTCACTGATTTCAGGGTTGCTTCCATGAGTTTGGAGCACAAAACTTACTTTGAACTTTTCAAAAAATATTAAGATTGAGGGACTTACCTGGTGGCACAGTGGTTAATAATCCGCCTGCCAATGCAGGGGACACGGGTTCGCGCTCTGGTCCGGGAAGATCCCACATGCCGCAGAGCGGCTGGGCCCGTGTGCCACAACTACTGAGCCTGCGCTCTAGAGCCCATGAGCCACAACTACTGAAGTCCGCGTGCCTAGAGCCCATGCTCCGCAACAAGAGAAGCCACCGCAATGAGAAGCCTGCACACCGCAACGAAGAGTAGTCCCCGCTCGCCGCAACTAGAGAAAGCCCACGCGCAGCAACGAAGACCCAACGCAGCCAAAAATAAATAAATAAATGAATAAATAAGTAAAAATATTAACATTGAAACTGCTCTTATCAATCGTAAATCTAATAAGACTGTCTAATGATTTTATGCTTTTAGATGATCAAAATAATTTGTTATGTAGTTGAAGATGGGACACCAGTTGGCTAGAGGTCAGAGAAACACGATGAAATCTAAAACCCAGAATCCTGACACTGCACCCCTTCTTCTGTCTTTTGTTTTATGTCTGCCCTTCTTAAGGACCAGACCCTGAACATAACAATAGGACAAGTTAAATAGCTTAGGGGCTATTTCCTTTGACACCAGGCTGCTGGAAAGCCCCAACTCCTTTCCTTATCTGTCAGCCAGCCTCCCAGGTGGGTGTGAGGGCCCAGAATCATCTGACTGCATGCGGCCTCCAAGCTGAGAATTCCATCACCTTTAGACTGGGTCACACCTCCTCCACCCAGAGAGGAGGCATAGACACTTTTCATGGAACAATTTGGGTGTTAATAACTACAGAACCGTCTCATAAGGATGGAGGTTTAAAGATGCTGGCTTGAAACAGAAAAGGAGAACCACCTTAAATTAACAGAAAAGTAGTAAGAGTATTGAAGAAATCACCAAACATAGACTTCAAATCATGTCCGTAAGCCGGGTTTACAGGTAGCCCTTTGCACTTAATAATGTCTTTATAGCTCAGTAAGGATTAAGTAGTTTCTTTGGTTTTTTGTTTGTTTGCTTTTTTGGCCACACGGCTTATGGGATCTTAGTTCCCCGACCAGGGACTGAACCCGGGGCCCTTGGGTTCAATGAAAACATGGAGTCCTAACCACTGGACCACCAGGGAATTCCCAGGATTGAGTACAGTTTTAAATTTTAACTATTCAAACAAAAACTGTAACTATTCTATAATTTGGAAGTACTTCCTAACTGATAATAACTTGACTTTGTATAGTATTTTACAAAGCATATGGTTTTCATTTACTTATCAAAACAGATCTCATTAGACTTAATGAGGCTTCTCTAAGATCACACAGCCTGTAATTGGCCAAGCTAAGAAAAAAAAAAAAACAAATATTGTAGCTTTAAAAGTCCCAATCCCATGTTTTGGTTAATGGTGGATGACTCTAACAAGGCTGTCTCCAGGCTGCTCCACCAGTGCAGGGGCGAGCTGGTGTGCTCCCAGTTCCTCCCGAAAAGCAGCTCTCACCGTCTTGGCTGGAGTCCTCTCCAAGTTCTGTGGGTTCTAATCCTCCAATCCTCTCTGCCCCCCTCTCCTACTAGTCGTCCACTGCTGAGCCTGCTCCAGCCACACTGGCTTCTCAAACATACCCAATGTGCTCCTGCCTCAGGGACTTTGCACCTGCTCTTCCTTCTGTCTGGAATATTTCCTCCCAAATCCACAAGGCTTGCTCCTCCACTCCTTTCAGGTGTTAACTAAAAAGTCACCTTCTTGTCGAGGCCTTAGCTGGCCACCCTATCTATTATGTTGACCACTGGAAATTGCCAATGTCGCACCATCTCTTAAACAAAAAAAATGTCAATTGCATATGGCAAAACCTAATACAATTTAATTTCCCCTACAACCTTCCCTATCTCTCTTCAATGCTTAATATTTTCCTTCGGTCCTCCTCACCATCTAACCTATTTTGGTCTATTGATTGATTTTCTTTCTCCTCCACTAGAATATAAGCTTCCCAGGAAGATAAGGATTTTTGTTCACTGCTGTATCCTCAGAGCCTAGAACAGAAACTCCCACATAGTAGGTGCTAAATATTTGCTGTATGAATAAGTTTCATTGGGCTGGAGTGATGAGACTGGGCAAGCTAAATATCTAGTGCTAGAGAAACCAAACCAAATGGCGTGTGATACAGTGAGGTACAGGGCCCTCCCCCTGGTCGAGATGACGCAGACATAAGGGATGAAGTCAGTACAGAATAGTACCAAGGCTCCATACAACAAAACCTTACTAATGAGGACCACTGTGCATCTTTGCAAAATTCTCCTCACACTTTTGTACAAGATAACGCTTCTCTGAAACAAGCTGAAAGGGGAATTAGCCAGGAACATTCTTTGCAGTGCAGTTGCTGATAGGTGGAGACTACCCCCGGGGGACCAACTCTGTAGCAGTTTCTAAAGACTGCAAACAAAGGTAAGAGCTACTAGAACTCTCAGAAATACCTGCCATTTGATTTTCCAGTATTGTCTGCTCTACCTTTGGGTGAAAAGATACTATCTTTGTAAAAAGTGTTAGGGCTAATCAGTGTGATCGCCTTTCCTACTAATTCTTCTCTCTCCCTACATTTAAGATGAAATTAAAGAAAAAAAAGTTTTCTCACAGTAACATCCCCAATCAAGTACTTCCCAAAGACTTCTTGAGTTTTCTCCTTGGAATCCCATACCAGCCACAGCTCCTGAAACTGATGTCCTAAGAGAAACGAGCCCAGGATAATGTGGGTCCCAATTCCAGCTCTACTGCTTAACCAACTGCATGACTTCGGGAAGATCATACATCCTCTGCGACTGCACTTTCTCATCTTTATAATGGGTCCAAAATCTATGTTGTTGATTTGTAGAGAGTAAGTCAATAAACATGAAATCGCATCATGAAGAATAAAGTACAGGATGCATTTCTATTAAGATGATGCTATGACGGAACTCTGGGCCTCACTTATACATACAAACTAAGAGTAGCTCGCTGCTTCCTCTAACTCTAGCAGTAGGAAGATGGGAAAGGACTCCATGGTATTCAATTCTGTGCCTGCCCCTCACCAACTCTGAAGTGTTCCTTACTTCTTTCTATGTTCAGGCAAGACCTGCTACTCCAGTGCATCTGTAGCTCTAATGGAAAACCCAGCTGTTGAGTCCCTCTCCTGAAATGAAAGGTTCTTTAGCCTCAAATCTGAAACATGCAAGGACAGGACATCCTACATGGAAACAGACCCTTTCTTTTAAACATTTTAACTTCCCCTCTTTGTGTTTCTTTCATAGGCACAGACAAAGCTTTCAAGCCTCTTAGCAGGATGCTTCTTCCCTTTCAAAGAACATTGAGAATTACCAAGGAAATCTCCACAAGCGTCTGGGGAGCTCTAGGTCCCTATGACCTTTGTGCCTGATTACTTTTTTAACCATCCCTCAGACTGTAAAATGGGAGCCAGGTTATCAATGACTGCTCAGGGTGCCTACAAACTAATGTCCAACATGCCACAATCTCTTCTTCTTGTTATCTGAAAATATCCTGAAGACAAAGAGTAGGTCTATGAAAAAAAATAATGCAATACTGGTTTGCACTGAGCTGTAATAATACTGCACTATGTTTGCGAGGTCTCATGGCATGGAATGGATTACCGTTTTGATAGGATCAATCAATCAATCCCTGAGCAGATGTTCATTTCTGCCTGCTCAATGTCAAGGTCTGTGCTAGACAGGGATGAGGCTGACTGGCCCTCCTTTATAGACCTCAGACAGCGGCCATGGTGTTGAGGAGAGCAGAGGGATATAAGAGGGAAGAGAAGGGAGCTGGAATTAAACAGAATTTTCTTCATCAAATCCATCAGTTGTTTCCTAAGTGTCATTTTTCCATGTTACTGTCTACATGATAAACAATCCATTGCCTACTATTTGAAGAAACTAGGACTATTTTATGAAAGTACTAAAATACATAAAATTGTAGTGCATTCACCCAATAATGATAATTTCTTACTATATTAGAAAGGATATGATTTTAAGCCTTAAGAAAACACTTTTCTTGTATTGTGTGAAGACCAAGTGGCACAGATGTAGTAACTGGCTCTTTTCTGCATCAGAATATTTTTCATCCAATTAAGTTCTACTTAAAAATAAAATGTAGGTCTCCTCTGTCTCTGAACTCTCACTCTCTGAAGATTTGCTATAATTATCTGCTAGTTTACACAAAATTCACTACACAAACCTACTAAACAAATCTGTTTTAGGTTGCATGCAAGAATATGTTTAAGTCATGTGCTCCTGGGTGAAAAGGATATGGTAGGCTGCTATTGTACCTCAGGTATTCTCACAGAATAGTGCCTAGAGTTCACGTTGCTTAAACACATTATGTTTTATAGATGTCTCTCTCTCACCTTATTCAGTAAAAGGTCTTCTAATAAAGTAGAGGAACTAATAAGGGAAATGGGTAAGCCTAGGAGGCCCAAAGAAGCGCACACACTACAAGAACCATCGGGAATGATAAAGCACATTAAGAGAGTTGAATGGCTATTAGTTTTAAGCTTGGTGGTGCACATGTCCCTAACTCCTATGAACCACAAATACAATGGTGAATATTTACAAGAAATTGAGATTCCGCATAAAACGTCTTGCTGGGGCAAGTGAGTGTGATGGTGGCACGAGCAGACATGTGACACTCAACACACAGTTACAAACTCGGTCTCGTGTTAGCAAGAGCTGTAGAGCACCCAGTAAAGGGAATGCAAACAGACTGCCACCTCAAGCTCCGTTTTGCATCCCATGGCTCTGTGTGTAGCTTCAGACAACGGTTCTTAGCCAAACACCTCTGAGCTCTCCTGCCAGGAAGGGAAGATTCTCCCCTGTTCCTCAGATCCAGACACAGATGAACCTCAGACATTTCCTGTTTAACTCATTTCTTCACCAGCTCTTTCTTCCTTACCTCATCCCCCCACCAAACAGTAACAGATAGCACAGCCTCCAGCTTCCTCCTCCCACCAGACCTCACACAAACACGCCTTCAATCAGAAGAAGCCTCTCAAAACATCATCTAGTTTATTTTATTTTGCTAAGTATTACTGGCATCTAGTGCTCATCTTTAATGTACTGTTTTGTTATTTATTTACATATCCATGTACACTGTAATATAGAAGGAAAATGTAATCCATTCTCAATATTCTACACTGAGCAGTGTCTACTATTATGGCTTACTACATACAAAATACCTACTAATGAGTTTATCAAATATGCAATGACTAGATAGTACTACAAGTAATTTCTATTCTGTAGAAATTCTTGGTAGATTATTAAATAGTTGTATTAAGGGGTTTTAGTGATACCTAGCAAGTTGGCATTTTCCTGTGGGTTAGGAATGCATTTTTGTTTTTCCCACTCAAAATAATGGAATTACTCACTTTGTTCTGTGAAAATTTGTTAACAAACAAATGTTAAAGAATAGATTAGATTCACAAAAAAGAGGGACACCTGCATAATAGCAGTTACCACAATGCTTATTTGTTCTTCTACCATTTAAAGTGTTTCAAGAAAAGGAAGCAATCAAGTCTGTTTGTAAACGTATTGTCTTAATTTGAAAGTAATTAAATGTCTGCCTCAGTTAAGGTTGCTCTATTTATTGCTTTATTTCTTTTATAGAAAGCCAATCACTTGAATTTATATTCAGTTAGAAAAATATGAATTATACTAGCTGGGAAAGGAAATTCAAACTAGTAGATTGCTCATCTGGATTCAGTTGTTTGTTTTTTTAATTTTCATTTTGGTGGGAAAATATTCATAGTGATTTGTCTTGTTTCAGTTTTGTCTGATGAAACTGTGCCGTAGGCCTCCATTACTCATGGCAACATTAGCCTCTCACCTGTGGTCCACAGGTAGATGTTCCTCTTCCGAATCTGGGAGCAGAACATCTTCACCGGACTCCTTTACAGTGAAAAGGTCCTGCAGAAAAAGTGGCATTTTAGATAATTAAAATGTACTTATAGAGTAAAAATACCTGACATATTTGTGTAGGATGTAGTAAATTTGAAAATCCAACTCATCTGTATACCAGTGTGAGAAAGGCACTTGATTTTACAGATGTGAAAACTGAGGATTCTAGAGATAGAATGATTTGGTCAAGCACGTACAGCTAGTACATGCAGGATCAAAGTAGGTCCATTTCAAAGTTGAACTCTTGAGTTCACTTCCCTTCCACTGTTACACAGCCACCCTGTGAACAAAATCTTCCTCCAAAAAGCCCTCTTTTCTCACAAGATTTGTTCTCTAAAATGACCACTAGTATAGAACAAATATCCCAGAAACCCAGAGAAAAACTGGCATAGATCACAAATAGAGATCCCTGTGCTAAGAGGGGGCCTATGGTGAGGGTGGTGTGTCAAATGAGATTTTTCTTTCTCAGAGGAGGAAGATTTGGGGAGTGACCCTCTAGATGGGATGTCTGCCTTCTCATGGCAGATATGAGAGCTCAAATCCCAGAGAGTTGCCTGAGAGGGATACTGAGTGGGGCCATCAGACCCAGCAACTTCCTTCAGTTGCTTTTCTCTCGACCAATTTTCTCACTGTCTTAAATTTGGAAAAATGATGACATAGATCACTATTCTACAATTGAATGTAAAGGGGTCCTTCACGGCTTCTGAAACGTGGTCAGCTGAAGCCCAGATTTTAAACTTGAGAGGAAAAGTAAAGCAGGTCTTTTGCCCTCTCTGGATCGTAATGATAACAATAATAGTGATAATAACGACAACGATCATGACTGTAAGGGCTCACATTTACTGAGTGCTTACCTGATAAGAGGATAAGAGGTGCTGTCTTATTTGTACTTCACAACAACCCTCAAGGAGGTGCTATTATCGCCACTTATAGAAAAAGAAACTGAGGCTAAAAGATGTAAGTGACTTAGGTAAGGTCCTGTAGCTAGTAAGGAAGGATGTGAAACCTGGATCCGGAGGCCTCTCTTGTAAGGCAGTTGAATGCGTTGTATGTTACAACATCATCACAGTATTAACATGGCTCAAACAGACCTTTTGATTTTGTCCCCATGCCCTCCACCTCATCTGCCCAATCCACAATGTCCCCGTCTTGTTCAAGTCAGTCGGTGGCACTTCCATCCACTGAGCTACTCGGGCCTAAAAGCTGAGTCATCCTTGAGTCATTTCTCTGTCTTCTCCCACCCACTTCCAATGCATCGGCAAGGACTTAGGGCTCTACCTCCAAAATGTCACCCAAATCGGTGAGCTTCTATCTCTGTTACTGCAGTCCTAGTCCAATCCCTATCAATCACCTCTCACACAGCTCCAGCTGCTTCCATTCTTGTTCCCCTGTACTCCATTCCCAGCCAGGAGCCAACCTGATCTTTTAAAATCAAAATCAGATCATGCCATCCTCCTACTTTCCACTCAAAGCTGTACATAATCTGGCCCCTGCCCACCTCTTGTATCTTATTTTCTACTACTCCTTCCCTCTTTCACCTTTTTCTAGTCAAATGATGGTCCTTGTTTCCTGGAACTCTCCAAGCTAGTTACTACCTCATGACTTTTACAGCTGCTGAACCCTCTACCTGAATTGCCTTCCTGTCTTCACTGGGTTGGCACCTTATCATCATTCGTGGTCTCTGTTCGAAAGACAGGTCATCAGAGAGAGACCTTCCCTGACCACTCTGCTGAACTCCTTACCCACACCAGTCATTAGCACATGATTCTGTTTTATCATCTCCATGACACTTATCAATATTACTTGTCTATTGCCTGTTTCCCCAGCACCTAGCACAGTGCCTGGCACATAGTAGGTGCTTACTAAGTATGTTACTTAGTGAATAATTCATTAGCCTGAATTGATCAGATGAATTCTAAGGACTGATTTTTCTTTTTAGAGACAGAAACTGTGAGTTCTCTATTAGGAAGATACTAAGTGAGCATTGGACGAGCAGGAGAGCTGCCTCAAAACTCACCTGGTGAGAGAAGCCTTTCTTTATCCACCTGCCAAAATGGTCACTTCTCTTACTATGTCCCAACCCCCAGCCCCTGTATACCTGTTCAATATTATATCAAAACAATTTGTCAATGAGTGTGCATCTCTTCTGGGTATGTCCAGATCTCCACTCAGATGTTCAACTTCTGAAACACAGGAGCTGATCTTTTCTCATTCACGTATCCTAACACAACCCTCTGCACACATCAGGTGCTTTAGCAGTGCCGTGCAGTGGCTGAGAGACCAAAGGGGACATGTCCCTTTACAGGAAGCCCACATGGCCACAATGGGGGAAGCACACACACAACATACTCACCCTTAGAGTTTGAATCCTGAGAATACAAACGGTCCCCACCAGACAAAACCGATCCTCCAAAGAAAGATCTGCGGCAGACGACTCACCGGACAGGCTGGGGAAGAAGCTACGGAAGAACACCACAGGCTCTAAGGGAGACAGAGACACACATGTGACAATCTAATAGAAAGGTGGGGCGATTACACAAGAGGATGGGCACCTGCCGTATCAGTGAGCTGTTTGCCAACCCACTGACAATTTTCAGAATTCCGAACCACCAATTTTTTCTGTCTTCCTTCCCAGTCACCCTCCCCACCCTGGTCTCCACCAAACATGAAGTAATTACTGAGAAATAATTATGAGTTCAGGGTGATCGTCAGTCTTCTGTTCTTACCCTGTGAATGGACATTTTAGTCTCCAAAATAGTTCAGCTCCCCTTCTTTACACAGACCATGGGGGTATCAAAAATGTGTGTATAATTTGTGTGTGTATGTAGTCAAGTTTTTTTTAAAGGTATTTGACCTTTGGTTTCCAAAGGCACGTGACAAGATATCAGAGAACCATGTGTGAGCTAATTTTCATTATTTATTTACCCATTCATTCATTTGTTATATCTTTAGACCTCAGTGGCAAAGAACTGAGTTAATTATATTCTTAGTTCATGGCATATTGTGAACACAGATAAAATTCCCACTCTTGTTTTTACTTTATTCTTCTCTCTGTCCCTTCCCCACCCACAGGTACCCATTGTCATCTACCACATTTAATATATAACTTTGTAAAATATGTAGTCTGGCTCTATGTACTATATGCTTTTACAATTTACAAAAGTGGCATTGTGCTATAGATCTCATTCTGTTTGTCAATCAACAATACAGTTTTAAGGTCTAACCATGTTGTACTATGTATATCTACAGTTCATTGCTTTTGACTACTACAAAGTTTTCCATATTGTGTATTTCCCCAGATTTTACTTGTCCATTTCCCTAATGATGCACACCTAGGCTGCGCATTATTCCTCCCTCCTACCGTGAACAAAACTATGACATACATAGAACATGTCCCCTTAGACACAGATCTCTCTGCAACTTCGCCTCTGCGATATTTCCACCCAGCGACAGGATTGCTGAGTTACGAGATAATTGACTTCAGTTCACTCTGTTTTCCAGGATGGCTTCAGGAGTTTACATTCCTCTCGACACCGTATTAGTGTTTTCATCTCTCACGTCCTCACCAATATTTGGTATTATTCACACTCCTAATTGTTTACATTTTGATGCGTGTATGGTGCTACTCATTGGTTTTTGAATTTTTCATTCTTTGCTTACTAGTGAGTTGGAGCATCTTTTCACATATTTGCTGGGCTATTTACCTTTGATTCAAGCCCTAGATCTTTTAATGGCCCCAAATCAGTGTTTATGTTAATTTATCAGCTTGTGGTTCCTGAAGCCTTAAAAATTACAAATTCAGATCCCATATCCACATGTAAGACACACAGATTTGGGTTTTGATTCCCTGTAAATGACACATTTTTTTCCATTCAAACTCTGAGAGAGATAACAAGCTTACTCTTCTTCTAGGCCAGTGGACAGAATTTTACTGATCATTTTAAGTCTCTAGGTTTTATGTGTTGGTCCTTGAATGAGTGTTAGAACTCCAGACCCCAGCCAATGGAGCCAATGTATGACTTAAGACTCACTTAGGCCCAGCACAAAATCAGCTCCCTCTTATCACTAGGTCTCATACTTTATCCTTTAATTTCTAGCACCCATGGATTTCCCTTTCTTTTAAGATTGGCTATGCAATAAACTTCTTAGATTATATTTTAACAATGATTTCCTTGTTTTTGTAGAAGGAAAGAGCCATCCTTATCAGTCCACCATGTTACCATATGACCCCACCTTGTAAATTCTGCTATTATTTTTTTAAAAGTCTAATTAATGTCTGTGGTCCACCAAAACCTGTGATCATAGGGGTAGGAGAGAGTGTGAGAGTACCAACAGTAGAAAGGCATTTATATTACCAATGAAGGGCTGCATAATTCATGAACTTCATCTAGGTAAGATTAAAAACTGTTTTTCTTACCATTAGAAATAAATTTTATGCTCAGGATGAATTTCACACATTCATAAGCAGGGCTGCTATCATGTTCAGCACCTCCTCTTTTTAAATGACAGCAAAAATCAATATGTTTTTCTGCTAAAAGAAAGCAAATACAAAACATGCTTACATTTGTACTTATCTATATTCTGTAGGATTCTTTCATATGATTATTGTCTTATTTAGACTAGATTTTACAAAAATATTTTCTTTTCATGAACATTACCACTTGCACAGTTATCTATGTTGTATCTGTAGAGTGGGGTATCAGCTAGAACATAATTTATTGAACACTAATACAATTATACAAAAGCTGAAATAATCAGGGTTCATGATTAAGAACAAGATTTAATAGAGGAGAGATTTTTTAATACTAGAAATATAATTTGTGAAATGTCTATATTATTCCTCTAAGTGATTGTTAGCTGTCTCTTAAAATCTAAGAGCTTACTATTTGAAACAAATAGTCTGTACCTGAGCTTGACAAAGGAAGTTTGACAGCAATCTTTCGGCAGACTTCATTTTTCTCTTCATCAGGCACAAGGCTTAATAAACTTTTACCCATGATGTCATCCTGAAGAGGGAAAGAGGGAATAAATTTTGTTATCTGTACTACTATATTTACTTCCTCTGTCTCCTTACTTAAGCTTATTATCTGGGAGGGAGATGCAAGAGGGAAGAGATATGGGAACATATGTATATGTATAACTGATTCACTTTGTTATAAAGCAGAAACTAACACACCACTGTAAAGCAATTATACTCCAATAAAGAGGTAAAAAAAAAAAGACTATGTATTATATGATTCCATTTACAGAAAATGTCCAGAATAGGCAAATCCATACAGACAGAAAGTTGATGTTAAAAAAAGTAATAAATAAATAAGAAAATAAAATAAAATAAAAAGCTTATCATCTGCCCCATGTCAGCCATCTTACAGTCAGACCTGTTAGATTTCTAAAGTCTAAAGTCCCAATTCACATTACCCCGTTCTATGACCATCACCACCTACCTTTCCAGTGCACTCATGCAAGTACCCCACCTCTCCAACAATTATCCCACCCACTGAGACCTCCAGTCCATTCACATCCCATTTTCACTGAACATTATCTCCTTCAAATTGTCACATCCCTCCTTACCCAGTTCAGATGCCATAGTTGATCATTCTAATCACTGCCATGAGCTCTTATTTGCCTGGGAAAGTCCCAACTCTGCTTAATTTCAACTCTTCATCTACCCTGTACCTTCCCCCAAGCAACTGAATGTGTATGGAGAAAACCCCACACCCATACTGTGTATTATTTCAAATGGGCACTCAGCTCCGCCTAGAAATCATTCCACATTTCCCTAGATAATTCACTCTTCTACTCTTCAATATGACTATTTCTTGCCTTCTCCTCCTTCAAATCTGCGAAACCGTCCCCTCCCCTGCCACCCTCCTCATATTCAGCTAGGATCTCATTTCTTATTTCAATTAAAAACAAAGGGAGAAGGAAATGTCAATATCTCCCTGCACCAAATCTTACCGACCTATCTGCTCCTGTGGCCAGAGACCTGCTTTCTCTCCTATTGCACCAAATAAGCTCCTACCTAAGTCTAGTGCACTGTCCTTCATCCTCTCTTGACTATTCAAGGACATCGTTTCAGAAATTCTCCCCCTATCCCCCACATCTTCAAGCTTTCCCTTTCTGCTGGGTCTTTCCCTTAGCACACAAATGCTAAATCAGAGATGTTATAATGTCTGTCATCTTAAAAACAGAAACAACACAAAAATCCAAAATCTTCCTTGACACTACATCCTCTCCTCCATCTCTAACTAACTTCTCTGGTCCACTTTAGAACAAAAATCATTGAAAGGAACTATACCTGCTGTCTCTCATTTCTTCACCTCTCACTCTCCCTTAAAACCACACTAATCAGATTTTTATCCTAACCATTCCACTTTTCTGGTTACCAATGATGTCCATATTGCCAAATTCAATAGTCGATTTCAACCCTCATCTTGCCTAACATCTCAGCATTTGATACAACTGACCTCTCCTTCATGCTTGAAATACTTTGTTTACTTGGCTTCCAGGACACCATACACATATGGATATCCTTCTGCTTCAAAGGCTACTGCTTCACAGTTTCTTTGCTAGATCTTTCTCCTCCTCCTGACCACTTGGCACAAGAGTGCTCAGGGTCTGGTCATTGGACCTCTTCTCTTACTATCCTGTCTCTTGTGGTCTCTTCCAGTTCCACCTCATCAAATACCATCTAACTGTTAATGACTACCAACTTCTCACCTCCAGTCCAGACTTCTCCCTGAACTCACCTTGATAACTAAACTTGGATGTCTTATAGGATTTCAATTTTAAGACATCCAAAATAGGGTTTCCCTGCTGGTGCAGTGGTTAAGAGTCCGCCTGACAATGCAAAGGACACGGGTTCAATCCCTGGTCTGGGAAGATCCCACATGCTGCGGAGCAACTAAGCCCGTGCACCACAACTACTGAGCCTGAGCTCTAGAGCCTGCGAGCCACAACTACTGAGCCTGTGTGCCACAACTACTGAAGCCCATGTGCCTAGAGCCTGTGCTCTGCAACAAGAGAAGCCACCGCGATGAGAAGCCCATGCACCGCAACGAAGGGTAGCCCCCGTTCGCCGCCACTAGAGAAAGCTTGCGCACGGCAACAAAGATCCAATGCAGCCAAAAATAAAATAAATAAAATAAGTTTTTTAAAAATAAAATAAAAATACATCCAAAACAAGTGCACCAGATATTTTCCCCTCACAAACATGCTCTTCTCTCAGTCTTCCCCAATTCAGTAAATGGCACCACCATTTACCCACATGCTTGTCCTTTACTTGCCTTTTTTCTCTCAAGCCCCAAATCCAGTCCATCAGCAAACTCTGTTGGTTCTACCTTCAAAATACATATAGAATCGGTCCACTTCTCAGCACTTGGTTTAAGCCATCATTTTTATCCTGGATCCTGCAATAGCCTTCAGTGGTCTCCCTGCATCTATCTCTGCCACACCCTTGCTCCCACTCCATTCTCCACAGAGCAGCTAGAGTCATCAATTTAAAACATAAGTCAGATCAAGTTATTCCTCTGCTCAACATTTTCCACTGGCTGCCCAAGTGATTCGGAGTGAAAGCCAAAGTATACTTCCAATGCCCTTGACAGCTCTATGTTCTGGCTCTTTGCTGCCTATTGACCTTAGCCTCTCCTACCCTCCCTCTTGCTCACTGCATTCTAAGTACACTGAACTCCTTGCTCATGTTCAAATACAGCAAGCAAACAGTCATCTTGGGGCCCTTAAGCTTGGTCTTCATTCAATGTGAAACACTCTTTCCCAGATATTTGCAATGACTTTCTCCCTTACTTCATTGAAGTCTCTACTCAAAAGTATTTTAAATAGCATCAGTCCCCTGACATTCTCTTCCTGCCTTTTTTTTCATACCACTTATCATTACCTGACATCATAGTCACATGTATATGTTTATCTATTTATTATGTTTCCCACAATAAAATGTAAGTTGCATTAGAACAGAGACTTTGGCCGTCTTATTCACTGCTACCTCCTCAACACCTAAAACACAGCTTGGCACAAGTGAGCACCCAATAAACATTAGCTGAATGAGTGAAAAATACTGTACCACGTAGTTGAAGTATGGTGACACATGAATAAACTGAATATCAGCCTTTAAGTAATGAGTTTTTAATGTGATAGGAACAAAATAATAAACAAAGTACTCTTTGTAGCTTAATTATGGCTTTGGTTGATGAATAACAAATTCAAATGATTTTTAATTGATTAATATTAATAATCTACAGTCAAGATTCAGAAATATATTTTTATGGCCCATTTGTAGAAGCCAGCCTACGAGTTGGCCAATGCTCAAATTAGCAGATGGATCCTGTCTCAATCAAGAAAAGTCTTGGCTCAATTCAGGGCAGAAATGTAACACTAATTTAGTAAAGAAAACATGAAATTAACAGGCAATAGATTTCTTTTTCTTGGCCACACCACGCAGCATGTGGGATCTTAGTTCCCCGACCAGGGATTGAACCCTTGTCCCCTGTAGTGGAAGCATGGAGTCTTAACCACTGGACCGCCAGAGAAGTGCCAGGCAACAGATTTTGACAATGAAAGTCACATAGTAAGAAACTGACTTCCCCAAAGAAAAAGATATTTTTCATTCAACTTAACTTTTTCAATAAAAATGCTTTTATTGATTTAGTTATAAAATACACTTTAGGTACCAAACCAAGTTACCTCTGGTCAGTAGAGACCACTCATTTATTCCTTCACCTAACACTTGATTAACAACTGCTTCATGCCAGAACATTATGCTAGGTATGTTCACACGAACTAGCTCACCTAAACTCCTGTGAGAGGAAGAATTCTCCTCTATTGAATTCATGATGAAACGAAGGCTTGTCCGATTATTGAGAGGTCACAAGTTCAGAGATGAGATTCACACCCAGCTCCATCTAATTCCATATCCATTGTTCCTTCCACTACAACATAGCTACCTTGAGTCCAATCTGCACCAAGAGCAGCCAATTTGCTACTGGGCCAGTTTCTTCATTTTGGACATTCTACATGAATTAATTTATTATTTTTTTGCTGAAACTTATGAGAGTTTAAAAAAATGAACCTGACATGTTCATTCTAATTTCAATGAACGCATAGTTCAGGAGGGCAGACAACACATGCACAGACAATTCTGGTGCAAAGTATAAAATAATACCTTAACAAGAGGTACAAAATGCTAAGGCTCACCAGTTCTTTCATTGGCAGAAGGAAGTATAGCATTGTCACCTAAAAGAATTCAAAGTGAGCAGTCTTTTGATGGTGCACATTCCTTGGATGGAAATAGTGGCAATAAGTTTCTTATTAACTAACTACATTCTTTAAGGAAGGTGACAGTGACAATGAATGCCTTATAACTGACCACCAACTACAAATAGTGGACCTAATGATCATCCCAGTGACCCTGCTATATATTAGATAAAGGGCAGAGATCTGAAAGCATTATCAACATCATGTTACTTTCGTAAATCTTTGGCATTTATTTGCTCTTCTTATTACACAAGGCAGAAAGACCAAGGTACTTAGAGCTTAATGAAGCAAGGATAAATACCAGTGAAAAATTAAGGCTTTAAAAGCCAAGTTTGAAAATAGCCATTAGTTGTCCTAAAAATATTAGTAAGTTGAGTCTCAGTCATGGCAAACAAAGAATAAAGGAATTTACTCCACTCCTTGACATTTACTGAGAATCCAGGCAAGCAGCATCGTTTTGCTGGCAGAGACATCCACATTAAACATGCATTAGAAAACTGTTCAACTGTATAGGGCACCAGGAAGGATAAGAGATTCTGTACGAGGTTCAGACTGCACCCTGAATCAAACAAGACTCATTGCTAGTGATTCTCTACTACACTGTAAACTTCGCAGGGAGAACAAAGCAAAACTCATCACAATTATCACCAAATAGCCATATACTTATGTCTAAAATTTGCTAAAGACTCTTAAAAACTCAATCCTGAGAAACTCTTTCCATGATGAAATCTGTACTTTAAAATTTTATTTTGGTTAAAAATTATAAGAGAACAATTATATGTTTTTTTGAGGAGGTGATGAAGTAGAGTGACTAGGAAGGCAGGCTGCTAAGACAGAGGGTAGCGAATACAAGTAACTACACATTACTACTACCAGTGACTACAAGTTTTTCCAAAGGAAAAACCATCAATGACATCAGTGATTGGGAAAATGTGGTGCCAGATTTCAGACATAAGTTTAATACCACGATGATGATAACAGCCATCATTTCAGTCATGGTGTGTTTTATAACATCATAACTTGGACTCCTCCCATCTTTTTGTCACACCCCTATCCAATCCATCTGCAAAACTTATTTCACCTACAAAACACTGACTACTTCCACATCCACCTTAATGCAATCCATCACCATCTACTGCCTGGACTACTGTAACAGCTTTCCAAGTGACTCCCCACTTCCATGCCTACCCCTATAGTCTATTCTTAATACAGGACCCATAGTGATCCTGATAAAACAAGTTCAGATCATTTCCTGCATCTGCTCCAAATAGCGTCCTCCCATCTCAGAGGAAAAGGCAAATGGCCCTAAACAAGGTGGACCTCTGTTACTGCTCTGACCCCATCACCTCCTACCACTTTACTTTTTACTCACAGCACTCCCGTCCCAGTGGCCTCTTTACCATAGCTTTTCACACCAAGTATACTCCTGCCTTAGTGACTTCTCACTTGCGTTTGTTTCTACTTGAAACACACTTATCTGCATGACTCACATACTCACTCCATTCAAGTATCTGTCTAAATGTCACCTGATCAGTGATACTAACCACACCATTTGTAATATCCCACCTCCAGTCACTCTCTAAGTAATACTGTCCCCTATTGACAGATGAGAAACTAAAGCTCATGTCGTTAGTGAGTGAGAGTTAAATTTTAATCTCCAGATTATTTGACTCCAAAGACCAAGTTCTTTCCACCTCACCATCCTATTGGCTTAGAGTTGCCCAACAGACAGAGGTTCCTTGATTTTTAATGAAACTGTAGATTCCTGGAGCCAGGCAGATACTCTAGAAATGGCTTGGTTTCCATATAAATATAAGATGGGTGACTTATAAAATGAAATTTTTAATCAAAGCCTGGGAAAAATTGCATGTTGTTAAAAATTACAAGTTAGGATTTAATGAGGAAAAGTGTGAAATTGTGCCTCAGGTATAGTCCTTTTCAAGCCTGTTTTAAAAGAATATAAAAACTCATTCCCACTTAACGTTTATGTACAGATGCATCAATAATAGTTATAGCTTTATTTTTAAGTACACCAGCCTCAGGTTATCAAGACCATGGTTTAAGATTAACAGTTCAAACCCATGTCCCAGACACCTCTACCTTAGGGTGACTATGTGTCTGTGTGTTACTTCAAATGTTGAAGGGTGAAAGAGTCTCTTAAGAGTGAAAACTCTGAACCAAAATACATAAGGAATCAAGGAAAATTATATAACTAACACCATTGCTGTGAAAAATCTTCATGTGAGGATCCTCAAGGAAAAGTCTCCAGTCTCAGTCAATGGCAAATTTGGTTTAAGTAATGTCAAATACCTCAAGAATTTGGGTAGTTTTCTGGTCTTCACTATAACAAAATTTAATGTGTAATGGATTATACTCCTACATTCTTTCTTTTAATGTGCATTTAATAAGACCATTCTCCTATGATATAACTCCTCTGAGGCCCAATGCAATGAATATCTCTAATATTTGCATTTTATTCAGCTGTTCTGTTATTCTATAAATATAGGCTGAATTTCGAAATCCAAACTGCTTTCTAAAAGAAAGGTAAGAGAATGAGAAATAAAGAAATGGACCTTAGTATCTTTAAATAAAAAGAAAAGAGCAGAAAAGCTCTCTGAGTTTCCAAGTGGGCCGTAGAACATGCCGGCTGGAACAGCATAACTAGCGGGATAAGCTCCTAATCTTCTTCTAACTTAACTAAATAATAATTTAACAAAACTTCTATTCATTTACGTGTTTCAAACTTGAGTGCTATAGATCTGTGGGTCAAGTTCTTAAGACAACTCTGTGGAGTGAAAAATATGCAATGAAAGCAACAATCCAGATGTGTTTAACACAACCAGCCAAGTGACAGATTCAGGAGTGGTGGTGGTGGATGTACTCTACACAGCCCCTCTTCACACACAGGCATGCATGCAATATGAAGGTATGCAGTACTTTCATGTTTAAGTGATATATCTGGTAGGTGTCCAGCCTGAAGATCCAGAAAAATTTTAGGAAGTCATATATTCTAAGTCAATGGTGCTAGGAAGATATAGAAAGCTTTCCTGAGAGGGATATAGTGAAACCAAAGGGCTCAGGAATGAGTGACTAATTTGAACATCAGAGACTCTGACTATAACTCATGTGTAGGTCTCTCCAGCAATATTTACAACATGGCTAAATTAGGCAATCATTTCTAATTTCTTTTCCAAATGAGATCAGGGTTTGTTCTTCAATATAAAGAAACAAAAAGCAAATCAGACCTGGAAATGGATGCCATGAGCCAGCATGACCAAATCATGACATTCATTGTTTAATCAGTATGTGGTGGACTCAAGAAATGTACAAAATCAGACACATCCATCTTGTGAGGGCTGTCTTGCAAAGTAGTCACCTTGGGGATTATCCCCTGAGTCTTCTTTGGAGCTCTCCTTCAGGGGCAGTTTACAAACCATACACCAACGCACACACACCGCTTCATTACCTTATATCAGAGTTTGTTTTCACAGCTTTAAAACTGAAACCAATGGAGAGGACAGTAAAACGGGTGCACGTTTTGACAACATTGAGAATGTCTTCTCTGATGAGTTATACGCTGCTGAAAACAAATAATGAACCCCTAAACGACAAAGCAAATGATCCTTTCCCAAAAGTTGGGAGAACTTACTGGTAAATGGCCAAGGAGAGAAGAGATGTTGTCAGTCACGAAAATTATCACTCCATCTGTGCTCACTATTATCATAAAGCCATCTAATGACTAATGAAGAGAGAATAATAATGTAATTAAATAGTGGAACAATAATAAAATGATAGCTTTATTTCTAAATGCATAAATAATTATGATCACACACTGAAAGTGTATTGTGGTCCTTAAATATCAATAAAGCAGGCACAGACTTAATTAAAATTCCATTATTCTGCCTCCTACACAGAATCTACTTAACCTTAAGCATGAGACGTTTATCAAATGATGTGTCACTTAGACAAACAAATTTCAATGTATACCCAATTAACACAAAACTCTCCAACACAAGCTACGAAGATTCATTTCTGTGTGTAGGTTGTTTCATATTCAATTCAAAATTAATTTTAAAAACTGTAAGAATATCTTGGAGGGCATTTTCGTTTGTGGTTAGTTTAGTCATCTATTTATAAATATGGGTATTGCCATCACTTCCCTGCTATATAATGGATTAGATATCCAGACAAATGCCTCCTGGTAGAGAATACCTAAAATGATGATTAAAATATATTAAAACTTATATTTCAAAACAGGGCCAAGCTTCTGGTAAAGTAAGGGAAACGATCTGACATCAGAAATGACTAGAACATGAGAATTCAGAGGTAAGGGGTAACGGAGCTTGCATATGCCTTGGGAACATCTACACAACACTGATGGCATAGAGCTGGGGGGACAGAAAGCAAAGCTTGGGCCCGCACAAGGTCAGGGGTGAAATCAGAGACTCCTGCATAAAGCCAGGCCTCCCAAAGGGTAACACTCTCGGCAGACAAAATAGAAAGATCTTATCCAGCAAAGGAAGCCAGGGGATTCACAACCTGCCCATCCTGCCTCAGCTTCCACTCAGACTAGAAAAGGAAAAGAAAAACGAGTGTCATCTGGGAATTACAAACAGAAGCCTACACTCGCACAGATTCGGAGCTGGAATTCAGAAACTACCTGTGTAGCCCTCAACACTCCAAGCCTATTATTTACTTTCACATGGTCCTGACCCCAGATAGCTAGTAAAAAGAAGTTGAAATCATCTCTAGAGAATGATTTTAAAGCCCTCAAAGAATTCATGCAGATAAATTCCCAAATAACATGAGATTGTAATGAATGATTAACAAACAGGAAAAAATGAAACATCATGAACAAGAGGCAGTATAAATAATAAAATGCAAATCAGATTTTAGATGCGCAGATACTGGAAATATCAGGGACAGACTATAAAATAAGCATGCTTAATATGCTTAAATAAATTTTAAAGGGTATTGAAAATATAATGAAGGAGAAGAGACTCATAACTGACTAGGCAGATGTGAAAAATAATCAAACGAAATGTCTAGAAATAATATCATCAAAATAAAAACTCAATATGTAGGTTAAATAGCAAGTTAGAACATAGCTGGAAAGACAATTTTTGAACTGGAAGACAGAGCTGAAGAAGTGACTCAGACTGCAACACAAGGAGACAAAGGGATGGAAAATAAGAGAAATTAAATGACACAAAGAAGAGAGTGAAAAAGTGAACTAGACATTTCACACATGTTCACTTTATTCTCATAACAACTCTGTGAAACAGAGATATTTTACAGAGAAAGAAATCAAAGCTCAGAGATAGTAATTCTCTCAAGGATGCATAACGAGTAAGTGACAAAGGCACAATTCATATCCCTGTCTGTCTGACTCAAAAGAAAGACCATGGTCATTCGGGCTTTAGTTTGTGGCCTTTGAACTCAGTGAAACTTACCAGTTCCATTGGAGATAGAAACCATGAACATGTTTCCTCATGTCACTGAGGAAAAAATAAGGACTTAAAAGCCTTATTCAGTAGAGTCTAGCAACCTGTGTTGAATGACTCTACCAGATAATTACTTAACTTGACACTAAACTATAGAAAGAGTTGTTCATTTTTGAAGATCAGTGGGGTTCACTTGGCATAAGAAGCATCTGGGCAGCATGTTAGACATGAAGGCTCCTGGCCTTACCAGGATTGAGATTCTGATTCAGACAGTTTAAGGTGGGTCCCAGGAACCTGTATTTTTACCAAGCTCCCTAGGTAATTCTGAATGCATGGTCTCCTAGCCACACTTTGAAAAACCACTATTCTTTATCTTCTATTGCACGTATTCTACATATGAAGTAATCAAAGAACAAACTCCCTCTTACTTGTAGCATCATCTGGTTGAGATCTTCATAGCTATGACGTGATGGAATCCAATTAGATTTCTCTCTAGAGGCTTCTGGATTGACTTTGCCTTTTTAGAAAAAGGAAGAAAGGAAAAAAAACTGTTACATTAAAATGATTAGCTTATGGGTATTAGATTTTTCAAAGTTATAATTTTATGGAAAACACTCTCATGAGAAAGTGCTGAGTGCTAATGAAGGATCTGAAGTAGACTAACTAATTGCTTATAAATTATCATAAACAAAGAAGTGTTCAGAATTGAAAAAGACCTTGAAGATCATCCACCTGAATTTCTACTGATCTACATGATGACCTCTCTAACAACATTACGATTTTCAACCCCCAATTCTTTCCTTTTCTTGACTTCTTTAAGTCTTCTGAATTCTATCAAAACCCAGTATTCATAATATACCAGATAAGGTACAGGCTGTGTCGAATGCTCTAGGTGTATATTCAGATGTCTAAAATCTCCTCAATCCCTGGGTAAAATAAGGAATTCCATGATTTAGTTTCATCGAGTTAAGCTTTAGCAAGGGCCCTTAACTAGAAAATCTTTAAGTCATATCTTGTAACTCTCCAAAGCTGCTGACACTGTTCTATCTCTCACACATTCTTCAATGTTTTCTGGTTTTCCCATTGAGTAGTGTTCTGGCTCCTGTGCTCATTCAGAGACTTTGCTATCAACATCTGCCCCTTTCCACCTCCCTCAATCCCACCCACACTCCTAACTTCAGTAACTCAGGGACCTCACTAACACAGCCCTCCAGTCTCCAGTTATTTTAATGTATGCCAATAAACGTTCGTTTCTTCTCCTCACAAAAATGTTAGAGACCCATAAAACTTCGCTCCCTATTCAAAATGTTAAATCCTTTGACAAGGACAGCTCTGACAGCAGCACTTGCTTTCTTGGTGGGTAGGAGTCTCAGATCCTTTTCTATGAGTAGATGTGGATAACAAGGGAGCCAAGCATGAGTAGAACAGCTCCAGAACCCTCACTCAAGAGGGAATGAGAAGAGGGTGTATAACTACATGGGGAGTAGAAATAACATGAAAAATAAACCATGCCAATTGCACAACTGCCTCAAAATCAGTTTTCCTGACCACTGCCCCAGCCTGGAAACTCAATTCTGGTCACAGCTTCTCAAATACGGGAAACAACCCATGCCACTCTCCCATGGCTGATTTCTGAGGTCATTTCCCCATTGACTTTCAGCTCCACCTAGTGACTTTCATCTCCTGTACTCCCTACAAAGAAATAAAAAAGACAGAAGAGAGTCCATATATTGCCAGAAAATAAAGCCGATGTATTTTATAAAGCAACCATAAAATGCTTTTCTACCCATGAACATGTTCTTGTTTCGTTTCTAGGGTGGGCACCATACCCAATTCTTCACTAAAACCCCAGTGTACAGCATAGTACTTAACTCACAATAGGGACTTGGTAATTCTCATTATGATGAACCTCATTCATTCATTTATTTAACTAACATTTACTGTGCTCCTACTATGTATCTTTTAGAGGCTGATGATAGAGCACAAACAAGACAAATAAGGTGACTGTGCTTTTGTATCTTACAGACTAGTGGGGGAGACAGATAACCAATACAGAGAACATGGAACTGATCATTTCATATATCTTTAAGCACAGTAATTTCGACAGGGTGCTCAGCGAAGGCGAGTAATGACAGGAAGAGAGCCATGTGAAAACCTGGGAGCAAAGAAAGCATCTCAGGCAGAGGAAGCAGTAAGTACAAAGGGAGACAGGAGGTCAAAGGGGCTACTGTAGGGTGACCAAGGGATAGAGCAGTAGGAAATGAAGTCTGAGAGACGGGTAGGACCAGATTATGTAGGGTACATGGTAAGGAGTTGGCGATATTCTGAGTGGAACAGGACGTGCTTTTAAGCAGGAGAGTGACGTATGTTTTTAAAAGATCACTATGGTTGGTTGTGAAAAATAGGTCAAACTGGGGAACAAGAGTAGAAGCAAGCGAGTCTCGCTGGAAAGCTTCTCTGAAAGGAACAGATGATGATGGCCTGGATTAGGGTGGTACACCAAGGCTATGGAAGTGGGGAGAGTGAATGGATTTGAGATATATTTTAGAGGTAAAGCCAAAAGGATTTGCTGATGGATTGGTTGAGGGGGTGGAGGACACAAGAATGACATCTAGATTTTTATCTTGAGCAGCTAGAAGAATGGTGGTACCTGTTACTGAAATTGGGAGAACCAAGGCTGGGGGTGTGAGAGGCAATGGAGTGGAGAGGAATCAAGAGGTCCTGAATAGCCATGTTAACTTTCCTGTTAGATATCCAAGCAAAGAAGTCACAGAGGAAACTCTCTTGCTGATTTAATAATGAGTATGATTCTCAAGTATGGAGCTCAGGGAGGAGGTCAGCGCTGTAGATAGATTTAAAAAGTGGGGGGCATTGACATCCAGGTAGCCCTTCGAATTAAGGGGCTAGAAAATGAGTGTAGATATTGAAGAGAAAAGGTCCTAGGACTGAGCCCTGGGGCACATCAATGATTAGAAGTTGAAGAGGGAAATAGGGGATGCAAGAGAGAGAGAGAAGGAATGGCCAATGAGTTAGGAGAGAAACCAGAATCAAGTTATGCAGTTATCCTGGAAGCCAAGAGAAAAATGCTTCAAGAAGGAGGGAGTGGCCACCTGTCCAATGTTTTTGAAATATCAGGAAAGATGAGGACAGTTAAGGGACCAAAGAATTCAGCAATGTGAAGGCCACTGCTATTCCTGACAAAAGTAGTTGTCCTGGACTGGTGGGAGCTCCAGCCTCAGTGAAGTAGGTTGAGGAAAGAATGGGGCATGAGAAAGTGGACACAGGGTCTATACAATCACTTCAAGAAGCTTTGCTGTGAAGAGGGCACAGAAATAAGGCAACAGCTGAAGGTATCATCTGGTCAAGAAAATATTTTTTTAGGTAAGAGCTCTTTACAGCACGGTTACATGCTATGGGTATAACCTGCTCAGATGTTTTGAGTTAAATCTACTTAAATATTACAGGTACCGTTTTGACACCCTTGGGGCCCTGTTTGCCTTAGCAAAATTTATCATATGCCTTTAAGTGCCTAAGATACAGAAATTTGCATTGTTATTGCCCAGAATACTTCTACTAATTCTCATTTCCTTTTTCTACTTTTGCATGAACCTCAATAATATTTTCAGCATTGACTATAACAAACTTATGAATGGAGAGAAAATAAATAGCCATGTATCAGAAGGTGCCTCAGGAGATCATCTCGCCATTAATCCCTCCCAGAGATGTTTGAGGTAAAGGGAGAGACCCAGCTGTCCCACCCACAGCTATAAGGATGGGTCGGGGTGCTCAGTTCCAACCTCCATTCTTCTGTGAAAGGGCAGCAGCACTCTGCGATGTTTTAGCTTTGCGTCCTTTCGCAGGATAACCGTGACTTTGCAGCAGAGCACGTAGTTCTGTGAAGAAGGTCCTGACGCGGTCCTTCCCTTTATTTTCAGATGCATCAGGTGCATCCCTAATTGACAAAAAACAATCAAGGTTATTAATAATAAGGGTAGGGCTGGGAATTCAGAAGATGGATAATGGATGGGGAGAAATAAGAGAGAAAGGGAGATGTTAATGTCAACATCTGAGCAAAAATCTGGTCCCTTGATAACTCATAGAGCAACAAAAACTGTGAATATTAAAATAAGGAAATGAAAGCCAATCTCATCTCCCTCAGACTGTGAGGCCCTTGAGGGTATCTGTCTCCATGTCTCCCACACCAAAGCCCACACAGTGTCTGGCACAGTGGCCTATGAATTATATAAAATAAATCCAAAATAATTTGAATGTAATGGTGGGTCTTTGTTCCACCATATATTCTTACCTACTTTTTCAAGAGTACTTCTGATTAAATACAATTGTTTCTAAATGATCTATAATTATTCAAGAGGCTCTCTAAAAGCCAATGTTCCTTCTCAGAGAGAAGGCTGAGCAATGAAATGCTAATTGAGATTTTATTTTTCACCTTTAAAAAAACACAGACCATTCTGAAAAATCCTGACCAAAACTTTTTGATCAGTAGACTGGAATTTACTTTAGATTCTCGAACTGGAAAAATACGGTAATTTATCTTCTCAAATGTAAATGAATTTCAACTCTAGGCAAGCCAAGGCCTCCAAACAGGTTTCTCAACCGATCAGGAACTATAAAACCATTTATTCAGTGTCAGCTCTGGGCAGCCACTATGCAAAGCATGGAGGACACAGTTTGATGAGGGAGGCTGTCAGGACATAGGTAGTGTACACAGTATTATAATAGAGTTGGGGTTGGGGTTATGGAACACCCGCCAGAGAGATCACATTTCCCTTTGTGAGTCAGATTTCCCCGAGGAAGGAGAATTTTGCTAGATGTGAAATAAGAACGGAGGGCAGGGGAGAGGGCTTTGATAGAAATATCAGTTAGGAATTCATACCTCTTCTTTTTCTTTTTCCCGTCCTCATCCATTATTCAGTGCTGTAACAAAAAATTCTGAAATCAAGGTGGAGCCACATTTTACTAAGAAATCAATCTATGATGAATTACATAAAGCAATAAGACTAATGAAAATTCTCAACTGCATAGCACTTTTCCCTCAAGTAATGCCTACTTCTTTTAAAGATAGAATTTCACTAAATACCAATAACCTTCTCATACGTTATGTAGATGCTGAAGACTTGCTTTATTGTGAGATCCCCGATGAATGTCACAATAACATTACAAATGAATATATTTGAAAAAGTTACAAAAACACTCTGTGAAGCTACATAACTTAATCCCAAAGTCAAGTATTTGTAGGTTTAATTGCATACCCTTAGATTCCTTTAACTTCCACTGATTTCAAGAACACAGTGAAACAAAGACAGATGTACGTTGAAAGCTCCAGATCTAGCTACAATATCATGTCACAATAGACAAAAATCTGCATTTATCATTGATATCACAGAAATCCTCGGCATATGAAAATGACCTTGAAATCACCACAGTCCTCTCCTTTGGGCTGTATAATTAGACTCACACATCACCTCAAGGTCAAAACCTCAAGATAGAAGCCAATGACATTCAAATACATGTGTGTTAAATAAGAAGGAACCCTTAAAATATGGCAAACATCTTTAAATGCTCTCAAGGAAGTAAAAGAAAGCTCAGGGGTCAAACACTGGGAAGATCTTGAGAACAAGCTGGTTAGTACACCAACCTGTGATGCTGTGGGGATGGGGAAGCATAGCTATGCAACAAGGGAGCTTGGGCATTAAATGCCCTCTTTGGTGAAGGAGAGTCCAAGCAGGGAACTGAAACTAAAATTTACCGCCCCGTCCCTAGGTATAGCCCAGACTCCCAGGGGCTACAATTTCATTTAAAGAACTGTCCCACCAACAAAGGAAGAAAACAAGGAAGTTTGTCTGTCTCAGCATATTCTCGGGGTGGGAAAAAATGGGGTGTTATTAGACTGGGTAAACCTCAGGGTTCCAGGAGAAGCAAAGACAAACCCATTCTGAGAGAGACTCTCTAAAGCCAGGTTCCACAGAATTTCCACAGATAAGGCACCGGCTGAAGATGAGCTCACCATCCAAACTTAGAAAATACATAAGAAAACAATCTACAAAGGGAGAAATTAGGAGTTTGGGATTAACATATATGCATTACTATATATAAAATAGATAGCCAAAAGGACCTACTATATAGCACAGGGAACTGTACTCAGTATTTTGGAATAACCTATAAGGAAAATGAATCTGAGAAGAATATATATATATATATATATATATACACACACACATATATATAAACTGAGTCACTTTGTTGTACACCTGAAACTAACACAACATTGTAAATCAACCATACTTCAATAAAAAATAAAATAAAAGAAAGAAAGAAACCATATGCTAGAATTAGGACACACACATATACTCCCTTCCCCTCCAGCAGTATGAGATCTCCAAGAACTTCAGATAATTAAAATATCTGAAAGCCATTATAAAATAATTGTTTAAAAATATTTAAAACAAAATAGATGGTACTGAAAATATCGGAAAAGACCAGGTAATGTAAAAAAGAATAAAAGAGAAATTCTGTAAAGACATGTTCAATGAATTTAATTTCAAAAGGATGGATTAAGCAATATATTAAGACAAACCAGATGAGAAAATTAGTCAGTGAAATACAGATATGAGGAAATTTACCATATTGCCTTAACAGAGAGATAATGAAATGGAAAATATGAAACAAGAGGTTATGAAACATGAAGGACAGAATAGAAAGGCCTAATATATCTAATAGGAGTTCCATATGAAAAGACTAGCAAGAATGGGAGACAGGCAGTAAAGAGCCAATAGCTGAAATTTTTCCAGAATGTAAAATGCGACCCAATTTGGATAAACTAAAATAAAACCACATTTCAAAACATCATAGCAAAATTTCAGAACACACAAGACAGACAGCTAGGCCATTCTAGGCAATAAAACTGATCAATACCAAAGAATAGTATCATACAGACCATCTGCTCTGGCCCTAACGCAACTGCATTAGACATCAAGAATAAAAAGATAATATAAAATGCTCTACACTTGAATACTTAAAACAATAGCAACGACAACAACATTTCCTAAATAGCTTTAGAAATCAGAAAATATTCAGAACTGAGGATCTGCAAGAATACTACATATTAAAATGCACCTAAAGCAGTATCGAGGAATTTATATGCATAAATGCTTATCGGAAAATAAAAATAAAAGTAAATGAGCTAAACAGTCATCAAAACAAATTGTAAAAATAAGGGTAAAGCTAAAGAAAGGAGTAGCAAGGAAATAATAAACATAAGACCAAAAAAATGATGCAATAAAAAATAAAGATATAATAGACTTTTAAAATCTATTTCTAAAATAAAATTTTCCAAAAACATTGTTATAAACAGATCAAGAAATAAGGGAGAAGATACATTTTGGAATGAAAAATGCATACCTATGAATAAAAGAGATGGTAAAAGCAGTATTATCAACTTTGTGCCCACACATTTGGAAACAGAGACAGAATGGAGTTTTTCCTAGAAAAAAATGTATTTGACCCAAACCTATTTAATAATACAAGGAAAATTTGAATAAACCCTATAAATGTAAAGAAATTTAGTAATTAAAAATGTATCCACAGAATAACAACCTAACCAAACTCATACAAAAGAGCCCCAATGTTTTCACAGATGGATGCTTCCAAATATTTAAATAACAGGTATCTCCTATTACATGCAAATTATGCCAGAAAACAGATAAAGAGGGAAACTACCCACCCAACTCATTTTATAATGCTAGTATATTCTTTATACCAAACCAGAAAAGGGAAACTGGGAAGGGAAAATGGGAAAAAGGGAAAATGTTATAAGCCAATTTTATTTGTGATTCATATTCAAAATTCTAAATAAAATTATCAAACCCAAATCAACATACTATTTAAAAATTTGGACTAATTCCAGAAATACCAGGATAATTTCACATTAGAAAAAATATAATTCAACATATCAGACAAAAAGAGAAAAAGAATGTGATCACCTCAGTAGATGCAGAAAATGCATTTGATATAATTCAACATACATATATGACTTTAAAAAATTTTATTAACAGATTAGGTATAGACAGGAACTTTCTTAACCCAGTAAAGGGAATCAACTAAAAACATACTTAAAGGTGGAACATTAAAGATTTCTTTACATTCAGGAAAAAAAAACAAGAGTGGTTGCTAAAATATTTAATATATAGTGCTGAAGGTACAAACGAATGCATTAATATAAAAAAAAATAAAGTGAATTACTCTTGGAAAGGAAAAATAAAACTGTCCTCAGTCATGAATACTATAATTATCTACATAGAAAATCCAAGAGATTCTGCAATTTACTAGAAATAATTAAATAGTTCAGCAAGGTTACTGTATATAAGAAAAATATTTTAAAATTAATTTTGTTTCTATATACTGGCAACCAAAATTAGAAAATATTTTTAAAGATACAATAACAACCAAAATTTATAGGGACTACTGCTTATGGCCACAAAATAACTGATACGGGACTAGTCTTCTTACCGTGAACAACTAGGAAACTGGACAAATCATAGGAAATACCTATTTGGATACACTGTACAGTAGGCAGCTCAAGACTGTGATCACTGAGATAAGAACAAAAATGAGAGCAGCCCTACCTAAAGTTACATCCAGACCATGGTTCAGGGAGCAGAATCCTAAGCAGAGCACAGCAGTCTCACTAAAATTAGGAGACAGAAATAAGAGTTCAGGAAGGCCAAGATGGAGGGAATTTGTGGAGCAGAACACCAGAAAGAAAGAACCTGTGGGGGTCGGGGTGGGGTAGAATCCTCCAGAAATCTGAATACACATTCTCTTGAATCTTTGGCTGAATACTAAGCTTGCCTGTGCAAGGTGACACTCTACAAGACCAGTCAAAGAATAACTACCAGGAACAAATACAATAAATTCAAAACTAAATAACAATCACAGCTTACACATGGCTGGAAGTCATTTGAGTTTCATCCAGCAGAGTGTAGGAAAAAGACTGAGAGCTTTGGTATGGGGTAATATCAGGCAATCTAAAATATATGTAACTAGATTCCCAGAAGGGGCAAGAAAAATATTTGAATAATGGCCAATCTTTTTCCCATACTGGATGAAAAATATAAACTCATATATTCAAGCTCAATGAATCCAAGAAAATAAACACAATGAAAAACTTGCCAAGGCACATCATAAACAAATAGCTGAAAATCAATTACAAAGAGAAAATCTTAAAAGCAAACAGAAATAAAAGATACATTTAATACAGAGTAGGGAAGAATGTCCTCTGTCTGACTTCTCATCAGAATAACCCAAGCCAAAAGAAAATTAAACATCTTTAAAGTTCTGGGGGCAGAGATCAACCCAGAATTCTATATCCAGCAAAAATATACCCTTGAAAGAAATTGAAGGTAAAATAAAGACATCTTCAGATGAATAAAACCTGGAAGAAGTCAAGGCCAGCATACTAGCACTACCAGAAATGTTAAGGAAGGACTTCGGGTAGAAGGAAAAGGATGTCAGATAGAAACTCAGATCTATATAAAGAAATGAAAAGCACTGGAAATAATATATATGGGAATAAAAATAAATTTTTTATCTTTAATTTCTTTAAAAGATAACTGAAATAAAAGCAAAGAACTCTAAGCTTTATAATACATGTAGACATCAAACCTATGACAATAATAACATAGAAAACAGGAGGGTGGAAAACAAAAATCTGTTGCAAGGTTCTTACATTATACATGAAGTGGCACAATATTAATTCACAGAGACAGTAATAAATTAAAGATGTATACTATAAACTGCCTAGAGCAACAAATAAAACTCACCTGAGATATAGATTATAAATCAAAAGAGATAAAATGAAATACTAATTACTCACTACATCCAAAAGAAAGCAGAAAAAGACAAAGAAAACAAAGATCAAATGAGACAAACAGAAAACATATAGCAAGATGGTAGATTTAAACCTCACTGTATTAGTAATTATATTAACTGTCAGTGGACTAAAAGCACAAATGTAAAGCCTAGGATTGTTAAAACTGGGTATAAAAGTAAGACCAAACCATCTTGTCTACAGGATACTCACTTTAATTATAAAGACCCAGATAGCTTGCAAGTAAAAGAATAGAAACATATATGCTATGTAACCCTAATGATGTAAAGCTTGAGTGGCTAATTAGTATCAAAGACTCCAGGTAAGGAATGGTCCTAGAGAAAAAGATTGACCTGACTCCTTTATCATTTTCATAATGATAAAGGAGTCAATCAAGAAGACAAAACAATCCCAAATAGGTATACACCTAATTATAAAGTTTCAAAGTGAAGTAAGAACTGAAAGAAGAAATAAACAAACCCACAATTACAGCTGGTGAGTTCACTCTCTTCTATCAGTAATCAGTAGAACAAGTAAACAGAAAATAAGTAAGAATATTGAAGACTTACTATAGTGCCAACAAACTTGGCCCCATTTGTTGACAAAATACTACACCCAGCAACTGTAAAACACACATTTACCATTCAATTTGTAACAGAAATAGTGATTCAAAATGTGCTGAGCCATAAGACCAGTTTTAGTAAATTTAAAGCATTAAAATCATACAGATTATGTTCTCTAACGAAAACAATTAAATTACAAATCAATAGTAGGGCTTCCCTGGTGGAGCAGTGGTTGAAAATCTGCCTGCCAATGCAGGGAACACAGGTTTGATCCCCGGTCTGGGAAGATCCCACATGTCGCGGAGCAACTAAGCCCATGTGCCACAATACTGAGCCTGTGCTCTAGAGCCTGCGAGCCACAACTACTGAGCCCACGTGCTGCAACTACTGAAGCCCATGCACCTAGACCCTGCGCTCCACAACAGAAGCCACCACAGTAAGAAGCCCATGCACCACAATGAAGAGTAGCCCCCGTTCACCACAACTAAAGAAAGCCCACGTGCAGCAACGAAGACCCAGCGCAGCAAAAAATAAATAAATAAATTTATAAAAACAAACAAAAAAAGGAAATCAATAATAAATAAATAAATCTCTGGAAAACCCCCAAATATCTGGAAATTAAACAATATACTTCTAAATCATTTCTGAGTCAAAGAAGAAACCTTTGGAAAAGGTTGAAACAAAGAAAATTAGACAATATTTCTAACTGAATGATAATATTAACTTTTAATTCCCCAAACTTCAATAATCTAATTGTAATGTATTAAAATTGCATTATGCATATTTATGGTGTCATATATTTCCATCAAGAAAAGTCAAATCGAGGCTTCCAGGAAGATGGCGGAGGAGTAGGACGTGGAGATTGCCTTCCTCCCCACAGATACACCAGAAATACATTTACACATGGAGCAACTCCTGCAGAACACCTACTGAACGCTGGCAGAAGACCTCAAACCTCCCTAAAGGCAAGAAACCCCCCACATACCTGGGTAGGGCAAAAGAAAAAAGAATAAACAGAGACAAGAGGATAGGGACAGGACCTGCACCAGTGGGAGGGAGCTGTGAAGGGGGAAAGGTTTCCACACACTAGGAAGCCCCTTCGCTGGCGGAGACTGCGGGTGGCGGAGAGGGAAAGCTTCGGAGCCGCGGAGGAGAGCACAGCAACAGGGGTGCAGGAGGCAAAGTGGAGGGGTTCCCGCACAGAGGATCGGTGCCAACCAGCACCCACCAGCCCGAGAGGCTTGTCTGCTCACCCGCTGGGGCGGGCGGGGCTGGGACCTGAGGCTCGGGCTTCAGTCAGAGCGCCGGGAGAGGACTGGGGTTGGAGGTGTGAACACAGCCTGCAGGGGTTTAGTGCACCATGGCTAGCCGGGAGGGAGTCCGGGGAAAAGTCTGGACCTGCCGAAGAGGCAAGAGACTTTTTCTGCCCTCTTTGTTTCCTGGTGCGCGAGGAAAGGGGATTAAGAGTGCTGCTTAAAGGAGCTCCAGAGACGGGCGCGAGCCGCGAATAACAGCGCGGACCCCAGAGACCACCATGAGACACTAAGGCTGCTGCTGCCACCACCAAGAAGCCTGTGGGCGAGCACAGGTCACTATCCACACCCCCCTTATGGGGAACCTGTGCAACCCGCCACTGCCAGAGTCCTGGGATCCAGGGACAACTCCCCCGGGAGAACGCATGGCGTGCCTCAGGCTGGTGCAACATCACTACGGCCTCTGCTGCCGCAGGCCCGCCCCGCACTCTGTGCCCCTCCCTCCCCCTGGCCTGAGTGAGACAGAGCCCCCGAATCGGCAGCTCCTTTAACCCCGTCCTGTCTGAGCGAAGAACAGAGGCCCTCCGGAGACCTACACACAGAGGCGGGGCCAAATCCAAAGCTGAGCCCCTGGGAGCTGTGAGAACAAAGAAGAGAAAGGGAAATCTCTCCCAGCAGCCTCAGGAGCAGCAGATTAAAGCTCCACAATCAACTTGATGTACCCTGCATCTGTGGAATATGTGAATAGACAACGAATCATCCCAAATTGAGGAGGTGGACTTTGAGAGAAAGATTTATGATTTTTTCCCCTTTTCCTCTTTTTGTGAGTGTGTATGTATATGCTTCTGTGTGAGATTTTGTCTGTATAGCTTTGCTTCCACCATTTGTCCGAGAGTTCTATCCGTCCGTTTTGTTTTGTTTTGTTTTTAATTTTTTTCTTAATAATTACTTTTTATTTTAATAACTTTATTTTCTTTTATCTTCGTTCTTTCTTTCCTTCCTTCCCTCCTTTAGACAACGAATCATCCCAAATTGAGGAGGTGGACTTTGAGAGCAAGATTTATGATTTTGTCCCCTTTTTCTCTTTTTTGAGTGTGTATGTGTATGCTTCTGTGTGAGATTTTGTCTGTATAGCTTTGCTTCCACCATTTGTCCTAGGGTTCTATCCATCTGTTTTTTTTCTCTTAAACATTACTTTTTATTTTAATAACTTTATTATATTTTATCTTATTTTATTTTACTTTATCTTCTGGCTTTCTTTTTTTCCTTCCTTCCCTCCTTCCTTCCTTCCCCCCTCCCTCCTTCCCTCCATCCCTATTTTCTTTCCTTCTTTCTTTCTTTCTACTTCTACTAAACCTTTCTTTCTATTTTTTCTCCCTTTTATTCTGAGCCGTGTGGATGAAAGGCTCTTGGTGCTGCAGCCAGGAGTCAGTGCTATGCCTCTGAGGTGGGAGAGCCAACTGCAGGACACTGGTCCACAAGAGACCTCCCAGCTCCACATAATATCAAATGGTGAAAATCTCCCAGAGATTTCCAACTCAACACCAGCACCCAGCTTCACTCAACGACCAGCAAGCTACAGTGCTGGACATCCTGTGCCAAACAACTAGCAAGACAGGAACACAAGCCCACCCATTAGCAGAGAGGCTGCCTAAAATCGTAATAAGTCCACAGACACTCCAAAACACACCAGCAGACGTGGACCTGCCCACCAGAAAGACAAGATCCAAACTCATCCACCTGAACACGAGCACTAGTCCCATCCACCAGGAAGCCTACACAACCCACTGAAACAACCCTAGCCACTGGGGACAGACACCAAAAACAACAGGAACTACGAATCTGCAGCCTGCAAAAAGGAGACCCCAAACACAGTAAGATAAGCAAAATGAGAAGACAAAAAACACACAGCAGATGAAGGAGCAAGATAGAAACCCACCAGACCTAACAAATGAAGAGGAAATAGGCAGTCTACCTGAAAAAGAATTCAGAATAATGATAGTAAAGATGATCCAAAATCTTGGAAATAGAATAGAAAAAATGCAAGAAATATTTAAAAAGGACCTAGAAGAACTAAAGATGAAACAAACTAATGAACACCACAATAAATGAAATGATAATAACTCTAGATGGGATCAATAGCAGAGTAACTGAGGCAGAAGAACGGATAAGTGACCTGGAAGATAAAATACTGGAAATAACTACTGCAGAGCAGAATAAAGAAAAAAGAATGAAAAGAACTGAGGACAGTCTCAGAGACCTCTGGGACAACATTAAACGCACCAACATTCGAATTATAGGGGTTCCAGAAGAAGAAGAGAAAAAGAAAGGGACTGAGAAAATATTTGAATAGATTATAGTTGAAAACTTCTCTAATATGGGAAAGGAAATAGTTAATCAAGTCCAGGAAGCACAGAGAGTCCCATACAGGATAAATCTAAGGAGATATACGCCAAGGAGAAATACGCCAAGACACATATTAATCAAACTGTCAAAAATTAAATACAAAGAAAACATATTAAAAGCAGCAAGGGAAAAACAATAAATAACACACAAGGGAATCCCCTTAAGGTTAACAGCTGGACTTTCAGCAGAAACTCTGCAAGCCAGGAGGGACTGGCAGGACATATTTAAAGTGATGAAGGAGAAAAACCTGCAACCAAGATTAATCTACCCAGCAAGGATCTCATTCAGATTTGATGGAGAAATTAAAATCCTTACAGACAAACAAAAGCTGAAAGAGTTCAGCACCACCAAACCAGCTCTACAACAACTGCTAAAGGAACTTCTCTAGGCAAGAAACACAAGACAAGGAAAAGATCTACAATAACAAACCCAAAACAATTAAGAAAATGGGAATAGGAACATACATATTGATAATTACTTTAAATGTGAATGGACTAAATGCTCCCACCAAAAGACACAGATTGGCTGAATGGATACAAAAACAAGACCCATATATATGCTGTCTACAAGAGACCCACTTCAGACCTAGAGACACATACAGACTGAAAGTGAGGGGATGGAAAAAGATATTCCATGCAAATGGAAACCAAAAGAAAGCTGGAGTAGCAATTCTCATATCAGACAAAATAGACTTTAAAATAAAGACTATTAGAAGAGACAAAGAAGGACACTACATAATGATCAAGGGATCGATCCAAGAAGAAGATATAACAATTGTAAATATTTATGCACCCAACATAGGAGCACCTCAATACATAAGGCAAATACTAACAGCCATAAAAGGGGAAATCGACAGTAACACATTCATAGTAGGGGACTTTGATACCCCACTTTCACCAATGGACAGATCATCCAAAATGAAAATAAATAAGGAAACACAAGTTTCAAATGATACATTAAACAAGAGGGCCTTAACTGATATTTATAGGACATTCCATCCAAAAACAACAGAATACACTTTTTTCTCAAGTGCTCATGGAACATTCCCCAGGATAGATCATATCTTGGGTCACAAATCAAGCCTTGGTAAATTTAAGAAAATTGAAATTGTATCAAGTATCTTTTCTGACCACAACGCTATGAGACTAGATATCAATTACAGGAAAATATCTGTAAAAAATACAAGCACATGGAGGCTAAACAATACACTACTTAATAACGAAGTGATCACTGAAGAAATCAAAAAATACCTAGAAACAAATGACAATGGAGACACGACGACCCAAAATCTATGGGATGCAGAAAAAGCAGTTCTAAGAGGGAAGCTTATAGCAATACAATCCTACCTTAAGAAACAGGAAACATCTCGAATAAACAAACTAACCTTACACCTAAAGCAATTAGAGAATGAAGAACAAAAAAGCCCCAAAGGCAGCAGAAGGAAGGAATCATAAAAATCATATCAGAAATAAAGGGAAAAGATATGAAGGAAACAATAGCAAAGATCAAGAAAACTAAAAGCTGGTTCTTTGAGAAGATAAACAAAACTGATAAACCATTAGCCAGACTCATCAAGAAAAAAAGGGAGAAGACTCAAATCAATAGAATTAGAAATGAAAAAGGAGAAGGAACAACTGACACTGCAGAAATACACAGGATCATGAGAGATTACTACAAGCAACTCTATGCCAATCAAATGGACAAGCTGAAAGAAATGGACAAATTCTTAGAAATGCACAACCTGCCAAGACGGAACCAGGAAGAAATATATGAACAGAGCAATCACAAGCACTGAAATTGAAACTGTGATTAAAAATCTTCCAACAAACAAAAGCCCAGGACCAGATGGCTTCACAGGCGAATTCTATCAAACATTTAGAGAAGCGCTAACACCTATCCTTCTCAAACTCTTCCAAAATACAGCAGAGGAAGGAACACTCCCAAATTCATTCTACGAGGCCACCATCACCCTGATACCAAAACCAGACAAGGATGTCACAAAGAAAGAAGACTACAGGCCAATATCACTGATGAACATAGATGCAAAAATCCTCAACAACACACTAGCAAACAGAACCCAACAGCACATTAAACAGATCATACACCATGATCAAGTGGGGTTTATCCCAGGAATGCAAGGATTCTTCAATATATGCAAATCAATCAACGTGATACACCGTATTAACAAATTGAAGGAGAAAAACCATATGATCATCTCAATAGATGCAGAGAAAGCTTTCGACAAAATTCAACATCCATTTATGATAAAATCCCTGCAGAAAGTAGGCATAGAAGGAACTTTCCTCAACATAATAAAGGCCATATATGACAAACCCACAGCCAACATCATCCTCAATGGTGAAAAACTGAAAGCATTTCCACTAAGATCAGGAACAAGACAAGGTTGCCCACTATCACCACTCTTACTCAACATAGTTTCGGAAGTTTTAGCCACAGCAATCAGAGAAGAAAAGGAAATAAAAAGAATACAAATCGGAGAAGAAGAAGTAAAGCTGTCACTGTTTGCAGATGACATGATACTATACATAGAGAATCCTAAAGATGCTACCAGAAAACTACTAGAGCTAATCAATGAATTTGGTAAAGGAGCAGGATACAAAATTAATGTACAGAAATCTCTGGCATTCCTATACACTAATGATGAAAAATCTGAAAGCACAATCAAGAAAACACTCCCATTTACCACTGCAACAAAAAGAATAAAATATCTAGGAATAAACCTACCTAAGGAGACAAAAGACCTGTATGCAGAAAATTACAAGACAGTGATGAAAGAAATTAAAGATGATAGAAATAGATGGAGAGATATACCATGTTCTTGGATTGGAAGAATCAACATTGCGAAAATGACTCTACTACCCAAAGCAATCTACATATTCAATGCAATCCCTATCAAACTACCACTGGCATTTTTCACAAAACTAGACCAAAAAATTTCACAATTTGTATGGAAACACAAAGACCCTGGACAGCCAAAGCAATCTTGAGAACAAAAAACAGCTGGAGGAATCAGGCTCCCTGACTTCAGACTATACTACAAAGCTACAGTAATCAAGACAGTATGGTACTGGCACGAAAACAGAAAGATAGATCAATGGAACAGGATAGAACGCCCAGAGATATACCCACGCACATATGGTCACCTTATCTTTGATAAAGGAGGCAGGAATGTACAGTGGAGAAAGGACAGCCTCTTCAATAAGTGGTTCTGGGAAAACGGGACAGGTACATGTAAAAGTATGAGATTAGATCACTCCCTAACACCATACACAAAAATAAGCTCAAAATGGATTAAAGACCTCAATGTAACGCCAGAAACTATCAAACTCTTAGAGGAAAACATAGGTAGAACACTCTATGACATAAATCACAGCAAGATCCTTTTTGACCCACCTCCTAGAGAAAAGGAAATAAAAATAAACAAATAGGACCTAATGAAACTTCAAAGCTTTTGCACAGCAAAGGAAACCATAAACAAGACCAAAAGACAACCCTCTGAATGGGAGAAAATATTTGCAAATGAAGCAACTGACAAAGGATTAATCTCTGAAATTTATCAGCAGCTCATGCAGCTTAATAACAAAAAAACAACCCCATCCAAAAATGGGCAGAAGACCTAAATAGACATTTCTCCAAAGAAGATATACAGACTGCCAACAAACACATGAAAGAATGCTCAACATCACTAATCATTAGTGAAATGGAAATCAAAACTACAATGAGATATCATCTCACACCGGTCAGAATGGCCATCATCAAAAAATCTAAAAACAATAAATGCTGGAGTGGGTGTGGAGTAAAGGGAACCTTCTTGCACTGTTGGTGGGAATATAAATTGATACAGCCACTGTGGAGAACAGTATGGAGATTCCTTAAAAACTACAAATAGAACTACCATAAGACCGAGCAATCCCACTACTGGGCATATACCCTGAGAAAACCATAATTCAAAAAGAGTCATGTACCACAATGTTCATTGCAGCTCTATTTACAATAGCCAGGAGATGGAAACAACCTAAGTGTCCATCATCGGATGAATGGATAAAGAAGATGTGGCACATATATACAATAGAATATTACTCAGCCATAAAAACAAATGAAATTGAGCTATTTGTAATGAGGTCGATAGACCTATAGTCTGTCATACAGAGTGAAGTAAGTCAGAAAGAGAGTGACAAATACCGTATGCTAACACATATATATGGAATTTAAGGGGAAAAATGTCATGAAGAACGTAGGGGTAAGACAGGAATAAAGACACAGACCTACTAGAGAATGGACTTGAGGATATGGGGAGGGGGAAGGGTAAGCTGTGACAAAGCGAGAGAGAGGCATGGACATATATACACTACCAAACGTAAGGTAGTTAGCTAGTGGGAAGCAGCCGCATAGCACAGGGAGATCAGCTGGGTGCTTTGTGACCGCCTGGAGGGGTGGGATAGGGAGGGTGGGAGGGAGGGAGACACAAGAGGGAAGAGATATGGGAACGTATGTATATGTATAACTGATTCACTTTGTTATAAAGCAGAAACTAACACACCATTGTAAAGCAAATATACTCCAATAAAGATGTTAAAAAAGTTAAAATAAAAAAATAAAGTACAAAAAAAGTCAAATCTATATAATTGCTCAAATCACTTTTTCATGTTCTAAAATTACATTTATGTTTCTTCATATAGAAACTATATAGTGCTTAGTAGTTAATTTAACAAAAATGAGCAAAATTATTTCACAGAAAATAATGTCTTTATTGATGAATATAAAAGAAGTTCTAAATGAATGGAAAGGTAGGTCATATCCCTGGACAGAAGTACCACTATTGTAACTTTATCACATCTCCCCAACTAATCTACAAATTAACGTAACTGATCAAAACTCAGTAGATATTTTGATTTGGGTTTGGTTTTCTATATAACTTCAAAATTACAAAATTCCCATGGAAAGCAAAAAGTCAGAAATATCCAGAATAATTTTGAAGAACAACAATGTACAAGGATGTTCTCTACTAGACATCAAGGATTCTTGTAAAGCTATATAGTGCTTAGGTAAATGGATAATGGTGCAAAGCATTAAGTAGAGAAAAACGGGACAGAAGAGACTCATTAGGAACAGATCGGTGCATAAACTGAAATTTGATTTGTGACAAAAGAAGCATTATAATTTTGAAATTTCTACCATGGAGTGTGTGTGTGTGTGTGTGTGTGTGTGTTTTAATATAGTCCTTTCTGTATACTGAGGCAACAAAATTTGTTTACAAGCTATTTAAATACAAGCATCATGCCTTATATGTCTTTGCTATTTCCAACAGCTCCCAGCTCTACACAGAGAAGACATTCAAAACACACCACTAAATTCTCTTGCCAGAATCTCCAAATAAATTCTCAGATTATATAAAGTATAAGGGGCAGGATTCGATACTGGCTCCACCATTGATTAGGCAAGTTAAACTAAGTTTCAATCTCCTTGTTTGGAAAACGGGGATAATAATGGTACCCACTTTCATAGGCTTGTTGTAAAGGTTAAATGAGTATGTAAATTACTTTGGCATAGTGGTAAATGCTGAGTACTAAATAAATGTTAATCATTATTTTTAAAAAGCTCACACCACTAAATATCTGACGACTTTCCTTATCCATTGGACAGGGTCAGCACAGACACCTGTTAATTACTGGCTTGTTCCACTCAGTAATTCACTCTAAAACAAAGACTTAAAAACTTACACGGGGTAGGGGGGGCGGGAGGAGGGAGAACATACAAAGACTGAAAAAAGAATATAGTTAATTAAAAGTTCTCAGGCCAAAAGTAGCCAGCCTTCCTATGCAAAGTAACAATTATTTCATTCAAAATAGCAGAGTGTGAGTGCCTTTTTCCAAAATCAATGGGAAATAACCTAAAATCTCATCAAATTTTATTACTAAAGTATAATATAAAGGTCAAAATTCAAGCAGGTCATGCTTGCAAAGATTTCTTCTTTTGGGAAGGCAAGGCACTTTCAATTTTCTGGTGTGTGTGTGTGTGTGTGTGCGTGCGTGTACATGCACATACACACATATTTTTAGCTCACAAGAAAGCACACTGAATAGACGGGTTATGATTAGCTCTCTGTGGTTGAGAATCACTTATGCAGATACTTTCTAGTGTGACAATTATGATGGCATAGGTTATCAATGTTCTGTTTGGATAAAATTCACAGTCAAAGGAATCTTCACTCAGTTTCTCAGTCTCATACCTGCCAGAACAAAATAAATTAGCATACTCACAGTTCAGACTCCGTGGCAGTATTCACCTCTGGATGATCAAATCTGGGCTTCTGCTGCTAATGCTCTTGAAAACATATTGCAGGGGCCATGTCTGGGGCCTATGTGACACACATAATATGTGCCATCAACTCCCAGTATAAATAGTTCAGGACTAAATGACACTAAAAGTTTAATCCTGAATTAGAATCAAAGTGAACATATCCTGAGAACTATTGCAGGACTCAGCTAGTCCCCGTGTGTGTTCAATCTTCCATCATCCCTGGACTGCTTTCAAGAGTCTCAGAGTTGCTACACTCTGCAGTTGCCAAAGCAGAGAAAACAGGCTAATGAGCAACAGAGTAGCAAGAGCATGACTTTCTCTGGGTGCAAACCTAGGGCAGCAGAAAGCCTTGGAACAAAGACTGCAACACTGTAATGTAAGGAATTTACTTACATATCTCAGGGCTGATGACCTTTCCAACAAATTCTCCCCCAATTCAGATAGATACAGGAACTCAGCCACCTTTGCCTGTTCTGCTTGAGGATTTATACATTTGAATTTTAATGAAGTTCCATGTGAAATATCTACAATTGTTGCATTCTGCAATTTGAAATAGAGTAACATTTTCCCAGGACTAGGAGTCCAAGCTCTCTTTATCCTTCTCCTCCCAAGATTACATTCCTTGTTTCATGGCAATTCTGTGACACTCCCCAGTAGATTTTTCATATTTTTTAATCAATGCAGAGTCCACTGGAAAGCATGTTTGTGAAGAATCAGTATTATGAAAAAATAATTGTTATAGTATTAGCTTGAAAAGATAACAATATTGTATATACTATATCAGCCCAATCATTTAAAGCATGATATACGAATGAAGAAATAAAATACTGTGTATAAACAGGACTAGGGGACAAAAACATTCAGAGGTGTCTTTGGGTGATGGAACTTTGGAAGGTTAAAACTTTTTTTGCATGTTTAAAGTTTGCTCTAATTAGTATGTGTGGCATTCAAAATTAAGAAACACCCTCTCAAAAATAATATGAGAGCGAGTGTTGAACAGTGAAGAGTCTGGGCTTTGGAATCAACTGGACCTGGGTTCAAATTCCAATTCTACCTCTTTATAATTGTGTGACCTTTGGTGAGTTCCTTAACCTTTATGAGTCTCGAGTATCTCAACTGTAAAATCTGGATTACAATACTTACATGTCAAGGTTTTTATAAGAATTAAGTTGATATATATATAAAGTGGCACATGGTAGCCACTCAATAAGTTGTAGCTTTAATTAGAGGTATTAGCAGCAGGATAAAATCTACAGGACTGGGACTTCCCTGGTGGTCCAGTGGTTAAGACTTCCACTACAGGGGGCACGGATTCAATCTTGGTCGGGGAAAAAAAAGAAAGAAAGAAATCTAAAGGACTGTGAAGAAGTTCCATTCTTCTCAGAGAGGGAAGCAATGGCAAAAAATTGGCAATACAGGGAGGTTTCTTGTTGCCACTTGTTGGGGCAAGAAGGAGAGAACCTTGAGATCAAGCTGGGTAAATCTAACATGTCATGGACAAGTGGTGTCTCAGGTCTGGGTATAGAGTCAGGGCATCAGGACACCTAATGGATGTCCTTGTCATCAGCAACGTGAGGTGGAAGAGCCTGACTCTGCAGGGGTATCAAGCTGCACAGAAGCCTCATTTCCTCCTGCAGTGTGCAGCTGCCCATCTTTAGGAATGGAGGCGGGGATGAACAGATTGACCCTTGCTTGGAGTTCTTCTGGGCACCAAGGAGGACAAGAGGCACTAAAGATATAGGCCAGAAAAAGTACTTGAAGTCTTGGACCATAATGTAAAGATTAACTAAGTAAAGAAGTTGTGGGCAGGGATGGGGGAGGTTCCCTGAGGAAAAAGGACAGCAGTCAAGTGGCTGGAATGAATTAGAAGAGGGAGATGAGCAAGGGTACTAAACGTATCACAGAAAGGGCAATGGAAGAAGAGGAGGTTAGGGGCGTCACTGGGGAGAATTAGCGGAAAATGTCACCAGCGGTTCTGGTAATACCAAATGCAATCATGAAAAATATTGTTTTTCACAGAGAGAGAGGGAGAGAGCGACCACATCTTTACCTTTCCACATCCTCAAAGGGGCTGAAGCTAACTAGGAAGTGCCGTATCACCAAGGAAAACTGCCCTCTCTGTGGGGCTGCCTGAATTCCAGGCAGTCGCTGGGAGGCCTCGTGAGCTAGTCAAGCAGATTTAGTCCTATTTCAGCAGCAGCCAGAACTGTGCTGAGCCTCGTCCACCCAGCCCCCTGCCAGTCTGTCAGTCAGCTCAGCCAGCCTGACAGACAAGGAAGCCCCTGTGGCCTCCTCCACACAATAATGGCAAGAAAGTGTTTGGCTCGAGTAAACATCATTTTAAATATTTATATGGAATTTTTAAAGAAAACCAGAGAGGGTCTGAAGAAAAGCAGAATATAGGGGTGAATGCATCTTTGACTATTACTGTGGTTAGAACATTTGTTTATTTTCAAGTAAAAAACTCAAAGTATTTAAAATGACATTGTAGAAGACAATCACGCCACGTATTTGGAGTTATAAAATTTGCTGTGCATCATCAGGGATCAACTCTGTCTTTATACAGAGAGACACACACGTTTTTCTATAAACAATTGCTCAAGAAAAGGGGTCTTTAAAATCTCAGTAGGATGCTGGCTTATTTTTTTTTAAGTTGATAGGAAAAAATGCATGATGGCATGCTTCATCAATTTGAAGTCATCTACTCTCACTCATATAAGGTTTATTAAAGATATTTAATCAGCAAGGAAGGGTGAAATATTTACAATTCTTATGTAGACAGTAATGATGTTAAATGTGTATGGCATAAATATATCAACTAAGTCAGTGGGATTTTCCAATGTATTTTCAATCAAGATGTTCTTCAAAAATAACAACTCTGGAGGAACTTCAAGATGGCAGAAGAGTAAGACGTAGAGATCACCTTCCTCTCCACAAATACATCAGAAATATATCTACATGTGGAACAACTCCTACAGAACACCTACTGAACACTGGCAGAAGACCTCAGACCCCCCAAAAGGCAAGAAACTCCCCACGTACCTCGGTAGGGCAAAAGAAAAAACAGAGACAAAAGTATAGGGATGGGACCTGCACCAGTGGGAGGGAGCTATGAAGGAGGAAAGGTTTCCACACACTAGGAAGCCCCTTTGCGGGCAGAGACTGTGGGTGGTGGAGGGGGGAAGCTTCGGAGCCATGGAGGAGAGCACAGCAACAGGGGTGCGGAGGGCAAAGCGGAGAGATTCCCGCACAGAAGATCGGTGCCGACCGGCACTCACCAGCCCGAGAGGCTTGTCTGCTCACCTGCCAGGGCGGGCGGGGCTGCGAGCTGAGGCTCGGGCTTCGGAGGTCGGATCACAGGGAGAGGACAGGGGTTGGCGGCGTGAACACAGCCTGAAGGGGGCTAGTGCACCACGGCTAGCCAGGAGGGAGTCTGGGACAAAGTCTGGACCTGCCGAAGAGGCAACAGACTTTTTCTTGCCTCTGTTTCCTGGTGCACAAGGAGAGGGGATTAAGAGCGCTGCTTAAAGGAGCTCCAGAGATGGGTGTGAGCCGCGGCTAAAAGCACGGACCCCAGAGATGGGCAGGAGACGCTAAGGCTGCTGCTGCCGCCCCCAAGAAGCCTGTGTGCGAGCACAGGTCACTATCCACACCCCCCTTCCAGGGAGCCTGTGCAGCCCACCACTGCCAGGGTCCCGGGATCCAGGGACAACTCCCCCAGGGAGAATGCACGGCGCGCCTCAGGCTGGTACAACGTCACGCCGGCCTCTGCCGCCGCAGGTCCGCCCCACACTCCGTGCCCCTCCCTCATCCCCGGCCTGAGTGAGCCAGAGCCCCCTAATCAGCTGCTCCTTTAACCCAGTCCTGTCTGACACAAGAACAGATGCCCGAAGGCAACCTACACGCAGAGGCGGGGCCAAATCCAAAGCTGAACCCTGGGAGCTGTGCGAACAAAGAAGAGAAAGGGAAATCTCTCCCAGCAGCCTCAGGGGCAGCGGATTAAAGCTCCACAATCAACCTGATGTACCCCGCATCTGTGGAATACCTGAATAGACAACAAATCATCCCAAATTGAGGAGGTGGACTTTGAGAGCAAGATTTATGATTTTTTCCCCTTTTCCTCTTTTTGTGAGTGTGTATGTGTATGCTTCTGTGTGAGATTTTGTCTCTATAGCTTTGCTTTTACCATTTGGCCTAGGGCTCTGTCTGTCCGTCTTTTGTTTGTTTGTTTTGGTTTGGTTTGGTTTTTGGTTTTTTTAGTATAGTTTATAACGCTCGTTATCATTTGTGGATTTGTTTTGTGGTTTGGATGTTGTCTTCTTTATTTCTTTCTTTTTCTAATTACTTTTAAAAATTACTTTTTATTTTAATAACTTTATTTTATTTTATTTTATCTTCTTCGTTCTTTCTTTCTTTCTTTCTTTTTTTCTCCCTTTTATTCTAAGCCGTGTAGATGACAGGCTCTAGGTGCTCCAGCCAGGTGTCAGGGCTGTGCCTCTGAGGTGGGAGAGCCAAGTTCAGGACACTGGCCCACAAGAGAACTCCCAGCTCCAGGTAATATCAAAAGGCGAAAATCTTCCAGAGATCTCCATATCAACACCAAGACCCAGCTCCACTCAACGACCATCAAGCTACAGTGCTGGACACCCTATACCAAACAACTAGCAAGACAAGAACACAACCATAATCATTAGCAGAGAGGCTGCCTAAAATCTTATTAAGGCCACAGACACCCCAAAAAACACCCCCACGCGTGGACGTGCCCACCAGAAAGACAAGATCCAGCCTAATCCACCAGAACAAAGGTACTAGTCCCCTCCATCAGGAAGCCTACACAATCCGCTGAAACAACCTTAGCCACTGGGGGCAGACACCAAAAACAGTGGGAACTACGAACCTGCAGCCTGCAAAGAGGAGACCCCAAACACAATAAGTTAAGCAAAATGAGAAGACAGAGAAACACACAGCAGATGAAGGAGCAAGGCAAAAACCCACCAGACCAAACAAATGAAGAGGAAATAGGCAGTCTACCTGAAAAAGAATTAAGAGTAATGAGAGTAAAGATGATCCAAAATCTTGGAAGTAGAACAGAGAAAATACAAGAAACATTTAACAAGGACCTAGAAGAACTAAAGACAAACAAACAGTAATGAACAACAAAATAAATGAAATTTAAAATTCTCTAGAAGGGAACAATAGCAGAATAACTGAGGCAGAAGAATGGATAAGTGACCTGGAAGATAAAATAGTGGAAATAACTACTGCAGAGCAGAATAAAGAAAAAAAATGAAAAGAATTGAGGACACTCTCAGAGACCTCTGGGACAACATTAAATGCACCAATATTCGAATTATAGGGTTCCCAGAAGAAGAAGAGAAAAAGAAAGGGACTGAGAAAATATATGAAGAGATTATAGTTGAAAACTTCTCTAATATGGGAAAGGAAATAGTTAATCAAGTCCAGGAAGCACAGAGAGTCCCATACAGGATAAATCCAAGGAGATACACGCCAAGGAGAAATACGCCAAGACACATATTAATCAAACTGTCAAAAATTAAATACAAAGAAAACATATTAAAAGCAGCAAGGGAAAAACAACAAATAACACACAAGGGAATCCCCATAAGGTTAACAGCTGATCTTTCAGCAGAAACTCTGCAATCCAGAAGGGAGTGGCAGGACATATTTAAAGTGATGAAGGAGAAAAACCTACAACCAAGATTACTCTACCCAGCAAGGATCTCATTCAGATTTGACGGAGAAATTGAAACACTTACACACAAGCTAAAACTAAGAGAATTCAGCACCACCAAACCAGCTTTACAAAATGCTAAAGGAACGTCTCTAGGCAGGAAACACAAGAGAAGGAAAAGACCTACAATAACAAATCCAAAACAATTAAGAAAATGGGAATAGGAACATACATATTGATAATTACCTTAAATGTAAATGGATTAAATGCTCCAACCAAAAGACACAGATTGGCTGAATGGATACAAAAACAAGACCGGTATATATGCTGTCTACAAGAGACCCACTTCAGACCTAGGGACACATACAGACAGAAAGTGAGGGGATGGAAAAAGATATTCCATGCAAATGGAAACCAAAAGAAAGCTGGAGTAGCAATTCTCGTATCAGACAAAATAGACTTTAAAATAAAGTCTATTACAAGAGACAAAGAATGACACTGCATAATGATGAAGGGATCGATCCAAGAAGAAGATATAACAATTGTAAATATTTATGCACCCAACATAGGAGCACCTCAATACATAAGGCAAATACTAACAGCCATAAAAGGGGAAATTGATAGTAACACCATCATAGTAGGGGACTTTAACACCTCAGTTTCACCAATGGACAGATCATCCAAAAGAACAATAAATAAGGTAACACAAGCTTAAAATGATACATTAAACAAAATGGACTTAATTGATATTTATAGGACATTCCTTCATAAGCCAGCAATGAAGGAAATGATCCAAACAGCACAGGCACACACACATCTACACAGGTCACACGTCCACTCTTTCCCAGATGGAAGCTGAGGCTCATTCTCTGCATATTTTTTGGCCTCTTCTGAGGACAGGGCCAGGTCAACTGTGTCTATTGTTGTATTTCCAGGTACCCTGCACTGTTCCTAGCAGAAAATACATGCTGCATATATGTTTGTTGAATGAATAAATGAATGAAAAAGCACCGAGTCCTAACTGCCAGAATGCGGATGAGCAGCCAAACGTTGCTGAACACCTCTCACCCAGCTAATCCTGTTCCTAAAAGACAGATGAGTTAAACAAAAAATAAGAAACAAACAAACAATGGCAAACCCAGATCTGTAGAGAAACAAAGTCAGATCTAAAAGTGTATCTTGGGACTTCCCTGGTGGTGCAGTGGATGAGAATCCACCTGCCAATGCAGGGGACATGGGTTCGAGCCCTGGTCCCGGAAGATCCCACATGTCGTGGAGCAACTAAGCCCATGTGCCACACTACAGAGCCTGCGCTCTAGAGCCCGCAAACCACAACTACTGAAGCCCACGTGCCACAACTACTGAGCCCGTGTGCCACAACTAGTGAAGCCCATGCGCCTAGAGCCCGTGCTCCACAACAAGGGAAGCCACTGCGATGAGAAGCCCGCGCACTGCAACAAAGAGTAGCCCCCGCTTGCTACAACCAGAGAAAGCCCGTGCACAGCAACGAAGACCCAACGCAGCCGAAAGTAAATAAATAAAAGTGTATCTCTTATTGGTTTTGTACTTTGGGGAATTCTGCCTGGCATGTTCTCTTAGCCTGAGGCAATAAGGAAAACTAAAAGGCAAAATGTTCTTACATCCTTCACCATTCTGGCCGAATAGTTCAAGTTTCTATGTGGGGTAGTAAAAACTGAACCTGATTCCTAATCCCGGTCTTATTCCAATTATGTCTCTGGATCTTCTACAAACCCCTCCCATGGTCTGGCCAGTTCTGATATGTCAGCAATTCATTTAATCCTTGTCCCCACTATTCCTTGGAAGCACAGAGACTTTTGGGTAATCTACATAAATCCACTGATTCAAGGCAATGGAATAAACACTGCTGAACTAAAAGCTTCCCAGAAGGCGGTACCAGAAATTACTGTGTAATGGACACAGAAGCCTTCAACCAGTGGATGGAAAGAACATCACAGGCAGAAAACAGAGCCTGAGTAAGGGCACCAACGTGAAATGTCATGGTTACATCAAATGGTCCTTACTGCTTCCTAGCATATGAACTTGGGCAACTTATTTAACCTTTCTGAGCCTCTGTGTCCTCATCTATAAAATGAGAACAATAATAACACCACTTCACAGTGCGCTTGTGAAGATTCACTGATATAATGGATATCAAAGTGCCTACCCTAGTGCCAGATATAGAGTAAGGACACAATAAATGCTTGTAAACAAAGTGTGATAAGAGACAGAAAGTAGAATAGTGGTTACCAGGGGTTGGGGGCAGGGGGAAATGAGGATACAGTTTAATGGGCACAGGGTTTCAGTTTGGGATGACGAAAACCTGGAAATGAAGAGTGACGATGGTTGCACAGCAATGTGAATGTATTTAATGCCACTCGATTGTAGGCTTAAAAAATGTTAAAATAGTAAATTTTATGTTACGTATATTTTACTACCACAATAAAAAATGCAAACAAAACAAAACAAAGTAAAGTGAAAGGCCTACCCGGCAAAGCATCACAGTGTGACTGAAATCGAGACTATTTAGGAAGGGAGGTGGGAGCCAGAACGTCAGGCTGAGGAGAAATGTGAACTTGATCTACCAAGTGCCCTGTGGGAACACTTGGAAGTGCTATGACTTGAACTTGTATTTTAAAAAGGTGTAATTGATATTGCCATTTTATAAATATCACCCTGGAGTGGATTAGATGGCTAGAAAGAAGTTGAGGCTGAAAGAAGGATGTCAGACTTCTGCTGTTTAAAATGTGGTCTCCAGCTCGGCAGAATGGGTCCTACCTGAAATCATAGTCTCAGGCTGCTCCAGAACTGCCAAATCAGAATCATCATGGTGCAAAGGTCTCCAAATAGCACCTATGCACAGTAACCTTTGGGAAGCACTGGGCTAGAAGACCTGAGGAGTTCGGCTGGGAGAGGCTGAGGACTCGAAGCAGGGTGGAGCCACAACTGCCGATGTTTATGGAGTTTACTACACACGTAGCTAGGTGTGAGTATTTCACGAACCATCATTCAATCCTCAAACAGTCCTGTGCATAAGGTGTTATTACTCTCACTTCCCACATGGAATACTACTCAGCCATAACACAGAAGGAAATCCTGCCATTTGCGACAACATGGATGGATCTTGAGTGCATTAGGCTAAGCGAAATAAGTCAGGCAAAGAAAGACAAATACTGTATGATCTCACCCATATGTGGAATCTAAAAACAAACAAAGAAGCAAACAAACCTCACAGAAACAGAAAACAGACCAGTGGTTTCCACAGGCAGGGCATGGAGGGGGGGATGGAGGGAAATAGATGACTGAAGTCAAAAGGCACAAACTTTCAGTTATAAAGTAAATAAGTTCTGCGGAGGTGATGTACAGCGTGGTGACTACAGTTAACAGTACTGCATTGTATATTTGAAAGGTGCTCAAAGAGTAGATCTTAAAAGTTCTCATCATAAGGAAAAGATTTTAACTATGTGAGGTGATGGATAGTAACTAAATTTATTGCAGTCATCATTTCACAATATATAATACATATATCAAATAATTATGTTGTACACCTTAAACTTATACAATGTTATGTGTCAATTATATCTAAATAAAACTGGGGAAAAAGTTTTAAAATTGCAGTTGAAATAATTGGTCTGAGGTTACACGGCTAGTACCTGACAGAAGTGGGATTTGAATGAGTCTGTGTACATTTGCTTCATCATCTCTTGTACTGCTTTTCAAACCTCAGGGAAAATGAGCTCTCCTTGTCTTGCTACAGTACCCACTTTCTTTCTCTTATTAAACCCTGAGATGATTACTCTGAAAGCTCTCTAAACTATTTTGGAAGCCCACTGTTGTAGAAGACAACATACGAATAGATGGGACACGTCTGAGCTTTCCGGCCACCCACCACTCAGATGCAGTCTTCTAGAGCCTGTCTCCCAGTCTTTGCCTGGGCTGTACATGAAATCCCTAAGTAATCTCAATAAGTAATCTGTAATTTGTCTATGGTCAAACTGACTGTCTCTTCAACAACCCTGTCCTCCCAAATACCAAGGCTACCTAGGAATCTGGCTGATCAACAGCAGGGAGGTAATCTAATGTTTGTTCCTGTCCCTTCCTCATTTATCAACAGACTCAATATTTCCTTCCTTTGGTTGCAACTACAGGAGTTCTCCAGAATTAAATTTCCACATGCATTGTACAGTAATTCTCTAAAAGGAGTAGAAAGTCAAATTCTTCACCTTTACCAAGATAGTAGCAGAGAAAAATCCCAGTTGTAGGACCAAAGTCCCAAGCATGAGCATCGTCAATCTAGTCCTACACACGAAGGTTGCCAAGCTATCTTCCATAACTCTCTTCTTTCTCTGCCCCTATTTGGGCCTGTCTGATCAGCATCCACCTCTGTACTAATCCTGTTCCTCCTCCTAAAGCCCTCCCCTGGGTCCTCTGCTATCCCAGACTGATGGAGAGGCCCTGATCTCTGCAGTAAGCAACTTATTTGATTCTCACAACATTTCTATGAGGTCTGCTCTAATGTTATCATCTCAGTCTCTCAGGAAAACGAGGCACAGGAAGGAAGCCCAAGATCACCCAGCTAGTAAAGGGTACATCAGAGGTTTGAATCCAGAGAGACAGGCCTTGGCGTTAAAAACTACACTTGACCACATTCCATCCTTATGTCACTGTTTCTAAGAAGTATTCCCAGATCTCCCCTAAGTCTTTCCTTTGAAGACCCCTACACAAACTGTGTCCTGTGTGTAAGCTTCCTCAGGGCAGTTGGACTCTTACCCTGCTTTCTATACCCTAAACTACCTAGAACTGTTCTCCATACACACAAAGCACTGGGTATTTGTTTAATCCAATTAAATGTACATAAGTACAAAATACGATATAGAGAAATTAGTTACCTCTCGTGAGAGTGCTGACACAAACTATTTGACCTTAACAGCTCTCCCTTTTCTTTGCAAAGTTTGCAGTGACTGAGTATGGTCCCATACACCCAGATGACAGAAGAGAAGAAATGGGAATTTAGAATGCCAAAAATCAAAGGGATGTGGTCCCTAGGAGTCCTAGGATTTTAGAGAATAAATACTTTCTGAAAAAATCCAACCTATTCAATGTCCAAAGTGAATTCTGTGTGAGGCTTACCAACCCTAGCATGTCTTAAACTGTTTCAAAGGGTTAGAGGATGCGTAATGGCCTATAGAAGCATTTACAAGATAAATGGATTCCAAGTTTCTAGCATTTTTTTTTTTTTTTTCTTTTTTGCGGTACGCGGGCCTCTCACTGTTGTGGCCTCTCCCGTTGCGGAGCACAGGCTCCGGACACGCAGGCTCCGGACGCGCAGGCTCAGTGGCCATGGCCCACGGGCCCAGCCGCTCCGCAGCACGTGGGATCCTCCCGGACCAGGGCACGAACCCGTGTCCCCTGCATCGGCAGGCGGACTCCCAACCACTGCGCCACCAGGGAAGCCCGTTTCTAGCATTTTTAAACTGCTGCTCCAAACTATCTTAAGCTGTCCAGGGCTACCTCCATTTCCGAAACGCAACAGGAAGTGCAGCCTCGGTTTGATTTCCGCTAAAAGAACAAGGCATCTCTGAGGACTTCACTTCCTGGAAAAGCAGAATTGATCCCAAGTCTCTGCTGCTCTGATGTGCATGGTATGTTTGCTAGTTACTATAGCTGGACAATGAAAATACTAGCAAATAAGCCCTACAGATATCCAGGTGACAAACAAGATTTTTAACATTTTAAGTAGAATTCAATCAGCCTGTATAACTTAATGTTTTTCATTATTCCCAAAGCATGTCCTAGTATTAAACCTACATACCAATCCTTAGAGAAGCCCTAACCCCTGAGATGGAGAAAAGGAGCTTTAATGATGGAAGATTCATGGGGATAATATTTCTGTTTTGCTTCTGGATGGCCTGTCTGGTACTATCCTTCCCTGACCCATCCTTCAACCTCTATTATCAGGGCTAGACTTCACTTTGCAATTAGAGTGATCTACTGTGGGGTTTGGAGGGGAGTTGTAATTTTTCCAGAAATAAATTTCTATTTTTTCTTTACTGTGGTATAATTGACAAATAAAATTGTATATATTTAAATGTACAATGTGATGATTTTATATATGTATAGGCTATGAAATGATTACCACAGTCAAGTTAATTAACACATCCATCACCTCACATAATTATCTTTGGGGTGTGGGGGGGCAGTGAGAACACAAAATCTGCTCTCTTAGCAAACTTCAAGTACGGCATTATTAACTGTAGTCACACTGTTGTACATCAGATCTCCAGAACTTATTCTGGGAAGTTTGTACTCAAAAATATTTTTTGTGGTCCCTACATTTCTAGCTATGGCACTGTATATCAACCTTGATTTTCTATTAATCCATGAAATTTGTAATTGACATTTTAAAAATCTAGCTGAGAATGAATATAAAGCATCAGTAGATTTTTGTCATAGCTCTTTTATATCTTCTTTTGATTTCCCCTAGACTTCATCTGAATTCTCTTAGGACTAGGACATATGGAAAGCACCATAACTTGAAAAGCTAAAGGACTGCATTTATTCAAAATGCATTCACAGAGTGCCTACATTATGCCAGGCTTGGCAATACCAAGCATGGGAATCCAGAGATGAGGGTGACATAGTCTCTGCTCTTGTAAAGTTCATAGTCGATAAAGGGAAGCATTTAAACCATTAATTATAACCCCTCTATTAAAAAGGATTTCATCAAGTTAAAAGTCTGTGAATTCCAAAAAACACAAAAACAAAAACAGCAGCAACAAAAACCATGTAGAACTGAAAAATACTGCAAACTTTTCAATTTAATTACCGAGAGTATATTGCTATCCTTCCTCTTTGAAATCACAAAGAAACTAGGGTGGGACTTGCTAGCAAGCTGTCTTCAGGCCCCTTGCTATAGGAGATCCTTGGAGATGAAAACATTCTCATTATGTTATTCTTGTATTTAAGCAATAACCTCCCTTGGGATAGGGCTCGGATTCAACCATATTTACTGAATTTAGCTTTATAACTGTAGGAAGATAGAAGACCTTTCAGAAAAGTTAAACACAGGAATATCATTACGTGACATTTGTTAAGCACTTACTACATCCCAGGCCCTATTATTATCTTACCCATTTTATATATGAGGAAAATGGGGTCCAGAGAGGTTAGCTAACTTTCTCAGGGCCACCCTGAGAGTCAGTGGCAGTGCCTGAGCATTCTCTCACTAGCATATGGCCTCTCCATGACTTAGCACTGGCCCTCTTTCAACACTTTACCCATCTGCAAATGTCACGTGTTGTCTCCCATCTACTCTCCTCGCACCCTCCCCTCCATTCTCCATCTGTGAGCTTCCCACTGACTAGGAATAAGCATGAACATCTCATGTTTCTCCCAATTCTGGTTCCCTAGCCTATCAACAAATTACTTTGAAGTTCTGTAGCAATCACATTTACATCCAATAGCCTTTCTGCAATTGATCATGTCCTTGAAATTCACCAAAAATCATAAATATGCTGACAAACTGTCTAAACACATCAATGCCCTTTGCTGAAAAACAGAGGAGTTTGGTTTCTATCCTGGTGAGAGCCCAGTCCCTTGACAGTGATTTGTGAGACACAAGATTTGAGTATTTGAGAATCTCTGGTCTATAGCAAAGAGTGACAGTCCAGTGTACTTCAAGACTCTAGACATCATTGAGGCTGAAGCACAGCAGCACTTGGGCTTTGTAGGTGGCAAGAATCTTGAAGCGCATTCCATCAATTCCCTCCCACCTCTCCTTCCTCCAGTGCTTGGAGATGATGGGTTCCAAGCCCCTGCTACACCTCTCTCCCTGCTACACCTCTCTCCCACCTAAGAGAGCTCCCAGAGCCCTTTTGAGTGTTTGTTGCTGCCATTATCCAAGTGGACCATGGCATCAAACTAACGCTAAGACTCCTAGACTCATTCAAGATCCAAGGACACATTGTTGCGAATAGTTCCTGACATCTCCTAGAGTCAGATATTTAAATAGAAAAATGTCCGTATCTACCCTTGACACATCACAACTCTGCCCCATTTCAGCTACTCACTAATACTGTGCAAAATTGAGCTAACAAAGCTGGTTGTGCGTTGCCTCTCTTTCCAGGCATAGTCATGGACACTTTTCTCTTCTACCCTATTATTTTCCTCTCCCCCCTTTCATCACTTAGTCCCCATGTTCCAATATTGGTTCATCTCTAAAAGAATCAACCCAGGAATTTACCAAAAATTAAGAATGAGAAACTCAAAAAGTATAATAGATAGTTCATCTGTAAGAAATAGTGTAGAGAGAACATGTTAAAGGGAAAAGGTCCACAGGAGAAAATTCTACCTCCTAATATGCTGGTTCTCTTTACCAGATAGCTCTTATGCAAAAAGTAGACACAATTTTGGAAGCAAAGATAAGTTTCCCCTCATCAGATAACACATCTTTCCTGTGGAGCTGTGTGTAAGTGAAATCCTATTTATTCATCTGACATTTGATAGAAGTTTTCTAAGTGTGAACTCTATGGCAGACTCTGGGGCATAAAGAGATGAAGCTGAGAGATCAGACTTGTAAATAGATAACTACAAGGTCGAAAGCGGTGAGATTTAAATTCATATAAAATGCTCTGGAAGCTGAGAGGAGGGAATAGAGACGAGGAGCACAGAGGGAACACAGGACTAAATAGAGGCACAGAAGCTGGAATCAGATGTTTCAGGTAGCAAGAGCGCACCTGGGCGAAAGTAACTATACATTTCCTTAAATGCAACCCCCTGAACTCTGCCACTGTGAAGCTCAGGGTTCCCTGACTATTAGAAAGCTCAGGCTGCCAGTCTTAGAACCACAGAGAAAGTAGACTAAACTGTGATAGAGGAGAGGAGAGCAAACCATTATCCAAGAAAAACTATTTTGATCCACTGTATTTCAACAGAACTTCGATTTCAATCCGTTGAGGAAAACCAATGTGCATAGTGTTGTCTAACAATAAAAACAATGTAAAGCACTAAAGTACAGCCTCCAAAATTCCAGGAGAAGAGAAGCTCTTTTTTTTTCGCTGTGTAGGGAACCGCTGACCCCAAGAAGATGGGTTGTTGGCTGTGAGTGGCCCCTGTCCACACAGGCCTAGAGGTCCGCGATGCCTGAAGACCAGCATGCAGGAGTCTGAACTGCGCAGGTGCATGCTGCATGACTCAGCTTCCAAGCTCCCCGGAATTGGTTCCCCGGGTCTGGAGCCTGTAGGGATAGGCTGGGCCTCGGGCAGCGACTTCCGGGGCCGACTCCAGGCTGCCAGGGTCCATCCTGCTCCTAAAGTGAGTTGCTAATAAAGAAGCTCTTTCTTGCCTGCCCACCTGCCTTGGACCTCCCCTCCTCACTTTGGCCCCAAAATTGTTTTTGGATGAGTGAATAAACGAAGTAATCATGCTTTAATATTGGTTAAAGCATTGGAATTTGAAAATGATTACATAAATAATTAGTTGAATCAAGATTATCCCCATGTTACTTTCATGTCGATATCTGTATGCCTCCTTCCCTAAAATGTCTAGGGCTTTTAGATTTCCTACATAGTAATTCCTCTGCCCCTTACAAAAGCTGAGTAATAACTTATCCTTTGACTTGGATTCTATAGATCTGCATAACACCTTAAAACTCTTCCATTATTACTCGTGGGGGTACAAGTTTACTGCACATTATATTAGAATTTATAGAAACTAAAGGTTATTCTAGTCACTCATCTAATTCAAAGATTTGATAAAAATGACCAAGATACACCACAACTAAATAAAAGGCTTATGTTAAACTTTCAAGTTTTTTATTTACGAGCTTTTACTGGCTCGTAAGATAAACATTTGGTATAAAACTGTCCACATTAGATCTACCTTATATGCAATATAAACAGATGCTGACTTTTAAAAATTCTGTATTAAATAGAATGCAAATCATATTCATTGAAAAGAAAACTCACTGAAACTTGAAGCCAAGTATTTCAAAATTTTGCAGTATGGGAAAATTACTGTTTCCTTAAAAAAAAAAAAAGTTAATTTGTCCAACCTTAGGCAAACTCACTTTTCTACAGTGGAAAAAGATGGGTTCTCAGAAACATGGAATTGGATTTGTTCTGTGGCTCAGCAAAGGATTCTTTAAAAAAAAAATCAAGTAACTCTTGATATTCTGAAACTCTCTTCTTTAACTCTTGTCCGAAGCAACACACTTTCCAGGCTTCATTGGAAGAGGGGGATCCTCCTTGCCACAGGTGTGATGCTGGTCCCCCTGAACCTCCTCTCCAAAGACATGGACTCGGTTACCAAAGCCTGTCCTCTCAAAACCACTAAGTGGAGAGGGGGAGGGGAGAGATCTCTGGCGAATCGCATCCCTGAGCAGCAGCATCTAAGAACAGAGGGGAACATGTCAATAAATCTCATTCTCGGTTTGGGGGGTTGGGTCGTTTTCTGTCCTCATCTCAGCAGCAGAAAAAGTGCTAAGCCTAGAAAGACAGTTTCTGAACCGACTGGAGCTAGCCCAGCAGTTTTTGTTACCTCCAAACCTGCCAGAGCCTAAATCAATGCAAACATTCATGGTCTGTTTTCCTAAGAGTTGCGATTAACTGCTGGTCTTCTTGCTCAGAAAGGGCTGGCAAATCTTTTTCCTGGGGATTTCCAGAATACTAAGGCCAGATGCCATTGCTCACATATATGAAATAGCCTAGTACAAGTAACCCAAGGCTTTCCTAGAGGTCATTACTCCCACAGAGCACTAGCACCAAACGGTGTTAAAAGGTGTGCAGCAAAAGTAAAAGTGAAGTGTTCCTTGGTTGGGTACGTTTGGAAAATGATGAGTTAAATATAGTGAAGCAGATTTCTTGATTACAAGACATCTCAGGGCTTTTCATAGGTTTAGGATCACTGGGAACATGTCTTTGTTTTGATTTATCTCCCATCCTCAAGCACCTTCGATGGCCAAAGACATTCTAACTTAGGAATGACAGAAAGGAAAATCTGAAAACCTAACAATAAATATTTAATGAGCTCTGGGATAAAAATGCTAGTCTGGGAGCCCCCCAAAGTTTATAAAGGGTCCAGGGAAAGATGAATGTGGTAACTACATAGGTCACTTTTAACAAGTTTACTGGTTTCAGTCCCAGGTGCTCCCAAAAGAGTGCCCAGCATAGCCTGCACTATGGATAAAGGACTCTCACTTAAACTTCTCTTTTAAAGAACTATTACAAGGACTGCTTGCTTCAGCTGCACATATTCCAAAATTGGAATGATACAGAGAAGATTAGCATGGCACTTTGCAAGGATGATGGACAAATTTGTGAAGCGTTCCATATTTTTTCCATGTTCATTATGCTTCAATAAATCTGAAATTTAAAAAAGGGAAAACAGGAAAGACTTTCTTCCAACATAAAAAAGAGCAATTGCAATGATTGTGCATTACATATGTTTCTCTTTCAGAATTATCTATGTAATGTAATGTTCTCCTTTTTGCAAACAGTATGAACCATAAATTAATATGACCTTAATCTCTGACGTCTAAATAACTTCGAAGCCAGAAACAAGGTAAAAGCTGTTCATCAGGTGTACACCACATTGGAATTCCTATACTAAGGAAATATTCCCAGTATGGAATTTCAAGGGTGCACAAGGACAACTTGTGTATCTACTGAGATGTTTTTATAAAATGAGCAACTTGGCATGAGACACATCTAAGTCCCATGCAATTTTTGAAAATGTATTTATGGAACTCACCAGTTGAATACTTGGGAAAATGCCCCCTTTGGAAGAAATGGGTGACATTGAGTATAACTGTTACATCCTAAGATTTATAAATTTATTTTTCATATTTGTTCACATTTTCATTACAGAAGTATCAAAGTTCCCAGGGTACCTAAACACCATATTACATTAATTGCAATAATATGTTACGTTTTATTTTATATATCACAGTTCAAAGGAAATATGTACGTTGATTTTCTTTTTTGACATCTTTATTGGAGTATAATTGCTTTAAAATGGTGTGTTATTTTCTGCTTTATAACAAAGTGAATCAGTTATACACATACATATGTTCCCATATCTCTTCCCTCTTGCGTCTGCCTCCCTCCCACCCTCCCTATCCCACCCCTCTAGGTGGTCACAAAGCACCGAGCTGATCTCCCTGTGCTATGCGGCTGCTTCCCACTAGCTATGTATTTTATGTTTGGTAGTGTATATATGTCCATGCCACTCTCTCGCTTCGTCACAGCTTACCCTTCCCCCTCTCCATATACTCAAGTCCATTCTCTAGTAGGTCTCTGTCTTTATTCCTGTCTTACCCCTAGGTTCTTCATGACCTTTTTTCTTTTCCTTAGATTCCATATATATGTGTTAGCATACGGTATTTGTTTTTCTCTTTCTGACTTACTTCACTCTGTATGACAGACTCTAGGTCCATCCACCTCACTACAGATAACTCAATTTCGTTTCTTTTTATGGCTGAGTAATACTCCATTGTATATATGTGCCACATCTTCTTTATCCATTCATCTGTTGATGGACACTTAGGTTGCCTCCATGTCCTGGCTATTGTAAATAGAGCTGCAATGAACATTTTGGTACATGACCCTTTTTGAATTATGGTTTTCTCAGGGTATATGCCCAGTAGTGGGATTGCTGGGTCATGTGGTAGTTCTTTTTGTAGTTTTTTTAAGGAACCTCCATACTGTTCTCCATAGTGGCTGTATCAATTTACATTCCCACCAACAGTGCAAGAGGGTTCCCTTTTCTCAACACCCTCTCCAGCATTTACTGTTTGTAGATTTTTTGATGATGGCCATTCTGACTGGTGTGAGATGATATCTCATTGTAGTTTTGATTTGCATTTCTCTAATGATTAATGATGTTGACCATTCTTTCATGTGTCTGTTGGCAATCTGTATATCTTCTTTGGAGAAATGTCTCCCATTTATGATAAAACACCCTGCAGAACGTAGGCATAGAGGGAACTTTCCTCGACATAATAAAGGCCATATATGACAAACCCACAGCCAACATCGTCCTCAATGGTGAAAAACTGAAACCATTCCCACTAAGGTCAGGAACAAGACAAGGTTGCCCACTCTCACCAGAGTGAGAGTGGGCAACTATTATTCACTATTATTCAACATAGTTTTGGAAGTTTTAGCCACGGCAGTCAGAGAAGAAAAAGAAATAAAAGGAATCCAAATCGGAAAATTAGAAGTAAAGCTGTCACTGTTTGCAGATGACATGATACTATACATAGAGAATCCTAAAGATGCTACTAGAAAACTACTAGAGCTAATCAATGAATTTGGTAAAGGAGCAGGATACAAAATTAATGCACAGAAATCTCTGGCACTCCTATACACTAGTGATGAAAAATCTGAAAGTGAAATTAAGAAAACACTCCCATTTACCACTGCAACAAAAAGAATAAAATATCTAGGAATAAACCTACCTAAGGAGACAAATGACCTGTATGCAGAAAATTATAAGACACTGAAGAAAAAAATTAAAGACGATACAAATAGGTGGAGAGATATACCATGTTCTTGGATGGGAAGAATCAACATTGTGAAAATGACTCTACTACCCAAAGCAATCTACAGATTCAATGCAATCCCTATCAAACTACCACTGGCATTTTTCACAGAAGTAGAACAAAAAATTTCACAATTTGTATGGAAACACAAAAGATCCCGAATAGCCAAAGCAGTCTTGAAAATGAAAAGTGGAGCTGGCAGAATCAGGCTCCCTGACTTCAGGTTGATTTTTCATTTATGAGAATATATCATCATATACACACCTATATAAATATAATATTAGATGCAAAAAATTTGCATTCAAGTTCAGTTCTCTTTTCATTTGTTCTACAACTGAGTTTACATGCATGTATACATACACACACACACACACACACACACACACACACACCATTGATCTAAAATCTCCAATTTACCAAAACCAAGACATCTTTTCTTTCCTGCATTTGATTTTATAATTCTCTAAGGGAAATGGGTAGAGTGCTACCCTTAGAGTGTCTAAGTAGAATAAGATATGGTTTGCATTTTAAATCTGTAGCTGGTAAAAATCAATGACATCTCTAAACAGATATTTTTATTATTTGTTTACACAAATAATATTTGCTACACAATTTCACATGTATTCAATTCACCAGTGTTAAGAGTTGATTGTGACTAGTTGAATGATGTTACATCTTGACCTGTGCTTTAACTGAGCACATCTTGATTGTATGAATTATTGAATTATTGACTAATTCAGGTGTTATTATTTTAAAATGCAGTTCATTACTTAGATTTACCCCCAATCACTTACAACTTGACAGTTTCAAAACACAGAGGACTCTTACTTCCATTAGATTACAAACACACAGTACAATATAAAAAGTAAGTATAAAGCAAAAATCTAAAAGGTGAAAAGCATTTTCTTACCCAAGAACAAGAATTGAAGAAACTGGTGAGTGCTGTCTTTGGACACTGGATAGACTATTCAGTTCACCTTTGAAGAAAGAGATGTTTCTAGATCAAAAATAGCCTTTCTAGCCACACAAGGGAAGTCAACAATCATGTAACTGTACATTTCAAATAAAGATAAGAGAACCTGTTTTCAACTACCAAGACTTCCCAGGTTAGAACTGACTTTGGCACACAGTGCTATGATTCTCATAGCAATGCTATGGGCTGGAGAAACTGGGATTGCTCCTCACCCAAGAATGCTCTTAAACTGCCGCCAGCTTCTCCATGAAGTCAAATTTCTTTAGTCTCTCCCTAATTTCAGCTCCCCATCAATCACAATGGCAGCCTACTTGACCGAAGGCACTAAGCTTTCTCATGCTAACTTGTCCAGTCACCTTGATACAAGCCTAGAGATGATGTTAAGATCTGCCACTATACAAACTCTCTTTTATGTGTAATTAGAAAAAAGTTTACTTGAATCCTTTATGTGGTTTTAGATATGAAAGTGATGTTGATGTTCACAAATTTCTTCCACCAAGTGTTATGGATTTTCTTTGCATTAAACAGGGAGTGTCTCCACCTTCTCTGAGAAACACATAATCCTTGTACTATCTGGATGGTACTAATGCTGAAGCCAAATAGCATGGTCTCCAAATAAAAATCTGTTTCTGATGTTTGCCAAACATACTCCAGAGCATCTATGAGGCCTGAAGGGATCTGGGGATCTGGATATATGAATGTGTCCAAAAAGATACCATTTTTCTCAAGATTTTCCAGAATCATGCACATGCTCTCCCCAGATTCCTCCTCCCTCAGCCCTCTAGAGCTCAGTGTCTACATCTCTTTCAGGGCACTTGCTACTTTCTAGGATGCCTGATCACTGTTCGAGCCTTTGTCACTGGAGTGTGAGCACAAGGCCAGAATCTGGTCTCGTGACTGCTTGTCCCCAGCACCTGGCACAGAGTGGCAGCTCAAGAAGCATCCACTGAAGGGAACTGGGGCCGCTTCTCAACATGTGACCCCAGTTCACATTGGCCAAAGGGCATCTGCAAGAAGCCGACTGGGTGCCTGAGGTGGCATTCACACCCAATGCTTACTCCACTGGCGACTGGCATCCAGAACTATTGGCTTGGCACAGCTGTGACCTAGAGGAAGAGCCTCTGACAAAATTTGTCATTTGAAACCCCTGTGAAGCAAGCAAGAGTAGTAATGTGGATCCTGGAGCCCACCTAGTTAGGTAGGTTTGGGTTTGGCTTCGTTTACTAGGCTGATTCTATCTCACCTCATTGCAGGTAAGATCACGTTACTAAAGGGAGAACACAAGGGGTTCCATATGTTTGTTGAATATGCGAATGTGCATATCATATCATGGTTACATGTATTCTCTTTGCAGCTTTTAAACATCCCTCATAGTCAAACTGTCTCAGCTTGTCACCCAAGGCCTTCTACAATATGACCCAATTCACCTCTTCAGCCACACCATAGCTTACGTCTTCTGAATTCCAGGAAGTATGCACCATCACCCAGTCACACACACTCTTCCATCCACCCACCCAGGCTTCGCTCAGGACAGTCTCCCTGCCTAGAAGGCCCTTCTCCATATCTTTACTAATTGAAGCCATATCTATCCTTCAAGGCACAATCTCCAAAGCACCTTCTCCAAGAAGCACTTTCTGATCCCCTCTCCTGTAGTCCTGATGGCACCTGCCCTATCTGGCCCTGTATGAAAGTCACATGTTGTCAGTTTCTCCCCTCAGTGCAGGGAAAAAGATTAGTTCCTCCCTACAATACATGGCTGTCTGAACCTAGCCTGCAAAACTGTGAAGAATAAATTGCATTCAGCTCGTTGAGGACTGTGACAAGAGTTTTCTCTTTCTCCAGAGACCCTAAGATTCAGGAAAAGAATAATCTAAGGTATAGAAAAAGATGTAGGAAAAAATGTAGGAGAGATGACAATATGTAGATAGCCATCTCTCGTTACATAAAGGTATATTTTAAGTGAACCACTGAAAGAGATCTTAGTGAATCATTTAATGAAGAATCTGGGGACTTCCCTGGCCATCCAGTGGTTACGACTCTGCACTTCCACTGCACGGGGCATGGGTTCGATCCCTGGTCGAGGAACTAAAACCCTGCATGCTGTGTGGTGCAGCCAAAAAAAAAAAGGAATCTAATAGGTAAGTTTTCTCTGTTTTCAGTCCATTTTCAGATTAAAATCTGAGAATCAACTATTGAAACAAACTGAAGAAAATTATACAGGAACTCTTCATAGCAGAACTTTCTAAACAGGAAGAGTCACATATACAAGCTCACAGAAATACTGAATTTGAGTCAAGAACCTGAAAGTATTACATATTACACTGGAGTATTTTAGGTCACTCTTGGTCCATATTTATTAAGCTTCACTCTACTTGACTCCATAGGAAGTTACCAAGGAAGCAAGAATTCTGTTTTCAGGACATTGAGTCCTATGCTTCTGGTTTCTGGACAAATTGAGGTGTCTTCAGCAATTTCAAGTGCTTCCATGGATTTAGTTATTTGTTCATGTCCCAAATAGTTATCGAGTATGTGCGAGGCACTGTGCCAGCTTGTTTTTGTTGCTGTTGTTAGCACTTAAAGCTAGAAGACTGGGCTTCCCTGGTGGCACAGTGGTTGACAGTCCGCCTGCCAATGCAGGGAACACGGGTTTGTGCCCCGGTCCGGGAAGATCCCACATGCCGTGGAGCGGCTGGGCCTGTGAGCCATGGCTGCTGAGCCTGCACGTCGGGAGCCTGTGCTCCACAACAGGAGAGGCCACAACAGTGAGAGGCCCGCGTACCGCAAAAAAAAAAAAAAAAAAAAAAAAAAAAGCTAGAAGATCTACAGAGAAACAATAATTATTTCAAAGACCTACATAACTGTCAAAATAATTCTTTAAAAATTGAGAAGGGGGGACTTCCCTGGTGATGCAGTGGTTAAGAATCCTCCTGCCAATGCAGGGGATGTGAGTTCAAGCCCTGGTCCAGGAGGATCCCACATGCCGCGGAGCAACTAAGCCCATGCGCCACAACTACTGAACCTGTGCTCTGGAGCCCATGAGCCACAACTACTGAAGCCCGTGTGCCACAACTACTGAAACCTGTGCACCTAGAGCCCGTGCTCCGCAACAAGAGAAGCCACCGCAATGAGAAGCCCGTGCACCACAACGAAGAGCAGCCCCCGCTCGCCGCAACTAGAGAAAGCCCGCACGCAGCAACAAAGACCCAACGCAGCCAAAAATAAATGAAAATAAAAAATTGAGAAGGTGGAATATTGAAAAGTAAAAGAATCAAATGGGGAAACTGATGTGGTCAGACAGGCTGGGTTCTCTAACTGAAGATGTTAACATTTTAATTTAATTTGTAAGCTAGTTGGGCACTACAGCAAATTTCTGAGAAGGGACTAATATGATCAAAGCAACTTTAAGAGAGATGATACCACGGGCTGAAGCAGACAGGCTGAAGAAAGCCATGAGTTTAGCAGGTCTACTGAAGGAACAGAAGAAAGTTGCAAGAGAGGACAGATTTCAGACATGGCATAAAGGAGGCAGACAAAAATGAGAAGAGACAAAGAATGGGTTACAAGGCAGATGTGATACTGCCGTTATGGGCCTGGGGGCAGCGGGGGCTCAAGAGGCTGAAGGTCACAAGGCCAAAGGTGTCCTTTACTAGAGGGAAACTGGGTTATAGAAGAGTCTGGAGAGAAAATTCACCAGCTGTGGGTTCTCTTGCTTGTTTAGGCATCAATGAAACATGTAGGAAAACCCACCCTCTATTTGATAAGAATTATCGATTCGACCAATAGATAAGAGCAATAGTTGGACACATGACTTGGCGATCTCTTCTAGTCTATTCTATAAGACGCACACAAAGAATATTTGAAATTCGACTCATCACTATAGTGCCCCAAGGGACTGACCTGAGGAGGGGAATATAAGACCTTGGAAATATTCAATGAGAAGGATAGAGGGAGTGAGCGGCAGCCAGGAGAGAGAAGAGAGCCCAAGCAAGCGAGGAGCACAGACCAAGCAGTTTCTCCACCCCAGACAATTACGAGGAAGTCCAGGATCAGGAAAGAAACCAGGAGAGAACTGGAAACAACAGACACATTCAATTTATTAGTACTAGCATTTTACAAAACCAGTTCTATCTGCTTTTCTTCCTGGAAACACCTAACCTGGGCGATCTCCCGCCCAGCCCTGCACAAAGCCTATCTGCCCAGAAAGGCTTAGCTGGCCTCTGTCACGGGGGCCTTTGGACAAAGAAGAGGGATTTGCATAAAGGTGGTCTGCTGAGTACAGCCCCTATTTGAGGCCTTGCAGCGTTGAAAGAGCCATTCTCCAACCTGGCAGTGTAATCCTAATGGAGAGCTTTTGTCCCCCAGGCTGTGGTGGGCCGCTTTATTCAACTGACAATCCACAGTGAAAGAATGAATGAACCATCTCCTTTTGGTAACACTCAGGCAGCTGGCAGCCCACAGGCCGAGGGCTTACCCAATAAGAGGCTGGACAATTGTCAGCCTCAGACGCAAAAGGTGCTCCATGAAGGAGTGCCTACTTGTAGTGCTCCTGGCTGCATGCTGGGCACTCACCACTCAAGATCAAGGTCCTGGGGCCCGACCTCCGCAGAGGAAAGGGGCTGAGAGAGCTGGGAGCTCCAGCAAAGCCATTCCCTACAATACTTGCTAAAGAGATCAAAAACCTTTCAGCACCGTGAAGGCCCTTCGACAGTTTTGTAGAACTCTATAATCATTTCTTATTAGAACGCTGGGAAAGAGCCAGGTTTCTGGTTTCTTTTGCGATTTCATTTTTTTTTAAAAGAAATTGATTTTTGTTTTCTTCCTTTTGAGAGTGTTAAATTTACAAAACAGAATGGAGACTCAACGCAAACAATTCTACCACTCAGAGGCACATACTGCCGTTTCAGATGATTTCTTTCCAGTCTTTTTAATGTAGCTCTGAAAATTCTGTAAATACAGTTTGTTCTCGGGCAAGTCTAACTGATCCCTATTTTTCAACTAACAAATAAGCCCTTTCAAATTGAAGTGGTTTCTCCTAAGTTATCTTAACCCCCTTACCTTAAGGTAATTCCCCAGTTTTCCTGAATTCTGTTCCATTCTTCTGTGTACCCTAGGCTGCCTTACCCAATAAAGCAGGGAAATTGTCTCCCAGAAGCTGTTGAGCATTTTCTTTAAAAGGGGCCATATTCAATAATGAAAACCCATATAAAACAAAAATAATTTAAGATCTATACATGAATGTGCCAATATCACATAAAAGATTAAAAAATATATATACCACTTTACTAAAAATGTTATCAATTTATTAGCTACACAGTTCTCGAATTAGAAAGAGGGGCCAAAGAAACCTTCCATTTCCTGAATGAAAAACTGTGGACCTCCTCACTTAAAATGATCTCCCTCATTGTTGCTGACTCTTGGCTGCGCCCACGCCAAACACCCTCTTCCCGGTTCCACTCTCGCACAATTCCTTTCTTCCAAATTGATGGTTAAGACACAGTCACGTTAAAGGGAAGCTCTGCGAATGCCCTCGCTGACAGCTGCAGTATCCTCCCTGTGCAGTACAGTTCAAATACCTTCTGCGATCACATATGCTGGAACTTTACACAAGAGGTTCCCACTTGTTTCCTGTGGAATGCACAGAAAAATGAAACAGCTCACACTGAGAGTTTCCAGATTCTTCATGTTGATTGACTTTGTTTGTGAATTTCACCTCAAAGTACAATCCTGTCCTGCAGACAGACCCTTCAACTTCCCAGTCAAACTCTTGCCTGTGACTTTAAAGCTTCCTCATTTCAAAGCGCTGTGTGGTCCATGCTATACAGCAGAGCTCGCCCCTAGGTTTCCTGAGAAGATCAGCAAACAGAGCTGATACTAGAGAAGGCAAAGAATAAACAGCCTTGACTAAGTTCTGTCTGCATGGTACCCAGGAATGCTTCAAAGTGGTCTTGACCCAGCCTGGGAAGCACAGTGAAGCTTTCACAACTTATGCCTAGACTAAGTGATATATTTATTGCTTTCAATGAAGAAGCAACTGACTTACAAGTTCATTCCCCCAAATGGGAGACCTGAAGTTAGAGTATAGCAAGCCAAAAAAAAAAAAAACTTGCTTTAATCCACACTTTAAAAATTATTACTCAAGTGGCTTAACAAGGTTGCAAAACTAGTGGAAATCAGACAGGAGGAAGATGGTGGAGTAGGAGGATGTGGATTGGAGCTCACCTCCCTTCACAAACACATCAAAGTTACATCTACATGAAAAGCAATCCTCACTGAAAACAAACAGGAGACTGGCAGAAAGACTCTTCTACAACTAAGGCTACAAATATCCACACAAAGTCAGGTAGGAAGGGAAGAGAAGCGAGCAGGTCAGGACCCACTCCCCTACGAGGGGACACAGAAGAGGGGCATATCATGGGCTCAGAGATGCTCCCCGGTGAGTTCAAAGACCTCTTAGCTAGTATGAAAACCAGTGGCACTTACAAGTGGGCTGTAGGAAACCTAGACTCCACTCATTAAGAGTGTGCACACACGCTTGCTCACTCCTGCACCTGGAGGGTATTATGCTTAGGGACATAAGTTAGACAGAGAAAGACAAATACTGTATGATATCACTTACATGTGGAATCTAAAAAAACACAACAAACTAGTGAAGATAACAATACAGAAACAGACTCACAAGTACAGGGAACAAACTAGTAGCTAGCAGCGGGGAGAGGGAAGGGGGGAGGGGCAAAAAAGGGGTAGGGAATTAAGAGGTACAAACTACTATGTATAAAATAAATAAGCGGCTTCCGTGAAGATGGGGGAAGAGTAAGATGCGGAGATCACCTTCCTCCCCACAGATACACCAGAAATACATCTACACGTGGAACAACAACTACAGAACACCTACTGAATGCTGGCAGAAGACCTCAGACCTCCCAAAAGGCAAGAAACTCCCCACCTACCTGGGTAGGGCAAAAGAAAAAAGAATAAACAGAGACAAAAGGATAGGGACGGGACCTGCACCACTGGGAAGGAGCCGTGGAGGAGGAAAGGTTCCACACACTAGAAGCCCCTTCGCGGGCGGAGACTGCGGGTGGCGGAGGGTGGAAGCTACGGAGCCGCGGAGGAGAGCACAGCAACAGGGGTGCGGAGGGCAAAGCGGGGAGAGATTCCCGCAGGGAGGGTCGGTGCCGACCAGCACTCACCAGGCCGAGAGGCTTGTCTGCTCACCCGCTGGGGCGGGTGGGTCTGGGAGCTGAGGCTCGGGCTTCGGTCGGAGCGCAGGGAGAGGACTGGGGTTGGCGGCGTGAACACGGCCTGCAGGGTGTTAGTGCGCCACAGCTGGCCGGGAGGGAGTCCAGGGAAAAGTCTGGACCTGCCGAAGAGGCAACAGACTTTTTCTTCCCTCTTTGTTTCCTGGCGGGCGACGAGAGGGGATTTAGAGTGCCGCTTAAAGAAGCTCCAGAGACGGGCGCAAGCCGCGGCTAAAAGCGCGGACCCCAGGGACGGGCAGGAGACGCTAAGGCTGCTGCTGCCGCCACCAAGAAGCCTGTGGGCGAACACAGGTCACTATACACACCCCCATTCTGGGGAGCCTGTGCAGCCCGCCACTGCCAGGGTCCCGGGATCCAGCGACAACTCCCCCAGGGAGAACGCACGGCGCGCCTCAGGCTGGTACAATGTCACGCCGGCCTCTGCCGTCGCAGGCCCGCCCCGCACGCAGTGCCCCTCCCTCCCCCCCGGCCTGAGTGAGCCAGTGCCCCCGAATCAGCGGCTCCTTTAACCTCGTCCTGTCTGAGCGAAAAATAGACGCCCTCCGGCGACCTACACGCAGAGGAGGGGCCAAATTCCAAGCTGAACCCCGGGAGCTGTTCGAACAAAGAAGAGAAAGGGAAATCTCTCCCAGCAACCTCAGGAGCAGCGGATTAAAGCTCCACAATCAACTTGATGCACCCTGAATCTGTGGAATACGTGAGTAGACAATGAATCATCCCAAATTACGGAGCTGTGTGGATGAAAGGCTCTTGATGCTGCAGCCAGAGGTCAGTGCTGTGCCTCTGAGGTGGGAGAGCCAACTTCAGGACACTGTTTCACAAGAGACCTCCCAGCTCCACATAATATCAAACGGCAAAAATCTCCCAGAGATCTCCATCTCAACACCAGCACCCAGCTTCACTCAACGAGCAGCAAGCTACAGTGTTGGACATCCTATTCCAAACAACTAGCCAGTCAGGAACACAACCCCACCCATTAGCAGAGAGGCTGCCCCAAATCATAATAAGTCCACAGACACCCCAAAACACACCACCAGACGTGGACCTGCCCACCAGAAAGACAAGATCCAGCCTCATCCACCAGAACACAGGCACTAGTCCCCTCCACCAGGAAGCCTACACAACCCACTGAACCAACCTTAGCCACTGGGGACAGACACCAAAAACAATGGGAACTACGAACCTGCAGCCTGCAAAAAAGAGACGCCAAACACAGTAAGATAAGCAAACTAAGAGGACAGAAAACCACACAGCAAATGAAGGAGCAAGATAAAAACCCACCAGACCTAACAAATGAAGAGGAAATAGGCAGTCTACCTGAAAAAGAATTCAGAATAATGATAGCAAAGATGATCCAAAGTCTTGGAAAGAAAATCAAGAAAATGCAAGAAACATTTAACAAGGACCTAAAAGAACTAAAGATGAAACAAACAATGATGAACAATAAATGAAATGAAAAATACTCTAGATGGCATCAATAGCACAATAACAGGGGCAGAAGAACGGATAAGTGACCTGGAAGATAAAGTAGTGGAAATAACTACTGCAGAGCAGCATAAAGAAAAAAGAATGAAAAGAACTGAGGACAGTCCCAGAGACGTCTGGGACAACATTAAACGCACCAACATTCGAATTATAGGGGTTCCAGAAGAAGAAGAGAAAAAGAAAGGGACTGAGAAAATATTTGAAGAGATTATAGTTGAAAACTTCCCTAATATGGGAAAGGAAATAGTTACTCAAGTCCAGGAAGCACAGAGAGTCCCATACAGGATAAATCCAAGGAGAAACACGCCAAGACACATATTAATCAAACTGTCAAAAATTAAATACAAAGAAAACATATTAAAAGCAGCAAGGGAAAAACAACAAATAACACACAAGGGAATCCCTATAAGGTTAAGCTGATCTTTCAGCAGAAACTCTACAAGCCAGAAGGGACTGGCAGGACATATTTAAAGTGATGAAGGAGAAACACCTGCAACCAAGATTACTCTACCCAGCAAGGATCTCATTCAGATTTGATGGAGAAATTAAAACCTTTACAGACAAGCAAAAGCTGGAAGAGTTCAGCACCACCAAACCAGCTCTACAACAACTGCTAAAGGAACTTCTCTAGGCAGGAAACACAAGAGAAGGAAAAGACCTACAATAACGAACCCAAAACAATTAAGAAAATGGGAATAGGAACATACATATTGATAATTACCTTAAATGTAAATGGACAAAATGCTCCCACCAAAAGACACAGATTGGCTGAATGGATACAAAAACAAGACCCATATATATGCTGTCTACAAGAGACCCACTTCAGACCTAGAGACACATACAGACTGAAAGTAAGGGGATGGAAAAATATATTTCATGCAAATGGAAACCAAAAGAAAGCTGCAGTAGCAATTCTCCTATCAGACAAAATAGACTTTAAAATAAAGACTATTAGAAGAGACAAAGAAGGACACTACGTAATGATCAAGGGACGGATCCAAGAAGATATAACAATTGTAAATATTTATGCACCCAACATAGGAGCACCTCAATACATAAGGCAAATACTAACAACCATAAAAGGGGACATCGACAGTAACACATTCATAGTAGGGGACTTTGACACCCCACTATCACCAATGGACAGATCATCCAAAATGAAAATAAATAAGGAAACACAAGCTTTAAATGATACATTAAACAAGATGGACTTAAATGATAATTACAGCACATTCCATCCAAAAACAACAGAATACACATTTTTCTCAAGTTCTCATGGAACATTCTCCAGGATAGATCATATCTTGGGTCACAAATCAAGCCTTGGTAAATTTAAGAAAATTGAAATTGTATCAAGTATCTTTTCTGACCACAACGCTATGAGACTAGATATCAATTACAAGAAAAGATCTGTAAAAAATACAAACACATAGAGGCTAAACAATACACTACTTAATAACGAAGTGATCACTGAGGAAATCAAAAAATACGTAGAAACAAATGACAATGGAGACACGACGACCCAAAATCTATGGGATGCAGAAAAAGCAGTTCTAAGAGGGAAGTTTATAGCAATACAATCCTACCTTAAGAAACAGGAAACATCTCGAATAAACAACCTAACCTTGCATCTAAAGCAATTAGAGAAAGAAGAACAAAAAAACCCCAAAGTTAGCAGAAGAAAAGAAATCATAAAAATCAGATCGGAAATAAAGGAAAAATAAATGAAGGAAATGATAGCAATGATCAATAAAACTAAAAGCTGGTTCTTTGAGAAGATAAACAAAATTGATAAACCATTAGCCAGACTCATCAAGAAAAAAAGGGAGAAGACACAAATCAATAGAATTAGAAATGAAAAAGGAGAAGTAACAACTGACACTGCAGAAATAAAAAAGATCATGAGAGATTACTACAAGCAACTCTATGCCAATCAAATGGACAACCTAGAAGAAAGAGACAAATTCTTAGAAATGCACAAGCTGTCAAGACGGAACCAGGAAGAAATAGAAAATATGAACAGAGCAATCACAAGCACTGAAATTGAAACTGTGATTAAAAGTCTTCCAACAAACAAAAGCCCAGGACCAGATGGCTTCACAGGTGAATTCTATCAAACGTTTAGAGAAGAGCTAACACCTATCCTTCTCAAACTCTTGCAAGATATAGCAGAGGGAGGAACACTCCCAAACGCATTCTACGAGGCCACCATCACCCTGATACCAAAACCAGACAAGGATGTCACAAAGAAAGAAGACTACAGGCCAATATCACTGATGAACATAGATGCAAAAATCCTCAACAAAATACTAGCAAACAGAATCCAACAGCACATTAAACGGATCCTACACCATGATCAAGTGGGGTTTATTCCAGGAATGCAAGGATTCTTCAATATATGCAAATCAATCAACGTGATACACCATATTAACAAATTGAAGGAGAAAAACCATATGATCATCTCAATAGATGCAGAGAAAGCTTTTGACAAAATTGAACACCCATTTATGATAAAAACTCTGCAGAAAGTAGGCACAGAGGGAACTTTCCTCAACATAATAAAGGCCATATATGACAAACTCACAGCCAACATCGTCCTCAACGGTGAAAAACTGAAAGCATTTCCACTAAGATCAGGAACAAGACAAGGTTGCCCACTATCACCACTCTTATTCAACATAGTTTTGGAAGTTTTAGCCACAGCAATCAGAGAAGAAAAGGAAATAAAAGGAATCCAAATTGGAAAAGAGGAAGTAAAGCTGTCACTGTTTGCAGATGACATGATACTATACATAGAGAATCCTAAAGATGCTACTAGAAAACTACTAGAGCTAATCAATGAATTTGGTAAAGGAGCAGGATACAAAATTAATGCACAGAAATCTCTGGCATTCCTATACACTAATGATGAAAGATCTGAAAGTGAAATCAAGAAAACACTCCCATTTACCATTGCAACAAAAAGAATAAAATATCTAGGAATAAGCCTACCTAAGGAGACAAAAGACCTGTATGCAGAAAATTTTAAGACACTGATGAAAGAAATTAAAGATGATACAAATAGATGGAGAGATATACCATGTTCTTGGATTGGAAGAATCAACATTGTGAAAATGATTCTACTACCCAAAGCAATCTACAGATTCAATGCAATCCCTATCAAACTACCACTGGCATTTTTCACAGAACTAGGACAAAAATTTCACAATTTGTATGGAAACACAAAAGACCCCGAATAGCCAAAGCAATCTTGAGAACAAAAAACTGAACTGGAGGAATCAGGTTCCCTGACTTCAGACTATACTACAAAGCTACAGTAATCAAGACAGTATGGTACTGGCACAAAAACAGAAAGATAGATCAATGGAACAGGATAGAAAGCCCAGAGATATACCCACACACATATGGTCACCTTATCTTTGATAAAGGAGGCAGGAATATACAGTGGAGAAAGGGCAGCCTCTTCAATAAGTGGTGCTGGGAAAACGGGACAGGTACATGTAAAAGTAGAGATTAGATCACTCCCTAACACCATACACAAAAATAAGCTCAAAATGGATTAAAGACCTAAATGTAAGGCCAGAAACTATCAAACTCTTAGAGAAAAACATAGGCAGAGCACTCTATGACCTAAATAACAGCAAGATCCTTTTTGACCCACCTCCTAGAGAAAAGGAAATAAAAACAAAAATAAACAAATGGGACCTAATGAAACTTCAAAGCTTTTGCACAGCAAAGGAAACCATAAACAAGACCAAAGGACAACCCTCAGAATGGGAGAAAATATTTCCAAATGAAGCAACTGACAAAGGATTAATGTCCAAACTTTATTAGCAGCTCATGCAGCTTAATAACAAAAAAACAAACAACCCAATCCAAAAAAGGGCAGAAGAGCTAAATAAACGTTTCTCCAAAGAAGATATACAGACTGCCAACAAACACATGAAAGAATGCTCAACATCACTAATCATTAGAGAAATGCAAATCAAAACTACAATGAGATATCATCTCACACCAGTCAGAATGGCCATCATCAAAAAATCTAGAAACAATAAATGCTGGAGAGGGTGTGGAGAAAAGGGAACCCTGTTGCACTGTTTGTGGGAATATAAATTGATACAGCCACTGTGGAGAACAGTATGGAGATTCCTTAAAAACTACAAATAGAACTACCATAAGACCGAGCAATCCCACTACTGAGCATATACCCTGAGAAAACCATAATTCAAAAAGAGTCATGTACCACAATGTTCATTGCAGCTCTACTTACAATAGCCTGGAGATGGAAACAACCTAAGTGTCCATCATTGGATGAATGGATAAAGAAGACGTGGCACATATATACAATGGAATATTACTCAGCCATAAAGAGAAACGAAATTGAGGTATTTGTAATGAGGTGGATAGACCTAGAGTCTGTCATACAGAGTGAAGTAAGTCAGAAAGAGAGAGATAAATACCGTATGCTAACACATATATATGGAATTTAAGAAAAAATAATGTCATGAAGAACGTAGGGGTAAGACAGGAATAAAGACACAGACCTACTAGGGAATGGACTTGAGGATATGGGGAGGGGGAAGGGTAAGCTGTGACAAAGCGAGAGAGAGAGGCATGGACATATATACACTACCAAACGTAAGGTAGATAGCTAGTGGGAAGCAGCCACATAGCACAGGGAGATCAGCTGGGTGCTTTGTGACCGCCTGGAGGGGTGGGATAGGGAGGGTGGGAGGGAGGGAGAAGCAAGAGGGAAGAGATATGGGAACATATGTATATATATAACTGATTCATTTTGTTGTAAAGCAGAAACTAACACACCATTGTAAAGCAATTATACTCCAATAAAGATTAAAAATAAAGTTTTGCTTTTCACATCTAGCTATTTAAGCCACTTGGTATCTGATCTTAGTTTGGGGCGTGAGGTGGAGACCTCATTCCTACTTCCCCACTGAGAGAACCCTGTCCCAGAAAATAAGTAAATAAATAAATAAGCTACAAGGTACAGCACAGGGAATATAGCCAATATTTTATAATAACATTAAATGGAGTCTAATCAATAAAAATGTTGAATCACTCTGTTGTCACCCAAAACTTACAGAATATTGTAAATCAACTATGTTTCAATAAAAAGTAGAAAAAAAAGTGGAAATCAACATTCTTGAAGTCAGAATGCTTAGAATCCAGTCCCAGTTCTGCAGTAGCTGTGTGTCCTTAGGCAAGTCACCTGGTCTCTCTGAGCACCTGTAAAATGGTGCTAAGCCCTAATACCACGAACCCATAAGGTCTCTCTCAGTAGCATCAGATACCATAAAGGAGGGGCAGCTCCATGGGAAGTCTAAGGTTTACATTAATAAGGGGACAAGCAACAAGAAGACACACTGGGGGAGTTCAAAACCTCTTGGTTTTGTCCTGAAAAACAACAGCCTTCACAAATTTAACAAATACTGTAGGAAGTAAAACATACATTGCCAAGACATAAAAACAGAAAGGAAAAATCTTGGAACATTGGTGCATGCATATATTATGGTTAAATATATAATGCAGAGAGAAGAATGCTAATCAAATTCATGAATTTATGCTTTAATTTCCAAAGCTAAATATTATGGCTTGATTGAGTACTATCTAGTATGCCTTGATCTCAGGTATTAGCATATGAAAGGCTGACTGCCCTTGGCTCTCTGCCCTCCCAAAGGTACCACCTGTATATTTAAATATGGGGCATATTTATTAGTGGTCATGCACACTGTATAATTAAAGAACAACCTGTTACTTAAATAGTGCACTTAATAGTTAGAAATAGAATCAGACGAAAAACTCATCAACCTCCAAAGCATCCTTCCCGAGTGGGACACTAGCTAGACTCAAGTCAAGACACATACCCAAAAATATATATCAAACCACAAGAACAATATTCTGTTTCTCATAAACAATATTTGTAAGTCAGTTTAATATTTATGTGGTGTTTAGGAAAAGCCCGCCAGAGATCTTAAGCTCTTGATAAAGGACCGAGGGAAAATGTAAAGTTTCTTTGCAGGGCCTAAACAGGGAGGCCAACTTCAAAGGAGGTTTATGTGCTCTATTACAAAACCTGACAATTATTTGCCTCTTGTCTTTCGAGAGACTGATGTTCCGGGATTATCACCTTGAAAACCCAGCGGGAACCTTTGCCACACGTAGCTTGCAGCTATCAACATTCAGACATAGCATAAGTGACCAGGGCATGACAGACAGAGCAGTTTTTATGGGTAGAGCAGGTAGACATGTCTCAGTTTTCCCACACCAGAGCCATCAACAGATGCCAAGAGTCCACAGAAACCTCGACAACTCTGGGTCTTATTTCCAGCTCAGCCTGCTCTTGGCAGATGGAAGGGTCCAGTTCCCTCCTCTCCCTGCAAGTGCCAGGCCCATGCTCAGAGGCAGGTATCTCCCTGTGTACTGACTGACTGACAAGAGGGTCGGTACCCAGGCCTTCTCATCACTGAGCCCAGACGCCTCTCCCACCTGGCCACACTGGCCCAAGTACTTTCAAAGTCATGGGTCAAATGTTTTCCAACTATTCCCTGAAATTTCATGGAAAACCAAAACAAAACTAGGTACTTCAGACACAACTGGACTGTTTTCTAGAGCAAGCACTTCTGTTGACAGTATTTATTTCTAAATGTGATCACTGTTCATGCCTTCCAGAGTAATTAAAATAAACTGGCTATCTGAGTGCAGAATTGCTTTATTTTATAAAGCAGGAGGAATGTGTGATTACTCAGGAAATGACATTTTCTCCTTTGTACAGCTGCAGCCCTGGGTTAGAAAAGACCTACTAAGAGGTCTTGCCATTGTCTGGGATGGACTTGCAGCCTGAGAATTCCCTCTGCCATGATATTCAGAGTTAAGCAACTAATTTCAAAATAAGGGAGAATAAGTAGGATCAAAGCAGGTGTTTGTTCCATTAAGATCCTAGCACTGTTTAAAAATGCGTTTTCCTGATAGAAATAGCAACATCCACAAGGCAAGGACCCAAAAGAGAATCATTTAGTGGTAAAATAACCAGTCACGATGAGAAAAGCCGACTGTCCCTCCTTGGGTCATCACACCACCCCCACTGGCCTCACCCACCAGCCAAGGTCCTCTGCAGGGAACACCTCAAGCTACTGAGCTATACAAGCAAAGGGACATCTTCATTTTAATTCAATTACGCATAAAGTAACCCCAGTTGCCCCATCCAGACCCCTGGATGATTCACTGGCCTGCCTGCCCACACTGCTCCCTCGATATCAAGCAATTACAGCTCTGGGGCTCCCCATCTGCCATTTTAAATTAAAAAAGGAAAAATCATCCTTTTTTGAGGGGTTAGTCATTACATGAAAAGTTGATCCTCTTATTTCATTTTGTTTAAAGAAATAGGTTGAAAAATCATGATGCAAAATTTGTCTAAGGAGTATAATGATAATTATTCTCGCTTTCAAATTCCTTATTCATGTTTGGGGTCAGAGAAGTTAGCAATCTCCTGCTCAGCAAGCCCCAGAAAAACAGCAGGGAAACTATACAGACCTTGCCCTCTACGTTTTCTCTCTTCTTTTCCTCTCCCAGCCTTGCCAGATTCCTCAGCTATCTATCTATTCTCTTCTCTTTCGGGTTTTGCTTCCACCTGAGAAAGAGCAGAATTCCTTGAAATCTTAAAAATCCTAGCTTCTCCTACTTGCTTACAAGCTCCAAATCACTTGGTACCTTTAATCACACTTACCTAGTTTGCTAGCCACTAACCTCGCCACTGCCACCTCCACAGCCAACATCAGCACAGGCTGCGCGGGTATCTAGGCATCCCTGTTTTAAAATATTTATGACCTGATCACATTTCATGGCGATTTTTTTGGATATTCCCATTTTCAAACCCCTAGCACATGGCTTCATGGTAGTTTGACTTTCAGAGTTGTAAACGATGTCACTATTTACAAGCAGAATTTGAATTTATAGAACGAAGCCGGTAAGTGTTTGCCAGTAACAAAGTGAAATCAGGAAAATAATTAATTAAATGACTCTACCTATATATTGAGCTCATCTGGTCCCATTATTAAGTAAAAACTCCATTTTTAAAATTCACAGAAGAGTTAAAAGCCACAGTCTCCGCTCTCCCCACACAAGGAGGTCCAGAACATGCCATTCTACAGAAAACGAATTCAAAACTTCAAGAGTTCCTTCCCTCTCTGAACCAATTTGACTACATTCCTCAAAGAAAGAACAGTTTTAGAAACATCAATTTAAGCACAATAAAGCCATTTTAACATAAGTTGTTCTACCAACCATAAAAGCTTTTCCTCAGACTGAGTTGTTTACTTAGTTTTTGTTGACTTTGTTTACTTTGGGGAGTCCTATTTACTTATTGCTATAGGGGCATTTGTTTATATTTATTTAGGCTTCAGTCACATATACTACAGCTTTTTAAGTACATAGATGTGGCTTCAGCTTGTATGTTTTACTGCATTTTACAAGAAGGGATTTTCTGGTGTAGCCAGGTATTCTGTGCTCTGAGTCCTGATGCGCTCACACACATATCCGAATGCCAGTGCATTCGAAAAATGAAAAACAAAAGTATCCACTAATATAAAATGATACTTGCACCCCAATGTTCACTGCAGCATTACTTACAATAGCCAAGACACGGAAGCAGCCTAAGTGTCCATCGACAGAGGAATGGGTAAAGAAGATGCAGTACATATATACAATAGAATACTACTCAGCCACTGAAAAGAATGAAATAATGTCATTTGCAGCAACATGGATGGACCTCGAGGTTACCATACTCAGCAAAGTTAGTTAGACAAAGACAAGTATCATATCACCTATGTGTGGAATCTAAAAAATGATACAAATGAACTTATTTAAAAAACAGAAACAGACTCACAGAGCCAGAATAACAAACTAGAGGTTACCAAAGGGGAAAGAGGAGGGCAGAGGGGCAAATTAGAGGTATGGGATTAACAGATGCAAACTACTAGGTATAAAATAGATAAGCAACAAGGATGTACTGTATAGGACAGCAAATTATACCCATTATCTTGCAATAACCTATAAAGGAATATAATCTGCAAAAATAGTGAATTACTACACTGTAAACACGAAACTAATGCAATATTATAAATTAACTGTACTTCAATTTCTAAAAAAACACTGAAATGATGCAATATTTAAAATTTTAATATTAAAAACCTTACAAAAACAAACAAAACCCTCAAGTGGATCCTTTGAAAAGCTACCCTTGCAAAGCGGCCCTCAGAATCAGAAAGTGTGAAGCCTCCCAGCAGACCAACTGCTTGGTCTACTAAAGCAGGCTGGTCTCTTGCTTTCCATACCCCCTCCACTGTGCTAATGGAGGCCCACCGGGTCCACTTGCCCAGGAGAGCCTCTGGCTTTGTTCCTTGCTCACTTGCCTCAATCTGTTTCTGAAGTTTAGGTTGATGCTGGGAACTTTCTCGAAGTTTCTGAAGAGGAGTCAAAGAGTGCCTCCTGCCATGACACCTGTAATGGCTGCCACACGGAGGCCTCAAAATGCCTGGCTTTACACCGAGGCACCCCGTGGGCCTCCCAACCAGCCCTCCCTGCCGGGGTGCTCAGGAAGACGAAGGCCCAGGGGAAACGTCTCTCCAAGAGGTTCACACAGCACGGGGCAAAATGGCTTCCCGCCACTCAAGGCCCATTTCGTTAGAGTGGCCCTCAGCTGCAAGGCCCCAGCCCACTGCACTCACCCTGTCCGAAGTCTCCACTGTGAGCAGGGAGCTGAGGGCCAGGGGTTTACATAAGAGGTGGGCACAGTGAGCCCTCCTCGAAGCTCCTCTGTGGCCTCCGGTCGTCACTGAAAGTCCGGAAGGTCCTGAAGTGAGACTCCCAGGGTGCAAAGCGGGGGCAAGAGCGCCTCCACTCAGACTTAGGTGCTGGGGCTCCAGAAGCCTTTTCGCAACCTGAGGTTGGGAAAGCTCCTTCCGCGCCAGGCACTCTGCCCTTCCTCGATCCCCGATTTCCCGTCAAGTAGCGCCGGATGAGGGGTGTGGAGCCGGAAGATGGAGCCTTTTCGGGTCCAATCTGGGCTCCAGTGTGGTTAGTTCCACATCTCTCCTATCAAAAGGGCTGCTGTAGCTGGAGAGGAACCAAAATCTCGGCCGTACCGAAGTGTCGAATATTCAGTCCTGTCAGGTGACGCCACTCGCCGTTCACTGCTCGCCTCTCGCTGCTCGCTGCTCTGCAGGGTGGGCTGAGCTGTGCCTGGAACCTCAAGAGATCAAAGGGAGAGCAACTAAAGAATGTTGCACTTCACCTGCCAAAAGCATGGCCATCCAAAGGACAAGGCAGTTACTTTCACCCTTCCCCATCTGCCCTCGTTTCCTGCCTTTCCCTGGAGAGACACCCACCAGAGCTTTGCACGGTTGCCCTGCATTACATGATCTGATGTCTCAAGTCTGTTTCTAAAGACTCTTTAGGGAAGACAATTCCACAACCTCCCTCAGTCAGTCCCTCCAGAATCAAATAATCCTTCCTGAGGAAAGATTTAACACTACATATTTTCTCAAGCTGGCCAATTTTGTGACAAGTGAAAAGGACCTTCAATGAGTTGAAAGATGGGTACCCAACTTTAATTCAGATCCAGCATGCAGTGCACGATGAACAAAGGAAGTATGAATTTAACACCACTAATATTAAACTTAATTCATAATAGTGACAACCCTTGCCCCTCAGACAAGGAGGATATGCCACAAAAAGTTCTCCAGAACTTTCTATCTCCGGTGCAATCCTTCTGATTTCAAAACTGGATCACTGAAGGGAATTCCCTGGCAGGCCAGTAGTTAGGACCCTGTGCTTTCACCGCCAAGGCCCGGGTTCGATCCCTGGTTAGGGAACAAAGATCCCACAAGCCAAGCAGGGTGCAGCAAAAAAAAAAAAAAAAGCAAAAAAGCCCACAAACAAACAAAGAAACAAAAAACTGGATCACTCAATCATTTCACAATGTATACACATATCAAAACATCACGTGGTACACCTTAAATAGGTATCTTTAATTTGTCAATCATATCTCATTAAAACTCAGGGAGGTGGGATGCACCGCTCTGTGGAGTAGTCTTTTCTCCATGCTAAAATTAAAGATAAAAATCCTAAACGTTTACGGAGTTTAGAAAGAAGCTCCTGAACTCAGTTTCAGGAGGGACTGATTTTGAAACAACATGAGTCCTCCCGAAGTGTATTTTAAGTAGATCATTCTGATTTGTAGCTGTATTACACCCTTCAAGCACTACAAACTCTAATTATTAAGTTTAAAAGCTTCAGCATGGCATGACATCTGCAACAACCAGGAAACAATAGAGCAAAAAGATGTTTAGTGAGGCAGGCATTTAGGTAACACTTCCCAAATGCCAAAGCACAATGTTGCAAGGGGGGCAGAAAAGTCAGGTCCCATCTTCACCAACTTTCATGTTCTTTTTATCCTTAAATAAATGGATTCTTTCAGTGCCAGACTGCATGCAAGGGGGTAATGAGAGCATATAGGTATGTAATGCTTGTCATTTGTAGAGCACATCATTAGCATTAATTAACTTTAATTATGCAATTAGTGCTGAGTTGTCAGAGACAACATTCAAAACAGAGGGATTATTAAATGCATTAATCCTAATAACCATCAGCCAGGCTTCCTTGGAAACGAGGCATAACTCGCCCCCCAAAACAGAGAGATTAGCAGTAGCAGAGCAGGAAGACCTTGGGCTTGAGTATAAATCCTGGCCGGTCCTGGAGAAGATAATTAACATCTCTGAAGTCATGACAGGCCCAATAATAAATAATACCTGCCTCATAGAGTTGGGAGGATTTGATGGGACGATGCACGCAGAGTGCCTAGCACTGGGCCTAGGAGGAAGGAGGCCCTGGTCAGCGGGGCTGTAATTACCATCAGTATTCACAATAGAATACTCACCAAACCAGGGAGGGCTTCCATCCCCCCTGGACACAGCATGCAGGATTTGAGGAACTTCCACTGGTCTTGCTTGGAGGCACCACCTTATCTCTTGTCTTTCTCACAGGGGACCAGCTGATATCGGACATTAGGTAAGCACTCCTCTGCAAAGAAAGGACAGCCATGAGTAGCCTCTATAGCAAGCCCCCAAAATCCATGGACGTCTCCAAAGAAATTCCCTGGAAGACAAAAAAAAAGTGATGTAAGGTTTTATCTCTGTGTGGTCATCAAACTGCTGGTTCTTTGCTTCATCTCCAAAGGAGATAAGTATCTCATTTTCACATCACTTAAGGGAAAAGAGAACGCGCTTGCACAAAACCAACATCAAGTCACTCCTGGCTTGTAAGGACACCCACACACTCGTCCATCTCCAGTTCATTCAGAGGCCATTTTGTGGAGCTGTGGTAATATTTCTACTACATCTGAAATACACTGATCAGTGTGTGATTTGAGATTCCATTAAAAGTCCCCCATTTTTCCTCGTATGATATGAATATATAGTAGTATACCTTAATGAATTATGGTCTATTTTACTTTTCGGAAAATTCAGTGATAAACATATGAGAGGAATTTAAGAAGTGCTATTTTAATTCATTTTGAAGTTTTAAAAATCCATTAATGAATTCTGGAAGGATCTTCTCTTAATGTCCTTATGCTTTTCCATTCTATCCATCAAATAGAAAGTGGATGGCCACTATTTTGTTATGTACTACATTCTCCATTAAGCCAGGAGTATGTTCCTGAAAAAAGATCTGCTTCTAGATGCCAGGTCCCTGTCATAGGGCATGGTTGTTGCTCCAGGCAACAACCGTGCAAAAATTCCAAAAACAGAGTCATACTTTCTGGTGCTAAAAATGCTCTTTAGGCAAAAAAGGTGTGTGAACTGTCCTCCCCCATCCCTAGCCCTGTTTAAGTTCACGAAGGCATCAGCTCTAACCTGCAGTCTTGACTAGAGTCCTCACTACCCACACTCTCGGCCCCTCCAAACTGTTCTCCCCCCAGCAGCCAGAGCGGCCTCTAAAAGTGTTCATGTCACATCATTCCCATGGCGGGGATGCTGTTGGCTTCCCTCATTCCTGGCTATTGAGGAAGGCCCAATCCCATTCTCACCTCCTCTAATACCATCCCAATTTTAATGGCTACTTTTCTGTCCTCACTCCACAACAGTTAGAAGATATATATATAATCTTATTATATACATAAATATAGGTGATATTTACACGATATTTACACTATATACATGATATTTATTATATATATTATACATATATCTTATTTTATACACATATAACTTTGCTATAACTTTTACTAAATATTTTGATGTGACAAACTATGGAAAGACATGTTCTGACATTGGAACCCTGAAAAAAATAATCTCTCCTTCTGGGAGATCATTAACTAAAAAAAAAAAAAAGATGTTAAAATATGTTCTCAGAGAGCTCAAACATGCTTTCTTCTTCCTCTACTCCCAACTTAAAGAATCAGTTTAGAACATTGATATTACCTATGTTCTCCAACCTACAGAGTGTTCGTGAAGCTCCCAAAAGGCTCCCACAATGATGTGGGTGGGTGAGTAGGGAACTTGCTGGGGCTCCTGCCTTGGTGATGCTGGCATATCCAGGCTGGCCTCCTAGGTGGCCCGGCCCCAGCCCATCACTTTCTAACTGAGGACACTGAGGTCCATTGAATCCCGTGAGAAGGATAGTGCAGAATCTGAGGGCTAGAGCTCGGCTGTGCCCAGACGGCAAGCCTGGGCTTCTCCCACTTTATCATGCCCACATGTATTTTGCCCCTACAGAATGGTTGCTTTGAAACAGAGGATGAACGGGCTTCTAAAGCTCTTCCTAAATCCCCAACAAATAGAAAGATAGACCTAAACAGAAGCATATCAATAATTACATTAAATGAAAATAGTCTAAAAACCTCAATTAAAAGATAAGGATTGTCAGACTGGAGAAATAAATCGAGGCTGACCTCTACTCTTTTCTACAGGAAAGACACTTCGATACAATGATGAAGAGAAGTTTAAAGTTAAAGGATGAAAAACTAGACACCATGCAAATTCTAGTCATAAGAAAAATGGAGTGGCTATATTCATATTAGACAATGTAGACTGCAGAGCAAGTAATACTACCAGAGATAAAGAGTAACATTTCATAATAATAAAAGAGTCAATTTAAGAAGACATAACAGAAAACAATTCCATGTACAACAGCATCAAAAAGAATAAAATACTTAGAAATGAACTTAACCAAGGAGGTCCCCCTTCCCACATACCTGTCCTATGTATCCCTTCCATCTGGCTGTTCCTGAATTATATCCTTTTATAATAAACTGATAACAAAAGAAAGACTAGAAGGGCATGTTTCTGGGACATCTGCAACAGGGAACACTCTGGTTCAAGGTGACCAGCGAGTCCCCGGCTCTGTGCCACTGACACCATCTTTTCCTCTTGTCGGAATCTAAGAGGACTCTCATATGGGTACGTGGTGTGTGCATGCCCATGCATGGCCAAGTGGTCAGGGATTTGGGGGAGTTCACAGGTGGCCTGGACTTCACATGGCAGGATGAGTCGCTATCCCAATTTCCTAAGATCAACCTTTCTTTTTAAAAAATAAAGATGCCAAAAATAAAAGCAAACAAGTTTTGTTCGTTTGTTTGTTTGTCTTTGTTTGTTTTTTACAAAAAAAAAGGAAAGAAAAGAAAGGGGTCTCTGGCAAAAGCTGCCTTCCAAACTATACGCAGTTCTTCAGGAAGTTCTTTGGTAAGGAAATAATATAGTGGGCACAAGACACCTCCCATTCCAGTGCATTCAAGTCAGTTTCAGCTGAGGATCTTGGTCATAGCTCTGGACCCCTAGTGTAGACCTTGGTGCTAGACCATGACAATGGTTCTTTAGCTGTCCTGGTTTTCTCTGGCCTCTCTAGCCACCCAAACCAGTGGCTGGGGCTTGCGGAGAGAGGGGGGCTTCCCTTTGTTTGACAAATACCGGACTTGATAGATGTTAGTTTGTCTTGGCCTCCCCAATCTAGCCCAAGGCCTCCTTTCCAGCTTCCTGGTTCCTGCAGTGGTACTACCTCTGTGCTAGCCGTGCCACATTGTTCACCTGCCCAAAGCTTCTCAACTCTGATGCTCTTCCACTCCACCACAACCGCCTGCAACTCCAGAGACCAGAGATCCCATGGGGGTTTACAGCATCAAGCCCATGTGTGGTAGAGGAACAGGACAGGGCAGGGTGCGGGGGTGAATTTAATTTGTGATTTCATGTTAGGTAGGTCAGATAAATTTCTCCTCCGAGCAGCCTCAGCATCCCACCTTTCATATTTCCAAACAGCCCATGTAGTCTTCCACAACCCTGAGACTGAATGCCTCCTTAAATTGTGTGCCCTAGGCACCTCCCTTGCTCACCCTAGTTCCAGCCTTTTTGCTCATTTCTCTTTTTATGGGAGACCTCAGGAGGGTTGGGCCATCACTGACCTCTTCCATCTTTTTAAGGTGGCTGGTAAAGACCCTAGAGCTGACTTCCCCACCCCAAGTAAAGAGCCCTGGGACTCTATTCCTCTCTGTTCTGAAGTAGTTACTACTGCCTGAGCCATCCTGGGGCAGCTGAAACCAAAAGCACAGGCTTCTGGCGCAGAACCTAAGACGACTTCATAGGAGAAAACGTCCTCACTTAAAGACTGTGAGCGAGGCAAGCTTTTGCCCTCTGGTTTTTTTTTTTTTTTTTTCCTTTCAGCATTCGTGTAATTATTTGTGGCTTCCATTTCTATGGAAAGAAAACACCACTTACCGTGACAACTGTAGCCGCTTAAGGTGTGCAGCTCACCTCAGGCCATGAAGCTTAAAAAATACTGAAATGTGTAGGGGTTTCATGTCCCTCCTTTTTAAAACATCAACCAAATGTTCTTCTCTCCAGAAAAGCCACCCGAGTATTCACCACTTTCTCTGTGTTACCTGTCATGAAAAACCAGCAGACCTCGACAAGAAATACCCAAGGGCTGAAATCAAAGGAAATTTTAGTAAACATTCAATTTTTAAAAGATTTTAACATTCAATAAAAAAACAAATAAGTGGAGATTTACTGTGTACCTATTCTGCACCAGATGTGTGTAGATTCTTTCACATACATTTCATGTAAGTGTGATTTGACCTCTTTTTACAGAAGAGAGAAACAGACCCTGGAAAGTTAAATAACTAGTCCCAAGAGATAGAACTGGCATTCAAACCCAGAGTGGACTCTGTCTCCACCCAGCCTACCACGAGCAGTCCAATCACCTGATGATTGTAATCAGTCAAAAACTAAGGGTTCAGAATGAGCTTTAAAAAAAATAGAAAACAAACAGTCCTTGTTTAAAAAATTCTTTTGATCCAATTACTCTGGCCTTCTTGTCAGTATACCTTGGGAACAGCTATAGTCCCCTCTCATCTGGCTCCCTCTGCCCTGGGTTGGATCAGAAAGTATGAGGGTGGGTGGTGGATGAGGAAGTATTGTCAAAGATGTGGAGAAATTGGAACCTTCATGCCCTGCTGGTGGGAATGTCAATATAGCCACATTGGAAAACAGTCTGGCAGTTCCTCAAAAGGTTAAACATAGAGTTACTATAGGGCCCAGCAGTTCAACTCCTAGGTATATGCCCAGGAGAATTGAAAACCTATGTCCATACAAAAACTTGTACAGGAATGCTCATACAGCATTATTCAGAAGAGCCAAAAAGATGGAAACAACCCAAATGTCAGTCAATTGATGAAAAGATAAACAAAATATGGAATATCCATAAAATGGAATATTATTGGGCCATAAAAATGAGCGAAGTACTAATTGATAACACAAAATGGATGAAGCTTGAAGGCATTATGCTAAGTGAAATAAGCTGTTCCCAAAATAGCATATACTGTATAACTCCACTTACATGAGGTACCTAGAGTAGTCAAATTTATATAGACAGAAAGTAGAATGAATGGTGGGCTGGTAGCCAGAGGTTAGAGAAAAGAGGAAATGGAAAATTGTCATTTATGGGTATAGAGCTTAGGTTTTGCAAGATTTAAACAGTCCTAGAGATTGGTTATGCAACAATATGAATGTACTTGACATTAATGAACTGTACATTTAAAAATGGTTAAGATAGAAATTTTATGTTATGTGCATTTAACCACAATAAAAATAGATTCCATTTATAATGAAAGAACTGTCCAGAATAGGCAAACCCATAGAGACAGAAAATAGATTACTGGTGCCAGGATCTGGGGGGAAGGAGAATGGGGAATGACTACTAATGGGTAAGGGGTTTCCTGGGGAGTTGACAAAAATGTTCTAGAATTACATAATGGTGATGTTTGCACAGCCTTTTGAACACTCTGAAAAACCACTAAAGTGTACTCTTCTAAAGGGTATATTTTAGGATCAGTGAATCGTATACCGATTACAAATTTTATATGATAAAATAGAAGTCTAGGAGAGGGAGCTGATGTGTATGGCAGACATGAAACTGAGAAGAAGGGTAGGAAGTTGATGATTATGCCCGGCTACAAAGATCTCATCGTATTCTGCTCGCACGCAATCATGAACCACAGTTGGCTCAAACCAAGGGTGGGCTTCATCTGGAGATCAAATGTTTGAGCAAAATATATATACATCCTTATGATTATTTTAAACATGACACAAGATCACTGTAAAACACAGTTGATACTAGTCATAATGGCTAACTAGAGGATTCAAAAATAAGTATAACATAAATATATACTAATACTCTATTTGAAACCGCCTGAAGGTAATTATATACCGTAACCCCATGTCTTTCAAATAAGACCCACCTCATTCTCACTATTTATGTTGGATAATAAAAATCTCTGTGGACAGCTAATGGGATGCTAGGGTAAATTAACAATAAGCATCATTTAGTTAAACTATTTGAGAAAGTCTTGTTCCTACTGGATTACTCAGAACAGCATCAAAGGTCTTGATTTATAGCAGTTTAAAACACAAGTTCCTGGCTGCCTCATGGGGCAAGGAATTGCCACAAACCTTTTAGAATGAAGAACAGTGAGGAAGTTCTTGGAAACCGAACTGAGCCTTCAACTCTACGAGGAGCCCTTCCTTGGAACTAATGGCACACTGGAGTGGATATTCTTCACAGTGTACCTAATTCTTCCCCAAAGGGGTTGTTACACTGAATTCAGCAGCTGAGCCTCTTCTCAGGTTTGTCTTCCAAACTTGGCTTTCTTTCTTTTCTTTTTCTGAGGAAAGTTATGATTTTCCTAGCACTGAAGAAAATTACCAAGGTGAATGCAAATGGAGCCAAGCTAGAACTACCATGTGACCCAGAAATCCCACTACTGGGCATATATATACCCAGAGAAAACCATAACTCAAGAAGACACATGCACCCCAATGTTCACTGCAGAACTATTTACAACAGCCAGGACATGGAAGCAACCTAAGTGTCCATAAACAGATGAATGGATAAAGAAGATGTGGCACATATATACCATGGAATATTACTCAGCCATATGCATATGTATATGTATAACTGATTCACTTTGTTATAAAGCAGAAACTAACACACCATTGTAAAGCAATTATACTCCAATAAAGATGTTTAAAAAAAAAACAATGTTATGTTGGTTTTAGGTGTACAGCAAGGTGATTCAATTATATATATATACATGTATCTTTTCTTTTTCAAATTATTTTCCCATTTAGATTATTATAGAATATTGAGCACTGGGAACTCTGCCCAATATTCTGTAAACTTTGGTCTTATTTATTACTATTAGACTTTACTATTCCCATTGATAGTGAATTTTTGATAATTTGGGTGGAAACTTTTTGTCCGTTGGTGGTATATATTAATAATGTAAAGAAGGTATAGATACTGCATCTTCATTACGGTAATGTTTAGTGCAGCAGGTTTCTGACTTCTTGAGATAATCCCCACTTTTAATTTATTTTTCTAAGAACCACATTTTATCACATTTGTTAGGAACAATTGACTTATACTAATGATGGGTATAATATCAGGTAGGAATTCTTACATTTTGGAAACCAAACGCTGAAAGGTGGGGGGAAATGTGGTTTTTGACAGATGCCAAGGAGACGTTGTAGATTTTAGGACAATTTGAGAAAGTTATTTTATAATATCTTTTGATCCTACTGACTATCCAAAAAACATCTAGACAGTAAAAAATTATCAGTAGGTTGTATTTTAAGGCCTACTTGCAAGTCAATTATTTTGGATTTGGCACATCCTCAGAGAAATCTTTTTATATGAAGGTTCTAGTTTCCAAGACAGCCCACAAAAATCTACCAAGTTGTAGCATGAATGATCAACGATGCAAGTACAGTATTTTGCAGGTGGTATCAGCTGCTATATTCACGGACATCTACTAGCTCTGTAAGAATTTTTAACTCTTGTGTTTTCATTTTGATGAAGATATGAAAAATTAATATAGTCATATTCCGGATCATCTAAATAAACACTGTATTACGTGGTTCTCAAAAAAAAGAAAAAATGGCCAGAAGACCTAAACAGACATTTCTCCAAAGAAGATATACAGATTGCCAACAAACACATGAAAGGATGCTCAACATCATTAATCATTAAAGAAATGCAAATCAAAACTACAATGAGATATCATCTCACACCGGTCAGAATGGCCATCATCAAAAAATCTACAAACAATAAATGCTGGAGAGGGTGTGGAGAAAAGGGAACCCTCTTGCACTGTTGGTGGGAATGTAAATTGATACAGCCACTATGGAGAACAGTATGGAGGTTCCTTAAAAAACTACAAATAGAACTACCATACGACCCAGCAATCCCACTACTGGGCATATACCCTGAGAAAACCATAATTCAAAAAGGGTCATGTACCACAATGTTCATTGCAGCTCTCTTTACGATAGCCGGGACATGGAAGCAACCTAAGTGTCCAATGACAGACAAATGGATAAAGAAGATGTGGCACATATATACCATGGAATATTACTCAGCCATAAAAAGAAACGAAATTGAGCTATTTGTAGTGAGGTGGATGGACCTAGAGTCTGTCATACAGAGTGAAGTAAGTCAGAAAGAGAAAGACAAATACCGTATGCTAACACATATATATGGAATCTAAGAAAAAAAAAAAAACGGTCATGAAGAACCTAGGGGTAAGACGGGAATAAAGACACAGACCTACTAGAGAATGGACTTGAGGATACGGGGAGGGGGAAGGGTAAGCTGGGACAAAGTGAGGGACTGGCATGGATATATATACACTACCAAACGTAAAATAGGTAGTGGGAAGCAGCCGCATAGCACAGGGAGATCAGCTGGGTGCTTTGTGACCACCTGGAGGGGTGGGATAGGGAGGGTGGTAGGGAGGGAGATGCAAGAGGGAAGAGATATGGGGACCTATGTATATCTGTAACTGATTCACTTTATTATAAAGCAGAAACTAACACACCAAAAAAAAAAAGACAGATGGTAGTCTGGGAGAAAATGTTTGCAATATTTAAAACCAACAAAGACTAATATTTTAAAAGCATTACAAGAATATTTTAAAAGCATTACAAAAAAGATAGGAAGCTTAATAGAAAACGGGCAAAGGATAAAGGACCAGGACATTTATAAAAGAAGCAACTCTAAAAGCAAACATATAAGAAGATGTTCCTACTCATTGGTTAATGCAAATTAAAACATCTATGTGATATCACCCATTGGCCCAGAAAAATTAGAAAGCTAAAGGTTACCAAGTGTTGACAAAGCTGAGATATTGTTGAAATCCTCATGCTTTGCTGTGGGAATACAGAACAGGGCCAGCCATCTGGAGAGCAGTCAAGCTTTACTCAGTTAAAAAGTATACCCAATGGCCCAGCAATTTTCCTTTCATAGGTATGTTTTTATGTATTTATATGTATATATGTGTGCATACATATATATAAAATCTCAGCTTGCACACACATGTTCATAACAGCATTATTCATAATAGCCAGTCTAAATCTAAATGTCCGTCAATTGTTGGATGAATTTTTAAAATGTGCCTTATCCGTACAATGTAATATTATTTAGCCATAAAAATGAAGTATTGATTCATGCTAAGCCAGACACAGAAGGACAAATACTGTATGATTCCATTTAAATGAGATATCTAGCATAGGCATATCAACAGAGACAGAAAGTAAATTATTGGTTGCCAGGTGCAATTGACGGACATTTAGATTTAGACTGGCTATTATGAATAATGCTGTTATGAACATGTGTGTGCAAGTTGAGATTTTATATATATGTATGCACACATATATACATATAAATACATACATAGTGATGGTTACACAACTCTGTAATATACTAAAACCATGGAATTGTACACTTTAAATGGATGAATTTGTGGTATGTGAATTATATTACAATAAATCTGTTATTTAAAAAAGGAATGCATGGGGAATTCCCTGGTGGTCCAGTGGTTTGCACTCGGCCCTTTCACTGCCAGAGCCCGGGTTTGATCCCTGGTTATGGAACTAAGATCCTGCAAACCTCATGGTGTGGCCAAAAAGAATAAAAAATAATTTAAAAAAAATAAAAATAAAAAAGGAATGCATGAATGAATGCATGAATACATGATACAGATAAGTAAATAAAAATGTAAGCAGGGCTTTGCATAGACTTATGATGAGAATGTACCCAGAAGAGTGTTATTAATCCAGCCCTTTGCTCTGGTTGTTACTTGCTTCTTTTTTTCTGACTGCTAATATTCCTGAATACTGTAAGATCTTTTGAACATATTATCTTCTCCTTTGACTTGCTCCAGCTCACTCTGTCCCAGGTCCTTAGCTCCTATTCACATGCTGAGCCTGGGTTGGGCCTTGGTCTGAACCACACTGCAGATGCTGTAGGCCAATCAGAGCCCCCTGCAGATAAAGGATATGGTAGGCAACTTCTGACCCCCACTTGCTAGTATTCATGACCTGTGTAATCCTCTCCCCAGTAAGTGTGGGCTGGATCTAGTAACTTATTTCTATCTAATAGAATATGGCAAAAATGATGGGATGACACTTCTATGATTAGATTGCAAAAGACTGTGATTTGTGAATTTCATCTCACTAGCTCTCTTTTTTTCTCTTTGTCATTGTCACTGTCTCCTCCTCTTGCTTGTTTGCTGCCATGTTGTGAGATGCCCTATGGAGAGGTACACATGACAAGGAACCAAGAGATGCCTCCAGTCAACAGGTCATGAGGAACTCAGGCCTCATTCCAACAACCTATAAATAACTGAATTTTGCTACCTACCCATGTGAGTGATCTTGGAAGCAGATCTTTCCTAGGATGAGCCTTCAGATAAGACTACAGCCCCAGTTAACACTGTGATGGTAGCCTTGTTAGAGACTCTATAGCAGAGACTGCATCTAAGCCATGCCTGGATACCTGACCCACAGAAACCATGAGATAATAAACATGTATTAAGCCACTAGGTTTGGGGGTAATTTGTTATGCCACAGTAGGGCAGTTGTTAATTAATCCAGAAGATAAGTCGTGTTAACCATGCTCCTTTTCTGTCACCAGAACTTTAGGACCAAGCCTCCCTTGCAGTTGGGTGAGGTCAAGTGTCTGGCCCCATAAAAAGTTCTCTGTTTGGTGATTTGTTTGTACAGTTCAAAACTCTCCCTTGACTTCCCAGGACCCTCAGGGTAAAATCCAAAATAAGTGCTTACTGTAGCCTACAAAATCCTCTGATCTGGAGGACTTCTGGACTCATCCTACTCTTCCCCTCGCCCTCTTTGCTCAAACCACACTGGTGTTCTTAGTGGTCACTGAACCATACATGTTTTCACTCTGGGGGCTTCACCCTTTGCTTTCTACATTTAGAAAGCTCTTCCCACAAGATATCTGCATGACTCACTACCTCACCTCCTTCTGGTCTCTGATCAAATGTCACCTCTTCAAAGAATTCTTTCCCAACAACCACTAAAATAGACCTCAATTCCCAATCTCTAGTCCATTCTCCTACTTTTTATTGTTTTATGACAGGATTTATCACAACCTAAAATTGTGTGCATTTACTTGTATATTTATCTTGTCTCCCCACTCTAGAAAGTCAGTTCCATGAGGGCAGGGACTTTGCTTTGTTCACTGCTGTAACTCCAGTGCTTAGAACAGTGCCTGCTGCCTACAGCCAGATCAGGAAAATGGGTATTAGAAGAGATGACAAGTCACTTCCCAGAGACTTCTGTAATTTGAAGCAGAAAGTGGGGGGGGGGGTGGTTTCAGCAGGCAGAGATAAACAGGAGGGCATTCAGAGACCCCCAAACCTGTCCTGGGTCCCCAGAAATTCCTGGGGGAAGCCAGGACATACAGCATAAAGGGAAAGAGTTTCTAGCAAATCTCTCCCCTTAACTGCAAAACTAGTTTCATAAAAAGGCATTTCAGATGGCTACTCAACACTCATCTTCCTATATGGCTAGAAAATATTTTCTTCATGAGGGCTACCTTTTCTAAGTTTTCTCTATTTGCATTTTGTCCTTTCATGCCCAATTATCATGCGTGATTTAACTGCATGATGTAATTAATTGCCAAATTGCAAAGTGCAAAATTTTATGTATAAATAATTAGTGACACAGGTAAACTCTTGTTGCTTTAGAACGAACAGCCGGTAGCTAATTGTGCTCACAATTACCTAATTGTAGGTTTAGCAACTTCTGGACTTGTTTTATATTCAAACTAGATTACATCTTTTTTAATTAAAAAATTTTGCTCTAAATCTAAAAAAAGAGAACACATAAGCAAAAGGTTATAATATGATTTTGTAAGGCACGCAGAGGAATACTATGTGGAATAAAATCTAATTAGAACACTAATTAATGTACGTTTGAGAGTACATGAGATGGAATTTAGGACTGTGTTTATTGTCGCAGCGAACAGATTCCATAAGCTTGACAAAATCCAATGGGAGAAGATGTGAAAACATTCACAGAAAGTGAAAAAACAAAACAGGAAAACAATGTGAAGTAGATGAATGCATGCCTGATGTTTCTATATATGCTGGGGGCCCAAATGAGAAAGAACCAAAACAAAAACAGGTAAGGAAAGGGAGCTAAAAAAAACTGCGTAACTCGAGTAAGGATTTGGAAGCCCCAGTTATGCAAAGTTGGGGAAAATAAAATATATCTTGCATCTCTGTGTTGTAGTTAACCATTGGGTGACTCATTCTGCTAGCAAGTCCGGCAATCCTCAGAAAACAATATGGTGGCATGTGTGACACAGTCATCTCCTTCCTGATCATAATTTCCAAAAGAACACAAAGGTAGACATAAAGCTACTCATTATAGTTTTACACACTATATGAATGACTCCAGGACTAAATGAAGTAAAATGAGTATACAAAATAAGTAGATGAAGTTATGAAGATTTTAATAAATAAGGAAAATTAAAAGGCTGCCTGAATGAGGTATCATGTTTGAGGTATTTTCAGAGAGCAGTTAAAGTCAATTTGAATGTTTGTGTCATTTCTCATACTGAATCTTCTACTTTGCCATAAAGAGGAACAAGAGTTAATGAACATCTTGGTTAGAGGCAAGACGTATTTTTGGCAATTTTTTTGTTCCAGTGACTTGACTTTTCATGGTCACTACACTTCCTAATCAGCATTAACTCCTAATTCAACTATGCAGTTTCAAATATTTTGAATGAAATCGAACCAGATATATTTGAAAATGTTTGATTTTTAAGACTAGCATGCAGATTATTCTTTTAAATCCTGCTGTGTTTTAGACAAACCATATATTTGGAGCACAGTTTACCTGCCAAATAAGAGCATGAATTTTTTAAAAAAATCTATATATCCATTACCTTCATCTATATCTTTTATTAGCTGAAAAGCAAAAACTATGCCCTAATTAATAAATCCATGCCTAGTATTATTTACTGAATATTTCTGAAGCTGAGTCCGTTTTTCTCCACTAATTTGTTCATAACCATACAAATTAAGCTAGTGGCTTTAATTCTCAATTCAGCTAAATTTTATAAATACATATTGACTACTATACACAAAGCAACATATTTTATTAGGAATATTTCATCAGAAATATTTCAACAGCAACATTTCAGAGCTATTTCCTCGGGGAAATACATAGCCCGTGAACATTTGAATTGCTACTTTACACACAACGGTGTTCAGGTTGGGGGAATTGTTATTTACATATTAATCTAGTGAAATGCCCCATTATTCAACTTCTCCCCACACCCCCGCCCCACTTTCCAGTTTCTAGTCAAAAGAAACTATTTTTATATCGGAAGGAGCATCATTTTTCCAATGCTTGATATAACTGTTCATTTTGTGTCCACATTCTCAACTTCCTTTAAATTCACTTGCTTCACCTGTTTAATTAAGCCCCCCAACCATTTAGTCTAGCACTGATTTTTGCTCTTCTCTGACTTTTTTTTAAATTGAAGTATAGTTGAGTTAAAATGTGTTAATTTCTTCTGTACAGCAAAGTGATTCAGTTATACATATACATACATTCCTTGTTATATTCTTCTCCATTATGGTTTATCATAGGATATTGAATATAGGTCCCTTCTTCTGACTTTTAATATCGATCGTCTGTCATACATATGTTTTTGTATTGAATTACCGATTTCTAATCATAAAAATTCTCGAAGACTTACTTCTCCACCCAGATGGTAATTGTGCAAGAAATGGGGACCAGGCCTGCTAGTTCAATGCTTTTTACTGTTGGGCAGACCACGAGAACACAAAAAGTAAATGTGTATTGATTAACCCTTTAGTAAATCTGCAAATTACTGAAAGCAATTGATATACATATTAACTCTCTAAAAATCTGGAAAAGCCGTAAAAGTCATTCAAAAGCGCAGTCAAGTCTCAGAAATCCTAGCAGAGGCTGGGAGTTGCCCTAAAACATTCAAAAGTTGAGCTTAAAGAATATTTTAAAAGACAGGTAATTTTCTGATTTCTGTGTTCACCAGCAACACACATGAAGGTGAGAAAACAATTACCGGGAGTCTGCACCGAGAAAAAGATAGGAACGCTATGCAAGCAAGATGCTACTCCCTTGGAACTGGATGATTTTAAATTTGCTTTAAGATTTACTTCACTTAAGATGTATTCCTTAGTTGTGTTCACCTCTGTCCCTTCCCTACCCCCCCGCTACCCCCCACTCTGCAAATTCATGCACACACATTACTTAGCAAAGGTCACCCTGAGAGCTACCAAATATGAAACTTCAGTCTTTCTTGCCTCGATTTACCATAAATTCAGAATTTGTAACGTTTGACTGTAAAGGAAACTCATGTCCAGTCAAGTCAAAAATGTCTTCTGGGGAGCTTAACTTAGTGTCTTTCCCCTAAAGGAAAATGACCAAGTCCTGCCTAATATCAGCCCCAGGGAAAGACTTCAGAACCAGGAAGGATTTACAAATTCTTAAAATTGCCCTCTGTTTATACTTTACTTTTGAAGACTCAACAATTCCTTCAAATTCTGCTCAATACTTTAACCAGAGTGTTTCCATATTGAAAGAATTAAGTGGAATAGCTTCTGGCTGGAAAAATACAAACAAGTTTCAGTTATCTCCATCACCAAGAATGAAAGAACAAGACCCACCCTGCCTGGCAAACAAGCAATTAGCTTCTTCTTGGATTTACGCAGCTAGTTGAAAATTGTTAATGAACTTGCTGATATTCACTGCCTGTTGAGGGATGAGCTGATCACCCAGACCCACAGATACATCAGGAGCGGTGGAAACTCGCACTTAGCTTGTTTTAGCACCCTGCATCCCACTGTTTTAAAAAAAATCACTTAACGGTCTGTGAGAGAGAGAACACTCAAAACTAACAAGCATCTGAAAAGACATAAGCTGCCCAGTGCATCCAAACAATAGGGCCCTTCAAAACAGCGCCTTAACCAAAATGTTCAAGTCTCCTTTGGGGACAGATTCCCTTACACTTCATGGCTTTACGTTCCATAGGATCCAATCAACTTAGCCTTACAGGACTCTAAGCTTTATGCTTCTGTTAAATGAATTAACTATTTATTCACACCTAATACTTGAAAAACGGATTCATGTGCAACATTGGACCGGGTGACTGGATAATGTTCTGTGTCAGGCAAAAGAGTAGCAAATGATTCCCTTTGACTGTTTTCAAATTGTATACTTCCTTACTGCTGTGGTCAAATAAGCTCTAATTTAGATGGCCCTTCTGGATAATGTTGCCTGCTGGTTTGTTGCTGAACGTTCACGTATCTCTTTTCAATTCTAATTCTTTGTTTATTTGAACTAGTCTTAGCTATGGTCGGTGGTGACATGCGAAGGGCTAATATCAGCAGATGTCTGAGTCTCTAGACAGGACCCCTGTGGAGGATGAGGGGGAAGGAGCTGGAGGTCAGGGTCATAGGTAAGCCGGCATCAGCTTCCAAAGGAGTGAAAGCAGAATCAAACCAGAGACAGGCCAGGGTCTGGTCCTGAATTGGGAAAGAAAGATGTCACCCTGGGAGTTAGAAGGTTGGAATAGAACACAGAGAGAAGAGGTGATGCAGGGGGGTGAGGGCAAACAGGCGCTAAAACAACAACTAAGTGTACGGATGGGCTGAGATCAGGGCCAGATCAAGCTTGATGGTTAGTTGGTTGGTACCTTCTATGACAATAAGGCACAAGAAGTGGGACTTGTGTACTATTTCCCTGGGAACGGTCACTACCCAAACACTGTCAACTTACTATTTTGGAAATGCACCTGCTTGAACCAAAACCAAGTTGAGAAGAGAATGTGCAGGCTGAATGCGCCTCCATCCATCCGCACGGCTGGACAAACAGAACAGACTGCCTATGAATCAGCAGCACCTTGGCGCATGAAGGGCCCTTAGAGCATCCATTTCCAGACTCATCTACTCTGCAACAGCTCAGAAAGGACCCTTGCCCCTTTGTTCGCTTCAAAATAGATTGATCTGCATCTGACAGATGTATCTATCAAATGGGGACAGACGCTCTATCAGCTGATTCGTGATCTATGAAGGCAGTTAGGGCCACAGAAATACAAAGAGGATCCAAATGAAGGTAACCTATCTATGCAAAAAGGTCCCTCCGCCAGTTAAAACTTGTGAAAGTTGTCTTTGTCCCCTGGTGGAATAGCCTGGTTGTTAAATAGGTGCCATTCCATTGTGTTGAACTTTAAATTGAATATTTAAAATATTTACATAATACCTCTTCAAACGAAATTGAAATTTTCAAAAATATATATATTTAAATTACGCTCTCATTGTGTGAAATTAGAAGACATAAACAAAATGTTATTTTTGTTAGAGAGTGAGTGACCTTTTCATGTAGTAATTTCAAAGGGTCACCTAATCAACAGAGAGATCTCTGGGGTTACCATTTGTGCTTTTTATCAGTATTACCCCAATATTGTATTGGCAACTGCGTGAAGAGTTTACATTGTGCTTTTTGAAGACAGGGACTAATAGGAATTGTTTTCCCTATAAATAATGCATCAGAAAGAAAACATGGCCCTTTTCACTATCATTGTGAAGTACATTATTCCAATTATTTTGAAACAATTGAACATACATCGTCTTTGTCTCTTTTTATGATTATAAAAGCAATGCTTGTCTTTCTTTGTAGAAAAATGAAAAGTTTGAAGAACAAGTTTAAAAAACAGTCTCATCAGGCAGAAGCAATCATGATTCTATCTTGGTACATTTCCTTTCATTTATGTTTCCTTTACATAATTGAAACCATGTTGCACATACAATTTTATATTCTGCTTTTAGAAATTAATATTACAATAAGTTTCTTCCTCATGTAATTAAATAAAAGTCTACAACCTGACCTTAATGGCTGCATAATAACATATCATATGGAGATACCATAGTTTATTTAAACGTACACCTATTATTGGACATTTAGGTTGTTTCTACTTTTCCCTATTATAATGTGGTTATCAACTTTGTGTATGAGACGATTGCTTTAGAATAATGTCAAAGAAATGATGTGCGTGAAATTATTTCTTTAGAGTAGAGTCAAAGAAATGGAATTAATTGTAAGGTCGAGAAAAGTCTTATGGCTCTTGATACACATTGTCAACTTGTTTAAAGATGACTAAAAACTACTTTTCATGACTAAATTCTTCAGTTAGATTTTTCTCTGGCCAGTTCTGAAGTAGAATAGAATTTGAATAACTTTAAAAGGGGGCATATTTACTTACAGCTGAGCTTTGTTTTTCTCTTTTAGTCCTGAACTTTCTGCTATCAAATAACAAATAGCTTAATAATATGAAAATATTGCTAGACTTCTGAATGGTCAGAGCTTGGAGGCATCTTGGTGAGCATCTCGTTTCAACTCATTTTACAGAAGGGGATTTGACTAGCAAAGAGGGCATGGGACATGCCCCAGGTGACACAGGGAATCTTGACACAGCTGAGACTAAGCTGTAATTCTCCCCAGTCTCAACCCAGCATTCTTCTCATAGCACTGTACTGGATGGCAGGGGATTTTTTAATATTAAAAATCCCTACAATTTTAAACTTTGACCACCCAGTCCATTTCACTCTATTTCAATAACAACAAGCTAGATACTCTTATTACTATTAACCAAAGATTTCAGAGAGCAAGGGGTCTGGAATGGATATTACATGATTGCTCACTTTCTGAAACTTTGCTGATCTGTACTTTATGGTTTGTGCCCTCTTCTCTAAGTATATTATACTGAACACATTTAAAAATCATATATTATATAGAGGCAAGAAATCTCCAACTCAGTAAGTCAGGTATAGGACAAAAAATATTCTTTCATTCGCAGGCAAGGAAAACTGTCTATACACTCACTGGAAGACAAAATATTACAAGTTTTTATATTTTAATTAAGAGGTAATTGCATCCACCTGAAAATTGAAGGAATAAGAAGGACTTACAACAATTAGATCAAATAGGCAGTAAATTATAGATTGTACAAGAATGAGAACCAATACACTTAATATTAAATCTATGAAATGTATGTGAAGAAGTATTCAGAGGTAAATAGATGCCTTTTAATATTTTTTAAAAATTTACTGAATTTATTCACAATGTTGTGCTTAATTTCTGCTGTATAGCAAAATTGGTTTGTGACTTGGTTATCATTTAAGAAGTGAAAATAAAATAAAAATTAATTTTTTAATTTTAAAAAGAAAATAGGGGAGTTCCCTGGTGGCCTAGTGGTTAGGATTCTGGGTTTTCACTGCCGTGACCTAGGTTCAATCCCTGGTCGGGGAACTGAGATCCTGCAAGCCACATGGTGCAGCCAAATTAAATAAATAAATAAAATAAATTTTTTAAAAAATGAAATAGCAAAATTTTGGAAAGGAAACATTAAATCAGAAGGGCCACTGTTGGACATGGTGGGATAACAAAAGCACTTTCGGAAAATGAGGCAGTATGATATATGTTATAAACTTGGGCCATAGAATCAGGTGGCCTGAATCCAGTTTTCAACGCTATCACACTCACAACACTACGAGTTGGGCAGGTTATTGAACTTCTCGGAAAGTTAATTTTCTGCTCTGAAAAAATATCACGTTACCAAACATTTTCTATAAAGGGCCAGATAGTAAATATTTTAGACGTTGAGGGCTGCATATAGTCTCTGTCTCTGTCTCAACCACTCCTCTCTGCCATTGTAGCACAGAAGCAGGATAGGCAATATGTAATAATGAGTGTAGCCACGTTGTACGTGTCTCACTAAAACCTTATTTACAAAAACAGGCAACTTGAGGCCAGATTTAGTCCCGGAAAACCCCGAACATTTTGTCCAACCCAATATAATAAAATCTGTGAAGTACTCTACAGAGAAAATTAGAATAGTGTAGAAAATACACAGATATATGTGCTTATACATATATATATATATATATATATCACAGTGTGTGTGTATATCAACATTGCATTGCATTCCCAGTCTAAATCCCACTTGATCGTTGAATATAATCATTTTTATATGTTGCTGGATTCAGTTTGCTACCATTTTGTTGAGGTTTTTTGCATTAATATTCACAAGGAATGTTGGTCTGTAGTTTTCTTATTATGTATTTGTCTGGTTTGGGTATCAGGGTAATGCTAAGCTTATAAAATGCATTGGGAAGCATTCCCTCATCTTTTATTTTTTGGAGGTTTAAGAAGGATTGGTGTTAATTCTCCTTTAAACATTTGGTAGAATTCAGCCCCATGAAGCCATATGGGCCTGGTTTATTCACTGTGGGAAATTATTTGAATTATGAAATTCAATCTATTTACTTTTTATAGGTCTGTTTAGATCTCCTATTTCTTCTTGAATCAGTTTCCACATTTTGTGTCTTTCTAGGAATGTTTCCATCTCATCTTGGCTATCTAACTTGTTGGCATATAATTGTTCATAGTACTCCTTTATAATCATTTTTTATTTCTGTCAGATCAGTAGTGATGGTCCCTCTTTCATTCCTGATTTTAGTAATTTGAGTCTTCTTACATTTTCCTTGGTCTACTTATCTAAATGTTTGCCAATTTTATTGATATTTTCAGAGAACCAGCTTCTTTGAATAGTCCCCTCCCCTCCCCTGAGCTCCAAATCTCTACAACATGGAGCTGGATAAGAAATGCTGACAGCCTGCCTCCCCTGGGGATAAATATTAGCCCTGGCCTGGAAGCTGGGGGTACAGGGACCGCACTGGTCCTGAGCTGCAGCTGGGAGAATTTGAGCTTCCAACATAACGAGCTGGGGGTTACATAAGGGAGCATGTCACTGTTCTTACTGAGGTTTGGTAGATTTTTAAAAATAAACATTTCCCTATTTGTTGAACACTCTCTAAATTTCCAGACACCTTAAATGGTTGTGTCCTTTTGATACCCAGATGAATCTCTTCCATTTTAAATGAGCCCCCTTTCTTGTACTGGTCCTCCCTGAACTTGTCCAGCTCTCTGTACTCTCTTTGCCTCAGCGTGTCATGGAGGCATGGGCCAGGAGAACCCCTGGCTTGTTCCTGTCAGCTTGATTTTGGTTCCAATTTGGTTCCCTTTCCTTCTGTCTTCACTAGGCTGTGTGTCTTTCACTTCCATTCTTCTTGCTGCTGCTGCCCATGTACTTTCTAAGGTGGCATCTGCCATGCTCCAGAAGGCACCCACTGGGCATGACAAGCCAGTTGGGGAGGGAGTGATGTAAGGTTCAACTTCTTGCCAGCTAAGGACATATAAAAGATGTCCAGTTCCCATATACTTAATCAACACTGTTTCAAAAAAAAAGATGGGTATTTATTATCAGGAAAGTAGGAAAATTCAAAATCTTGCAGTAAAACATTTTGAATACATTTTACTAATGAAAAAGTCTTTACGTTGTCCTGTGGTACACAGTCACACAGCAAGCACTGGACCATGGGCAGGCATTTTGGAAGCACTCACCTAAAGAACACATCTGACTGAACCCTTAACTCCCACCCTCACCCCATTCCACTCCAGCAACTGCACCACGACTCTCCTAACAGCCCCTCCTCCCTGCTCTCTGGCACATTTTTTTTTTTTTTTTTTTTTTTGCGGTACGCGGGCCTCTCACTGCTGTGGCCTCTCCCGTTGCGGAGCGCAGGCTCCGGACGCGCAGGCTCAGCGGCCACGGCTCACGGGCCCAGCCGCTCCGCGGCATGTGGGCTCTTCCCGGACCGGGGCACGAACCCGCGTCCCCTGCATCGGCAGGCGGACTCTCAAGCACTGCGCCACCAGGGAAGCCCTGGCACATTCTTATAATCAGATGTTTATTGATGAGTTGGACTGCCTTTCATGACAGATGCCTTCCCATCTTCCTCATCTCTGCATGCCTAGCCAGGAGCAGGTGCAGGGGCTGGCAGAAAAGTAGCGTCTTTATAAATGTTTGCTGAATGAGTAAACTGATAAGTGAATGAATTGTTGCGCATTTGCCAGAATCATAAAATCCAAACTTCTTAGCCAGTATCGGGGCTCTCCTGGTCTGGCTGCTGCACCCTGTCCTACAAAGTTTATCACCTTAAATTCTCCTTCCCAACATAGACTCCATTCCAGCCCAAACGGTTTGCTCCCTGATCCTCGAAAGTGTCCTGCATCATCTCATCTGCTCGCTGGGGCTGTGCTCTCGCCCACAGATCTGCTTATTTCAATGTTCTTCCTCCCTTACTCAAGGTCACTCTTGAACCTGCCAATACCTTTGCACAGAAGTGGATATCTCCTCAGAGCAGACCAGGTCTACTTCCACGAGGGCAGGTAGAGAACCTTCCAATGTCATGGGCTAGTTCGTATGTCTTCACCTACGGTGTTAACAGAAATAGTGACTAGAACAATGACAGAGACGATCTTGTGGCACGTGTTCCTCCACTCTGAGAGCAAGTTTTTAATCAGCTCACTTTGGGAACAGATGTCCTACCAGCCTTCAAAATTACCCAGTCTTTAATTTCTGGAATTTGCTTCTCTTTGTTTATGGAAAATCAGAGTAACTTGCTTCTTTCAAGTCTCACTCTATGATTCTGCAAAGAAATTTGTTTTGTGTTTAACAAATATTTAAATGACCACCATAAGCCAAACAGGTGCTGCTGTTACAAATAGTATGTTTGTTATTCCATCTAAAAATTCCTCAGGCCTAGGGGATGGATTGCATCTGGGCAAAGGGGCTTTGACCCTCGAAAACTGCTAGGTGTTCTTTAATCTTTGTCTCCTTAAGCCTGGGCTGCAAATCCCTCTTTACTGTGTGGCATGGTTGAGTGTAGCCCTTCTTGAATTAGATGTCTCCTGGAGTCTCTGTTGTGTGTAACAAATGAACACCCAATCCCCTTGTGACTTGACCCATCCTCGGAATTTGACCACTGCCCACTTTCTGCGTATCATGGATGAGCTGTTAGTCCATCCAGGCCATCCCTGGGTCCATTATAAGCATGCTGCCACAGGAAGAGTGAGATGTGGCTTCAAAATGTCCCATCCTCCATTAAATTGCTATGATCTAGAATTTCAGGAAAGAAAAACAGTGTGACTTACTCCAGAAGGCTGGGTTGGGCTGGTACATGTGCTTTCTCTAACAAGCGACTCCTTTGGCTGCACAGGAAGCAACCGACTCGCTCGAGTCCCAAAGCATTGCACAATGCTTGGTGTTGAAGAGTTTTGAGGAAATCTTTGATGGCAATAACGGTAACAATTGAGGTGAAATATTAGTAGCGATAGCCATCTTTCATATACAAGTGTATCATTATTTACAAAGCGCCATAGGATATCTTTTTTTTTTTTTTTTTTTTTTTTTTTGGCACACGGGCCTCTCACTGCTGTGGCCTCTCCCGTTGCGGAGCACAGGCTCCAGACGTGCAGGCTCAGTGGCCATGGCTCACGGGCCCAGCCGCTCCGTGGCATGTGGGATCTTGCCAGACTGGGGCACAAATCCGTGTCCCCTGCATCAGCAGGCGGACTCCCAACCACTGCGCCACCAGGGAAGCCCGTCATAGGTTATCTTATCTCACTTGGTAATCACCCCAGTAATGTGAGGTAAGCAGGACAAGAATTACTATTCCCATTTATCATAGAAGGAAACTGAGGCCCAGGGAGGCAAAAGACTTGTCTAGGATCACAAAACTAGTAAGTAGAAGAGCTGGAAGAAGAATCTAGGATTTTTGACCTCTGAGCCAGAGTTCAGAGGGAGAAAGTCTTCCTGTTGTTACCGAACTCAGGTCCAGCCACTCGCCACTGGAAAATCAATACCTGAGAGGCAGTTGTTGGTAGAAAAGAAAGTTGCTTTTAATCAGAATGCCAGCAATCTGGGGAGAGGGCGGACTCATGTCCCCCCAAAACCAACTCTGAAGATTCTGCTCAGCCATGGAAGTTTTTAAAGGGAAACAGGGAAGTAATGTTAGTTAATCATTGGGATAGGAGGTCAGTCGTTGCCGCCCCCCACTGCGTGCAGGCTTCTCAGCTCCTCGTGATTTTTCTTTGGATGCTACCTTGTTCACACAGTTTGTTCACACAGTTTGTTTGAGAGACTACTGAAGGGGAAGCTAGGGAAGAAATCTGGTCATCTCATCTGTTAATTACTTATTCTTCATTTCTACTTCTTTGAGCTAAGGAAAGAACCAATAGGTTAAGCAAAGTATTGTGTCATCAAAAGATTTGAAAAGTGTGCTAGGGCCAGAGAGGACACCTGATTTAAACGTTACAGTGCAGCTTTGCTTAACAAGAAAAGGGGTTTCCTGCTGAGGGTAGTTTCCTACAAAGAGCTGCTTACATTGTGATCGGCAGCCTTCTGGCTGAAATGGAACTACAAGAGCCCTGAGTACCTAGGGTGCCTGGGTAATGTAGGGGTAAATACAAATAGTATTATAAATTGTAAGAGGTGTTATGAAGGAAGAGTTTAGGGTGCTATGAAAGAGAATAAAAAGGGAACCTGATCAGGCTTCCCTGGTGGCGCAGTGGTTGGGAGTCTGCCTGCCGATGCAGGGGACACGGGTTCGTGCCCCGGTCCGGGAGGATCCCACATGCCACGGAGCGGCTGGGCCCGTGAGCCGTGGCCGCTGAGCCTGCGCGTCCGGAGCCTGTGCTCCGCAACGGGAGAGGCCACAACAGTGAGACGACCGCATATCGCAGAAAAAAAAAAAGGGAACCTGATCCAGTTTGGGAAGGTCAGAGAAAGCCTCTCGGACAGAAGCATATTTAAGAAGTTAAAATCTAAAAGATGGAGTAGGAGTCACCCAAAGAGTTGATTGAGGATGGTCAGGTAGCAGGGGTGAGGGGTGAACAAAGCAAATGGAACAACAGGAGTGAAGGCCCTAAGACAGGACCAAGCTTGGCACACTAGAGGAAGAAAGAAAAGAAGCACGTGGCCAGAATGGAATGAGTGAAGAGCAATTGGAGAAAGATGAGCCTCGAAAGTGAACAGAGGCCAGATCATGAAGGCCAGGGACAACCTCCTTTTAAGCCTACTTTGAATGTACTTGGCTGAGACCTAGATTCCTGAGGACCCTGTGAATACTTAGGGATTTATTATTCAGGCCCCATCCCCTTCATCTTAGATGCTCTGGGGCCACCTAGAGGCAAAACACAGTGACCAGTGGGGCAGTTAAGGCTAAGAAAGGCAGAGGGTGTTCCCTGCTATGGAGACAGGGGGTCAGGGGTTACATGGAGCACTGGCCTTTGCTGGCAGCTTCCTGGCAGTCAAGACATAAAGGGAAGCTTATTGGGTTCTATGGTGTTTGTTTTCTGGCAGCAAAAAATCAAAGTGAAAGCCACCTGAGCAATTTCCAAGGCCAATGAGTCTTGAACCTCAGTTACACAGAGAAGTCTTCACCTGGGACCTGAATAAGAGTGTACTATGGGGCTTCCCTGGTGGCGCAGTGGTTGAGAGTCCGCCTGCCGATGCAGGGGACGCGGGTTCGTGCCCCGGTCCGGGAAGATCCCACATGCTGCGGAGCAACTGGGCCCGTGAGCCGTGGCCACTGAGCCTGCGCGTCCGGAGCCTGTGCTCCGCAACGGGAGAGGCCACAGCGGTGAGAGGCCTGCGTACTGCAAAATAAAATAAAATAAAATAAAGTGTACTATGTCTTCAGCAAGTTGCCCAAATGCATGGCAACTCTGCTCATACCTGTGTCTCCATCAAGCCTGGGAAAACGGTTTGTGCCCTGCGGTAAGAAGGGAATGGAAACATTTCTGCAAGCTGGGGAGATAACAAGGTTCAGATATTCTCTTCTCTGGTGTCAGCGCCTAATGCAGGAAAATAAATAAGCACAACTTGATGATGGGGGAATTAATTTGTCCACTAGTTTGCTTCTTTCCACTGAATGATCTAAATACATTTAGAACAGGGCTGCATTGCAGGCACTTTCTAATTGAGGCTGTTGATAATGTAGTCCACAGTTGGGAACCCAAACCACTTGGGGAATAGATGAGCCCAATATTTTCATCCCTGTACGATGAAAATCTTCTTTTCACCCTCCAGAAATTGGTAGTGGAGCTTCTTTGAGGTGGCAATTTCAAACTCTGGACCAAGTCAGCTGGATTTCCACAAAAATGGAAATCTTAAATCCTTGTTAGAAAAGGTTCTGGAAGACTGGGGAGCCCTGACTAAAATGGTACACATTGCTTGTAGAGGATTAAAGATGATGTTACAAAAGCCAAGTGCCATATGGACAGAGCATGTGTCCGAAGGTATCTGTGCCTAAGTGGCTAAAAGTTCCACCTAAGGCAGGATGGCTGTTCCTGGTGGGAACTGGGGTCTGAGAACAGACATATCATGCTTGGTGATGAATAGGACTCCTTCCCAATGGCATACCTATATTCTTGGAAAGGTGGGGATAGGCAGAAAGCAGGCAGGAGGTGGGCAGGGCGAGGCGGACATGTTTCAGGTTGGCTGGCATCAGGGGCTCAAGGGGTGCTCATTGATAAACTTATAAGGAAGGAGCTCCAATATCTTCCTCAAGGAACGAGCTGACTTTGGCCAAGAGATGACTGCACACGGGACCAAAGGCCCAGGATCTGGGAGATAACCTAGAATCTTGGAATTGTAAGTGCCCTTCAGGCTCTAAGATATAATAGATGGTATAAAGTTTAAAGAATTTGAGGATAAAAGCAAGCTAAATAAAGGTCTGGAGAAGAGCCTGAGCAAACAGAATTATAGCCTGTCCTAAAAAGACATTGCCTAGCACCACCCTCTTTTTGGACAGACAGGGCCTGGAAGCCAAGAGAGGGGCAAGGGACATACTGAAGTCTCACAACCACTGAATGGCAGAGCCAGGGCTGAAATCAACTTATTCTGCTTCTTAGGCCACCACTTGGAGCACAGGTTCAAATATTCTCAGGATAAATAGTGCTCAATTAGTCAAAGTCTAGAAAGAAGTCTAGGGGGGTAAACATGGCGAATTATTTGGCCTGGCTCAGACAGGACAGTGTATGAATACCAGGAAGAATGGTGGGCAGGAGCCTAGGCATGCCATAATTTGAAGGGCAGGCCAATTCTGAGGGTTGTCTTTTCATCTTGTTTATGGTTTCCTTTGCTGTGCAAAAGCTTTTAAGTTTCATTAGGTCACATTTGTTTATCTTTGTCATTATTTTCATTACTCTTGGAGGTGGGTCAAAACAACAGCCAGGACATGGAAGCAACCTAAATATCCATCAACAGAGGAATGGATAAAGAAGATGTGGCACATATATACAATGGAATATGACTCAGCCATAAAAAGGAACGAAATTGGGTCATTTGTAGAGACATGGATGGACCTAGAGCCTGTCATACAGAGTGAAGGAAGCCAGAAAGAGAAAAGAAATCATATATTAATGCATATATGTGGAATCTAGAAAAATGGTACAGATGAACCTATTTCCAGGTCAGGAATAGAGACGCAGACGTAGAGAAGGGACATGTGGACACAGTGGGGGAAGGGGAGGGCGGGACGAATTGGGAGATTAGGGCTGACATATATACACTACGAAGCATAAAATAGATGGCTAGTGGGAACCTGCTATAAAGCACAGGAAGCTCAGCTTGGTGCTCTGTGATGACCTAGATGGGTGGGGTGGGAGGAAGGTCCAAGAGGGAGGGGATATAGGTATACATATAGCTGATTCACTTCATTGTACAGCAGAAACTAACACAACACTGTAAAGCAATTATACTCCAATAAAAAAAGAAAAGAAAAGAAAAGAGGAAAAATAAATAAATAAAGGGCAGGCCAAGGAAGAGTTCACTAGACCATACAGTCCTCAGGGCACAAATTAGCTCTTACTTAATATTGCATCCTCAACACCTAGTATGACACCTTGCACGTAGTAGGTTCTCAAGAAATAGTTATTGGATGGACAAAGAGGAGGTCTACAAAGAAGATTGGGGAAAAGACACAGAAATGTGAAGAGAATCCGGATGGTGCAGTGTCCCAGAACTTAAGAGAGTGGAGGGTATCAAAAGGGAGGCAGAGGTCAACTGTCAAATGCAACTGAGGGCCAAATCAGGACAGGAACATGTTGCATACACCGGTGATATACTTCCAAGCTGATGGGCTCCCAAATCTTGATCTCTAGTCCAGACCTTTCCCCCTGAGCCCCAAGCCTGAACATCCAAGCCACTGCTGACCGTCTCTACCTTGACATCCATACACAGATAGAACTTGTTCTGCCATGTCCTTTGTCCCCAGATGAACATAGTATCCTTCCTCCAATTCTTGGCCTTCCTCTTCTGCTCTCTATTTTATAAATGGCAATACTGACTGGTTAACAAACTATAAACCTAGGAGTCATTCTAGACTCATCGTACTCCCACTGCCACATGATTAGTCAATCACCATGCACTGTTTATTCTACCTCCTTAGAGCTCTCAAATCTGTCCACTCTGATCCAATTCTTCTGTCAATACCCTGGCCCAGTACACCTGTATCTTTCAGTGGAAAATTGAAATAACTTAGAGAACTGGTCTACTCACATCTGCCCTTGCTCCCTCACAAACTTTTACCCATAAAACACCTGGAGGGATGTTTTTCCAGTTTATAATTTTTAAAATTAAAAACTTTCTAATTTACATTCAGAAAAATCCATTCTTCTGGTGTACAGTTCGATGAGTTTGACAGCCACAAGCACAGAGTCATGCCACACTACCATAGCCAAGACAGAGAACGGTTCCATAACTACCCCCCAAAAGCTCTCTTATGCTACCCCATCATAATCAAAGCTTCCGTCCCACCCACATAACCCCTGGCAACCACTGACCTGTTCTCCATCCCTATTGTTTTGCCATTTCCAGGATGTCATAAGAATGAAGTCTTAGAGCATGTAGCCCTTTCACACGGGCTTCTTATACCCAGCATAATGCACCTGAGATTCACCCATGTTGTTGTGACTGTCAATCGTTTGTTCTTTTTATTACTAAGTAGTATTCCACTGAATGGATGTGTCACCGTTTATTTATTCATTCCCCAGTTGAGGGATGTTTGAGTGTTTCTGGTTTTTGTTTGACAATTATGAATAAACTTGCTATAAACATTCATGTACAGGTTTTTGTATGAACATGGGTTTTCATTTCACTTGGGTAAATACCTAGGAGTAAGGTTGCTGGGTCATATGAGAAGAGTATGTTTAACTTTAAAAAAAAAAACTGCCAAAATGTCTTCCAAAGTAGCAGTACCATTTTGCCTTCCCACTAGTATTGTATGAGGCTTCTAGTAGTCTTACAACTTCACCAGCACTTGCGTTGTCAGTTTTTTCTTTTTTATATATTTTTGAATGCTAGCCATTCTAATAGATGTGTAGTGGTTCTAACTGTGGCTTTAAATTGCATTTCCAAACCAACTAATGACGCTGAGCACCTTTTCATGTACTTATTTGTCTATATCTCCTTTGGTGGCATGTCTCTTCAAATCTTTTCCCCATTTTTATTGGGTTGTTTGATCTTACTTTTGACTTTTGAGAGTTCTTGTTAAATTCTAGATACAAGTCCTTTGTCAGATATGTGATTAGCAAATATTTTCTGCCAGCCTGTGGCTTATATTTTCATTCTTTTTACAGTGTCTTTTGCAGAGGAAATGTTTTTAATTTATATAAAGTACAATTTATTATTTTTTATTTTATGGATCATGCTTTTGGTATTGTATCTAAAAACTTTTTGTCTAACCTAAGGTCACACAGATCTTTTTTCTTATGTTCATCTAGAAGTCCTATAGTTTAAAACTTTTCATTTAGGTATATGATCCATTTTGAGCTAATTTATGTATGATATTTGTGGTATAAATGAAGGTTTAAGGTTTTTTTTTTTTTTGCTTCACATGGGTATGCAATTGTACAGGCACCATTTTTCTTTCTTTTTTTTTTTTTTGCAGTACGCGGGCCTCTCACTGTTGTGGCCTCTTCCGTTGCGGAGCACAGGCTCCAGACGCGCAGGCTCAGCGGCCATGGCTCACGGGCCCAGCCGCTCCGCGGCATGTGGTATCTTCCCGGACCGGGGCACGAACCCGTGTCCCCTGCATCGGCAGGTGGACTCTCAACCACTACGCCACCAGGGAAGCCCCAGGCACCACTTTTTGAAAAAGCTATTCTTTCTCTATTGAATTACCATTGCAGTCTTTGTCAAAAATCAATTGGCCATATTTGTGTAGGTCAATCTCTAACTTCTAACGTCTTTTCCCATTGATCTATGTATCTCCCTACCAGTATCACACTGGTTTGTTTACTGTAACTTACTCTTAAAATCAGGTAGGGTGAGTTCTCCAACCTTGTTCTTTTCCAAAACTTTTTCCTCTTCTATTTCAAAAGCCTTTCCACATAAATTTTAGAAAAAGTTTGCTTATGTCTACAAAAAAAAATTGCTGTGATTTTTCATGGGGACATCACCCATATATCAATTTGTAAATAATTGACATTTTAACAGTATTGAGTCTTCCAATTTACGAACACATTATGACTTTCTATTTATTTAGATCTAATTTTTTTTCACAAGTATTTTGTAGTTTTCAGCATACAGGTCCTGCACATAATTTTTTAGATTTATATCTAAATATTCCATTATTTTGGGCTACTGTAAAGGATGGTTCTTCTTTACATTATGCTAAGTGAAATAAGCCAGTCACAGAAGAACAAATACTGCATGATTCCATTTGTGTGAAATATTTAGAATAGCCAAGCTCAAAGAAGCAGAGACTAGAATGGTGGTTGTCAGGAGCTGGGGGAAGAGTAAATGGGGAGATTTTATTCAATGAGTTATAAAGTTTCAATTATTCAAGATGAATACATTCTAGAGCTCTGCTATACAACATTGTGCCTATAGTTAACAATACCCTATTGTACACTCAAAAGATTGTGAGGGTAGATATGTTAAGTGTTTCTACCACACACATAGAAAAAAACCACAAAAAACAAAAATGAAAGAACACAGAGAAACTTTGGAAAGTGTTGAATATATCTATTCCTTTGATTATGTTGATGGTATCATGGGTGTATGCATATGTCCACATTCATCAAATGGTATATATTAAACACATGCAGGCAAAATTAGACATATAGATCAATGGAACCCAGAATAGAGCCCAGCAATAAACCCACACACCTACAGTCAATTAACCTACAACAAAGGAGGTAAGAATATACAACAGAGAAAAGACAGTCTCTTCAGCAAGTGGTGTTGGGAAAGCTGGACAGCCACATGTAAATCAATGAACTTAGAACACTCCCTCACACCATACACAAAAATAAACTTGAAATGGTTTAAAGACCTAAATATAAGTCATGACACCATAAAACTCCTAGAAGAGAATGTAGGCAAAACATTCTCAGACATAAATTGTAGCAGTTTTTTCTTTGATCAGTCTCCCAAGGCAAAATAAATAAAAGCAAAAATAAACAAATGGGACATAATCAAACTTGAAAACTTTTGCACAGCAAAGGAAACCATCAACAAAATGAAACTCCAATACAGTTGTTTAAAAAAAAAGACAATCTACAGGATGGGAGAAAGAATTTGTAAATGATGCAACTGACAAGGGATTAATTTCCAATATATACTAACAACAGCTCATACAGCTCAATATAAAAAAAAACCCTAAGTTTGTTTCCTATGTCTGTGAGTCTGTGAACTTATTTACAAAATGAAAATAGACTCACAGACATAGAAAACAAACTTATGGTTACCAGAGGGGATGGGGGGAGGAGATAAAATTAGGAGTTTGGGATTAGCATACACACACTACTATATATAAAATAAACAACAAGGACCTGCTATATAGCACAAGGAACTATATTCAATACCTTGAAATAACCTATAATGGAAAAGAATCTGAAAAGGAATATATATGTATATATTGTGTGCATATATGTATATATATATGTATATATAACTGAATTCCTTTACTGTATGCCTGAAACTAACACAACTTTGTAAATCAACTATACTTCAATTTAAAAAACATGGTTACAAACAAATAAACGAAACAAACCAACAACAACAAAAAAGAATGCATATTAAAAAAGATAAAATACCTTGTAAGTTCATCCTATTTCTATTTCAGTTCAGGACTACAGGGTTTTTACTCAACAACTTCTATGTGATATATGTATCTCCGTGTCAAGAATCCTGATTTTCAAGGACACAGGGGAGGAGAGGAGAGAAATAAAATATTTCAGAATTACTCATTTGTTTTATCCCATATTACACATACAGCATCTATATATAAAATGCTATCACAACTGGTTATGATCACTGAAAACATTGCAAAAAATTTTGCATATGCTAAAAACAACAACAACAACCCAATCAAAAAATGAGCAGAAGAACCAAATAGACATGTCTCCAAAGAAAACATACAGATGGCCATCAGGCACATGAAAAGCTGCGCAACATCACTAATTATTAGAGAAATGCAAATAAAAATCACAATGAGGTACCACCTCATACTGGTCAGAGCGGCCATCATCAGAAATCTACAAATAAATGCTGGAGAGGGTGTGGGGGAAAGGGAGTCCTTCTACACTGTTGGTGGGAATGTAAATTGGTGCAGCCACTATGGAGAACAGTGTGGAGGTTCCTTAAAAAACTAGAAATAGAGCTACCATATGACCCAGCAATCCCACTCCTGGGCATATATCCAGAAAAGATGAAAACTCTGATTTGAAAAGAGACACGCACCACAATGTTCATAGCAACACTATTTACAGTAGCCAAGACATGGAAGCAGCATAAATGTCCATCCACAGATGAATAAAGAACATGTGATATGTATTTATATACAATGGAATATTACTCAGCCATAAAAATGAAAATTTTTGGCAGCAGCACCATGCTCCTTATCAGGACCTCCTGTTGTGAGACAGCTCGTGCAAGTAGTTATCATCCTGCCTGGCCAAAGAAGGTGGTGTCATTCGGTCAACAGTTCCCTGACAACTGGAACAGGATGACTAGAATGCACTGGAGTTGGGTATTTCCTTTTTCCCACATGGAAAGCTAGAGCTTACTGGAGTTGAGTATTTTCTTTCCCCTAGGTCAGTTAGGCTCTGGTTAACTAGGTTCTGCTGAGAGCAGGCCTTGTTAATAACAGAGTGCTCTGGTGTATTTTAAAATGTTTCCTTTTCCCCTCCCCCTACCAGAAGCACAAGGGAATTTTTCTCTGATATTTACTGTGGAACTGATTGAGGTCCTGGAAGTAGATCTCACATTATTGTGCTCCCTCCCCTGCCCCTCCACCCTGTGACTGGGTCTCCCTGGAGTTAATTCTTAGAGTTGCCTGAACTGAGCCTCCAGCAAGTCAGCAATTACAGTTCTATCTTCCCTACCCTGCACTGGTTCCTCTGGCAGTTTCAGTTACTGGTTCTCTCTCCTAGTAAGCTGAAACTCCCTGTATTTGCCTGTCTGTCTCTCCAATCTTAAGGACGGTGGTTTGCCCTGGATTCTCTCCTCTCTTAAGAATCCAAGAAGGATTGACTTTTCAGTTTGTTCAGCTTTTTACTTGCTAGGACAATGTGGTGACTTCCAAGATCCTTACATGTCAACCAGAAACCTGAAGTCCAACTTTTATTTTTTTAATGGTGGCTCTAGAGATTATAATGTATACATGTAATCTTTTATAGTGTGCTTAAAGTTAGTGTCACATGACTTCAAGTAAAATGTAGAAGCCACACAATTGTATAGGCCTCTTTGTACTTTCTAATAGTGTAGTTATGATATGGATTGTATTATATGAATTGTATACAACGAAATCCTCCAGATATAATTTTTGCTTCAACTGACATTCATATTTTAAAGAGCTTCATCTTAAGAAATCCCTCCAAGCATGTCATTCAGAGAAGGTCTGTGGGCAATGAGATATCTTAGTTTTCCTTCATCTGTTAATGCCTTTATTTCACATTCATTACCAGAGAATATTTCCACTGGGGATAGCATTTAGGGTTGACCATTCTTTTATATCAGCTATTTAAAGATTTTGCTCCACTCTATATCTTGGCCTCCATGGTTCCTGATGAGAAATTCACAGTCATTCAAATGATTGTTTCCCTATAAGTAATATGTCACTCTTCTCAGGCTATTTTCAAGACTTTTTCTTTGCCTTTAATTTTTTTTCAGTTTGATTACAATTCGTTTAGGCACAGTTTTCTTTGGGTTTATATTGTTTGGGATTATTGAATCTGTAAATGTATGTTTTCACAAAATTTGGGAAGTTTTCAGTCATTATTTCTTCAATAGTGTACCACATTAATGTAAGATGTTAATAGTATGGGAAACTGGGGGGCAAGGAGGGGAGTATGTGGGATACCTACGTACTCAATTTTCTATAAATCCAAAACTGTTATAAAAAAATAAAGTCTAATAATTGAAAAACTAAACATGCAACTATCACACAACCCAGCTTTTTTTTTTTTTTTTTTGGCCATGCCATGTGGCTTGCAAGATATTAGTTTCCCAACCAGGGATCAAACCTGGCCCTGGCAATGAAATCCCAACCACTGGACCACCAGGGAATTCCCGTAGCAGCTTCATTCACCATAATCAAACACTTGAAACATCCCAGATGTCCTTCAATGAGGTAATGACAAACAAACTGTGGTATATCCATGCCATGGAATACTACTCAACAATAAAAAATGAACTGTTGGTACACACAACAACCTGGATAAATCTTCAGACAATTATGCTAAGTGAAAAAAAAATCCCCAATGCTTACATACTGTATTATTCCATTTATATAGTATTCTTGAAATGATGAAATTATAAATTGGAGAACAGATTCGTGGTTGCCAGGGGTTAAGGAGGAGGAAGTGGGTATGGGAGATGTATTGGTTAGCTCAATCTGCTATAACAAAATACCACAGACTGGATGGCTTAACAGAAATTTATTTCTCATAGATCGGGAGGCTAGGAAATTCAAATTCATGGTGACAGCAGATTTGGCTCATGGTGAGGGTCCTCTTCAAGGTTTGAAGACAGATGCCTTCTTGCTGTATTCTCACATGGCAGACAGAGCAAGCTTGAGTCTCCTCATCCTCTTATAAAGGCACCAATTCCATTATGGGGTCTTCACCCCATGACCTGATTCAAACTCAATTACCTCCCAAAAGCCCCACCTCCAAGCACCATCACATTGGAGATTTAAGGCTTCAATATGTGAATTTTAGGGGGACACAAAACTCCAATTCATAACAGGAGAGAAGTGAATGTCTATAAAATGGCAACATGAGGCTTCATTTGGAGGAAATGTTCTGTATGTTAACTGCATCAACGTCAAAATCCTGCTTGTGACATTGTACTATAGTTTTAGAAGGAAGATGCTACCATTGTGGAAAATTGGCTAAAGGGTACATAAGATCTATCTATATTATTTCTTACAACTGCATGTGAATTTATAATTATCTACAGGTAAAAAGTTTAATTAAAAATTGTCGGCAGGGCTTCCCTGGTGGTGCAGTGGGTGGGAGTCTGCCTGCCGATGCAGGGGACACGGGTTCGTGCCCTGGTCCAGGAAGATCCCACATGCCGCAGAGTGGCTGGGCCCGTGAGCTATGGCCGCTGAGCCTGTGCATCTGGAGTCTGTGCTCCACAACGGGAGAGGCCACAACAGTGAGAGGTCCACGTACAGAAAAAAAAAAAAAATTGTCTTCAGACTACGGCCCCCTTTATTGCCTGCACCAGGGAGGAATCATTCCCACTGCCCCACCCTTGGTAGCCAACTGTTCCATCCCAAGTATTCATAACAAGTGGCCTCATCAGTGTTGGGTTTGTAGCCTCCAAACACTATTCGTTTCTTGGGGGTGTTGTCAATGACTTTTAGTAGGGTGAGGCTTTTGGTCCTTTTGGAGGCCTTTAGCTGCTTACAGCACAGGGTAGGATGCAACAAACACCACTAAGTGGTAGGTGGCCTAGAGGTGATTATTTGATGTATCTTTCTGCCTTTGGGGGTCGGGGGGTGGTACACTTCACCTAACATAGGTTCTTGCAATCTCCACCATGATGTGATGTGGCTACTGTCCAACCCCTTGCAAGCACATGCAGAAACACCAGGCCATATCCCCTTGCCTGGGGGATAGTGTTGAGAAATTTGTCTTAAGTTCTCAGACCTCACCTGGTTCTTATTCTCAATTTCTGGCTAATTGTAGACCTTCTGGTCTATCCCCCAACCTCACAGAACCCCACCTGTCTCTCACACACTTACCTCTTCCCTTCTTCCCTCCCAAGCATCAGAGAACTTAGAGACACACACAGATTTTCACAACAGGTTTTTATTTTATTCATCACCATGGGTGTACCCTGTTAGTGCATAGCTTGGTCTCTTAGTAGTTAGCCATTTCTCATTGGCTAGATGTTAGAGACTTCTCAGGTATTTCTGAGGACTCTGGGCTCGTTTCTAAATTCTGGCTGCCCTGGTCATCACTGGAAATGGCTTCTCCACACTCTCTTGATTTTGCTCTGACTGTTTGATTTTGATTCAGTGTCTCATTCACCCTGTGATAATGGCCGAATAGTCTAGTTTTCTTAGACTTAATTGAAGGAGTGTGAGTTTTTAGAGAGGCTTTTCTTCTTGAACTCCTTTGAAAGCATCTTTTTACCTGCATGATTCTCTTGGCTGCCTGGGAAGACAACAGGGTGAGCACAGAGGGGCACTGGTTTGGGGGGAAGAGTGTGGGAGATGGACAGGAACAGGGGCTTCAGGACAAGGAGTATGGGCTGAGGTTGTGTTGTGTGCCAGGCAAGGACAGGGGAGGAGTCTTGTGGGAGTGTTAATTGATTGTATTGATGGTTTCAAAACTGTGACTATACTATCAACACTGAATCATACATTTCAAAAGGGTAGATTTTATGGTATGTGAATTATGTCTCAATTTTTAAAATGAATCTCCATCTAGCAGATGAGAAAACTGGGGTTAAGAGAAGTTAACTGTCTCGGGCTTCCCTGGTGGCACATTGGTTAAGAATCCGCCTACCAATGCAGGGGACACAGGTTCGATCCCTGGTCCAGGAAGATCCCACATGCCGCAGAGCAACTAAGCCCGTGCACCACAACTACTGAGCCTGCACCCTAGAACCCACGAGCCACAACTACTGAGCCCGTGTGCGACAACTACTGAGCCTGCACTGTAGAGCCCACGAGCCACAACTACTGAGCCCATGCGCCACAACTACTGAGCCTGCATGCCACAACAACCGAAGCTCGCGTGCCTAGAGCCCGTGCTCTGCAACAAGAGAAGCCACTGCAATGAGAAGCCCGTGCACCACAACGAAGAGTAGCCCCCGTTCGCTGCAACTAGAGAAAACCTGAGCACAGCAACGAAGATCCAACACAGCCAAAAATAAATAAAAAGTTTAAAAGAAAAGAGAGGTTAACTGTCTTGCCCAGATTTCCTGCCTCCAGCTTTGTGAGTTATTCTGAACCTCAAAGTGTTCAGAGAAAACTGTTAAATTCTCCTTTCCACCTATTATTTAATATATATTTAAATATATATATATATGTATAACTGAATCATTGTGCTGTACACCTATATTTATTTATGCCTCCCCCTTATCTTTCATCTTTATGTAAACTTTTTTTTTGGCCTTGCCACATGGCTTGCAGGATCTTAGTTCCCCGACCAGGGATGGAATCTGGGCCCTCGGCAGTGAAAGCCGCATCCTAACCACTGGACCACCAGGGAACTCCCAAGAAAATGTTTTATGAAGAATGCTTTTGCAATTTGTTTAAAACTTCTAATAAGATAGCACCCCGAATGTTATTTCTGTCATTTATATGATAGTTTATACAAAGAATTTATAGAAGTGTAGTATTTAATATTGGGAGGAGCTTAGTAGAAATAAAATATCTCAACTGGTCTGTTTCCTTTCATTAGACAATACTATGTAATCTTTTATATTTTTCATTTTCCTTTGGCAGCCAGGAACCAAAAAGTCACATGCATGGAATGATTAATGGTAATAATTATTTTATCTTGGCTCTAAGACAATTACTGTATTTGGTTTTCTAAAATTTAAATTCTTTTAATTATCCAAGCAGTACATGTACAAAATACCCTGTTAATATTTTTTAAATCATAGATAAAAGTAAAGATTCTCCTTAAAGCTTACACTAATCCCAGACGGTGACCAAAGTTATCTCTTTAGTTATTGTTCCAGAATTTACCTCTTGGTGCATTTGTATTATACTTTAGATTCTGAAATATGAAATCAAACATTTTAAATGCCAACGAGCGCTTCCAGATTGCCTTCAGAGTGACTACAATTTATCCATCCATTCATTAATTCATCAAAAATTTATATAAATAATTTTTTTATAAAAAGAAATTGAGACTCAGAAAACATAAGAGACTTGTTCAAGGTCACACATTAGTAAGAGGTAAAGAACCTAGATTTGAGTCTAGGTCTGAGTCTAGGCTCATTGCCAATGTCATTGCATTACGCCTCTTCTTATCTCTCCGCTGCCTCCACACATAAAATGCCTTTCCCTCTCTTACATGTATCCAGAGCATATGCACCCTTTCCCTAAGAACTGTTTCGGTTTCCCGACTGTAACTGGAGGACCAGATACCAGTGGCAATGGTAGAGGCACGAGATAATTAGATGTTCTAATTTTTCTAAAAAGTCAGCTGGATTTATTTTGACATTCCAATTCGTATCGTGAAAGAAAAGGGAGAAAACAGTTTTGCTAGTATAGGATGCACTTCTGAAATGAGAACTCTTAAAACATACTGCTTTTCTGAAGAGCAAATTGCTGCCCCCATTTAAAGGACTGCCCTGGCTCTCCACCTGTTTCACAGCAGCCCTAAGGAGAGTCTGATGCAGGAAGTCCGCAGTTTTTCAAAAGCTGCCCAGCAGATTCTAAGTAGTGGTTTGGGTCACATTTCACTAAGACCCCTAGTGCAAGGGAGCAGAGTGATGCCTTTCCTGAACCCGACTTGTAGAAGTTAGCTCCTCACTCCTTTGAATCCCCTTCCATGCCTCCCCAAATGATGCAGTTCTACTACCATATGTAGGACCCTGCTGAGTACTTTTCCACATCATGCTCACCTTTCTCCACAAGGCCCTCGAGGGCAGAGCCTGTGCCTCGCTTGACTTTGTATCCCTTCCTGTGGCTGATCCAATACCCAGCACATAGTAGGTCTTTATTACATTTGTGATTGCACACTGAATTTTAGATCAAACAAAAAAGAAATCAGATCTTTTTCGGCTTAAAAAAATTCTTATCACTTTAAAACGATCAATTTTACTTTGCAAAGTTTATGGAGACAATGGTATTGGAACAGGGAGGGAAAGGAGGAACTTTGCTCTGACATTGCCTACCTGAGGGATGACTGCTTTAGAATGGGAGGTGGTTAGCAGCAGAGTCACCATGTGGGGCTCATGAATCTGTGGGTATCTGGGGAGCTGGGGAGGCATTTTGCCCCTGACACCTGAAGGTCAGCACAAGAGGAGAAGGCAGGCAGACAAAGGCTGGTCCTGAAAGGTGAGGGAGAGACCAGCAGCCAGACCAACTAGCACCTGAGCATGCTGAGATCCTGACCTGACGTTGCTCCTCTTCCTGAGTAACAGGTTGGGTCCCAGCATCTGGGAAGCAGTATCTTCAACTGGGAGTAGAGGAAGACTGTTCTCCAGGCAGAATAGAATTCAGCACTGTCACTGAGGCCCCTGAATCTTCACCCATATACCACTGCATTTAATCATCATGGCAACACTGGAACTGAGGTGCTATTATCCCTATTTTACTGGCACTCAAACAGGTGAAACAACCTGTCCATGGTTCACCCAAAGGTCTGTCTGACTGCAAAGTACAGGCCCATTTGTTCCCCTACACCTCAGTAGAGGCTGCCTGAACATTTGTTGGGGATGTTGGAGAGAAGATTCAGTCATCACATGGAAGGTGGCTATAGATAATCTCCCAGGAAATCCAAATCAGAGAGTGTCTGAGTCTTTAAAATGGCAAAAAGGTGAGAAGATCAGCTGATGGAGATGCTCAAACGCCAAGGATGGTGAGAGTTAGAAATCAAAGTGATGAACACCAAGGACTTACAGCAGCTCTTGACTAGAACAGAGACCTATGTAACCTCTTCATTCCAAGAATGGTTTTGAGTAGTCATATATTTTATTTTAAAAATTTTTATTGAAATATAATTGATTTATAATGTGTTAGTTTCCAGTGTACAGCAGTGATTCACTTATATATATACACATATATATGTATATATATACGTATATACACACATATATGTATATATATACACATATATATGTGTGTGTATATATATATATACATACATACATATATATATTCTTTTTCAGATTCTTTCCCTTATAGGTTATTACAAAATATTAAGTATAGTTCCCCATGGTATACAGTAGGTCCTTGTTGGCTATCTATTTTATATATAGTAATGTGTATATGACTATACTACCCAAGGCAATCTACAGATTCAATGCAATCCCTATCAAACTACCAATGGCATTCTTCACATGATTAGAACAAAAAATTTTACAATTTGTATGGAAACACAAAAGACCCCGTATAGCCAAAGCAATCTTGAGAAAGAAAAATGGAGCTAGAGGAATCAGGCTCCCTGACTTCAGACTATACTACAAAGCTACAGTAATCAAGACAGTATGGTACTGGCACAAAAACAGAAATATAGATCAATGGAACAGGATAGAAAGCCCAGAAATAAACCCACACACCTATGGTCATATATTTTAAATGCACGTCTTTTTTACCTGAGACATGTTTCTGAAGATGAGGGTTTAGTGTGCATTTCTGTTAAATTGGATTCGATTTTAAATGTTATGGGAGACTATATTATTGAAAAGAGCTTACAGCAACTCATTGTGAGAAGGCTCTTTCCATAACTGATCCACACAAGAAATATTAATTGTGCATCTACTAAGTGCCAGGTGCTACCCTAGGCACTGGAGAACACAGAAGTGAAGAGGACAGACATGAATGGATCTGGCGTTCCTTACAGAATCAAACCACGTGCATGTTCCTTCAGTGGGTAGGTTCTCTCAGAGTGTATCGTACAAGCCCTCTTGAGGGGTTTCTTGGGACTTTCCATTTAATAAGTATGTTCCACTTTCCAGAATCAATCTTGCCCTTTGCTCTGTATACCTGAGGTTCACAGAGCCAATCTGCCTTTTAAGGCTGACATAATGGCAGACCACTGAAAACACACAAGGTGCCTGGTATCTGGCTAATGATACAAATATTTGTTGAATTCAATGAAAAAAGTAATAGCACCAATAGTAGTATCGCTTTGCATTCACATTTTTCAAAGTCAAGAAAAGTCAAGATGGTTTGAGCCTCAGATTGTACCAAGAACAGAAGAAAAGTAATTCAATTTTTTTTTTTTGGTCGTGCTGCACGGCTTGAGGATAAACCCAGGCCCCTGGCAGTAGAAGCCCAGAATCCTAACCACTGGACCACTAGGAATTTCCCAAATTTGTAAAGTAAGTTATAAAGTTCAAAACAGAATGAAGTTCAAATAAGGTTCTGACATGAAAGTAGATAATATTTTGGATTTTGTTTAATAAAAAGAATAATCAGACCACTACTTCACTAAGTAATTTCAGTTGTACTGACAAAAATAACTGTCACTGACTTCTGAAGTGGCTGGTATCAACTTTCTGAGTGTTTTTGTATCCGACACTAAGTTTCCTTATCATGAGTATCTCTTTTAAAATGGAGAAGGTGGAAAATATTCCTTCATTTCCTTTAATAATTTTATTAACTGTTCTTCAAAGAATAGCATTGATTTAAAAAAGAAAGATATTGGGGGAAGCCCAGCTAAAATTTCAAACTGCAAAAATGTAACTCCAAAGAAAATATTCATCATCACCAGTGTCGATATAATTCCAGGAAATAAGAAAATTTCATTGCTTATTTTTGCAGTCAAAATTTCTCATATTGTCAGTGTAAATAAACTTGACTACTTTACAGAGCAGTGACCAGGTTTTTAAAAAAAAATCATTTCATCTCCACCTCCCTTCTTGAAGCAGAAGAGAATGCCCCTGATATTCTATAAATATGATAGTGCAAATGGTTAGGGAGAGAGACGGAGAGGTACGTCTTTGAACAGCAAGGCTAACTCATCAGACATGAGATTTCTGTTTCTGCAGGTCATGTATACTGAGATTCCTGCTCAACACCCTTAGTCCCTCAGAAGGAAACTATCTCTAGACAGGCAATCAGTGAAGAGCAACAAAATGGGCCCTTCCAGTTGAATACACCCCACTGTAATAAGGCCCAATACTTGAAGTCAAAATATCTGGATAAAAGATAGAAAATTTCCTAGTCCCACTGAGCAGGCCACTCTTGGCTGGGTCCCAACACATGAGAGTGTCGTACGTTATGTCAAGGCCCACAAACAGAACTCTGTAGGTATCCATGGCTGGGGTAGTGCACACATATTGGTGTAATGGCCAGATGCTGAGTGCTAGCAACCCAATTTCCCAGTATGCTTTGATGCCTGCAGTTTCTGGACCCTTCCCTGCCACAAATGAAGAAGTTAAGCTAAGGGACTGTGCTTTAAATACAATACTTTCAGTGAGGTTTCTCCACAGTAACAAATGCAAGGGAGGAAACTGACAGAAGTTTGACATTTTCTTGATTGACTTTAACACTCATCACAATGATGAGAAGGTTAATGCATCCAGAAAGATGAAACACCAAAGACATTTAAAAAATATTGACACCGTGTCAGTCTCTTAAGTTGTTATCATACTTAAAAACTATAGGGTGTGGTTGCAAATGGACTAAATAATGAACGATAGCATAAAACAGCAGGAGAACTGCAACTTAACGAACTTTGCGTCATTGCCTAAGGTTCATTGATAGAAAATACCAGCATAATTCAATTACCTCTAGACGTGGAAACCAAGGCCCCGGGAGGAGAAGGGACTTGCCCAAGTTGGTAGCAGAGACAAGACTTGAACCCAGACATTCCTGGGTGTTAAGCCAGTGCCTTGTGAGCCCTGCTGCATCCGTAAGTCAGCAAGGCACACCTTTTCTTATTAAGGGTGCACGAATTCTAGCACATGGCTCATCAGAATTTATAGAGCCATCAATGTCCGCAATAAAAAGCTCAGCTAGATTTCCTGTTTGATGAAAGGATTAAAGATACCATTTGAGAGAACATTGTTTATATGCGATATCTTCTCCTGTTAAGCTTGATTTAGTGTTTAAGCAGAGAAATCTAATCTCATACAAATCTCAACAGTAAATATTCAGGTTTCAAATCAGACAAGGTATGAATTCTACCTCCATATTTGCTGCCATTTATACAGGGAATTGTGTGTCTCACCTGTAATCAGATGAACTCTCTGAATTAAATACTGCTCAGTTCCCTTCTGCTTTGAAGTTTTCTTTAAACAATCAGAATCTACAAGTTTCTTAAATTCAAGCACACATTCATTTTTGTTTGCCGAAGTGTTATTTTTTTCTGATTTCTATGTGGAGGTAGAAGAAATCTATAGAGTTTTGAAGTCTTAATTATAGCTGAGTTTATATACTGCAATTCTAAACCCTTAAAGACAATGTTAGATATTTGCATGTTGGGTGGCATACACTCAAAACTTGTCTGATTTCCCAGGGGCTAATGCAGAGGGCAGAATCTCAATCATTTGCTCATCCTGACTTCTGGTTTTTCACGTCAGCAAACATTTCCTGATTGTGCATTCTGAACAGGGCTCTGTGGCAGACCCAGAGATGAGACGGAGAGGAGAGGGTGGAGGAAGGAGAGAGGTGAAGAGGTACAGGGATGACTAAGCCCTGTATTTATCCTCCCATCACTTGTGGTCTAGAAGGAGTATTAAGACAGGGACATATGTATCACTCAGGAGGGTCAATGGAGGGAGGAAATGTTCCAGGGCAGAGTTTCAGGAGGGCCTCCAAGAGGAGAGGGGATGGGAACTTGGCTTTAAAGAATGGGAGAATTTCAACAGGCATACCTGGGAGGGCTGGGAACAAGAGAGTAGGTGGAGGGAAGAGCAAGAGCAATGGTACAGAGGTGGGAAAGGGCAGATGAGACTGGGGACTGAATGGAAACAAGCGCATAAACTTTGATTGACTGTGTTTGGTAGAGCTCATGAATGCAGCAAAGCCATATGGCTGGCTAATTAGAGGCAGTCATTTCAATGCTCTTGTGGCATTAAGATAAGCTACAGGCAGCTCACAGTCCAAGGCTTATTTTTGTGACTGTAATCCATCTAATGGCAATGGCTTATGCACTATTGTCTAGCCAGGCCCCACTGGAAGTTTCTATCAAAGCTAATAATGAGAACTGGGACAGATGTTGAGCCTTCCTCTGTGCCTGACAAGGTACCATAATTCTTGTGTTTGCTTGGAACTTTGTAAATTCAAGACAGAGCAGGGGAGTGGAGGCCAAGGCAGGCTGTTTCTTTTTGGTGGGTCCCATAAGCGCTCTGAGGGAATCCTCAAGCAGCAAGCCTCTGAAATAACATTGACTGATTTCAGAACGTGCAAAGATAGAATCTGTAAGTCTGAGGCTGGGAGCTGTAATTCTCTACAGCTGCTCTCTAAACAAAAACCCACAGATGCAAACTGGAGCAAACAATTTAGAAAAAAATCAAGAAAAGTCTGTTTGTACAATAGGCAAAATTTAAAAATACCTTCCAGAAATTTCCATTTTCCATTCGCATTGGAACACAGCTCAAAGCTGCCCTCTGAAACATATGAAACAGCTACAATCCCCATAGCAGGAAAGAAAAGACCCAAGAAACATTCATCATACCTATACTGCCAAATGCTTTGTGTGAATGCTTTAGTCCACATGCTCTTGCCTTACTAAGACCATCAGAATCTATGATGATCATACATTGTGCATTTGACAGTAGTGGCCACGACTGGTCCCCCTTTTCGGGCACTAGCACTTGCAATCAAAATAAAGGGTCTTCACTACTTTATAAGAGACCAAGGCACAGAAACTTGATGCACAAAAGGTGATTGCTTTTCCCTACTACAAACACTGTCTCATGTTCGTTGATTCATTTATTTTCATTCAACTAATATGTGTTCTATCCTAGCAGTCTGAAGAATGGGCTACATAATATTTTAACTTAGATTTATTAAAGTATAATTTACATACAATAAAATTCACCCTTTTTAGTATACAGTTTTATGAGATTTGCCAAACACGTAGAGTTAGTATAACTATCACTACAATCAAGATATAGAACGTTTCCTGTACCCCTAAAACTTCTCTCGTGCCCCTGAGTAGTCAGCTCTTTCTGACATTTCCATTTCTTGACAAATGTTGATCTTTTTTCTGTGCCTTTAGTTTTGCTTCTTGCAGAATGTTATATAAATAGAATTTTACAGTATGTAGCCATTTGAGTCTGGCTTCTTTCACTTAGGTTAATGCATCTGAGACTCATCAATGTGGTTGTGTGTATCCCTAGTTTATTCCTTTTATTGCTGTATAGTATGCCATTGCATGGATGTACCACAGTGTGCTTATCCTTTCATCTGCTGAAGGCCATCTGAGTTGTCTGCAGTTTTGAAAGTTATGAATAAAACCTTTACAAACAGTCACATACAGCTGTGGCTTTGTGTGAACATAAGATATCTCAAACTCAACATGTGAAAAACTAAATTATTGACTCTACCTTCAGAATATATTCAGAATCCCACCAGTTTTTACTACCTCCACTGCTACCACCCTGGTTCAATCCACCCTTATCTCATATCTAGTTACTGCCTTAGCATTCTAAATGGTCTTCCCTTGACCCTTACAGTGTATTCTCAATACAGCAGCCAAAGAAATCCTTCTAACGCGTTAAGTCAGATCATGTCACTCCTTTGTTCCCCATTTCACTCAAAGGGAAAATTCCAAGTCCTTACAAATGTCCTGTAAGGCCCTGTACTATCAGGTCCCTTTTCTTGTTACCTGTCTGATCTTCTTCTGCCACTCACCTTGCTCTCTCTGTTTCAGCCACACTGGTCTCCTTACTGTTCCTCAAACATGTGTCTCACTCCTGCCTCAGGACCTTTGCATTGATGGTTCCCTTTTTCTAGAACGCTGTTTCCCCAGAATTTCATAAGGTTAATTTCCTCACCTTGTTCAAGTCTTTAGTTAAATTTCACTTTCTCAATGAGGTCTATTCAAACCACCTTCTAATATATCGTCCTGCCCCAACCTCACCATGCCCCCCCACATATACATTGTACTTTCAATCCACCTTACCCTGTTCTACTTTTTCATTTTCATAAACATTTATTACCTTCCAGTATACTATCATAAAATTCATATATGGATCATGTTTACCATCTGTCTTTTCCTGCTTACATGTATAAGTTCCATGAGGGAAGAAACTTTGCTTTATTCACTGATGTATTTCAATCACCTAGCACACTGCCCGGAATAAAATTGGCACTCAACAAATATTTGCTGAACGACTGAAAGAACTCCCGCAAGAACAATATTCTGTGTGCAGTTTCCTAATACTCAGTTCCAAGCTGGTCTTTATATAAAGGTCTTCATGAGCTACAGCAGCCTGAGTGTCATGTGAAGAGGAACTGTAAATTTGGAGAGTCAGGAAAATGCACTGCCAAGAATCCACTGCTGCCAAGCCTCTAAGGGAACATCAGAGAGGTCTCTGAGTGTCATAGTGCCAGGCCCTGGGACATTTGGCTGATCTACATCGAAGTCTGGCCTCCATGGACTGCAACATCAAATGTGTTCCAAGTAGTCATTGTAAAAGAGGAAAACCACTCAGTATGTACAGTGCCTCCAAGGGGACAAAGGAAATACCACATTGAGCCAGTGATCCCAGAACTCAAAAATAACCAAATAACCATTTGGGTTGGGCTAATCCCTCTGATATCCTAGTTAAGATGGCAAAAATATGAGGGGATTTTCACCATACTGAATGAACCCTCCTGACCATCTGCCAGTTAATATAAAAGTGTTCTTCTCAAGAAAAAATTGACTCATGCTTTCTGGTAACTTCTAGGATATTCTTGAAGTTGTCTGCTGACCCCAAAGCACAGATGAACACATAGTCCATTAGTATTGGTTGAGTGAACAAATGAAACTCTGGGGTCATGGAATTTAGTATATGAAGTAGAAATAGCATTGGATTTAGGGAAACGAAGTCTGAATTTGAGTCCAAATACTCCTATTTATTAGTCTTATGATACCACATCTTTGAGACTCAGTTTCCTCACCTGTAAAATAGCACAATGATTCTTTCCCTGACTACCACACAGAGGAGGAATAAATGAGAAAATGGATATGAGAGTTATTTGTAAATTGTGAAGCATGGAACACATATGTGTTGTTATGCATTATAGAGCTGAAGAGCCATCTAAAGCAATCCTCTTGTTAAATAGAGAGATCCTGAGTTCTCACAGAGGTGGCAGATACATGATCAAAGTCACACAATGAGGCAACGGTATGGCAGACTCTAGAAACCAGGCCTCTTGACTCACAACCAGTTCACTTTTCATTACACCACAACTGTTTTGTGTTTCCCTGAAAATAAGGAGGGATGCTGAGAGTCGGAGGAGACCAAAGCACCTAGAGTTAGCTAGGACAGAGTACAGAAGAAGAGAAACCTGCACAGAGAGAAAATTAAGGACATTCACAGAGGATCCCTCTCAAGCATTTGGCAGAGTACTAATCCTTCCCTCCAAATTCAGGGAATCTATGCTTGGACTTCTCGTAGAGCTGGGAATAGAGCCAGTTCCCACCAGCCACACTGGAAATCTCATGATTCACAGGGCATAGTATAGAGTATTCGGAAGCGTCTTGCCTCTGTGGTAGGAAATAACTAAGTATAGAACAGATGCTCCTGTTTCCTCCTAAAGCTTTAAAGAAAACAAGAAAAGATAAAACTATTCCAAGTAACCTAATTGCAAAGCAGAAAAAAAAGTTAAAGAAGAATGTAAAAATATCCAACACAAGGAACAAAATACAGGCAAACTGAATCCAGCAACATATACATATACAATGATCAAGTGGGATTTATCCCAGGAATACAAAGTTGGTTCAACATCTGAAAATCAATTAATGTAACATAATATCAATAGAATAAAAAACAAAAATCACATTATAATCTCTATAGATGTAGAAAAACATTTGACAAGATCCAACACCCTTTCATGATAAAAACTCAACAAACTAGGAATAGAAAGGAAATTCTTCAACCTGATAAAGGGCATCTACAAAAAACCCATAGCTGACAAGACAAGACACAGACTAGGAGAAAATCTTTACAAATGAAATATCTGATAAAGAACTGTTATCCAAGATATACCCAAAACACTTAAAACTCAGCAATAAGAAAACAAAAGACCCTATTAAAAAATGTACCAAAGACCTTAACAGATACCCTACCAAAGATATATAGATGGCAAATAAGCATATGAAAAGATGCTCCACATCATATGTCATTAGGGAGTTACAAATTAAGACAACAATGAGATACTGCTACACACATATTAGAGAGGCCAAGGTTCAAAACACTGACACCACCAAATGCTGGCAAGGATATGGAGCAACAGGAACTCTCATTCGTTGCTGGTGGGAATGCAAAATGGTGCAGCCACTTTGGAAGACAGTTTGGCAGTTTCTTACAAAACTAAACATACTCTTACCATACAATCCAGCAATTGCACTCCTTAATATTTATCTAAAGGAGTTAAAAATTTATGGCCACACAAAAACCTGCACATGGATGTTTATAGCAGCTTTATGCATAATTGCCAAAACGTGGAAGCGATCCAGATGCCCTTCAGTTGATGAATGGATAAACAAAGAGCAGTATATTCAGATAGTGGTACAATGCAATATTATTCCGTGCTAAAAAGAAATGAGCTATCAAGCTATGAAAAGACATGGAGGAAACTTCAATGTATATTGCTAAGTGAAAGAAGCCAATTTGAAAAAACCCACATATTGGAAAAGGCAAAACAGTGGAGACAGTTAATGGGTTAGAAGTTGCCAGAGATTCATGGGGGAGGGAGGAAGGAATTAATAGGTGGAGCACAGGGGGGTTTTAGGGCAGTGAAACTATTCTGTGTGATAGTGTAATGGTGAATACAAATCATTACACATTTGTCAAAACTCAGAATGTACAACACAAAGAGTGAACCTTAATGTAAATTCTGGTCTTAAATTAATAATAATGTTTCAATATTGTCTCATCAATCGTAACAAATGTACCATACTAATGCAAGATGCTAATAATAGACAAAACTGTATGGGGTGGGTGTTAGGGCACGTATGGGAACTCTGTACTTTCCACTCAGTTTTTCAATAAACCTAAAGCTCTCTAAAAAATAAAGTCTATTAAGTTAAAAATATAATTTATAGTGTCAAAAATAAGAAAACTCTTAGCAATAAACCTAACAAATCATGTGCAAGCCCTTTATGGAGAAAACTGTAAAATTTTTTTGAAAATTCTTTTAAAACACATTAATACATGGAGAAACATATAGTGATGTTGGATAGGAAGATTCAATATTTTAAAAATATCAATTCTCTCCCAAATCGATCTATATATTACATGCAGTACCAATATAATTCCCAAGGTTGTATGTGTGTGTGTAATTCAAAAAGCTAATTCTAAAATTTCTGCTGAAAAACAAAGGCCCAAACATAAAGTCGAGAAATAAATGCACATGTACACAGTATCCTAATAGATGACAGAGAAAGAATTGCAAATCATTGACGAGGATGGACTACAAATACAAATGGTTCTGAGAGAACAGTTTAACTATACACAAAAAGAATGAAAAGAAAGGAAAATAAAAGAAATGTCAGCATCACACCATATGGAAATCACTTAGAATTCTATTAAAGACTTAAATGTAAAATACAAAACTACAAAATATTCAGAAGATCGTACAAGCGTACAACTTTATGATCTTGGGTTAGAGAAACAAGCACAAACCAATACGGAAAATGATCAACTCGACTACATTAAAATTAAGAACTTCTGTTCATTAAAAGAACCCCTAAGGAAAGTAGCAAAGACAAGCTACATGCTGGAATAACATATTTAAGTATATAAAGCTGATAAAGAATTAATATCTAGAAGTTGTAAAGAACTTCTAAAAATCAATAAGAAAATTATAACCTAATAGAAAAACTAGACAAAAGACACATTTTGAAGGAAATAAACTGCATGGGGTCCATAAACATACAAACATGTGCTTAAGACCATTTTAATCAAGAAAATGAAAATTAAAACAAAAATGATATATTTCATACCTACCAAATTGACAAAGGTAAAACAGAGAGTATTCATAGACAAGATGTGGAGCAACAGAAACTTGCACCCACTGCTGGTAGTAATATAACAACTACTTTGGAAAAGTTTGGCATTACCTGCTGAAATTGGCATCCCCTTACCCTATAACCCAGCAATTATATTCCTTAGTTTGGAGAAATTGTTTCATATGTGCATCTGGAGGCATATAAAAGAATAGTCATTGTAGTGTTGTTTGAAATGTGCGTAAGCCTGAAACAATTACCCAAGTGTCTACTAATAGTAGAATACAGAGTGATACGTTCACACGATGGCATACTATGCAGCAGTAAAAATGAATAAATTATAGTTACATGCACCTCACAAAGCTGAATCTTAGGAACATAATGAGGGAAGGGAGCAAGTCACAAGAGAAAACAAGGAGAAAATACATGACATGGTTCCATTTATATTAGGAACAGGCAACACTAAACAATATGTAGTAGGGGTACATACAGTAAAACTATAAAAAAAAAAAAAAAGCAGGTGAATGATTAACCCAACACTAACGACAGCGTTTACCTGTAGTCTTTGGGGGATGAAGAATGATGTGATTGGGTAGAGGTTTAAAGGGACTTCCAAGGTGCTAGTTAGGTGTTCATTTTATAATTTAAACTCTACGTGAACAATTTATATATTCTTTTGTATGTACAGTTGACCCTTGAACAACATGGGTTCGAACTGTTTGGGTCCACTTATACGTGGATATTTTTCAATAGTAAATACTGCAGCACTACACAATCTGCAATGGGTTGAAATCTGTGGATGTGGAATCATGGATACAGAGGAACTGTGGATATGGAGGGCCAACTATAAATTATACTCAGATTTTAGACTGTGTGGAGGGCCAGCGCCCCTAACCCCCGCCTTGTTCAAGGGTCACCTGTATTATGTATCTCATTAAAAGCTTTTAATAGTAAATGATTAACAAAATAACAAAGGGATAACAAAATAGCAAGGAATAAAAAAAATATTTTGCAGAAGAAAAACGAAGTGAGGGAACTCAAACTAACGGAACAAAATAGAGAATCTGGAAACAGCTCGCCACATATAAGGAAATAAGTGGGGGAAATGATGGTGCATTTACTATATAATCCTAGGACAACTGGTTATCTTTATATAAAAGATGAAAATTAAAAAGTATATCTTGGAAAAAAAAAAAAAAGTATATCTTGGGAGTTCCCTGGAGGCCCAGTTGTTAGGATTCTGCACTTTCATTGCCAAGGGCTCAGGTTCAATCCCTGGTCAGGGAACTAAGGTCCTGAAATCCACGTGGCATGGCAAAAAAAAAAAAAAAAAAAAAAAAAAGTATATCTTTACTTAACATCATACCAAAAACCTGTCAATCCTCAGGCAGATTAAATATCTAAATGTGAAAATAAGGTCATTAAAATTCTTAGAAGAAAAAAATTAAGAAGATATTTATATCTTCTGGGTAAGGAAGAATTAAATAAGTAAGACTCCAAAAGTATAGCCTATGGAAAAAAAGTATAGCCTGTGATTTTGATTACATTGAAATAAAAAATTTCTGTGCATCAAAAATAAATGTCAAGCAATAGCATGGAAGTATTTAGAACACTTATTCCTGACAAGGGAGTAGAATATATAAAGAATATACTAAAAACTCTTATTAATCAAAGCTGAATAAACAAATGCATTAAAAATTGAACAAAAAAAATAGAATCAGGGAATTCACAGAAGAGAGCACCTGAATAAACTCATGGAAATATATTCAACCTCACTAGTAATCAGGGAAATGCAAATTTAAAACATACCCCTCATGACTGGTAAAATTTTAAAATTCTGATAATACGAAATTTTGACTCAGATGTGAGAAACTGGAACTCCCAAACACTGCTTCTGATGGTATAAACTGTCATAACCACTTTGGAGAGAAATTTGGAAATATTTAGTAAGGTTAAAAATGTGCATAACCTATTGCCCAGAAATTGCCTTGGTGGATATATACCATAGAGCAGTGGTTCCCCAGACTGCTTGGGGTTCCTGAGAGCCTTTCAGGGGATCTACTAGATCAAGAATCTTTTCATAATAATACTAAGGCATTACTTGTTTATTTTTTTCCTCATGAGTATACAGGGGAGTCTTCAAGAGGCTACATGACGTATAATATCACAATATATTGGAGGTAGGAAAATTCAGCTCTCTTCTATTAAACCAGATGTTAAAGAGATTTGCAAAGAACAAACAATGCCACTCTTCTAATTTTTCTTGTTTTGGAAAACAGGTTTTTTTCCATTAAAATGTTATTTCTAAACGAACAAAGAAAATATTTACATCTTTCACCTTTAATTTCTATTATGTTGACATAAACAAAAGCTCTTCGAGGTCCTCAATTATCCATGAGTCTCCAATTGGACTCATTCACCAAATGTTTGCTAAGCACATTCTCAGTGCCAGGCCTTGGATTGGGTTCTTTATGGCACAAGGGAGCACTCACTTCATAAGTGACACAACACACCCCAGCTCCTCTGCTCTGAGACGCTAGACCTGGTTGATTCCTCCATAGGCAGGTGACCCCACAGAAGACTCAGGCTATTTTGTTTACAGCACTGAAAGTCTTGGCTACTTTCCTCCCTCCCAACCATGAGATGTTGGAATTCCCTAATTGTTCCACCATCATGTTACCACTGTGGTCATCTACCAACCTCAGGGCACAGAGCTTGGGAAGATTCCAATTAGTTCCAGTGGCATCTGTGCTCCTAGCTTCAGTCCAATAAGTTGCCAAGTAATAGGAGAAAAATGGAAACAGACCACATCTGTGTCCATATTTAATTTCCAGCCAAGTTCAACTAGTTACCACTGTAGAACCTTTGATTTGAATGCTGTTTCCTCTTAGCCATATTCCCAATTCATTTGAGGTCCTTAAATGTGCCCCTAGAGAGCTGTAGCTGTTAAGATTATGGGACTCTTCACAAACACTAATATAATACCGCTATTCAACTCATCTGAGCACATGGGCATTACTAGCCACTGAGAGGACTGCTTGATGCACTTATGGCTTTTTAAAAATTCATTCCACAAATGTTTGGTTCACCACACTTTTCTGCAGGTCTCCTGTGTGCCAGACTGGGAGATGTACTCTACCCAAACATACGCAAATACATCAGTGGTATTTTCTTCACCTAATCTTTGTAATAGCCCTAACAGTTAACAACATCATCTTTGTACAGACCCAGGACGTAGACGGATTTCAGTGTTAATGCTAATGCTGCTTGCTTGTTGGTTCCATTTCAAAAATGGAAGATGGGGGTAACAATGACAGGACGGGCCTGATCTCATGGACTTTGTGGGCTGCCCATTAATAGAGAGGGATCTCTCTCCATGGGTTCCCTACCTGTCCATCACCTCTCTATCTCTCTATCATCTATCTACATACTTAATAATCTATAAATGTTTTGATGGAGCACACATATATGTATATATACATGTACATATATGCATGTTGTTCCCTCATTTGATAATCCCAAGAATGGCTATTACACACATCTTATAGATAAGAGGGGACTCAAAAGCAAAAACTTTGATTAAGCCACTTGTCTGAAATCATAAAACACCTAAGTGGTGGGCTGTGGCTTCCTGCCCAGTCCTGCCTGATTTCCATGAGCTTTCTCAACAGTCTCCAAATCCCATCCTATAGCCTTCTTTAACTCCTCGGTAGCCTTGCATTCCCCTAATCCAAAGAAGGCCAGAGTAAAAAATTGAGTGGGCAGCTTCCTCAGAGCCCACCAAAAGCTGCCATGGGTCCTACCTCCAAGCTTTGAAGACCTAGGGAAAATCTACTCCCTCTGCCCTATGACAGCTCTTTTGAAATATGAAGAGAGGTCATGGCCCCTGAAGGTCATTTCTGCCATTAACTAGCTGTGTGACCTTGACTGTTATTCCCTTCTGAGCCTGGGTTTCCTAGACCGTTGATTGAAAAAATTGGATTAATACTCTAAATTACCTTCCAGCTCTGAGATTCTATGACTCTAGATATTTTTTAAAAGTCAGTTCTTCTCAGAAAAAACGAAAGTACTCTGATTTGAATTTCCAAGACTAGAAAGCATACTTGTGGATTAGCTGATCTGTAGAAGGCAAAGGTATTTGGCAGAAGATGAACTCTTGAAGAGCTGAAAATCAAAGCAGCCTGATCCCACATCACTTGAGCAAAGTTGCAACATAGCAAAGCAAAACATCAAGCCCAATTCAGCTGCCACCCCTCTCCAACATAATTCTTACGAATGTCATTTGCCAGCTGGCTTCACATGATCCCTTACAGGCAAAGTCCCTGCTAGTATAAGGGAATGAAAGAAGTATTCACCTGGGAAGTAAACAATCCAAGTTCAGGTCTCAGCCCAGCCACTTTGGGGCTATTTTACTTTGGGCCAGTTGTTTCACCTCTCTGAGCTTAAGCTTCTTCATCTACAAAGTGGATGACAATGGTGACAATTCCTGCCCTATGTGGCCTTCACTGGATTGTTATGCAGTTTTAATAAGAGAGTAACTGTCAAACTTCAGTGTGACCAGCTGGACAGGGAAATATCAGTCACACTTCAAATTTCCCCTGTAAGTGTTTTGATAAAAGCCAAACAATGGAATCTTCCTAGAAGAATACAGAGAGGAGATAATAATTGAAGCCAACACTTGATTTAAGGGTAGGATTCAATTTGGTCACAATCACAAATGATGCACTTACCTTGTGTGCCCAGAACCAGAGGAGGCTGCCCACAACCCCAACCAGCCTTGATGGCTCCTGGAAGGGCCAGGTCTCTCCACTGTTGACTGCTCAGTGGCAAATGGTGGAAACATGCTTGGTGGATAGAAAACAACAGTCTCCCACGGAGAGGAGGGTGGCATCATCCAGCCTGGTCCTCCTCCTTCTGAGCCAGGTTTCCTCATTTCTTACCCCATGTAGTCTTTGCAGAATCCCCAGGGGAACAGGCTGTCAGTCCCTGGCTCAAACAGCTGGGTGATTCCTAAAATGTCATCTCTCCTCACTAAAGCCTAGGGACTACAAAGAGCAGAATTGGCTAGGTTGACAAGATTGTCTTTGCTGTATGACTCATTCCTTTCACCGGGAGACTTGCAAGTAAATTACCACAGGAGGAATCTTTTTATGGATGTTCCTCTAGGCCCACGCAGCCAAAGCCAACTGGAACTGAAAGAGTTTGAGGGACTTTGAGAGCCCCGGCAGCCAGTTGGCCAGGTGGATGGGGAGATATACAGGCAGGTGGGTAGCTGGGCCAGCAGGTGAGGGCTCTGGCTTGGTACCCAGGGACCTGCTGGGAATGGGAAGGAGACATAATCTACCTGAACTCAATCATTTGTTCACAATGAGATTGGAGTCCTGTCTAGATATTTGCAGTTGCTGAAGATCTTCAGAAATTTCAAAGAGTAAATGGAGCACTAGGTGTCATGCTTCTCTTCCTTCTCATGTCTTAAGAGCTAGAAGAGGTAGAACTTTGGTCTGCTGAGCCTGGACCATGGGTAAGCCTACTCAGTAGACCTCTTCCCAATGACACTGACCAGTCAGACTCCACATCATTCCCTGTTTTCCAAGCTCTAGCCTAAAATCATCTCAAGCTCTTCAAAATACCAGCAAGAGCCGCCTCTCCTGACCATAAGCTCCTGAGAACCACACTCCCCCATGCCCAAATCACATCCAAGCCTTCAGGATGATAGTGGCTCCTACATTTTTTCCATTGTTTGGGCCCTGGTTGCGTTATGTAAAGCTGCTACTGATAGTACCTAAGGATTGTCTCCAGTGCCTCCCAGATCATCGTTGCCAACAATCTCATGACAGTCCCTCAAAACTCAATGTCTCTAACGAAGTTCATTATCTTCACTTACAGACTTACCTACTCTTCCAACAGCTTCTTTCTATCTCAGTGGACTGCTGATGAGTGCTGAGCACGATGTTTCTAGAACTCCAAGCCAGAAGCTTTAGGAGCCTAGATATCATCATTGATAAAAAGCCAATAACGGCTACCATTTATTGAACGTTTACCTTGTGCTTGAGCCAGTGCTAAGTAGTTTATGTACATTCTGATTACCTGGTCCTATTGGTCTGATCCCCTTAGTACCACATGAAACCTGTCACTGCATAGTTCAGTCTTACAACATCTCTTGTCTGGACACTTGCAGTAAATTCATTCATTCATTTATTCAACCAATTTTTATTGAGGGTCTGCCATGAGCTAGGTACTGTGCTGAGGATTCAGTGGTAAGCAAAACATATCCAGTCCCTCCTCCCATGGAGCTTACGTTCTAGAAGAGACAAGGGTTAAGCCAGTTGTCGAATCCATTCTCACACCATAGCCAGCTTGCTCTTTCTAAAACACAGATCTGACCTTTCAGAGCACTACCATTCAACCCTCAGGATAAGGTCCAAGCTTCGTAACGTGGCATTCAAGTCTTCACAAGCCTTTCCCAATTTACCTTTCCAAACTCAGTGTCCAGCCCCCTCCCTAAGAGAGATGGGGACACACATATATACACTCACATCCCTCCTTTCTGCTCCTAACATCCCATCAAACAGTCAGACTAGACTGAATCCGTGTTCTCCTAACATTTCATGCAGCAACACACCTGCACAGCTTTAGAGTTCCTCTCTGAAAACTAGTCCCTGAGGGCTCTCCACACTCCAAAGGCTGGTGTCCCATGAAACCAGATTGCCCATAATGCAGCTGAACGTTGGAAGAAAGCCTTGGCACACCCTACTTCCTCTGCCTGTAATACCCTTCCCCCCTTCACCTGCCTAACTCCTATCTATGCTTCAGATCCCAGCTTGGATGGCTCTTGCTGGTGGAGGCCTTCAATGCCCCCCTCATTGCCTTCCCCTGCAGCCCTTACTGGATGATGTACCAACGCTTTGTGTGTCCCTCCTGATCACACTGTCCTTGTTTACTGTCTGTCTTCCCCTAAGGGCCAAGGTCTCATCTGCCTTATTCACCGCTCTAACCCCAGTGTGTCACAGGGTTGACACTGAACAAATGAATTGTAGAATGGATAAATTAACGAATGACGACATCTTTGAAGAAAGAAAGAAATGAAAGAAGTCCAAACTGAATGGATTGATATACCATGTCAGCAGCTTGAAAGACAATATTGTTAAGAAGTCAAATCTCACCAAATTGATCTATAGATTCAAAGCAATCACAATAAAAAGCCCAGAAAACTTTTTAGTAGATACAGATGACAAAAAATTCTAAAATTTATGTAGATTGATAAAAGAACAAGAATAGCAAAAAAAGAAAAAAAGTTTGAGAAAGAGAACAAAGTCAGAGGACTAATATTATCTGATTTCAAGGGCCCAAGGACCATATACCAGATAGACTATACCCTATCTTTTGCCAGAAAACAAACTTCAGCACATTTAAAATAATTGAAATTTACAGTGTATTCTCTGACCAAAATGGAATCAAAATAGATATCTATAATAAAAGATAATGGAGAAATCTATGAACACACAGAAGCTAAGTAACATACTTCTAAATAATCCATGGGTCAAAGAGGACATCTCAGGGAATTTTTTAAAAAAATACAATGAACTGAATGGAAATGAAAATACAACATACCAACATTTGTAGGACACAGCTGAATCAGTGCTGAGAGGGAAATTTATAGCACTAAATGCATACAAAAAAAAAAAGAAAAGTCTCAAATAAATAATCTAGGTTCCAACCTCAAGAACCTAGAAAAATAAGAGTGAAGTAAACCCCCAAGCGAGCAGAAGGAAGGAAATAATAAAGATCAGAGAAGATACTGATGAAATTGAAAACAGAAAAATCAATTTAAAAAATTGGTTCTTTGCAAAGATGAATAAAATTGACAGACTTCTAGCAAGACTGACCACCTAAAAAGGACACAAAACACAAATAACCACTATCAGGAATGAAACAGAAGATATCATAACAGATGCTGCAGATATCAAAATGACAATAAGGGCATACAGTGAACAACTTTACACACATACATTTGATAATTCAGACAAAATAGACCGGTTCTCTGAAAAACACACACAAAAAACAACAATCCAAACACAGTCCATTCAATATGAAATATATAATTTGAATGGTCCTATAACTATTAAATAAATTAAATTTATAATTTTTAATGTCCCAAAAAAGAAATGTCCAGGCCCAGATAGTTTCACCGGAAAATTTTACCAACATTTAAAGAAGAATTAACATGAATTCTACACAATTTCTTCCAGAAAATGGAAGAAGAAGAACACTTTTTGATTAACTTTATGAAGCTAGAGATACCATGATTTAAAAAAAGAAAAAGACATTTCAGGAAAAGTACAGACCAATACCCTTCATGAGCAGAAACACAGAAGTCCTCAACAACATAATAGCAGATTGAATCCAGCAAACATATTAGAAGAATAATACAAAGTGACTAAGTGGGAAGACAGTGAACCTGCAAAAGAGACAGGGAAGGAGAGAAAGAGATAGGAAAAAAATGACAGAAGAACACCATGTCTTGTAAGCCAAGGGAAAAGCCTCAGGAGAAGGGGTATTAATCAAGTTCATTGACTGTTGCAGAGAAGTCAAGCAAGATGAGACAGGAAACATTGCTTAGTGACAAGGATGTCGTTGATAACTTTGGTAAGCACAGTATACGAGAAGTGTTGGGGACAGAAGGCAGATGGCAGTAGGAGGGGGGTGAGTGAGAGGTGAGGAAGTAGAGACATTGAGTGTAGACAACTCCTTACAGACGAATGGCTATGAGAGCAGGAGAGAGATAGCTCATGAGCTTGAGAGGTAGCTGAGATGAAGACAGGAGGAGGGATTTTTAATGCAGAAAGATTTGGGGATATATTTATACTTAATTGCTGGGGCAAAAGAGACAGCCCAGAATAAGAAGTTATTTTCATCGATGACAGGGAATAACTGATGAAGAGTCAGTTCCCCAAGAAGAAGAAAGAGATGGGGTCCATAGGACAAGTGGAGAGGTTGGCCTTAGCCTGGAAAAGGAGCCCTGATTCCCTTATAAGTACAACATGAGTTGAAGTACTGGAAAATATTGTAACTTTGGGCAAGTTATATAACTTCTTTAAGCTTCAGCTTCCCCATCTGTAAAGTGCTAATAAATATATCTAACTTCTGTTTCTCCTTCTGCTTGTCAAAATTCTACCCTCAGTCCTGCTGGATTAAGATCCTACCTCACATATGAAGCCCAGACCAAAGAGAGCTCCTCTGACCACCTGAATTCTGCCCTCTGACATCCATTGATGTGATGTGGTCATTAAAGAGCCACCAAGAATGTGACCTTAGGGCTTTCCTGGTGGCAGAGTGGTTAAGAATCTGTCTGCCAATACAGGGGACACGGGTTCAAGCCCTGGTCCAGGAAGATCCCACATGCCGCGGAGCAACTAAGCCCGAGCGCCACAACTACTGAGCCTGTGCTCTAGAGCCCACGAGCCACAACTACTGAGCCTGCATGCCATAACTACTGAAGCCCACACACCTAGAGCCTGTGCTCTGCAACAAGAGAAGCCACCGCAATGAGAAGCCTGTGCACCACAACGAAGAGTAGCCCCCGCTCGCCACAACTAGAGAAAGCCTGTGCGCAGCAACAAAGACACAATGGAGCCAAAAATAAATTAATTAATTAAATTAAATTTAAAAAGAAAAAGAATGTGACCTTGGACAAGCTACTTAACCTCTCAAAGCCTTAGTTTCCACATCTGTAAAATGGGGATGATATTGGCTCACCTCACAAGGTTACTGTGAGGATTAAAGGAGTCAAACGTGTGAAGTGCTCAGCATAGCAGCTCAGCTATTGTAAGTGCTTGATACAGTGCAGTTTTTCATGTCCAAAGAGCTAAGTGATTGTCTAAGGTCACACAGCGGGTTCGAGACAGAGCTGGGACTAGATGCCTGGACTACTGTCTTCCAGTCTAGAGAGGGCTATTTTCTAGTACATTACACTGTGCAGGTGACATGCACTCAAAATTTCTAAGAACACAACTACTGCATAGGGCAACATAACTATAAATAAGTGAAGGCTCACTTAGTAGATAGAATAAAAAGAGACATTTAGTTTCATTAGCTGGCAGAACCTCTGAGCCAGTCCACTCCCATCTGCTGTTTCCTCTTCTAACATTTCTATGATCTAATAGCTTTGAAGTTTCCCCACTTAGTCTCTTAAAGTAAAAAAGAAAAGTGTATCTTTATACTTTTAAGTTCTGATTCACCTCACGATTCTCTGTGGCTTCAGGCTAATTTAATTGTTAGAATTAGCCCCTTGAAGAGTTGAGACTAACAATAATCAAGTTAAATTCATACTGTATGATCAGCGCTTAATTAGATATTGTTGCAAAATCTTTTTAAATTACAATATGCGTATCATTACAAAATGATGATTCACTTTTTACATATCTCAGAGGAAATTAAGGCAATGCATGATGCGACATGGAACCAGTTAAAGCCCTGAAAAGGTCAGAAAACCAAGGAGGTGCACACAAATATGACCAATTGATTTTGGCAAATGTGCCAAATGAGAACAGTAGGCAGGTTCCGTAAAAAACTACAGATAGAACTACCATATGACCCAGCAATCCCACTACTGGACATATACCCTGAGAAAACCATAATTCAGAAAGAGTCATGTACCAAAATGTTCATTGCAGCTCTATTTACAATAGCCAGGACATGGAAGCAACCTAAGTGTCCATCGACAGATGAATGGATAAAGAAGATGTGGCACATATATACAATGGAATATTACTCAACCATTAAAAAGAAACGAAATTGAGTTATTTGTAGTGAGGTGGATGGACCTAGAGTCTGTCATACAGAGTGAAGTAAGTCAGAAAGAGAAAAACAAATACCGTATGCTAACACATATATATGGAATCTAAGAAAAAAAAAAAAAAAACGGTCATGAAGAACCTAGGGGTAAGACGGGAATAAAGACACAGACCTACTAGAGAATGGACTTGAGGATATGGGGAGGGGGAAGGGTAAGCTGGGACAAAGTGAGGGACTGGCATGGACATATATACACTACCAAACGTAAAATAGGTAGCTAGTGGGAAGCAGCCGCATAGCACAGGGAGATCAGCTCGGTGCTTTGTGGCCTCCTGAAGGGGTGGGATAGGGAGGTTGGGAGGGAGGGAGATGCAGGAGGGAGGAGATATGGGGATGTATGTATATTTGTCGCTGATTCACTGTGTTGTAAAGCAGAAGCTAGCACACCATTGCAGAGCATTTATACTCCAATAAAGATGTTAAAAAAATTTGTTGAATATAAAAGAATAGAGAAAGGCATGGGAATGAAAACCACTAAATACAAAAGATCAATTACCTTGGGCAGGAGGCAGGAGGATGAAATCAGGGTGGGGTAGACAAGGGACTTCAATTGCATTTTGTACTGTTTAATTACTTAAGCTGAATGGTGGGCATATAAGCACTGGTTGTATTACTCTGTTTGGGTTTTTTTTTGTTTTGTTTGCTTTTTTGTATGTCTGATACATTTTACACTAAAAAATTAATCCAAAGGACTGGTAAATCATCAGGTGGAATAGAAAAGAGAAGAACTGTACAGAAGCTCTGAGTTTAGCAGCAAGTGAGTGGGAGCAACACACCATCCTTGCTCTCTACCCAAGTGGGGACACTGCCAATATGCTTGACCACCAGCATGTATAGAAAATGACTATACCAGATGAATGCTGAGCTCTTGGGGCTGGCGTTTCATTAGTGACTTGAACAGGAGTAAGCTCAGATGACAGCCCAGATCCTTTGATCACACTCTAGAGACAAACTCCTCCTTGTTGGTATTCTCTTGGGGTAGAACTGAGACTAAAACAGAGAGCCCCGGGAATAAGGTCAATCTATGTGAATACCATCATCATTAACCACAAACATTTCTGTAGTACAACCAAAGTCTGGGATAGGAGTAAGAAAAAGAAAAGTGACATCTCTTATCCTTTGAATAAGAACCAGACCCTGCTAGAGCAGTGAGTAATCAGACTTTTGCTATGACCGTTCTTGGGTGTAATCACACTGCTGACTTCCATTGTCTAGCTGATGTGACTTACCATCCCACGAAGGTACTGGGTGCCCAGGGGACTTCAGAAGAGAATAAAGAAAGGAAGGTGGGAGGCACTAAAGACAAACCCATCTACTTCCTAATTTAGTCTCAGGCTCAGTCCTGGCTCCCACCTTTTCCCCCAGATAGCATGGGAAATGCCTCTCAAGGAAGAAGGGTGTACTTTGGCCCCTTCTCCATCCTCCCCTCATGGAGTTTCAGGGTCTGGGGGTGGAGAGGTAGAGTGTGCTAATACCATCCATCCTGCTTCCATGCCACATAGCAGAGCTTCTCCCCTTCCCCTTGCTACAGACCTCCCCTCGAGAAAGGGAAACCCATTCCTGATCTGCTGCCAGCACAGGCTTCATGGGGACGCTCACTTACAGAAACTTGAGGAGACCCGTGCATGAATGGGGCCATGATGAGAATCCTCCACAGCAAATTTGGATCCCAGATGGGTATCTTCTTGTTCGGAGAACGACACTAAATTACTGGAGAGACAGCGAGGATGGAGAGGATAGAAGAGGTTTAGAAGACTGAGTTAACAGGGTTTGGCTACTGATATGGGGGTGAAAAGGGAAAGTCATCGAGGATGGCAGTTGAAGAAGGAGTTGCAGAGCTTGGCAAATCAGTAGTTGCCATCCCCTGAGATGCTGGGTATTGAAGGGGAAACAAATTTGGTTGGGATGAGATGATGGTGATTTTCACTTTTCACTTGCTGTACAGGATGAGTTTAAGGAGTTTAGGGTGTAACTGAGTGGAGGTGTCCAAGGTGCAGTTGGTTCTCCAGGTCTGGAATTCAGAGGAGAGATCTGGGTTAGGGGAATGTGTTGCTTCCCTGTAAGTTCTTTGCGGGGAAAAAGGTAGAAACCTTTGTGGAAAAACGCCAGGATCCCCGTAGAAAATCAACACATTTGATTTAATATCCAATACGACAACATTGCTACCACAACTGCTGCACATTTTGCACCAATTCAGGTAGTGAAACTTACTGGAGAGAAATTAAACCAGAAAGGATTTGTGAGGAAGACAGTGTACTTTGATGAAATGAAGTTTGTTCTCTAAACCACTTTGAACAGCTCTTCATCTCATTTTTCAAAACCAGTCTTTTTAGACAAAAACTTGTTTTGGCTGAGTCTTTAGACACTGGATTGGAAAAGAGCCCTTAACTGATGGGACTGGACAGAATAATCAGACAGCAATTTGCTCAGTCCTGGTTGAAAAATCGTGAGGCACAGAGCATAATTTTCCCATAATAGGCACTCTAACTGCACTAAATAATGAACTGAGAAGAGGTAAGAGGCTGTTAATGGACTCACTAAATAAAACCTCAGCAATATCCCAGTGATACTGATTAGGGAGCATTGAGAGTCCGTATGACTAAGTCTTTAGCATTCTAAATTCCTTAGAATAACCCCTCCATCTCAGCATGGAATTTTACTTCCTTTTGTAAGTGACAAGACTATATTAAGAGGGGGGTTGTGGAAATCAGAAAAGTGACCCTCTCCCAGGTAGGCTCTGGTGATGAGTCATTGAGCTGAGAACACTTGATGCGGCCCCTGTTCCAAGTAAGGTACTTAAAGCCCTTTGATCAAGAAATCCTTCATCATCAGCCTTCGCTCGCTCTCCTTCCACTTCTAGAACCTGCCCATTAGGAAGAGACAGGAATGATCAGTGAGATGAAGGCCTCTTCTGCAGAGTGACTCACTCTCCCTGGAGCCCGATAACACAACATGCCTCTAATGCCTGCTGGTGGGGGCAGTCTGAGAGGTGAGGTGAAAGGAATTCTCAGGGGGACTACAGTAAATATGAACAGCCATATGTCACATTGTCAGCATCCAATGAAGGGAATGTGGGGAAAATATGCTTTATCTGCTGTGCTAGTTTTCTAGGGCTATTGTTAAAAATAAATACTGCAACCTAGAAGGTTTAAACATTGGAAAAGTTTTGTCTCGGTTCCGCAGGCTCGAAGTCTGAGATCAAGGTATGGGCAGGGTTGGTTCCTTCTGAGGGCTATGTGTTCCAGGCCTTGCTCCTGGGCTTGTCGATGGCTGTCTGCTCCCTGTGTCTCCTTGTATGCTTGTCTGTGTCTCTGTCCAATTTTCCCCTTTTATTAGATACGGGCACACACTAATGAATTCATTCTAACTTCATTATGTCTATAAAAATACTATCTCCAAATAAGGTCACATTCTGAGGTATTAGGGGTTTGGATTTCAACATATCATTTTGGGGGGTTGGGGGGGAGACACAATTCAACCCATAAAACCTGTCAAGCCTGTAATCTGGTCCCTGAGGGAAAGGACTGTTCCCACATTGCGGGGTCTGTTGCTGGTAAGAGACTTTGAGGCTTGGACCCACGGACAGGGCTACAAGGTACCCCTAGAAACCATACCAAATTCATAAGTTAGAGGCTCAGTCGAGGCCACAACTCAGTTTTTAGAAAGCACCAGAAGCCTTGGGCAGGTCCTGGGAAGACAACAAAAGGAGTGCCCTTTCCCAAGGACTAACCCACAGGGTGGAAGGCTGCCCAAAGTCTTGCCGTGATGGCAGGTGAGTGGCACTCCCGGCCACTTCACTCAGTGATTTTCTGCCTCTCCCATGGCCTTCTCCCAGCCCTCATCCCTTCCTGGTGTCCATGAGGCCTGACAGTGAGCTCAACTGAAATGGGTTCTTTCACTGACCCAAGTACATTTTAAATCCATTTCCAGACTATAAGAGAGAAGACAGAAGGAGGAAATAAAGAGAGGTGACTCAGCTCATTACAAAATGGGATTGAAAATTACAGTAACTTGGACATATGCTAAGCTTTCTCTTTTAATAATAAAAGGAAGAATCAAATCGATTGTTCAACCTTCATGCAGTTTTCTCTTTCTGAGGTCTACAGACCATCTGTTACCCTTGTGTTTTTTATTTCTTTTCTTAAAAAATTGTGGTAACATACACGTAACATGAAATTTACCATTGTTAAGTGTGAAGTTCAGTGGCATTAAGTGCATTCACATTGCTGGGCAGCCATCAGCACCATCCATCTCCATAAATTTTTTCATCTTTCCAAACTGAAAATCCATACCAGTTGAACAACTCCCCATTTCCCTTCCCTGCATCCCCTGGCACCCACCATCCTACTTTCTGTGTCTGTGAATTTACTACTCCAGGTCCCTCAGGTAAGAGGAATCATCCAATACTTGTCCTTTTTGACTGGCTTATTTCACTGAGCATAGCATCCTCAAGGTTCATCTATGTTTTAGCAAGTGTCAGAATCTCCTCCCTTTTACTTCTTTTAGGAGAGGTCTACCTTTGGAAACTTAGCCACTGGATCGTTTTCAATTGAGAGAGGCTACTAGGACCAAGTGTAACTGCGACTAGTGATTACGGCTGGATAACCAACAGGGTCCTACTGTAGAGCACAGGGAACTATATTCAATATCCTGTGATAAACCACAATGGAAAAGAATATGAAAAAGAATATATATATGTATAACTGAGTCGCTTTGCTGTACAGCAAAAATGAAACACAACACTGCAAATGAACTATACTTCAAAAATTTTGAAAAAAAGTGATTATGTTTGGAGGTGAATCCTGAACTCGGTGAGCAAGATTTGGAGAAACAGATAAAGGAGAACAGAGAAATGCTGGGCTCGGTGCACAGGCTCAAACCTGTAGGGCAGGGCCTTTTGCCAGTAGCTTTATATATTCAACCCAACTCGACACATATTTATTGAGTACTGACACACAAAGCATTACGGGCCACGCAGAGAGCACTTCGGTGGCTTAGAGCAGGCCAGTGCAAAGAGCTCACCTACAGAAGGCAGGAAAGTGAGGGGAGGGCACCGAACACATCCGTCCACTTGGCCTTTGCTCCTTGTGTACAAGCGGCCCCCTCTCCCCAGTCCCTGGCACTATACCTCAGGAACCAGTGCCACCAGCTATCTTTGGCCACCGCAAAGCCAAGCGTAGGGAATTCACCGCTTGAAGTCTTATTCGCTCACCCCCTGCCTCATTCCAAAAAGGACTTAAGGGGGCTAGTGCAGTGAACTTTTAAGTTCTCTATACCAGAACTTCCCAACCAGTGGGCTACAAACTAGTCACAGGCTCACATGGTTGACCCCCTCAGTCTCTCTGTTAGCTGACAGAGGCTGGGGCAGGGGCTCCACCTGTGGGAAGGACATCTCGAGCTGTGAAGAGCCTCATTTGTCTAATTCCAGTGTGCCACACAACAGTATCATTTTCTAAGTGGGACTTTATGTGCAAAGTCACTGGGAAGCCACGGACTATGTGCTGTCCTTGCTTCCTCTAACCATGGCAACGTTATCTGTTCCCACCTCCTCTGTGCATTTCTCCTCCGTCATTTCCAGCCCAGCACTCAGGCCACATGAGTGCCGGATTTCCCCCTTCTCAGGGTTCAGGTGAAAAGATACCCGTGGATTGCCTTATTCTGAATGTTGGTACTATACCATGTACAGAGGTGAACAGAAGAAGGGAAATAAGCGACACTTAGTGCATGCTAAGTGCACAGACTTTACATACAGACTCTTACATCATGCTCACCATAGGGGCCACCATTATTAACCCCAACTGACAGATGAGAAAACCAAGGCTCAGAAAAGTTAGACTAAATTACCCAGGTTTATGGCTATGACATGGTAGCAGCAGGATTTGAACTCAGGGAGCTCTTGCTCCAAAGCCCACGCTCTCTTCAACTCACACCTGACCGCAGATCTAGTCATGTCTTCTGGTTCATCTCCTCCTTCCAGACTGAGCATCACTCCCACATTGTCTAATAGCACCAGGGCACACAGCAGGCACTTCCAGAGTGCTTCTTGACTGACCTCCTTCCTCGGGTCTGAAGGGTGCCGTATTGTTTGCCACATGACAACATCAAGATTCAACAGTAGCCCGGGTTCATCACTAACATCAGTGGATCAACGTGACCCAGTTCAGTCAAGTCTGTACTTATCTCGGCTTTGATGTCTTCCAAGTGCAAACAAAGAGTTTCAAAGACTAACAACTGAAAAACTAACCTACTTGAAAAGTTGAAATTTAGTATACCATAATTAGATGTGTACAAGCAATTTTAGCCCATTTGGTCTTGTGGATCAGTAATCACTTTCAAGTTACTATAATGACTTTATTTTCTAATCCATTTTTTGCATACTTTTAAACGGTTTCTACTTTGCTGAAAATCTGTTGATCCATTAGGAGCTTTTAAACTTCCCATGACAGCGCAGCACATGAGTGCAGCCCTACGTTCTACGGGCACTGGAAGTAATACACTGATTTCAAAATACCACCTTGGCAGAAATCGACTGACAAGGCTTAAATCAAAACCTCTCATGAAGCATATTGTAGATGATTAGAGCACTTACCCTCTAAAATAAATACTTCAACTCCGTGTGAAATTAGAAAACAGTGAGCCCGTTTTGGAGATCACTGATATTTGAAAAATCCTTCTCTGAGTACTTCACTAATTCCCCTGAAAAAACTATTGCCGGGAGCCTTCATCATAATAGTCTTATTGACACTGCTCAAGAGGAGGCAGGATGGGGCTGTGGGTAGGTAACACAGCATAAGGTTACCTCCCAATCTACAAAATGAGAGGGCAGTGGACAAGTCAATCCCAGATTCTATTAGACTCCAAAAATTGTTATTTTTAAATTATTATTAGGTTCAAGAATATTGTAATCAAGGCAAGTAGTCCTCTAATTTTTGTGTTCATAGCCTACATTTGACTATTACAGTTTTTGTGGCACATCCTAGGGGATTAAAAGGCTCAACTCAATACCAAACAAGCAAGCAGAAATTACAACACACCAAACCTCGGTGTAGGAATGCCTCTCTCTGTCTATAAAAGAATCCCCAGCCATCACTCTACACAGTGGGTGGCCCTTCATCCCTGAGTCACGGCGAGGAGAATTGTTGGGTACCTTGCCTAGAGTCCATATACTTAGAAAGCAAAGTTCTTGCAAACAGAAAAGACTCTGTTTTCCTTTGGGTCGTGTCTGCTCTTACGCTACACATGCCTGACCTTTCCTTTGAAGCAAATTGTATCCCCTCTCCCTATGCTGCTCATTGAGTGCAAGGGGGAGAGAGTAGAAGAGGGAATCAGAGAGGTAGCAGGAGGGGGAGGTAGGGTGACTGAGAGGATGATTATATAGGACCTTTGGGTTTACTCTAACTGAGAGTTTTGAGCATAAAAGGGACATGATTTTTTTTAAATTTTACTGGCGTATAGTTGATTTAAAATGTTGTGTTAGTTTTAGATGTACAGCAAAGTGATTCAGTTATACATATACATATATGTACTCTTTTCCAGATTCTTTTCCCATATAGGTTATTACAGAATATTGAGTTCCCTGTGCTGTACAGTAGGTCCTTGCTGTTTACCTATTTTATATATAGTACTGTACGCATGTTAATCCCAAACCCCTAATTTATCCCACCCCCGCTGTTTCCACTTTGGTGACCATAAGTTTATTTTCTATGTCTGTCAGTCTGTTTCTGTTTCATAGATAAGTTCATTTGTGTCATTTTTTAGATTCCACATATAAGTGATATCATGTGATATTTGTCTTTCTCTGTTTGACTTACTTCACTCAGTATGACAATCTCTAGGTCCATGATGCTGCAGATGGCAATATTTCATTCTTTTTTATGGCTGAGTAGTATTCCATTGTAGATATACCACATCTTCTTTATCCATTCTTCTGTTGATGGACATTTATGTTGCTTCCATGAGGGACATGATTCAGATTTTACTTTTAGAACGTCAGTCTGGCAATGGGGCAGAGAACAGATCAAACGGGATGAGGGTACAGGCAGGAAGAGCAGACAGGAGGCTACTGTAGTGATGCTGGCAAGAGATGCTGCTGCTGAGTGGCACTTGGGTGGAAGCAGCAGCGAGAGTGAGAAGTGGCTATGCTTAGAAGGAGAAAGGGACAGAATTTGCTGACGGATGAGGCACGGGGTAGGAGAAAGTGATAACAAGTTAAACTCCAAGGTTTTGGCCTGAGCAACTTCTCTTTACTGAGATGCGGAAGTTGGCAAGAGGAGTGAGTTGAGGGAAGAAGACTAGGGGTTTGATTTGAGATATCTATTGCACACCCCAACGGCTATGCAAAGTTTACAGTCCAGTGTACAAGTCTGGGGGTGAAGGGAGAGGCCTGGACTGGAAAGGTCAATTTGGGAGGAGCACTTGTATGGTTTTTAAAGCCATGATTTTGAATAAGATCAGAAAGGCAATGAGTGCTGGGGAGGGAAGTGAGGATGCCTGCGGAATGAGCCTTATGGCCCTCTGACCTTGAGATTAGATGAGAAGGAGCTGTCAAAAGAGAGGGAGAAGTAGCAGTCGGTGTAGTAAGATGAAACAGGCTCAGACTACTGAGTCCTCGAAGCAGAGGAAGAAAATACAGCCTGATTATTTCAAAGCTCTGCCTGATATATGCTGCCATAACAGAAGACATGACTCCACTGTAGGAAAAAGTCTTTCACAGTGAACGAACTTTGGTGGCACTACTAGTGATCCATGCGTTCTAAGATCAGCTGTCCTGCCCAACCACAGCCCTGCCTGCCACGATCCCAGCTAGAGCGGCTGCCGTCCTGGCTCTTTCTCACCTCTGAGTGCCCACGGAAGCACCGAGAAGGTGGGCAGGGATTTTAGAGTCAGCCATACCTTGACCCAAGCCTCAGCTCAGCCACATACTGGTTGTGTGGCCTTGGACAAGCTGCTTGACTTCTTCTCTGTCCTTGAATTTCTTCATTTTTAAAATAGGGTATACCTCCCAAGGTCTTGAGAGAGTATCTATGCACATATCGCTGGGCACAGAGTGAAACCTCAGAGTGTCTTATCTTATTAGCTGCTCTCTCACGAGAAAGAATAAAATTTAGTCTATTGTCTGAGAAATCAGTCAGGCCACCTTGATATTACCGAAACTCAGAGAAGAATAAACGTTAAGCTACCTCCTTGGATTCTAAGATACATGGAAACACCCACTCCCATCAGCCAGCCCCACCTGCTTCTCTGCCAACCCTCCCCCACCTCTACAACCTAGGCACGCGCTGTGCATGCTGGTCTCCCTCCCATTCGGCCCTCTAACCCTAACCCCCACTGAATGCAGAGGAATGGCCAATTTCTACCCCACATCCTAAGCAATCTCTCTAAATCCTTGCTATTCAAGATGTGCTGCCCAGATCAGCAGCAGCAGCGTCACCTGGGAACTTCAGGCATACTGAATTGGCATTTGGAGCAGATTTTCAGGCGATTCTTATGAACACTCAGCGTGAGAAGCCCTGCTCTAGTTTCCCAGCACTCCTCCCTCCCTCGTTATTCTCCTCTATCTCCCGTGACTTCTCCACATGTCCCTGCAATCTCCTGTCCTCTCCCTATCATCCAATCTCGCCTGGTGCCTTTACGCCTCACCTCAGGAAAATAAACACTGAGGGAAAAGAAGATCTTAAAATCAATGGAAAAACCAAAAAGACCAACACCCTAGAAATATGGCATAAACTAGAGAAGGAAAATAAAGTGGTCAATAGACATTTGAAAAAGACGTAAACCTCACTAAAACTCAAAGAAAAAATACAGCAAAAGTGATATATTGCATTAGTTATCTATTGTTGTATAACATATTACTCCCAAACTGACTGGCTTACAGAAACAATAAATATTGATTATCTCGCAGTTTCCGTGGGTCAGGAATTTGACAGTGGCTCACCTGGGTGGTTCCGGCTCAGGGTCTCTGGGGCTGCAGTGACCTTAAAGCTTAAATGGAACTGGAGGACCTGCTTTCAAGGCGATTCGCTCACATGGCTGGCAAGTCGGGCTGGTGATTGGTAAGAGAGCATTGGGCTGCTTGAGCGTCCTCATGATGTGGTGTTGGCTTCCCTAGAACAATTAACTCAAGGGAGCAAGGCAGAAGTGGCAATGCTGCTTATGACTTAGTCTCAGAAGTACCTATGTTATATATACAAAGGAATATTATGCAGCCTGGAAGAAGGAAATCCTGCCATTTGTGAGAGCATGAATGAAACCGGAGGGCATTATGCTAAGTGAAATAAGCCAAACAGAGAAAGACAAACACTGCACAATCTCACTTAAATGTAGAGTCTGAAATAGCTTAATTTACAGAAGCAGAAAGTAGAATGGTGATTGCCAGGGACTGGGGGTTTGCGGAAATGGGGAGACGTTGGTCAAAGCGTACAAGGTTTCATTTATACAGGATAAACAAGTTCTATAGATCTAATGTACAGCAACGTGACTATAGTTAACAATACTATTGATATATTGTACGTTTGAAGTTTGCTAAGAGGGTAGATCTTAAGTGATCTCATCACACACACATACATACACACATACAAGGTAACTATGTGAGGCGATAGAGGTGTTAATTAGCTTGATGGTGATGATCGTACAACAATACACACAGTGTAAACACATATCAAAACATCAAATTGCACACCTTAAGTATATGCAATTTTATGCATTAATTATACCTGAATACAGCTAGGAAAAAAAGAAAACTATATTCAAAAATTAATTAAATTAAATCAAAATAAAGAAGTACTACATACCTGTCATTTCTGCAATATCCCGTTGGTCTCACAGGACAACCCTATTTATGAGAGGGGACCACACAAAGGTGTGAAAATCAGGCAGTGAGGACCATCGAGGCTGTCTTGGAAGCTGGCTACTAGAGATATTTTTACCTGGTTAATACTTTGAAGTGACTTGGCATCAGCAAGAGTGGGAGAAAATGGAAACTCTCACACACTGCTTGTTGGTATTTAGCCTTAAAATGTGCAGAACCTCTGACCCACCACTTTACATTCTAGGAATCTGTCCTAAGGAAATAATTATAGACGTGCAAAAAGACTTAAGTGTAAGGATATTCATCTTAGTTAATAATATGAGAATGTTGCAATAATTTAAATTTCCATAATAGAGAATTGGTCAAGTCAATTAGGGTACCTCATACAACGAAGTATTATGTGGAAGAATATTTAATGACATGAAAAAATATTCATTGTGTATTGTTAGGTTTTCTTAGAGGAAGCAACAAATCAGTCACTCACTCTATGAGCACATTGTTAAAGCATTTGTGTAACATACCTGTGTAGATGATAGAAAGACTAAACTTCTGATCTGTTTTAAATGTAAGCAGTGGTTATCTCTGGTGGTGGTTTTGCTCTATATATGTATATATATTGCTTTTTGGAAATAGTAACTTTCTACGATGAATATATATCCTCTGATAATAAGAAACAAATGATATATTTTAAATTTTACAAAAGACTCAGCGCAGGCATCACTGCCTCCCAGATGCTCCCCTTAATCTCTGGTTTTGCTGCCCTTGCCCTCCAGCCTGAGTTATCCGCTCCAGCCTGAGTTAGCCGCTTCCTTCTCATGGGCCCAAAGCACCCTGTCCATGCCTCCTTTGGTGCACTTTCCACGTAGTACTGGCCTGCTTGTCACTACATTCAGATGGTGCCATGTCTTATCCGTCTCGGTACTGATGTTGCCATGTACAGGGCCTGGTAAACCACAGGCACTCGGTGTGGTTGGCCCAGTGGAAGTGCATGGCATTGCTCGCCTACAGCCAAGCCAGCTGGTGTGTATGGGTTGGGTTCCATTACTCCTGGGAGGAGTAAGGGCGTCGTGGATGGTGTGGGCTGAGTCAGCTGTGCTTCTGGCCCAGACCCTGGCACCTTTCTTTGGAATGGCTCCAGAATTGAGGAGCAGCTGTGGCACAGTACCTATTTAGTGGTTCTCTAGTGAGAGAACTGAACTGGTGAGATGTTATTAATCATGCTGTTTGGTTTCAAGACAGTAGACTGACCAACAAATTGAATTTGAACTTTGTTTTGCTAGCCTTTAGTTCTGTCCCGGGTTTCCGCAATTAATCGATGGCAGGCCAAGTTGAAGCAGAGATGAACTGAATTCAATTAATAACGTCTCAGAAATGCACTAAAAATAGCACGTGATCCAGTATCTAAGTTGGCTCCTTTACCATCACCCATTCAAACAGATCAGATAATGCTATATATACAGGCACTGAAATATGACTGCCCAAGTCCACCAAGGCTTCTACATTTCAAACAGTTATGAACAATTTAATCGAGATGACAAGCATTTGGGACAAGAACACATGGCAAAGTTGAGTTATAAATGTTCTTTCCTTACTGAAAACATTGGGGTCATTTTAATTGGGTCTTGAATGATGTTTATATTACCAAAAGGGAAAATTTATTATTTTTAAAATTAATTAATTAATTATTTATTTATTGGTTGCATTCCGTCTTCATTGCTGCACGTGGGCTTTCTCTAGTTGTGGCGAGGGGGGTGCTATTCTTCACTGCAGTGCGTGGGCTTCTCATTGCGGTGGCTTCTCTTGTTGCGGAGCACGGGCTCTAGGCGCGCGGGCTCAGTAGTTGTGGCGCATTGGGCTTAGTTGCTCTGCAGCATGTGGGATCTTCCCGGACCAGGGTTCGAACCCGTGTCCCCTGCATGGGCAGGCGGATTCTTAACCACTGCGCCACCAGGGAAGTCCCGAAAATTTATTATTAATGAGGAAGGCTGTTTCAAGCTTCTAAGCTTCCTTTCTAATAATAAATGTCACGAAATTAATCAAGGACAAAAGGACCACAGATGACTCGTGCCTAAGACTCAATTCCGACTGGATCCACATTAACGGCAGAGCTGGGAAGTTTCTTAACATCTGAAATGTGGAGCCGGCTAATGATAGCAATACCCTTTGGTGACAAACTTTCCTCAGAGGGGCCAAGAAAAAAGGTGAGTGTGGGGAGAGATGCACAGCTCAGCTCAGGAGCCCTGCGTGGGGTGCGTGTGCCTGGCTTGAAGGGTTGGCTCTGCTGTGGCTCTGGTTTGCCTGGGTGATCTCAGGCCTGTCCTGAGCCAGCTCTGAGACTCTGAGTCTTCCAGCACCAGAGGACTTCAGAATGGATTGAGTTTTTTTCCCAAGCTCTTCAAGGCCATGAGCTTCCTGGAAAGTTTCTCAGGGGCTGCAGGTGGGCGTAGTGGGTATGGGTGGAGAGAACATTCCTCAGCCCCCCAATACACACACACACACACACACACACACACACACACATACATACACGTGTGTGCACTTCAGCCAGGGTAGTTTTGCTCACAAAACTTTCCCATAATGACATTAAATTTTGGTAGGAAAAGATGTTCTGTTAAAAAAAAAAAAAAGGAAGACTGTTAAGAAACTTCTGGATTCTTCAAGCTCTAAGATTCTATGATCTCTACGGCAGCTTTGTTGGTTCCATACTTAGATAAGAAGTCGGTGAAAATATGGCCAGCTAATAAGAATTTGGGTGCCAATTGCTTTTTGTTTTTTATTTTGATTTTTGGTCTTGTTTGTTTATCTTCATGTTTCTATTCCCAATTGTCAATTGCCTTCCAGCCTCCTTGTACAGAACCAAAACAAACTGCTCAGGTAAGTGACAGCCTGACATTTTCGGATTTCTGATTCATTTGATGTTAGTCACATTTTTCCCCCACTGGGAAGATCCATATTTTCATGACAAGCACTTCATATTAATTTTAAAAGTGGATTCTGTGATGTCATAATTCCTCATTTTGTTCATTCCTGAAGCAAGTAAGTCATTCCCTGTAGAGAAGGGGGATGCATTCCACCAGAAAATTACTGTTTTACTGTTGTTTATTATGGAAGCAGAAAGAGTAATAATATCTTCTTTTCTAGCATATTCCCCTAATTCATAATAAGGAGATTAATAAAAGATTAAGGAATAATGAGGGGATCGTTATTCTATTACGAATTATTCTTTTATTTACTGTTCATAGGTACTTGGTAAGAAAAAACGTTGGACTTTGAAAAATAAGAAGGTCTTTCTGAAACTTTTGTAGCTAATTCCTAATATTCGGTGGCAGTTATGTAATCTGACTTGGTCCGAGGTGGCAGTGAGGTTCACTCGGGAAAAAATGTTTTCTGTAGATACAGAAAATGTTAGGTTTCTTTTAGAGCTCTTGAGCAGTGACCATTGGAAATGATAAAAGCAAGGTTTCTGCTCACCATCTAAGTGTCAGCCTGGTAAAGTATTCTGACCTGGATGTGTCTGTCTGTCCCCAGGCCTGCAGTTAATTAATGTTGCTAGCAAACAGCTCAGGAGGTAATTGTGCTGTGGCTGGAAGGGTAATGAAATAGGTGCAGACTCCAAGGTGGTTCTATCAGAGGCTCATATTTTCAAATTGCAGTTATTTTCTGCAGAATGTAGCCTTTGAGTGACATTTGTGAGTTCACAGAGTGGACCATGCTAGCCACAGGAGTGGATTTTCATTTTGTTTGGGTACATTTTCCAAAATCAATTTCAAAATAAGCACCATTAATCAGCAACTAGGAGTAATAATCTCAATAAGGGCACATTGAATTCACCATCCCACCCCCTGCAGGATTATGGGAATTAGCCAAAAGTGTCCCCCGAAACTTGTGATACACTTTCCCTAATGTTATTGCTTGTCCGTGAGACATGCCTCTTAAAAATGGAAAAAACAAACGTGGGCCCAAATCATCTCCATCAAGTCTCAGTTCCTGGGTGCTACCCACCCTTGTATTTCTGAAAATCAAGGAAAAATAGTCTCTAAGTAGAAGGTTGGACAGTCTCCTGATGCCCACTGCCACCAGAAGAAGCACCAGGTTAAATGCCCAGTTGGCCCGTCACTCAAAGAACACAGGCTTGTAGCGAAGCCACGATATTCACATAGAATGCAGGCTCCAAGTTCCCCTTAGTTCAAAGCCAGCCTTCAAAAATCTGAATTCCTTAGAGGAAATGGGGGTGTATATGATCTAAACAACATAAAGGAAGACAATTGAGCAGAATTATAAACCCAAACTAAACTTTGCCTGCTGTTGAGTCAATGATGAAGTGTAAGAAAATAAAATGCATTTGATTTTTAAAAAAAAAAAAAAAAAAAAAAAAAAAAAAAAAAAAAAAAAAAAAAAAAGTCCACATAAAAGCATCCCGAATCCCTCCCACTGCTCTGCAGTCCACCATGCTCTATTAAGCGCTAGCTCGTTCATTCTGTCATTCCTCCTCCCTAATCCCTGTAGGGGGCATTCAGCAAACATTCATTACATGTCTTGTGTGCTAGGTGCTATGTTTCCAAATGCTGAAAAGTTTCTAAATAAAATAAAAAAGTGATTTTGTCAAAAGCATTTTCTTCTTCAGGATATTGTTTCAACTCAAGATATCCCATCATCCTGCCACACCTTACTACCCAGACTTACCTTGCCCTCGTCTCCCAAGGTTCAGATTGGCTGGGCTCCTTCCTATTCCTTCAATATGCCAAGTCCGTGCACTGTTAACTAAAAAATCCTATACCCACCCCACCACCACCGCCACCAAGCAGCCATGATTACATCCATGTTTCAAGAAGCTCACTGGCACCCAAGCCAAATGGTACCAACACTGGGCATCTCAGTGGATCAGAAAATGTCTCCTCATATTGGGCCAAAATCTACCTTCCCTGGCCCATTTACACAGCCCAGGACACGGAGATGCTGGTTATCAATACTGTTATCAGGAAAACTTGTCAAAGAGGTAAGCAAGGGAAAGTTTTCTTTGTGTGTTCATTTTCCTTGTTCTTTCTTTTCCTTTCTATATAACTCACATTTAAATTACTTGCTGGGGGAGGAATATCAATGAGACTCAGTCGGACCTCATGAGTCATCGTTTCAGTGGGAAACAAAGCCTTGCTTCAAAAAGCAATTTAATTAATTTTGTTATGTGCTGTGGAAATAAGGTTTTAGAGATGATTCAAAACACGTGAAATTGTCTAAAAATAAGTGAACAACGCAATTACTGTCTCTTTTTTTGGTGTGGGAGTATTAAAATAATAGGAAGATATTTTAAAGTGTAAAATAACAAAGTTTTCATGTAATATTAAAAGCGGAAAAACCCAAAGTGGATTCTTAGCTGGGTGCATGTCAAAGTTAAACAAAAGCAAACATGTCACCCATGAAAGACAAGGCTCAGTTTTTGGGGTTTTTTTTTTTGTATTTTATCTTTTTTTTTTAACATCTTTATTGGGGTATAATTGCTTTAAAATGGTGTGTTAGTTTCTGCTTTATAACAAAGTGAATCAGTTATACATATACATATGTTCCCATATGTCTTCCCTCTTGTGTCTCCCTCCCTCCCACCCTCCCTATCCCACCCCTCCAGGCGGTCACAAAGCACCCAGCTGATCTCCCTGTGCCATGCGGCTGCTTCCCACTAGCTATCTACCTTATGTTTGTTAGTGTGTATATGTCCATGCCTCTCTCCCACCCTGTCACAGCTCACCCTTCCCCCTCCCCATAACCTCAAGTCCATTCTCCAGTAGGTCTGTGTCTTTATTCCTGTCTTACCCCTGGGTTCTTCATGACATTTTTTTTTCTTCTTAAATTCCATATATATGTGTTAGCATACGGTATTTATCTCTCTCTTTCTGACTTACTTCACTCTGTATGACAGACTCTAGGTCCATCCACCTCACTACAAATAGCTCAATTTCGTTTCTTTTTATGGCTGAGTAATATTCCATTGTATATATGTGCCACATCTTCTTTATCCATTCATCCGATGATGGGCACTTAGGTTGTTTCCATCTCCGGGCTATTGTAAATAGAGCTGCAATGAACATTTTGGTACATGACTCTTTTTCGATTTTGGTTTTCTCAGGGTATATGCCCAGTAGTGGGATTGCTGGGTCATATGGTAGTTCTATTTGTAGTTTTTTAAGGAACCTCCATACTGTTCTCCATAGTGGCTGAACCAATTCACATTCCCACCAGCAGTGCAAGAGTGTTCCCTTTTCTCCACACCCTCTCCAGCATTTATTGTTTCTAGATTTTTTGATGATGGCCATTCTGACTGGTGTGAGATGATATCTCATTGTAGCTTTGATTTACATTTCTCTAATGATTAATGATGTTGAGCATTCTTTCATGTGTTTGTTGGCAATCTGTATATCTTCTTTGGAGAAATGTCTATTTAGGTCTTCTGCCCATTTTTGGATTGGGTTGTTTGTTTTTTTGTTATTGAAGGCTCAGTTTTAACAGCCCTGTTCTGACCTAGGAAGAGAGGACACACCTCCTATTCCAGCCTTTGGACTTCCCCCTCTCTGCATCCCAGTTTCCTCTCCTGGAAAATGAGGATGAATCCTGTCGTACCAACTTCCAGAGTTGAGAGTCAGATGGAAAAGTGGATATGAAAGCACTTTGTAAACTGCAAAATGCTGGACCCGTATATGACATCGTTCCACTTACTCATGAATGACTCTGAACCTGTGGGTAAACGTTAGTCAAATCCGTTTCACTTGCCTTCACTAATCAAGGTCTTTTTGTTGCTACAAATGATTTGCAGGTCCTCCAACTGGCAGGGAGCCTAAACAATAAGATGTTTGCTCAAGTGGTTTTCCAGGAACTTGGAGTCAACTGTGTCTAGTTGGAGCTGAGCAGGTTAAGACTGGGCAGGACCACTGACCCTCCAGCTGGGAACTTTTGTCGCCAGAGGGCTGAAAATTCTACCCTTAGACCCTAGGAAGTACCTCCATTTTTGAACATGCAGAGGCCTGGAGCTTAGTTACACCTGCCCAGAAGGACAATTTCCACACTTTTTTTTCCAATCATCTTTCCCCTTGCTCCCCACGCCTCAGACCACCCTGCTTCTTTATTCTGGATCCCAGAAATACCCCAAGCCCCTTGCCTTCAGGGAGGTGGATCTGACACTTGCTCTCCCATCTCCTCGCTTGGCTTCCTTGCGAATAAACCCTGCCTTTGCTGCAAACCTCGGTGTCAGCGTTTTGACTTGCTGCGTGTCTGGGCAAAATGAACCTGTTTTGGTAACAGCTCTATTTCTTCCGAGTAGAAAAATATCACTCTGAGTTATAGCTCTTTTAAGCAAAAACACTGCCTCTGCTTTATTTTCTCATCTCTATTATGTGAAAATATGGTGAAACAAGACATTGAGACTGGCTCCTCACATCTACATCAAAACTGCATCTGCCCCATCTCCTGGAATGACACCCAGTTGTCCCAGCCAGAAACCTGGGGGTCCTGCTTAATTCAATTATTTCCCCCAATATCCAGTCCATTGGCTTGTCCTTCAAGTTATATCCAGAATCCAACCACCTTCATTCTGTGAAAGGTCCCTGGGTCCGAGGCCCCATCATTTTATCATTTCTCTCCTGGACGATGGCACTGGCCACTGGCCTCCTAAGTGGTCTCCCCACATCCCCTCTTGCCCCTTCTAATCCAATCTTTTCATTTTTAACTTTATACTTGGAGCAGGTACTGTTGCCTGTTTGCTGCTCTATCCCTTCCCCCCTCCTAACTGAAGCCTTCTCTACACTCAGAAGATCTGACTGCTTCTTCCCTCAGCCCCAGGATAGCCATGTGACCCACTTCTGACCAGTGGGATTTAAGGTGGAATCTGCTAGAAAGTTTCTGGGAAAGAATATCCTCCCTGTTAAAAAAGTGAGAGACACATGAGGCAATACCGCCACCCCTCCCAACCAACCCACCTCAACCTTTGGACATTGTCATGTGATACGTGATGTTTGGACCATTTCATTAAATGGCAGGGGTCAGCAAACTCTTAAAGGGCCAGACAGTAGATAGTTTAGGCTTTGCAGTCTATCTCTGTCTCAACTCAGCTCTGCCCTTGGTATGCAAGAGCAGCCGTAACCAATACGTAAATGAATGGGCATGGCTGTGTGCCAATAAAACCTTATTAATAGACATTGAAGTTGGAATTTCATACAATTTTCACCCAACCCGGAAATTCTTCTTTTGAATTTTTTCAACCACTTAAAAAGGTAAAAAATATTCTCAGCTCATGGGTCATATAAAAACAAGAGCAGGGACTTCCCTGGTGGCGCAGTTGTTAAGAATCTGTCTGCTGGGCTTCCCTGGTGGCGCAGTGGTTGAGAGTCTGCCTGCCGATGCAGGGGACGTGGGTTCATGCCCCGGTCCAGGAAGATCCCACATGCCGCGGAGCGGCTAGGCCCGTGAGCCATGGCTGCTGAGCCTGCGTGTCTGGAGCCTGTGCTCCGCAACGGGAGAGGCCACGACAGTGAGAGGCCCGCATACCTCAAAATAATTAATTAATTAATTAATTAAAAGAATCTGTCTGTGAATGCAGGGGACACAGGTTCAAGCCCTGGTCCAGGAAGATCCCATATGCCGTGGAGCAACTAAGCCCGTGAGCCACAACTACTGAGCCTGCACGCCACAAGTACTGAAGCCTGCGCGGCTAGAGCCCGTGCTCTGCGACAAGAGAAGCCACCACAATGAGAAGACCTTGCACCGCAACAAAGAGTAGCCTCCGCTCACCGCAACTAGAGAAAGCCCGCACGCAGCAACGAAGACCAATGCAGCCAAAAATTAATTAATTAACTTTTTTTTTTAAAAAGTGATGATATCATTAGATGTTTTAAAAAAAAATAGCAGGCCAGATTTGGCCCACAGCAGGCTGTAGTTTGTCAATGCTTAATGGGATAATTAAAAATCTATTCTTAGGTCTCTTTCTTACTTGCAGCCAAGAGTACAATAGTTGATACAATAGTATTTTTCTTTTCTTTGTTCTACTATAAATTTGAATTTTGAAATATTTCAAACACAGAAAATAATACAACAGACACCTATGTCCCCATTACCCAGATTTCACTGATGTTAACATTTTACTTTTTATTTTTATTTATTTATTTTTATAACTTTTTTTATAAATTTATTTATTTTATTTATTTATTTTTGGCTGCGTTGGGTCTTCGTTGCTGTGCGCGGGCTTTCTCTAGTCGCGGCGAGCAGGGGCCACTCTTCATCGCGGTGCATGGGCCTCTCAATGCGGCAGCCTCTCCCGTTGTGGAGCACGGGCCCCAGGCACGCGGGCCCCAGCAGCTGCGGCACGCGGGCTCAGCAGTTGTGGCTCACGGGCTCCAGAGCACAGGCTCAGCAGCCGCGGCACACGGGCCCAGCCGCTCCGCGGCATGTGGGACCCTCCCAGACCAGGGCTCGAACCCATATCCTCTACACTGGTAGGCGGATTCTCAACCACCGCGCCACCAGGGAAGCCCCTATAACTTTTTGTTATTATCTAACTTTAACAAAAATTTTATTGGAGTATAGTTGATTTACAATGTTGTGTTAGTTTCTGCTGTACAGCAAAGTGAATCAGTTATACATATATATATATATATATCCACATTTTTTTTAGATTCTTTTCCCATATAGGTCATTACAGAGTATTGAGTAGAGTTCCCTGTGCTATACAGCAGGTCCTTACTAGTTATCTATTTTATATATATTTATAGTAGTGTGTATATGACAAATATATGATATCGTTTATATGTGGAATCTAAAAAAATGGTATAAATGAACTTATTTACAAGACGTATAGAGTCACAGACATAGAAAACAAACTTATGGTTGCCAAGAGGGAAAGCGGGGGAGGGCTAAATTGGGAAATTGGGATTGACATATACTTTTTTTAAAATAAATAAAGCCTTACCAAACAGCTGAGGGCCAAACCCTGCTCCCTTCCCCTCCCACTACAGAGGCACCCGATAGCTGAGGTAGGTGTGTGCTCTTCTATTCACCCTATGCACTTGCTTATCCACAGACAGTATGCCTTATTGTGTGTTTTCAAACTTCACATAAGTGGTATTGCACTGCACGTAGCCTATTTTCAACTTCCCTTCTCCCCCTCAATACTATCCATGTTGATACATGTGGAGTTGGTTCATTCAGTTTTGCCATTCTATGAATAAGTCACAATTCATCCAGTGGTTCCCCAGCTTGGGGGGAAGTTGGTCATTCGCCTATGATTTTCCTTGCACTCAAGGAGACTTATATGGGGGTGTTCACTGCAGCAGAGTTGTATCAGCAAAATAATGGAAACTAGCAAAGTATCCCGACACTTCTCCCCACTGTTGGTAAGGGAGCTTTCTAACAGCACGGGTTTGATCATGTCCTTCTCCTGCCAAAACACCTTTCGCTGGTTCCCTGTTGCCCAATCTCATGACCCTTAGACCTGTGCTTCTGCCCCTACTCTCTGCCCTTGAAGATCTGCAGCTCTGTTCCAGCCATATTGAACTCCCTTTGGGCAAGCATGGCGCTCACAAGGCCCTCTGTGTCCTGAGCCTGCCACCTCCCCAAACCCCACACCCTCTTCCCCTTTCCCACCCTGATAAGCCACCACCTGCTCTGCACTGTCCCTCACGTGCCCTCCTCCCAGCACCTCTAAACATGGAGTACCCCTACTTCCTTGCCACTTCCCCTCTCCAATCTGGGAGCTACTTGCATTCAGGAACCATGTCCTTCGTGCCTCTCTGGACCTCACCCCTGATTTGGCAAATGGAAGTTACTCACTAAATGTATTTGATGAATTAATATCTGAATGAATGAATAAAAAGTCTGATCTCTATGGCATTAGCCCCCAGAAAAACGAATTCAAGAATTACACAGACTAGGATGTGTATGACAGAGTCCAATCTAACTGACTCTTCCCCGTGGATATTTGAAACCAGTAAATACTGCTATTTATAGTCTTTGAAGCTTCACTTTGCTTGATGATTCAACCAATTACTGAATTGCCCTAAGTTTTCTTAAAATTCATTTAAAACGATTTGGAAACATAAACAATCGACTCAGTTATCTACTTTCAGTTCAGGCAGGCTTCTTGTGAAAGTATGTAAATTTTTAGGAAGAAGAAAATCCGTATCTACTAGGAAGTGAATTTATAAAAAGGATGACCAGAGACTAACTAGTAACCTAACCCAGGGATAAAAGAGTTAATATAGCCTCCAAAAGGTGATAATCGGCCCCTTATTCACCAGAAGGATCTGTTCCAATGACTACACATTAGTGATTTTATTTCCACTACTTTGAGGAAAAGATTTTCTTAGTACCTTATGCCAAAGCAGAAGTCTATACCTGGTGTTCCGTGAAGTTATGACACTAAATTTCTTGTGTCTCTTGTGGAAATCAATCTTACTGACTTACAAGCACATCACGAATCTAAAAGCATCTTGCTTACTAGAGACCAAGAGGCAACACAGAAAGGAATTGTTAAAATATCTTAATTTACCCTCTTTGAATCCCAGACCTTATATACTGGGACCACTTGGAAAAGCAATGTTTCTAAATATAACTATAGACTTCTCAAGCAGATGGCACAGAATATCATTTAACACTCTCCTGAACACTCAACATTATCCCCAGGGGCTCCGATTCAGAGGGGCTACTGAGATACCAAGGGGCTGGCCTGGGAGCTGGAGAACTAAAGTGTTGCCTCAGCGTTTCCATGGCTTGCTGTGTGACCTTCAGCAAGCTACTTCCCCTTTCTGGGCCTCAAATGCACATGAAGAGTGAGACTAGATGATGGATCGTGAGATAGTTGCTTCCAGTTGTGTGAGGTATTTATCAAATTTTCCAGTATGTGCAATTTTCTGTTAGTATTTTACAAGAGGAATATAAGTAGGCTAGAGAAGTGTGGATTAAATTAAGCACAAATGATGATTATTATACTTATTAAATATTGCCTCGACATATAATTGAATAAGACCAGGGTATATTGAAATAATAAGCAAACTGTGTCTAATGACAAGGCCTTATTTTTAATACCCAAACTCCTGATGTGCTCATTTCGTTAGTGGAAAACAATAATTTCAACACTCTTGCCATCGAGTATCCACTTCTACAAGTGCAGACACACAAATAACATACATGCGTAAAGAGCTTTGCATCCACAAACTATGTATGAAAACTAGTCCAGAGTGCAAAACAAGCCCCCTAAGACCCTTCAAATTACAGAGGCAATGACAATTAACAACTGATTCGGTGAAAAATTATTTCGTGCATTCAAAGTCTAAATTACAGACAGAAGGGGAAAGCATCAACAAAATAATATGGTTGGGCTAGATGGAATCCACAGGACATATTATACAATAGGCCCTTAACCAGCTGGGCAAGGGATGGGCTTTCTCACCTGATGAAGTTAATAAAAGACCCTTTGACCAAGATTTCCATGACAAAGCTCTGCTAATTTTCTCAAGAAGAATCTGCTCCAGTGGTGAGTCACTGCCCTTTTACTGGCATTATTCTAATGATATGAAGTAGAAGAAAAGGTCACAATTTAGATCAATGCCATCTTTGGATGACAAAGTGGGTGAGTCACCAAATGAAACTAATGCTGAAGCGTGGTTACCATTTTTGCTGTATATACTCTCCCCTGATACACTCTATGTACAACACATTCAATGAGGTATTTCAGGAGAGCTGGTTGCTAGGTTTCAGCCTCATTCAAAGCTCTTCATTTCAGCACAGAACAGAAATATGGAAAAATTTCAAGATGATAATATAAAATTTACCACGAGGCAATCAAGGGGCTCAGATGTCTCTGTATTGACAGGGGCCATTATAGTGACTGACTTAAAATACAAAAGAAAAAGAAAGCCGTAGTTGAATCTTAGATATCACCCTTACTTTATAGAAGACACTGAGATTCAGAAAGGGAAGTGACTTGCCTAAATTGAAACATTTGGTGGCAAGACGGAACCAGAACTCAGATCTTCTGTCTCCTTGACCAATGCACCTCCCCCAAATCGGGCATTCTTAATTTACACAGTTGACCCTTGAACGACGCACGTTTGAACAGCACAGGTCCACTTACACACAAACATTCTTCAATAGTAGATATTACATTACTGCGTGGTCCATGGGTTAACCCTGACGTTGTTCAAGAGTCAACTGTATATATTTAGTTAGTAGACTTTAGATTTTACAAACTGTTTCTTACTACTGGTAATGTGAAGCAACAGCGAAACGAACAAGATGACTTTAAAAAAAAGGGTTTGAAAAGTTCGTCAGGTTTTTTATCTTTATTAAAGCATTTGTTATAAAGATGTGCTTTAACACCTCACTAAAGAAGATATACAAGCAGAAAACAAACACATGGAAAGCTCGATATCATATGTCATTAGGGAACTGCAAACTAAAACAACAACGAGATACCACTGCACACTTATTGGAAGGGCCAAAATCTGAAACACGGACACCACCAAATGCTAGGGAGGCTGTGGGGGAACAGGAATTCTCATTCATTGCTGGTGGAAGTGCAAAATGGTACAGCCACTCTGGAAGACAGTTTCTTACAAAACTAAACACACTCTTACCATACAATCCAGCAATCACACACCTTTGTATTTACCCAAAGGTGCTGAAAACTGAACTCCGCACAGAACATGCACACACATGTTTATAGCAGCCTTATTCATAACTGGCAAAACTTGGAAGCAACCGAGATGTCCTTCAATGGGTGAATGCACAAACTGTGGTCCATCCGGACAATGGAATATTATTTAGCATTAAAAAAATGAGTTTTCAAGCCATGAAAAGACATGCAGTACCCTTCAATGCATATTGCTAAGTGAAAGAAGCCAATTTGAAAACGCTATATAATGTATCATTCCAACTATATAACATTCTGGAAAAGGCAAAACTACGCAGATAGTTAAAAGATCAGTGGTTGCCAGGGGTTGGGGTCGGGGTTGGGGGCAGAGGGAGGAAGGATGAATAGGTAGAGTACAGGGGCGGTTTTAAGGCAGTGAAACTATTCTGTATGATAATAGTGGATCCTCATCATTATACGTTTGTCCAAAACGATAGAACGTACAACACCAAGAGTGAACCCTAATGTAAACTACGGACTTTGGGTGTGGGTTCATTGCTTTATACCGAGTGTACCATTGAGGCAGTTTACAAGGGACAGTCAGATGGATTCTCAGAAAATTCACTAAACATTCTTTGGAATATGAAAGATCATGACTTTACCCCAAAGAAGTTGATATTTAGTAGAGAGAAGATCTCTTTAAGCATCAACAACCACATGGCATATTCATAATGAAAATAATTAAAGATTCAACATACCAATGCTTATTTTGTTAAAACAATTAAATACATTTTAACGTGTGATCAGGATTCAGGAAGCTTGTTCCTTGAGCTGAATGTGACGATTAAAACATCTGTCATTTCTGGTTAGAGGGGTCATGCTGAAACAGCTACCCTAGCAGTCTACGCTAAGCCTGTTGGATTGGACACAATCATCAAGTTACCTGAAGGTTATTATAAGGGGGAGACTAACTACTGTTAGTAAAACCAAAGCTTAATGAAACAGAAAATGAGAACACAAAAATTATCACTTATTATTATGGAACTGCCACAGATTAAACTTTTTAAACCCACTGCGTTAACGGAAAGAACACACACGTTCTAGAATGAAAACTACATCTATCTCTGACATACGAAGAACCATGTGTTCGAACGATGTCAAATATGAATAATGTGCATTCTGTAGCAAACACCGTGTTGAGGGCGGATATGAGGCCTAATTCTTCGCAGGGCTGCACCTGCCCCCAGGACTCCCCCTCCATGGCAGATCCAGCTGCCTCAGGGACTCAAGGAAACGGGACGCATATATAAATGTCAAACTCACCAGAAAGAATTCTTACAAGGCACATGATATGGAATAACATTCATTCACCCAACATACGCACTGGACAACTATTCTGTGTCAGAGGCACAGGGCAGGGCACTGGGCAAACAGAGTGTGAGCAAAATTGGTTGCTGTGGTATCTGCCCGCGTGGAAATGCATGGAACACTAGAGCTCGCCCAGGCAGACACTGGGGGTGGGAGTCAGGCCCGTTGAGAAGCAAATAGTGAAGCTCCCCTTGAACTCTCTTAAACTCGCCACCGGGCGGTTGGTGTTTTGAGAAGCCTCTTCCAGCTTCTGGTGGCTGCAGGCTTCCTTGGCTTGTGGCCACATCACTCCACTCTCTGCCTCTGTCTTCACGTGGCTTTCTCCCCTGTGTGGGTCTGTTTCAAACTCCCTCTGCCTGCCTCTTATAAGGATACATGAGATTGCATTTAGGTTATCAGGGATTAGCAAAGATTATCCCACCAGGATAATCCAGATAAACTCCCCCTCTCGAGATCCTAAATTTAATCACATCTTTCCCCATACAAGGTAAGATCCACTCTTTTGCCATTCACAGATTCTAGGAATTAGTAAGTGAATATATCTTTGGGGTGCCTGTGTGATAACACTGGGCCCACCCAGATAATCCACGATACTCTCCCCCTCTTAAGGTCAGCTAAATAGCGACCTTCGTTTCATCTTCACCTTCAACTCCCCATTGCCAGGTCTGGTAACATACTCACAGGTTCCAGGGATTAACACGTGAACATTTCGGGGGAGTCATTATTCTGCCCACCACAGATACAGCATAATTGTTACGGGCTGAAATGTGTTCCCCCAAAATTCATATGTTGAAGTCTTAACCCCCAGTACCTCAGAATGTGACTGTGTTTGGAGATAGGGTTTTTAAAGAGATAATTAAGTTAAAATGAGGTCAATAGGACAGGCTCTAACCCAATACGGCTGGTGTCCTTGTAAGAAGAGACCGGGACACAGACACCCACCGAGGGAAGACCATGTGAAGACAGCCATCTATAAGTCAAGGAGAGAGATCTCAGAAGGAACCAACCCTCTTAACACCTGGATCTCTGCCTTCTAGCTTCCAGAACTGTGAAAAGATACATTTCCAATTGTTTAAGCTGCACGGTCTGTGGTACCTTGTTATGGTAGCGTGAGCAAACTAATACAGTAACCAAATCAAGGGAGCTACTCTCCCAACATATTCACAGGTTTCATCCATATTCAAGGGGAAGGGACTTTACAAGCATGTATATAGGGAATGGGGCTCTTGGGGGTATCTTACAATTCTGCCTTCCACAGGGGGCCTTACCCACCAGCCCTTTTTGCCACGTCAGTCAGAAGAACTCATTTAACTTCTCTTTGCTCATTCCATTTTCCCGAGCTTTCTATTCCTTTCCCACTCACCTTTTTTGTTAAAATTTATTTTCTTAATCACTCAGCTTATTAATCTTAAATTCTAGTTGGTTCAAGGTGGGCTGGGAGGGAAGAGTGAGCAAAGAGTGGAGGATGAGAACTGTGTCTCTAGCTAAGAGCAGCAGAAATACTAGGAAAAAAGGCACGGCGCTCTCAATCTGTCCTACATCCAATTTTTTTCGGAAAGAAATGGAATATAGAAACGTGAACAGACTTCATTTTTCACAGTCCCAAAACATTTTCATTTTCTATTGTGAGTCTTTTTAAAATAACAAAGTCTGGCTATGCCACATACGTTTTTCTTTAAAATACATATTTGTATAGTTTGCACATAGCTGAGAAAATCAGATTCTGTTTCTACTCTCATTCTTTCTGCTTTTGCGCATGTTAACAGGCCAGAGCTGAACTTGATGATGTTACCGATAATTGCGGAATCACATAGTAGAGCACTGGAGAGAATTCCTGGAGCGGGATGTCTGGCCGCCTCTCGCCACTGTTGTCTTTGGGACGTGTCTTCAGCGGGACCCCAGCTGAACAATTGCAGTTGCTACCTTCCATAAGAATTCGTTGAACAGGAAAATCCTGGTGCCATGGCCATGAAGAGTACATCCAGCACACCCACACACTTTGCTCGTGTGCAGGCATAAAGCACGCCCCCTGTGTGTACCTGTGTTTCCGAAGAAACACAGATGCGGTGCTGAAGGGTGGGAGTGCACACCCTGGGAACAGAGAGCCACAGATGCCGATGGGAGAAAGAATTTGATGACCCTCCAACTGTTTCAGCCTTCTTCCCGAGGCAGAGCTGACCAAATTTCGTGGAGGGACTGTATTGGTATCTTGCCACCAACTAGGGCCAAGCCCTCATGCAGCTGTAAAGTCCTCTGAAAGATGGTCCCGCCCCAGGCCCTGCCCTGTCCTGACCCCCAAGTGCATGCCTCTCACACCTCCATTCCATATCTATGTGTATGTCCATATCCACGCCCGCAGCCATATCCGAATCTATTGTACATATACGTGTATACACTGCACGTTGCCTCATCCAGTTAACAAATCAGTTGAGCCCTGCAGCAAACATTGCTGGGAGCCTTACCAGCATCTAACCCCTCCTCCATGGGTGGGCATTGAGTGGCCTGAGTTAACCAGTATAAGCCCCAAGTGATTGGTTTGGGACTGGGCACTTGCATAAACCCACCAATGCTTGGCACTGCGTGGCCAAAGTGATTGTTTCACTGGTGGGCACATAAACTGAGTTACTCCAGAGTAAAAAGCCCAGGGGGGCTGTTCGGTGGTTGGATGACTGTCTGTGGTGTGCTGATGAAGCCCAGGAATGGCTGCAGTCATTTTGTCCTCATGAGGGAAGGAAGCCTGAGGATGTTACCAACACACTGAGAAGGACATGCAGAAAGAATCGCAGAGGAATGGAGCGGGCACCCTAATTAACTGTGCCAATGGCTTAGCCCCATCTCTGGCCTTTTGCATCGTTTGAACAGCATTTTCTGTTACTTGCAGTTAACCAAGAACATCCTTATTAAACCCAGTGCTAGGCCCTGGGGATTCAGTGGTGAATAAGACAGTGCCTACTCTCCTGAGCTTATGCTTTCATGGAGGGAGGCAGGTAATAAACAAATAAGATCATTTCAATCAATGTTCTGTGTTATGAGAGTGATGTGGGACTTGCGACTTTCGATTAGGAGGCCTCTCTGGGGAGGTGACTTGAGAGTTGAGACCTGAAGGCTGAGAAGGAGCCAGGGGAGAGGGAAGATCTAAGGGAGAGGGAAGAGCCCATGCAAAGCTGTGCGGTGGGAGTGGTCATGGGAGATCTGCGGAAGGGAAAGCAGGCTGCCCGACGCTGAGCAAGGGGGAGCGAATGAAACAAAGGGAGGAGGCCTGGCTTGTAGGCTGTGCATGGAGCCGGGATATCACTCTGAGGGAGACTGGGAACTATTTGGAGGATTTTGAGCAGAGGTATGGCATGCCCGATCGATCGAAGATTTTGCGGTACGCGGGCTTCTCACTGCTGTGGCCTCCCCCGTTGCGGAGCACAGGCTCCAGACGCGCAGGCTCAGCGGCCACGGCTCACGGGCCCAGCCGCTCCGCGGCATGTGGGATCTTCCCGGACCGGGGCACGAACCCGCGTCCCCTGCATCGGCAGGCAGACTCTCAACCAGTGCGCCATCAGGGAAGCCCTCGATCGAAGATTTTTAAAGGAAGAAAACTTCTAGCTGCTTTGTGGCGAAATGACTACAGTTAGAGGAGTGAAGCTGGTCCAGACCCAGGCAGTAGCAGGGAAGATGGTGAGAAGCAGAAAGATACAGGGACTTTCATCTCTAGCATGCATTCCCTCAGGGTAGCCCGATGCTCCTTTGAAGGGACGCTATCAAGTGAGTCGCCAGGATGTGAGCTGCTCTCCACCCAAATCCTGTATTTTCTAAGAGGATTAACCTAAATGCATCTTTAATGGGCAAAACAGCAGGGTGTGCGTGAAATGAAGTGGAAAGATGTCAGCGATGCGAGGAAAAATATTTGGGGGCAGGGGAGTCATATTATTAATGGAGTAGATATGCCTAGGAAACCCTTCTGGTTTTCTCCACTACTTCCTTTACTGTTCAGACCAAATTCACTTGCACTCCTGGGTTAGGTTTCGCCTCTCTCCAAAGACCACAGCGGTGAGGATTCCAAATAAGGTGAAGGCATCAGAGGAGCAGCAGTGGCCATTTCTTGGCACACCTAAGCTGTCTCCAAGTGGGCTGTTTCCTATACTACAGTTTTCAGTTAACATAATTCATTAATAGTGAAGCAAAGTCAATAATGGATGGTCAAGGAGCCCGTAAATTCTGATTTTAAACTAAACCTTCAATATAGCATTTACACAGGATTCTACCTTTGCCTAATAAAGTGCCTGCCATTTCAGGCCTGCTTTATACAAACATCTTCAAGTCCAGCATTAAAAATATCCATGTATAATTCTCCATCTCTAGCAGCGGTTCTCAAACCGGCTGCATCAGAGCACAACCTGTTACAAATATGTATTTCCAGGCCCCACCGCCCCGAGGTTCTGACTCAGGTTGGGGTTAGGTCTGGGCACTAAATCCCACAAGGTGACTCCAGTGGTTTCTGCATTGTCATTACCTGTCTCCTGAGTTCCCTGGACATTTTACAATCTGTACTTTTGTATATAAATACAATTGTACGTAACCTGTACATTTTGATACTAAGATGTCTCAAATCTTTTTTTTTGGAGTGGATATTTATTAATGAGAACTAGCTGGAACCCTCCAAAGTGCAGCAGGGAGCTGGAATGAGTACAGCTGACCCTTGAACCAGCGGGGATTAGGGACACCGACCCTCCCCACAGTGGGAAATCCTCTAACTCCACACTCCCCATCTGCAGCTTCAACCGACCAGATTGTGTAGCACTGTGGTATTCACTACTGAGAAAATCCGCGAATAAGTGGCCCCGTGCAGTTCAAACCCGTGTTGTTCAAGGGTCCACTGTACACTCCACAAGTGGCCTAGAGGACAGAGGAAACAGGGCACTGGCATGAGGGAGTGGTGTGCTGGACATTGCCAGGAACTGACTATCCCTGTCTTTATTTAGCCACAGGTATTCCCCACCATCACTCCTTCAGTGGTATTTGAAGCCCATTCGCCCCCAAATGATTTTTTTTTAAGGCACAAGGCAAGGAGCTGCTTTCTTTCCCCCACTGCTACCTACACCAGTTCTGACAGGCCCAGCACAGCCCTTCCAGTCTCAGCATCCCTCACAGCCCCCACCCATTTGAGCATCTCTGGCCTACATTTACCGCACAAAAGCTTACCCTTGACAGCTCTATTCATATTCTATACAGTATAAACAGAGAGGCAAACAAATGTAAAAGAAAATGAAGAGGTTAATAAACTGAACTATTAATTTAATCAGGAGACATCAAAGTGTAATTACGAACACTTTTTTAATGACAACAGATGGTAAATTTATACAAGTTACAGGTTAGAATATAATGAATACAAAATCCATCCAGATAAGTTAGAAAAACATCACTCACAAAAGTAAATCTGATTCAAGTGGGTAAAGAACTCAAGCCCCCCATTTGGATAATTACACGCAGCTTTCAAGGTAGCGCATCTAAAATCTGCCCCTTGTCAGGGGCGCTATTCAAGACTACAGCATATTCAGTGACTCTAGCGACTTCAAAGATTCTAACACTTTTAGCATCAAGGTCAAGAGAAATCTCATAACAGGTTCACTATGCAAAAAAAAACGAGAAAATGTGAACGTTTTCTGCAAACTGTAAGGTGCTGTGCAGATGTTAGCTATTGCTATTATTACCGTTCAGTGAGATCTCACTGAACTTGAGAAAAAGGAAGACTAGTCTGTAACTGACAAATATGACCTATAGAACATCTTCAAAGGAACGCAGATATTACTTTCAAGCACACGTAGCAACAAAACAGGCAAGGAAAGTGTGGCCAGGAGTGATGTTAAGTTGAGGAATTCCAGAGTACTTTAATGAATATATAAAGGCTTAATCTGTTCACAGGTTACACGTAATATTTATCGTTAGGTTCCCAAAGTCCCTGAAAACAATTTATTTTCTCAGGTGACCCTTCCCCCTACAAAAAGGAAAAAGAAATCTTGTCAAGTTCTTGAGTGTGCTGCTTCAGGCCAGCTCTTGCAAACACTATCTTAAATGGAAGAGCAGAGGCTGCGTGAATCAACTTGTACCACAGGCAAACCATTTATAAAATGGCCTACCAACAATGTACAACTTCACTTGAGCATAAATAAAACAATAAACATGAACTTGTCTGGAGACAAGAAATATACGCTAGATGCATTTAAAACAGGATATAAATTCTTTGTCTCATGTACCTCCAGCTTTCATCTTTCCTTGGGTACACCCTATCTGTTTAACTGTTTTTACTGGTCTCCTTGGGTACTCTAGCTGTATATATAAAATTTATACGAAAACAGAAAATAAACACCAAACAAGTCAAGCAGCTGCTTTTTGGGCAAAGCTGATGAGACCTTTATGATGAAAATAATCTTACAGTATATTTCTGTTATATTCCCATGAAACGCAGGTTGGTTTTCTTTGCTTTTTTATGGAGGGTTTAAATTTCTTCAGCAATTCAAAACTGAATTCTGCTGTCATATGTAAAATGGTATCCACTTGAAGAGCTAATGACATCAGATGCATTCTACAGCAGACTTTTCATTTTTTAGCACAATGAGAATAAAGATTATATTCTGGGGGGCAACATGGGAGGTGAGGTGAATAAGGTCATGTGTTAAATCAGTAGCCTGTACTGACACTTCAAGTTACACTCCCTAATTGAGGTTATTCTTACAATCAGTTTTCAAACAATAGTGAACATATTCCTACCTTATAACATTTATATAAGGGCTCAATTGTAGCTTTCCTTTCTATACATCCGGAAGTATATACATTGTACAAGAGGAAATCACTGAGACATCTTGAAAAATAAATCTACTTGTCAAATACCATGTTATTTCAACAGCAGCAAACTACTCACTTAACAGTTAAAACCCTAAGAAAATATTAACTGGTGTGAAAACAAGTCTATATTGTAATAACCCCAAACATCAACCTTAGCATCCGATTCTAACTTTCAAATGCTGGGTACCTTTTCCAAGAGGAAATTACATCTGCTTTTGTATGAATCCCCGGTTTAAATACTTGCAGAAACACACCCATGTTATCTACTCAGCAAATGTCTGAAATCAAACAAAACAATCCAACACAGGACATTAACGTTTTACAAATAGCATAAGATCCCAAAAGTACAAGAAAAACCTTGACATTATAGAAGAAGAAATTAGGTGGACAAATTTTAGTACAACAAGGCATCTAAAGAGGGGACCATCTAGAAATCTACCATACAGTACACTAGACTCAATCTGGAGTATCCTACAATTCCATATTAAATTTGCAGAATTTTATACCAAAACTGTAGTCTTTTTAAGAAAACGTTTTACATTTAGAATAACTACTTAAGACATTTAAACTGTAGATAACATTTAACTATAAGCAAGAATAAAAAATAGTCCTACAATAATCTTTTATTTCTTCTCAACAATTAAATAAACACAAATACCTTCTTTGCTTTTATGCCTAACTACCTCTCTACTCCTTTAGTCCAGTTCCACAACATCAAAAGTAGGGGTGAACAAACAAAATCAGTAATGGCAAACACTCACAGCAAGGGCCATTGTATTAGGGATTATCAATGACAGGAAATTTGTACAATGAAATATCTAGTTAAAAGAGTAACCTACTAGAGAACGGACTTGAGGATACGGGGAGGGGAAAGGGTAAGCTGGGACAAAGTGAGAGAGTGGCATGGACATATATACATTACCAAACGTAAAACAGATAGGTAGTGGGAAGCAGCCGCATAGCACAGGGAGCTCAGCTCTGTGCTTTGTGACCACCTAGAGGGGTGGGATAGGGAGGGAGGGAGACACAAGAGGCAGGAGATATGGGAACATATGTATATGTATAACTGATTCACTTTGTTATAAAGCAGAAATTAACACACCATTGTAAAGCAATTATACTCCAATAAAGATGTTTAAAAAAAAAGACTCAATAAATGAAAGCTATTACTATTTAAAAAAAAAAAGTAAAGGTAGAATGTGCTTTTTAAGAAAACGGCCAATAATCACTCATCTGAGAAAATGCAAATAGCCTCCAGGTAAAATGAGCAGAATTTGAACTTAAACCAAAGTTTTAGTGTGTAACAAACTAGCATTAAGAAATGCGCACAGGGCTTCCCTGGTGGCACAGTGGTTGAGTCTGCCTGCCAATGCAGGGGACACGGGTTCGAGCCCTGGTCTGGGAGGATCCCGCGTGCTGTGGAGCGGCTGGGCCCGTGAGCCACAACTACTGGGCCTGCGCGTCTGGAGCTTGTGCTCCACAACAAGAGAGGCCGCCGCGACAGTGAGAGGCCCATGCACCGCGATGAAGAGTGGCCCCTGCTTGCCGCAACTAGAGAGGGCCCTCGCGCAGAAACAAGGACCCAACACAGCCAAAAATAAATAAATAAATAAATTTAAAAAAAAAAAAAAAAAAAAAAAAGAAATGCGCACAGGATGTAAACCAAAATAGTGGTTATCTCCAGGTGGCAACATTACAGGGAATTTAAATTTTCTTCCTGTTTTAATATGCACTTTCTTGGGGTGTGTTTTTAAGATTGCACACAAGTAGTACCAAGTGGCTAGAAAGAACACAGACCAAGGAAACGAAAGTAAAACCACAGGGTCTTTTTCTATCAGAAAGGACCTCAAGGATTATCTAACTTAGATACATTATCTATTGATGTATCTGGGATATAACAGCACTGATTTAAAAGACTAGAGTAGAAATTCCAAGAATACTTCCTGGATGATAAAAATAACCTATTTTCAGGATTGTTTACACTCCCTAAGTATGCAAAAATGAACACATTTAAATGTAAATTCACTCATATACATTATTAAAAAGTAGGAAAAACAAATTTAAAGGGAGTTCACACAACCTTGTAATTAAAGAGTAAGTCCATTGTTGAATGACCAGAGCAAAGCAGATCGTTACAGAATTAGTCTGAAAGCAGGAGGCTGGCCTGAAAGGGGCCTTTAGGGAGTAGGCTGGGTGCCTAGGCAGGTAGCTCTCTTTGCTTTGCTGTCCACATTCTTCAATAAACCCAGTCCTTTTACATGAATGGGTGTGATTCAGCCTAGTTTCCCCATGAAATAATGTAATGAAAGATTTCTATTGACGAGGGATTACACTTTATGCAAAATTTCTCAGTGACATTCAGATTAATTCCAGTGTCCACAATTTAAGCAATTTCCAATACGCATTTACAACCCAAAACCCAATGACGTGGTATTTTCATGATAGTCAGGAAAAGTGTTCCAGCGAAAAATAAAGTTTAGATGTGCTCCACTATGTACATCTGAATATATCCAGAGGAGTAAAACTCAAAGCCAACCAAAAGACGAAATGCTATAAAATATTGTTTTGTTGCAAGATAATCAAATTCCTCCCAGAATAATGTGTAACTAATTTCACATACTTATTTGTAACCAATTTAACTTTTCCAAATTCTCATTTGCGAGTGAGAGGCTCATACAGTTAAAACTGATGATACAAACCACTGTTTTAGAAGGATCAAAATTTACACTAGTCAAACGTGATTCCGTAAGATTGATGTTCTTTCAATTTATTAAAATCATTTACCACTTACCATAAAATCATTTACCCCAGACACATTTACCGTTTAAAAAAAATCAATTTAATGCTATCAAAAGGTGATGTTCACTTTAATCCTGTTTGCCTTCACGCCACTGCCTTGAGCCTTCATTCCAGGCCACGTAAACAAAGAGGGCGAGCACCACGTGGACAGCGACCACTGCAACAATAGCAGCATAAAAATAGCTGTCCCTATTGGACATCCCAAAGGCGCCTATCGAGAGAAAAAAAGTTTCCATTTTATTCCAAAATGTATCAAAATACAAAAAACAAAGCATACTAATTTTTAGTAGCTATATATTTAACTAGTCAGACAATTAAAAAGGAATGATTTGCATGGTGATAAATCAAGTATTCACTTAAAGATTTGAATACATTCTACACAAGAAGAACATTATGTTGAATGAAAACCACAACTGATCACTTCATCTAAGGACTCTGACATTAAAAAAGGGAGCTTTATTTTCTCTTCCTTCCAATCTTCCACAAAAGGTACATTCCCCCAAATTCCTCCTCCCATGTCAGGCAACTCTTGCTCTCAAAGGGCTGTTAAAAGAAAGGATCTGCAAGCTATTCCACAGAAAACCATAAGCAAGTATGATGTCAAACTGAAATAACCAAGTGATGAAAAAGTTCATTTCATGCAACGTGATTTTTGAAAAGCAAAACAGAAGAAGCAAAATTAAGAATACCCAGTTTAAAGATATAAAGAAGTCATAAAAGCACAGAATCTCAAATATAGTTAAGGGGGAAAATGTCTTGTTTTATGGTCTAGGATTACCTTCAAAAACATAAGATTTAGTCGTGAAATATAAGCCAATAGGTACAGTGATCATTAAAGCTGTGAAGAACAGGAGCGTCTTCAGAGTGGATGCTAATGAACTTTCATTTCTGGAATAAAGTAAACAAAGAGAAAATCAGAGCCTGCACAGCCATTTCCAACTATTCTTGTGTCCATAAATGCTATAAATACCCACAGAAAAGATGCTGGGAACACTGCCCCTGCCTTGAAAGCAGTGGCGAGAGGAAGAAGGGGCAGTGCCAGGGACTCAAAATTAGAAGATCCTAGAAATCCAGCAGCAGATCCAGTGTGAAAGGAAGTATAAAGTACAAAAAAGTGGTTTGTAATCTCCCAAGTGCTATGCAAATGTACACGATTTACAGAATTCACAATGGAGGTAGCAAGGGAGAAGATACACCGAAAACAACTAATGAACGTCCCGTCACAAAGCATCCTATCAGTGGCTAGCTGAATACAGTACAGACAAGGTTTGAGAATCTCCAAAGAAATAGGAGCCTAGAACAATCTGAATGCAGCTGAAGGAAACGTACTCAAATTTCTTTGTAATTAAGTAGCTAGAGTACAACTTAGACGGCCTTCACACATGGATGCATTAAAAGTTTGATATCGAGACACTTTTTGTTCAGTGAATTCTATTCTTCCAGACTATTTTAAAATCAATGGAAATATTGCAATGGGAAGTTTTGTTCCACAATACAATAAAATGATTCTGAAGAATGCAATTAAGCTTTGAAAATTATATGCTTAAAGAAAAACAAGTCAGATAAACTGTTACTTAAAATATTAGCAATGTAAAGATTATAGCCACACCTGCTTGTCTATGCATCACCTAAGACTTCATGGAGCTACAGAGGCAGAGCTTAGTGGTGGCGCCAGACCAAATGGCCCTCAAAACCTAAAATATTTACTATCTGGCCCTTTCCAGAAAAACTTCGCCAACCCCTGATGTATACTATTCCAATTATGTTAAAAACGTGTGCACATGAAAAAGGACTCCAGATTAATACACAATAATAAAGTTATTTCCCCACTTTCAAATATTCCTTAACGTTGTTTTACTGATAAGTAGACCTACATCAGCATTTGTCCTAATGCACTGTCACAAATGAGCAACTACTGACAGTGAAGCGTAGTAAGCTTCCAGCAACCCTGGACACACACATACCTCGTACATACCACCTCATACGTTACGTTTAAAAGCAGTAGGCCCTACAGCTTTTAACCTTTAGATAAAGGCTTTTTTTCCTTAAATCTAACCATCCTCACACTACCTTGTCAGAGAGGAAGAAATTTCCCTCTACCCTCCTGGGTTCTTCCCGCTGTTCTAAGAATTAAACTGACATGAGACATATTAACAGGAGAAAATCAAACAAAGCTGAGTAACATGTATACGTGGAAGAGACCCAGGAGAACTGAGTAACTCGCCAAAATGGCCGAAACCCTTGCCTTAAATACCACCTTCAGCTAAAGACAAAAAAGGATGTTGCGGGTAGGGGTTGGGGACTTCAAAGGGGAAGGCGGCAATTCACATGAAGATGGCAAAGCAAATGTTTGGTAAACAAGTGCTTGCTGGGCCATGCAGAGTCTATGGGACACAAAGTGGACACCGGTCTCTATGCCCCATTTCCCCACGCCTGGCCCATACGCTTTGCAGGTATCTCTGGTGATAGCTCTCTTCCAGGAACAGGCCCTCTATCTAAATTTTTTTAGGCAATTAAGGGGAAGGTCAAAGTTTCTTCCTGAGTCTTTTGGGCCTTGACTGTTTTCAGTGTGAAATAATCTGCATAGCAAAGAGACATTTCGGGGTGGCAAGTGTCGCTCCCCTACAACCTTAACACACGTCCAACTTTATGCTCAGAGTCAACACTTGAACTTAATTCTTTCTGGTAATACTCAGCAAGAGGTTCCAGTTTTTATCTATATCTCTAGGAAGAATACAGCCCAGCCTTCAAGGTCCCCCCAGGATAACCTCTCTTCTAGGCACCTTTCCTGATTATGCCAGCTGGAACGATTCATCGCTCTGGGATCCAACCACACTTAGTTCATGCCTGTTGTTACAGCACTTAACATGACAGCTTGTGTCCTAGACAGTCCTGCACATTCGTCTGTACCCCTAGACAATCCAGGCAAAGGAGTTCTTATAATTGTGTATACCACTACAGGAGAGGCTTCTGGCAGGCCACAAAGGAAGGGAACATTTCACGTTTATACCAGTGGTCTACAAACTCTTTTGACTGTGCAATCCATCATTAAATAAAAGTTTTGAGCACATACCCCCATACAGGCATAATGGTTTTTTAAAATAAATTATCTATACACATATTACTCATTCATTATTTAAAATGTAAAACACATGCAAAACCAGGCACTAAAAGGGATAAGGTTAAATTTTTTTAATTTATGTAGAAATTCTACTATTTTCTTTCCATACTTCAGTGAATCATCTTTTAATACATACCACTTTGGTGACCACTCAGCTATACATTCTCATCTAACATACATAAACTCCCTTACACTGTTTCCTAACAGAAAAATTTTAGAAAAATTTATTGCGTAATCTTTATGAATAATATGAGTGTCTGCAGGAGTTCTATGTAAAAAATACAAAAAGTCACATCCAAAGAAAACAAAAACACTAATTTGAAAAGATACTTGCACCCCAATGTTCGCAGCAGCATTATTTACAATTACCAAGATACAGAAGCAACCTAAGTATCCATCAACAGATGAATGGACAAAGGAGATACGATATATATATGTATACACACAGACACAAACATATCAATACATACGTATAATGGAACACTACTCAGCCATAAAGAACAAAATTTTGCCACTTGCAGCAACGTGGATGGACTTGGAAGGCATTATGCTAAGTGAAATAAGTCAGAGACTGTATATCACTTACACATGGAATCTAAAAACTACAACACACTAGTGAAAATAACAGAAAAGCAGCAGATTCACAGATATATAAAACAAACTAGTGGTTACCAGTGGGGAGGGTGGGAGGCGCAATACAGGGGAAGGGGAGTGGGAGATACAAACTGTTGTGTAGATAGGCTACAAGGATGTATTGTACAACACGGGGAATGTAGCCAATATTTTGTAATAACTATGTATGGAGTGTAACCCTTTAAAAATTGTATAAAAAATTAATGCATACATACATAAAGTCAGTATTTGGCCAATTCTTTTGTGGACCCCAACAAAAAACTTGACCTTCATGGTGTTTCTTTGGGGAGTTAAAGTATGTGTTTTTCGTATGGATGCCAAGGGGGGAAAACCGCGGTGGGGTGGGGATGGTGGTGTGCGGATGGTGGTGTGCTGAATTGGGCGATTGGGATTGACAGATATACACTGATGTGTATAAAATTGATGACTAAGAAGAACCTGCAGTATATAAAAAAAAACAAACAAAAAAAACAACTAATACTAAACTTTCTTTGGGTTATTTGTACGTAAATACGTTAATATAAATGTTTCAGACATTACATGAAATTCCTAAAAATCTTGTATGTTCTTGTATAACGTTATAAGTCATAATTCTAGTTATTACTTTAAAATGTATATCTCAGAAATAACTAAATTTCCTTGTCAATTGCATTATTATGAACTTTCATCAAGTCTTTAACCGTGGTCATTTTTAAGTCTTTTGTCATTTACAGACAGTTCTGGGTGTACTCTGATGCTTTTGCAAAAATGTTCCTATAAAAGGGTTTCATCATCAAGGAATTCATGGAAAAGACTGACAAGTACAGGTTTCTGGTAACTGAATATACTGCTGAACTGAATGAATAAGCATTTTCAGAACTCTAAGGGAAGACTGATGAACTCATAAAAGTGCCAACAAAAGATCAAGATGAAAAAAATTACATGGGACTGAGTGAACTGATGAGGATGATTATAATTTTTGTCACTTTCTGTTTGAATAAAAAAAAATCCCACAAGGACTCAGGGGCAAAAAATATACAAATCAATTTTCACTGCAAAGCAAAGGAGCTGTTACAGTGGAGGATTCCTGGACTGAATGTCAATATTATGACATAGTGTGAGTGTGTTAGGTGTTTGGTAATTGCAATCATTGTTGCTTTTGTTGTGGTCATCCATTTACAATGCTTGGTGTCAGGTTATTTATCTCTTGTAAAAATAAAATACAGTGTGTGTGTGTGTGTGTGTGTGTGTGTGAAAATAAATAAATAAATAAAATAAAGTATGTGTTTTTGGTGTTCAAAATTCAGATCATCTAACCTGATAAAGAAGCAAAGCTTGAGAATCTACAGAAAGGGAAGGTTAACCGGTTCTCCTGTTCTTTAGATCATCTCTTGAATATCTATTATCTGGCCTGGCTTTGAGAAAAGTTTACTATTGAAAAGATGATATAATACCACAAAAATGTTTTAAAGCACACAAAATCACTTATGATCCCACCACACAAACAGAATCTTTTCTGCATGTTAATTTCTAGCCCCACGCGCTCTACACATAGCATATCTTAACAATTTGTAGCTTATCTCCAACTCCTTCTCACCTCTCTCTTTACCTTAAGCTCCAAAAATTTGACTTTCAGTCTCACAAATATAGGACTAAGTACAAAGTTAAGCATACAAACTTCTGAGAACTAGTTTTTCAAACTTCCTCTAGTGTTTATAGGACATTTTCTCCTTGCCAGCTTGGGTATAACCGGTGATTTATTCTAAAACAAAGCTACTGATGTCATTCGACTGATTTCTCCTATGTGTCTCTGGCCGGGTGTTACTGAGACTTGTTAGAAATGAATGAGAACATTCAGAATTAGAACTGGCCTCACACAAAACAAATAATTCAGGATGAACCTTACTGTGTCCCCACTCTTAAAACCATCTAGAGTTTACCCACTTCATATAAACTTCTGCAGCAAACACTAAGCAGATAGAGCTTACCATGTTCCCTTTTATGGCAAGCAAGACTTCCACTGCAAGTAGATTTCACTGCAAATCCCATTAGGAAACACTAGAATCAGTCTAGGAGGGCTATACTGTATTCTAAGTGTACTTAATAAAAATACCTGTTGGTAGCGTCACTACTAAACAGTAATAAAAAAAAATAAACACCTACATTGCCATTGTGAGAGTGAAAAAGATCACGGGGCTCCAAAAATCACGGGCTTTGGAGTCAGTGGGCTTGGACAACTGCCAGCTTCAACACTTATTAATTGTGTGACCTAACCGTGTGATCTTGGGCAAGTCACTTATTGTGAGTCAACTTCATCGTTTTTAAGAATCAGGAAACTAAGCACTTTCTTAATTCTGATAATGTATGTATAACAAAGCACCTAAGCTGAGCCTGGCACACACTGAATGGCGGCTAAACCTCTCCCCATCCTCTTGCCTCGTGAGATATCAAGAACCACCCGCTCTCTCCTCAGGTTCCCTCTACTCGGCCACCAGCCCCCATCCGACTGACTCCCCAAGTGAAGAAGGCTCAAATCAGGGAGAGCCCTTTCTCCCTTCCATTCGTTCATGCGTACAGCAAACATTTATTAAGCCCCGACGATGAAGGCCCTGTGGGGGACACGGAGACGGAGAAGGCCAGGTTCCTGTCCTCAGGGAGCTCACCCTGCAGTGGGGAAAAAGACTGCAGACAGCAAGATCGCAACATAGACAACAGCGAGAAGTGGTGCTAGGCCAGAAACAGGAGCTGAAAGCCTCCCTACCTATCCCCCAAGACCCCGGGCCCCTTGCTCCCGAGCGAAGGGCAGGGGCCGGGCATGCAAACACTGCAGGTCCCAACCTACTTCCCCTCTCTCCTCTAGCCCGCAGCTCCGGCCCCGAGGGTCCAGACCTCACGCCCACCCACCGCAGGTCAGCCCGGTCGGCCCAGGCCTTCCCTCCTGCCCCACTCCCAGCCAGGGACGGTCCGCCTCGTGCTTGAGGCCCCCGCCCGACCCGCCCCTGCTCCAGACTACCTAAAGTCGCACGGCTGCAGCGCGTTCAGAGCCGCTTTATCAAAACGCTCCATGGCGTCGCCACGCCCGCAGCAGGCGCTCAGAGGCGAGCTGGGCCCGGCGTCCGCGCTTAATCGGCTCCGCGGGAGACCGGTCGAAGCAGACCGCGCCGGAAGTGCCGGCGAGCGCCGGGCGTTGGGCCGCAGCGCGCAGGCGCGGCGCGCCGTGGTGACGCCGGGCGCAGGCGCAGGCGCGGTCGCGAGCGTTCACGTGACTTACCGGCAGGGGCTGCGGGGCGTGCGCCCTGCCAAGAGAGGCCTGCGCTCCAGCAGCAGGCCGGGCGAGTACCCCAGCCACTCCACGTTAAGTCGGGACTTGCCTCGCAGCATGGTCCTCCGGAGAGGGCGGTGCTGCGGCCGCCCCCTGAGCGCGCGCGAGCACTCCTCGTCCCCGTTCCGGCCCCTGTCGCCGAGCTGTGGTTGCGAGGCGACTGGAACAGATGATCTGCGAGCAAGGAAGACCAGGCAGACGACTGGGGTGCTAGGCAACCAAGCAGTTTCCGACGACAAAAACACAAAAAAGTAGTGCACATTATTCCCCAGTCCTTGAGTAAATGCCTCATTAATTATTGCCCCCAGTGAAAGTCCAGCCGTGGGAAGCTGGGAGGAGTTAGTTTAACACTCACCGAGTCCGTAAAGCTAGGGAATGTCAGAGCTGAAAGAGCCCTTGCTGAGAGAGACTGTTCCAGGCCAGACGCTGGTGATCCCAGCTTCCCCTTAAAGTTAAAAACATTTTGCAGCTGCTCAGAAAGCTGCCAATGAGACAACAGGGACTCAAATAGTAAGGGACAGATGGGCCTCCCGGGCTGCGCAACCCGAGAAATATATAAACGAAAAGGGTGCGTAAGCCTAGGGTCAGGCTTGACAGAATTAGGTTGCCACTGGCTGCTAATAAGAGGACAGCCCTTACATGGTCAACGCCTGGAAAGGGCCGCTGACCGCACATCTATTTTCTGCACCACATGGATACAAAGACCACATCTGAAATCATGACTAAACCAGCAGCTTAGAGCAGTGTTAGGGGCCTCGGACCGGAGCGCAGGAAGCCCGGGTCTGAGTTCGAATTACTAAATTCGTAATCCCTCACCGGTCCTCACCTAGACCCTTGGGGGTATAAGAACCACCTAATGCCAGAACTAGAGCAGAATTAGAATCTAAGCTCATGGGTCAGCAAACTGTGGCCAGACGGCCAAATATCTACAGCCTGCCTGCCACCTGTTTTTCTACAGCACATGCGTTAAGAAAGGTCTTTCCGTTTTCAAATGGTTTAAAAAAATCAAAAGAAGAATAACATTTTGTCACACGAGAAAACTACATGAAATTCAGATTTCAGTGTCCATAAATAAAATTTTATTGGAACTCAGCCATGCTCATTCTTTGCACGGCCTATGGCTGCTTTCATGCTACAATGGTAGCATTGTGTAGTTGTTTGTGACAGAGACTGTATGGGCCACAAAGCCTAAAGTATTTACTATCTGGCCCTTACCAGGAAATTTTGAGGACCCCTGCTCTAGCTAATCACCTTGTGATGAGGCCCTTGAACCCCTAGGGATCCATAAATGTAGTAAAGGGGGTTCTGACAATTTTTAATATTTTTAGAAACCTAATGAATTGAATGTATTTACTTGCCATAAGGGATCAACAGCTACTTAAAAACATCACCTTCGTTTGATTTTTGGCACTAATTATATCACACTGATGAGGTAATCCTGGTTATCTCATGAGAAAATACCCAAATTATTACTAAACTAAAATAAACTCTACTATACTTGGCCAACTAAATGTTTTAAAACATAGAATGAATACAAGAGGGAGGGATCTTTGCTTTTTGACTTTGTGTATCTCCAATGACTAGAGAAGGGCCTGGCATATAGTAGGTACTCAATAAATATCTGTTAAGTAAATGGAGTCCACAAAAGGACAAAGAGCAAAGGGATTCTTGGTAGCGAAAAGATGGGGAACCACTGATGTAGTTGTATTAGCTTGCTAGGGCCGCCATAACAACATACCACAAAGTGAGCGGCTTAAACAACAGACATTTATTGTCACATAGTTCTGGAGGATAGAAGTCTGAGATCAAGGTGGCAGCAAGTGTGGTTCTTTCTGAGGGTGATGAAGGTGAATCTGTTCTGTGCCTCTCCCCTAGCTTCTGGTGGTTTGGTGAGCCTTGTTTTGTAGGCGCATCCCCCTGATGTCTGTATTTCTCTTCACATGGCGTTCTCCCTGTGTCTGTATCTGTATCCAAAGTTTTCCTTTTTATAAGGACACCAGTCATATTGGATTAGGGAGCCCCCAACCTACTCCAGTATGACCTTACCTTAACCAATTACAACTACAATGACCCTATTCCCAAGTAAGGTCACATTCTGAGGTACTGGGGGTTAGGAATTTGACATATGAACTTGGGATGGAGGGGGGCACACAATTCAGCCCATAGCAGTATTCTAAACTCTTCCTTGTACAGATGAGGAAACTGGTCTGGAAGGGACTTTTCAGGAGTCACACATATATCTAGTAGCTCAATTTCTTGCCTCCTAGGATGGCACTTTAGCAGCCTCTGGGGCAGTTGTGTGATGACTCAATCAAGAACCATTCATAAATGAGATTTGAGGGGGGACAAAATGCCTGGCTAATATTATTTGCATATCAGTGTTTCATATAAACTAAACCTCTGTACCTCTTTTTCTTGCTGAGTTCTACACTCTACCAGGATTTACTGTGAGCTCACCTCACAGTAAATGGAGAGAGAACTTTCAGCATAAACTCCGAAACTGGAAGAGAAAGACAGAAATTAGCCAGTCCTGGGGCCCCTGAACAAAGTCCTGAAACCTCGGACCTGCAGCAGCTGCTAAAGAGCTAGAGGCCAGTGGAGCCCAAACAGAGCTGTTGCCATGGGAATGAAATGGCATGTCAAGGGGCGTGGTCATTACGGAGGCATCCGGAAGTAGCACCTCCGGTCTTCCCCCTGTGAATCAGAAAATGATTCTCAAACTGAAAGAGCGCCAGTCAGGCCCTTTCATTTTAGTTGAGAAAAGTGAGAGCTAAAGTTGGGAAATGACTTGCTTCAAATCCACTGGATCAGTGATGGGATTAGAGAATTCATAGTTCCTAATTCTTCTAATAATTATTTTCCACTGTATCGTTTTATACTCTGTAGTACAAACCCAGTGACATGGAAAGTGTACACCCAAAGTACAATTTTTTTGTTGGTTTTATTTTGTTTTTGGCCGCACTGCGCGGCTTTGGGGATCTTAGTTCCCCCACCAGGGATGGAACCCCCACGTGGCAGTGAAAGCACGGAGTCCTAACCACTGGACCGCCAGGGAATTCCCGCAAAGTTCAATTTGACAACAATCCCCAATTTGCTTTACTGACTCAAAACCATAACATCCTCTCCCCCTCAAGTCCCCCTTTGGGTGGCCCGCGATAGGGTTGCAGAGGAACAGTCATACTTGAAACACCAACCCATACTTTCTGAAGGGATCTTTGCACAGCGTGGCATCTTAAGAACTAAGCCGTGAAGAAAACAGAAATAAGCTCCACCCTACAGTTAACAAAACTCATTAAAAACATTTATATATAATACATTTGCTGGCTCCTTCGGCTCCCGGGTCAGGGCTGGCCCCACGTGGCCCCAAGACACCCACCTCTCTAGTGTGCTCTCCCCTCACCCCAACACAAACACCTTGGACCACTTTGTAGGATATCCAAAACAGGCCAGTCATGGATCGGAACCTTCCATGTCCCCACCTGAAGTGACACTGCCCCCATTTCTGCCACCTCCCAAGTGCCATCTCTCCTTTCAGTATCCCCTGTGGCACTTCAGGCCTACGTGATAGTTTGCGATCTTGCTGTGGATGAGAAAATGCTGCCTGCTATCAAGCCAACAGCTGTTGTAGCCACCTCCACCTGTGAGCCCTGAGGGGCATTCAGGATGGAGAAAAACAGGATACTGGTCCTCGATAGTTAGGATGCATATCCAAGGACTAATTTCAATGAGCCCAGACTCTTGCATCTTCCCATACACAGAAAAGCACTAAAATCATTAACTTGAGATGTCTGGGTTTTGTGATTAACAGTAATCTTTTGATGTTCAACTACACTATTTTTTTTTTAGCAAAACTTCCTACATATCCTGGCTCCTCCCTTACCTCATCTCTCTACTGCCTTGAACATGTGCCCTCAGTCAGAGCTGCACTGAGAATCCTGCTAGGCCCACCTCTCTAGCTTCCCCCCTCCCACCCTCTATCTGCTTCCCTGCTCCCTAAACTCTGCTCTGAGAATATTAAAGCCAGAAGAATAAGAATTTACAAGATCTGTTCCCAAAACAATTCCGCTAAGAATCCTTAGAGTACAGAGCTGACCCAGAGCACTTGAAATATTTCAGGGCCAAGCTTCGTGCCTCCCCACGTGGCCTCCCACCCTCCAGGCTCTGAGCAACTCATTGTGTAAAGCCCCAGGGAATCTAGGTTTTCTTGCGAGGAATTATGTCCAGCACCCCCTTGTGGGGGACAAGTTGGTACTTCAGGCCTGAGGAAGCCAGAGGGGGTGAGAGAGGAACCAGCTTCCTGGAGAGGCCTGTCCAGGTGGGTCCATCCTTGGCCCTGTCAACCAAGAAGCCCAAAATTTGCACCACATAACTGTGGCTCTTTTGGAAATCCTGATTTGGAGAAGGTGTATGCTCAGTCCTCTGATTCCAGGTCATGCTGAGATCTGACCGCAGGAAAATGATAGTTAAAAGAACTTTTGCCTGGAAAGTTCTGCACTAGGAAGGCAGCCTGGCAGCAACCCACCACCCAATTTCGTTTAGGAGCGCCACCTTGACATTGGTGTCACATACTTTATCTGGACTCATGGCACTGGCGTCTGGTTTTCCACCTGTCCTAGAGCCTGGCCAAGACAGCCACCATCCCTATCTTTCCTCTCAAAAAGGCCCTGAGCCCCACGAGACAAGTTAGAGCAAGCATTGCCTCTGGAAATGTGTGAGGCAATGGAGGCTCACACCACCACAAAAGAAATCCTTCCTAGAACTGCCGCCAAGTGGCCATTCAGCCTCTATTTCCCCTTCCAGAAACAAGGAGCTCAGTGCCTCCCAAGACGGCCAAAATTTTTTTCTTGCCTCCATAGGTAGCCTGTGGATGGTGGCCTCCTATTAACCTTGCCAACACTTGTTGCTGACCACATTTCATTGCTGAAACACATTCATCTCACTGTCAACAAGGGCCTCAAATCATCTCTCTGCAGGTCTTCTCTGTCCTGTCCCAGGTGGATTTTTAGAGCCAAATGTGTGTCCTCACATTGGTCACTGTGGCATCTCACCTCTGTGTCCACAAGGCCAACGCACAAGAGCCAGTGGGGGAAACAAGGACTAGACTTGTGGCAAGGACTAGACTTGACGTCAAGGACCTGGACTTGAATCTGGGTTCCTCTGTCACTTCCTTACTGTGGGACCACCCACAAGTCGATATCCCTTTCTGGGCATTCGTTTACTTCATCTGGAGACGGTTTGTTATGAGGATCTGATGACCAAGCAGGTGTAGTAGTCACTGGATAAACTGCAAAGCCCTGATGTGGCACAGGAGACAGAGAACTGGGCTGGGGGCAAAAAGAGCTGGGGGCCACGTGTGACTCTGTCTGCAACTCCTGTGTGCCCTTGAGCAAGTCTCTTCACTTTCCCATCGGTCAATGTCTGAACTAGATCTGGGTGGGACTAAAGGCATGTCCAGTTAGCTTTCCAGGATACGTGAAGAAAGGTGGCAGTTGGAGATTCATCTGTTTTTTGAAAGCGCAAGTTCTTTTCTAAGAGCCAAGGCATCTCTTTGTTCCACGGACAGTTTTGTGATCTGCCGCAAGAGAAAGATTCCCAGGATGAAACACCAGACGCTGCTTCAAAGGAATGAGAGCAGAGAGTCAGTACAGTGGGTGGTAAGCCTCTGGCACACTGGTGTCACCTGAGGAATGGCTGCAGGAACAGGCCATGTAGCCTGAGGAAGAAAAGGACGGGAAGAGCTCTGTCTTCAGGTGTTTGAAGGGCTTTCACAGGGAAGGGAGATGAAATGAGTAGGGAGTACAGAGCGGAGCAGGTAGAGAAGTAGATCCAAGGGCAGAAGCCATGGGGAGTTTGCTTCCTCTCATTCTCAAGAATCACTTTCTACCTGTCAGACTATTAGAGCTTCTGCACGCAAGCATCTGCCCCCTTGGTGGGCTCGTCCCCTGGGGTGGAGGTGGAAGCGGAGGGTGGATGCTCTTAGGTGACTAGTCCCTTCCTCCCCAGATCGGATGATTTTTTGTTGTCTGAGCCCTTGGTGAGATCAGGCCTATTTTTTATAGCACCTACTACAGATTTGTGTACACAGTTGGGCTTAGCTGAATGAGTGAATGAATCTTTCTTTCTTCATATAACAGGGAAGGCCTGTAATGGGGTGTTATCCTTGGCCCCTGACATTGGGGTAATGATGGCGTCCCACAGTAAAACATTTTTGTGTGTAAATATCACTTAAGTCTGCACAGTGGTTGTCAAACAGTGAGGCCCTGACAGAAGCCAGTGCACCGACCTGGAAACATTTTTATGGTAATCATTTCCCTACAGAACTCGGAGCTTCAAAAGGAGGGCATTCAAATACTCCCCTAGAAGGTTGCAGCTGGAAGGAACTTTCAAGATCACAGAATCCAACCCTTTCATTTCCTAGATGGTGAAGCCAAGGCACTGGCCACGGGGCTGAGGGGAGGGGAATGGCTTCCCTGGCCCAAGGCCTGGCACATAGTTGGAACCTACCAGAGGCTTGCTGCTTGCCTGCTTGACCACAAGCCCAGCAAGGCGAGGGCAGAGTGGGTCCAGAGATCAGTCTTTGTCACCACCCAGGCAAGGCAGTGGGGTCCAAATGAGATGCAGAGGTGGCTGCCGGTAAGATGGTGATATACACAGGAACTGGAAATGAGATTGCGTGGACAGATGGGAGAGAGCAGGAAAGGAGGCATAAAAGAAAGGAGGAGGGCAGCCCTGTTGCGGAAGATCACCCTATGGGTCCCTGTGATGTGACAGGACCAAGAACATGAGCCCGTACCTCCCTCAGGTGTGACTTGGAAGCTCAAGGAAAGACGTCATCCCTGTGGAGGTGGGGTGTCAGCCAACACTGAACAGGTCCCTCTGTTCCTCAACTCTAGTCTCTCTCTCTCCCACCCCACCGCCCTCGGTGGAAGGTGGAACCCTCTGTCCCCAATTTACAATTCCAACAGCCTTGGGGGCTCGGAATGCACTTCTCACTGATAATCTTGAAATCCCACCCATCTTTAACAGTTCAGCCAAAATGCCACCTCTTCAGTAAAGCAGTTTTCAATGTCAACACGTCGTTCTTCATCCCCACCATCCGAGATGTCCCCTTCTTCGGCACTCATCTCGATCTGCTTTGCATCAGCCTTCTCCTGGATCAGCGCTGGTGTACTGGGGATCGCGTCTCTATCCCTTGCTCAGACTTCCCTTCCCGTTGTTCATTTATTGAGCACAGAGGAAAGGAGGGGAGGAAGGGATGCTGAGATGGAGGGATGGAAGGAGGGCTGTTGAGAAAACACATAGGCTTTCATTGTCCTGAGAGCTTCCTGGGGAGAGACATGCGTGATGGTGGCGGTGGTGGAATGGAAGACCAGATTTTCCACACGAGGGGGAACACTTCACAGCTCCATTCATTGATTCAATCATTCATTCACTTATGGAGTGCCTGCTTCATACAAGGCGCTGTTTGGTTTCGTTCTTTGGTGGTGTACCCTAGCGGTTATGAGTAAGCCTGGGTTCAAATACCAATTCTGTCACTTGCTAGCTATGTGACCTTGGCCAAGTTACTTAACTTCTCTGTTCCTCAGTTGCTCAATCAGTAAAATGGGGACCATAACAGCACCTTCCTCATAGGTTCTTGTGAGGATTATAGATGATTTAATTGATACTGAGTGCTTAAAACCTGGCTTGGTGCATAGTAAGCTCTATTTAAGCAGTAGCAATTATCTTAGGCACTGTGAGTATATACATCAGTGAACAAAACCGATGAAAATCTTTGCCCTTATTGAACTTAAATCCTAGTAGAGGGAGATGAACAATTAACAGCAACAACAACAAAGGAAATTGCATTAGGAAGTGATAAATGATGTACAATAAATAATGATAAATAATAAACATCAGGTAAGGGAAGTTGGGAGTAGGCAGGTAGGGATTGCAATTTTAGAGATGATGGTCATTATGGGCCTCATGGAGAGACTTGTGCAGTAACTGCATCACCTTGAACCTGCAGCTTGGGGCTGGCCATCTCGCAGTTTTTCTAACCCTCACTAAGGGCCCCAGGGTTGCTTGCGCCCAGAAGCATCTTTTGGGGAGGTGATCCTTCGAGAGAGAACTCTTAGAGACCAAGTGCCTTGAGTTGCTGCTGAGTTAGAGAAGGCACAGGAGCAGGCAAGGAACCGGGGCCATGGCCAGCACAGCAGGGTAAACACTTGTGGCCAAGTCTGGCAGCTGCTGGGCCTCTGTGGAGCAAACATGACCCTGGCAGCTGGCACAGAGGCGGCTGGGGGAGCCAAAGCCCTTCAGCATCTTAGCTAATGAGGGCCTGCAGTAGGAAGTTCGGCTGCAGCCTTGCCACTCCCATGGGACCGCATCACTTTTTTCTTGAGCTGGGCTTCCTCTTACCTGGGAAGGCTGGTGGAACAGACTGGGCGAGTCCTGAATTTTTAGTGATGCATGAACTACAAAAGTTTTGGCTGTGGAGGATTCAGAGAGTGGTTTCTGTGTTTCTTGGAGGAATGACTCCTGAAAGAGTTGTAAGATCAAGGCATATTCTGAGGGCAGGATTTATCACAGGAGTCCTCCTCGTTGGCATCCCCACACCCCAGACACACAAAAGCTATCCTCAAAAGTCACTTTGCCAATTCCAAGTCCCCTCTTTGCTCCTTGACTCAACTCTTCCCCTTCCTTCTGTTTCAGTGCTGCTCATGGTGCCTCAGGTGGTAGCCGTTTCACTTTTGGACTGTGTCCCTGCAACTGGATTGTGAGTTCCTTGAGAGCGTGAACATTTTGGAGGAGACGACAGATTTTAGAAGGATCCCTCGGAAGATGTAGTCAGCCAACTAGTCAGTAAGTGTTTATTGAGCACCTACTACGTGCCTACATTGTTCTCGGTGCTTGGGAAACAGCAGTGAAGAAAACAAACAAGTTCTTTCTTCACAGAGCTCATATTCTAGCACAGCGGTCCCCAACTTTTTGTCAGCAGGGACCGGTTTCGTGGAAGACAGTTTTTCCACGGACCGGGGTGGGGGGGATGGTTTGGGGATGAGTCAAGCACATTACATTTATTATGCACTTTATTTCTATTATTACCACATTGTAATAGATAATGAAATAATTATATAACTCACCATAATGCAGGATCAGTGGGAGCCCTGAGCTTGTTTTCACTTGCCACTCACTGACAGTGTTTTGACATGAGTCTGCAAGCAATTGATTTATTACGGTCTCTGTGCAGTCAAGCCTCTCTGCTAATGATAATCTCTATTTGCAGCTGCTCCCCAGAGCTAGCATCACCGCCTCAGCTTCACCTCGGACCATCAGGCATTAGATTCTCATGAGGAGGGTGCAACCTAGATCCCTCGCATGCGCAGTTCACGGTAGGGTTCGCGCTCCTGTGAGAATCTAATGCGGCAGCTGATCTGACTCGAGGCGGAGCTCAGGCAGTGATGCGAATGATGGGGAGAGGCTGTAAATACAGATGAAACTTCACTCTCTCACCCACCACTCACCTCTTGCTGTGTGACCCGGTTCCTAACAGGTCATGGACTGCAAAGACCCCCATCACTCTCAGTGTCCTTACTCTGTTTTATATCTTCTTCATGGCAGTTATCACTGCCCAACGTTGTCTTGTATACATATTATGCTTATTGTCTGTTTGTCCTGCTAGAACAGGAGTCCCCAACCCCCAGGCCATGGACCTGTACCAGCTGTAAATAAAGATGAAGCTTCAGTCGCTTGCTCGCTCGCTTGCCCACCGCTTGTCTCCTGCTGTGTCGCTATGAGCCAAGCCATGTCCCAGGCAAAGGGAACAGTGAGGGAAGAATAGCAAGTACAAAGGCCCTGAGACAGAAATATGTTAGTACGGTTCTGTCACCTTGCTAATGAAAAAATTAAGGTCAAAAGAGGGAAGATGTCTTTTCCAAGGCCACACATCACAGAGGGAGTGAATGAATGAGAGATCCTAACACCCATGGATGACCACGATAAATATTTTTATGTATTTTCTTCCAGATATATAAATATATGCACATGTGTATGTATGGATGGATGGGTGTATGTAACCACACACGTCGTTTTCTCATTAATTTCTATTTTGCAAACTTTTTTTCCCACTTAAACGTATTCAAGGACAATTTCCAATGTCCATAACCGTTGATCTACATTGTGATTTTTTTCAACATAGTGTTTGTACCAATTTTCAAATTGTCTTTTTGTTTACTGAAATATAATTTACTTACAGTAAAATTCATCCTTTTAAAGTGTACATTTCTATGCATTTCTATAAATGTATACAGTCGTGTAATTATCACCATAATCAAGAGAGTGAATTTTTCCATTATCCCAAATAGTCCTCTCAAGCCCCTTTGTAGTTAAATTGCCTTCTCCCACCTCCGGATCAGATCCCTGGCAACCAATGATGTGGTTTATATCCCAGCAGTTTTAATTTTTCCAGAATATCATATAAATGGAATAACAGAGTGCATAGAATTTTGGTCTAGCTTAGTTCACTTAGAACGGTGTTCTCTGTGATTCATTCACACTGTTATATATCAATAATTATTTTTATTACTAATTAGCATTCCATTGTATGGATGTACCTCAATTTGTTTATCCATTCACTGGTTGAGGGACACTTGGGTTGCTTCCAGCTTTTAGTAATCATGAATAAAGCTATTATGAATATTGACGTACACCTTTCTTTAATGGGCATGTCTTTATTTCTCTTGATTATATACTTAAGAGTGGGATTGCTGGGTTTATGGTAAAGGTATGTTTAACTTTATAAGAAACTCTTGTCCAAAATGTCTGTACCGTTTTGTATTCCCACCACCAAACCATGAGAAGTCTAGTTGCCCCACATGGTCATTTCTTTTTTAAATTTTAGCCACTCTGTTAGGTATGTAATGATATCTCATTGTTGTTTCAATTTGCTTTTTCTCTAATGACTAATGATGTCGAGCATGTTCTCATGTGCGTATTTGCCATTCTTTGGTGAAGCGTCAGTTCAAGTTTTGCCCATTTTCTAATTAGGCTATCTGCTCACTGCTGAGCTATATTAATTTCTTAGGGCTGCTGTAGCAAATTACTACACACTTAATGGCTCAAAACAACAGAAATAAATTCTTTTTAATTTTTTAAAATTGTATCAATAATTTTTATTGAAGTCTAGTTGATTTACAATGTTGTGTTGATTTCCACTGTACAGCAAAGTGATTCAGTTATACATATATATACATTCTTTTTTAAAAATATTCTTTTCCGTTATGGTTTTATCAGAGGATATTGGATATAGTTCTCTGTGCTATACAGTAGGACCTTGTTGTTTATCCATCCTATATATAAAAGCTTACAACAACAGAAATAAATTTTCATATAGTTCTGGAAGCCAGAAGTCCAAACTGAGTCTTCTGGAGTGTCAATCAAGGTGTCAATCAAAGTATCAGCAGGGTGAGTTCCTTCTGAAGGCTCTGGGGGAGAATCCATTCCTTGCCTCTCCCAGCTTCTGGTAGCTGCCTGTATTCCATGGCTTGTGGCTACAACACTCCATTCTCTACCTCCCCGGACACATTGTGTTCTCCTTTTCTGTAGTCAAACTTCCTCCTGCCTCTCTCTTACTAGGACACTTGTGATTACATTTAGGGCCCATCCAGATAATCCAGGGAAATCTCTCCATCTCAAGGCCCTTAATTTAATCACATCTGCAAAGTTCTTTTTTGTCACATGAGGTGACATTCATAGATTCCAGGAGTTAGGCCCTGGATAACTTTGGGGGACATTATTCAGCCTACCACATGAGCTTAGAGAGTTCTTCATGATTTTGATTCACTGTCCTCTATCAGATATGTGCTTTGCAAATATCTTCTCCCTACCTGTGGCTTATCTTTTCACCTTCTCAACATTATCTCTCGAAGAGCACAATTTTTAAAACTTTATTTTGATGATGTCCAATTTATAAATTATATCAGTTTTTTTCTATTGTGGTTTGTATTTTGTGTGTCCTATCTAAATGATCTTTGCATAAGCCAAGGTTACAAAGATTTTCTCCTATATTTACTTCCAGATATTTTATAGTTTTGGGTTTTACATTTAAGACTATAAGAATTTTGGGTTAATTTTTGTAAGTGGTGCAAGATATGGGTCCAAGTTCATTACTTAACATGTGGATGGCCAATTATTGTTCCAGCACCACTTGTGCTGGTTTTTACCTTTGTACCTTGTCCAAAACCAGTTGACTATATCTAGTTATTTCTGAACTCTGTTGCATTCAGTTGATTTGTGTCAGTCCTCTCACCAGTACTACATTGTCTTGCTTACCATTGCTTTACAGTAAGTCTTAAAATTTGATGGTGTGAATACTCCAATTTGGTTCTTCTTTTTTTAAATTGATACTTCTGTTATTTTTTATTGTATTCGTCTTCTATTTTACAGAAACACAATTGACTTTTTGTATGTTGGCTTTATATCCTATTCTAGAAGCTTTTTTGTAGATTCCTTGGGATTTTCTACGTAGACAATCATGTTGCCTGTGAATATAGACAGCTTTATTTTTTCCATTCCAATCTGAAGGCTTCTATACATTTCCTTGACTTATTGCATTGACTAAGACCTCAGGTATGATGTTGAATAGGAGTGATGAGAGTGAACATCCTTATCGGGCTCCCAATCTTAGAGGGGAAGCATTCAGTCTTTCATAATTAATTATAATGTTAGGAGCATCTTGTTGTTGTTATTGTTGGTTTGTTTGTTTTGTAAATGCCCTTTTCAAGAAGAGAAAGTTCCCTTTTATTCCTGATTTGCTGAGAGTTTTATTATGAATGAATGTGTGATCATGTGATTTTGCTTCTTTAGACTCTTAATATGATGCATAACACTGATTTGTTTTTGAATGTTGAGACAATTTTGCATTGCCAGAATGAACATCACTTAGTTTCTTTACATATTACTTGATCAATTTGCTAATATTTTGCTGAACATTTTTTGCACTGTGTTCATGAGGAATATTGGGTTTTAGTTTAGGGTTGTGTTTTTTTTTTTAACATACTGTTTTGTCTGGGTTCGGTGTCAGGGTAATAATGCTGGCTGGCATTATAAAATAATTTAAGAAGTATCCCCTCATTTTCTATTTTCTCAAAGAGTTCTTGTAGAATTGGTATTACATGTCCCTTAAACTTTTGATAAAAGTTGAAAATGAATTCATGAGGCTTTAATTTGTGGGAAGATTTTCAAGTCAGAATTCCATTCAATTCATTTTAATAGATTCTGGTTATCTGTTTCTTTTTGAGTAAATGTTGGTAGTTTGTGTCTTTCAAGGAATATGTCTATTTCATCTAAGTAGTGAAATTTATGGGCATAGTGTATTACTTATAGTCCCTATTATGCTGTTAATGTCTGTAGTATATTGTCATTTTTCTAGTTGCCTGATATTACATTATATAAAGTATCAAAATTTATTTAACCATTCTGTTATTGTTGAACTTTTAGGTTACTTTTGTTTTTTCACCATTATGAGTATGATCAACACATATGTATATACAGCTTTGTAAGGATGTCTGACTTCTTTAGGTAAGTCCTAGAAAGGACTTTAGGTAAGTCCAGAGTTTATATTTGTATCTATTGCTCCATAAAAATTACCCCCAAACTCAGTGGTCTAAAGCAACAAACATTCTGTCTCCTCATTTCACTTCACAGCGAAGCAAAGGAGTGAGAGATCAGGAGAGGGCCAGCAAGGCAGAAGCTGCAGGCTTTTTGTAACTTAATCTTGTAGGTGGCATCCCATCACTCTTGCTGTATTCTATTTATTAGAAATGAGTCTCTAGGTCTGGCCCACACTCAAGGAGAAGGGATTACACAAGGACACAAATACAAGAAGGTGAGGATGTTTAGAGAGCATTTTAGAGGCTGCCTAGCAAGGAATGTTGGCTGAGAAGGTATGTAGAATCCTTTCATTGTTTGTTTGTTTGTAAAGAATTGTCATTATGGGTTCAATTCCAGCTCTTTTTTTCCTTAAAATTCTTCAAATGCCTAGTTCTTGAAGATATTTTTAAAATAAAATAATGAGTAAATAGAAAATATTTATAAAGTATGTACAAGATTTTAAAAAATAATGACTCGACAATTTTTTTTAATAATTATTTTTTCCGCAAGAGGGAAGACATATGGGAACATATGTATATGTATAACTGATTCACTTTGTTATAAAGCAGAAACTAACACACCATTGTAAAGCAATTATACCCCAATAAAGATGTTAAAAAAATTATTTTTAAAATAATAGCCACATAATTACCACTCAGTTTATTTTTAAAACATGTATCCTTTTCCTTTCCCTCTCAGGGCTAACCACTATTCTATTTTGTTGTTGTTTATTCCCTTGATTTTCTTTTTTAATTAATTTATTAATTTATTTATTTTTGGCTGCGTTGGGTCTTTGTTGCTGCACGCGGGCTTTCTTTAGCTGCGGGGCTGCTCTTCGTTGCGGTGTGTGGGCTTCTCATTGCGGTGGCTTCTCTTGCTGTGGAGCACAGGCTCTAGGTGTGCAGGCTTCAGTAGTTGGGGCGTGAGGGCTCAGTAGTTGTGGTTCACGGGCTCTAGCGTGCAGGCTCAGTAGCTGTGGCGCATGGGCTTAGCTGCTCCGCGGCATGTGGGATCTTCCCAGAGCAGGGCTCGAACCTGTGTCCCCTGCATTGGCAGATGGATTCTTAACCACTGCGCCACCGGGGAAGCCCTCCCTTGATTTTCTTTAAATTTAACACCTGTATTTATATCTAAACAACATACTGCTTACTTTCATTTGCTTTTGAACTTTGTACTGTACTGCGTACTTTACTGTGATTTCTATCTCCTCATCCCAAATTGTAAGAGGAAGAGAGACCACTCAGAAGATGAGCTGGGGCTAGGAGCTAACACTATTAGAGAGTTACTATTACCTGAGCTAGGTTGGTGTGCCAGTTATCAATCTGTTGCCTCTTACCTTCAAATTCACCCTTATTGCTTGCTCTGTGTAAAGAGTTCTGGGCCCTTTAAATATTTTACCTTGGCCAGCTGTACTGCATACTTTACTGTGATTGTTTTTTTTGCCAGAAAGGATGCTCCTGAGATTAATCTATATTGTTGCATATATAACTGCATTTCATTTATTTTCTCTGCATATATGATCTGATTGTATATGCATCTACTGTAATTTATTAATGCTTTCTACTGGTGGTGAACATTTGTAATAAGCAAAATGTGGTTATGAATATTCCTATACACCTGTATGTCTCCAGCTGCACATGTGCACAGGTTCTCCTCGGAAATAGACATTGCCATCCTTATGGGTGTATGGCATGGACTGAACTGTGTCTCCCCCAAATTCATATATTGAAGTCTTAACCTCTCGTACCTCAGAATGTGACTGTATTTGGAAATAGAGTCTTGAAGAGATGATTATGACAAAATGAGATCCCTAAGGTGGGCCCTAATCCAATATGACTAGTGTCCTTTTAAGAGAAGGAGATTAGGACACAGACAACAGACAGACTGAGAACACGGGGAGAAGGCGGCCATCTGCAACCCAAGGAGAGAGGCCTCAGGAGAAACCGAACCTGCCAGTGCCTTGATCTTGAACTTCCAGCCTCCAGAACTGTGAAATAAGAGCTTTTTGTTGCTGAAACCACTCAGTCTGTGGTATTTTGTTATGGCAACCCTAGGCAACTAGTAGAGTGTCAGTGTTTTGCTGTAACTGAAATTTGCATTTACTGAGTTTGAGCATCTTTTCATATGTGGATGGGCTATTTGGCTTCCTCACCCATGGAAAATGGCTAGTAAGACCATTTGCCCATTTGCTGTTGTTATTATTACTCTCGGGTTGTCTTTTTCTTGTTAGTTTGTTGACTACCTCTCTATATATTCCAGACTTTAATCATTTGGCCATATACGTATTGCAACCTATATCTTCTCAGTGTGTCGCTTCTCTTTTCACTCAATTTTATACCATCCTCACTGGTCTATGCTGGCATATCATGTGTTTTATTTTTTTATTTTAATAATATAATGAATATTTGTGAACTTGCTGCCAACTCAAAAACTAGAACATTAATAATAACATAAGTTCTCCTATGGCCTCATCACCTATTCCATCCCTCTGCCATTCATTCCCTCAAAATAATAATAGTAGCTAACCCTTATACGGTTCTCACTACCTGCCAGGTATTGTTTTACACTTTATATGCATTAGCTCATTTAAAGCTTACCATAACCCTGTGTTAGCCACGTTTTACACACAAGGCCACTGAAGCACTGAGAGGTCAAGTTACTTGCCAAGGTCATGCCAGCATTTGGTGACAAAGTCAGAATTTGAACCCCGGCTATTGTTAATCACTGTATAAAATTTTGTGTTTCTAATTTAATTGACTTAAAACATTTATTACATATTTATGTATGTCTAAATAATATACTCTTTAGTTTTGCTTGCTTTATTAGCTATATTTAAAAGGTGCCATACCATATGCTGTCTCAGGAGACAGCATATGGGGTTATTCTGATGAACAGAAGCTCTTACTAGTAGTATATTTTAAATTATTAGTCTTTTCCCTTGTGGTTTGTACTTTCGTATCTTGCTTAAGAAATATTTCCCTGCTCCAAGGTTATAAAGATTTCATTTTGTATTACTTTCTAAAACTTCTATAGCTTTGTCTTTCATTTTAGTGTTCTTTAAAGCTCTTACTCTGAGGTAATTTTAGACTCATAAAAATTGAAAAAAGCAGTACAGAGTGTTCCTGTACTCTTCACTCAGCTTCCTCTAATGTTAATAGTTGTCTAACCATAGCACAATTATTAAAACTGGGAAATTGACAGTGGTATGATATTATTAACTGAACTACAGACCTTATTAAATTTCACTACTTTTCACATGCAGGCTTTTTCATTTTGGTGTATAGTTCTATGAAATTTGACCCCACGTATAGATGTGTTCAACCACCATCACAGTCAGTGTAGTACCTCCAACTACCCTCCCCTCACCCCAACCCCCAGCAACCATTGACGTGATCTCCATCACTCTAGTTTTGTCCTTTCAAAAATGTTATATAAGCAGAATCATACAGTATGGAATCTTTTAAGACTAGCTTCTTTTTCATTCAGCGTAATGCTCTTGCTGAGTAGTGTCCCATTGTATGGATGTACCACATTTTCTTTTTCCATTCACCTACTGAGTGACATTTACGTTGTTTCCAACTTTTCACTATGACAAAAAAAAAAGCTACTATGAACATTCATGTCCAGGTTTATGTGTGAACATGAAGCTTCATTTCTCTGGGATGAATATACAAGAGTGGGATTGTTGGTCATATGGTAAAACTTTATAAGAAACTGCAATGAGTGAGTGATCCAGTTTCTCCATAGTCTTACCAGCATTTAGTGCTATCACAAAATTTTATTTACTTTTTATTTATGATTTTTATTTTAGCCACCTGATGGGTATGTACTGATGTTTCATTGTGGTTTTGATTTGTGTTTTCCTAATGACTAATGATGTTGAACAACTTTTCATGTGCTTATTTACCAGCTATATTTCCTCTGCAGTGAAGTGTCAGTTTAACTCTCTTTGCCCAATTGAATTGTTCACTTTGGTTTCTTTTGTTTTTTAAATGCCAAGTTCAGAGAGTGTTTTATATTTTCTGGATACAAGTACTTTGTCAGATTTGTGATTTGCAAATATTTTCGCCTAGTCTATAGCTTGTCTTTTTATTCTCTTAACAGTGTCTTTCACAGAGCAAACATTTTAAATTTTGAAGTCCAATTTATCAACTCTTTAATGGTTACGTTTTTGGTGAAGTAGAGCAGGTTTTATCAAGAGGGTTCTGTCCTGCAGAGCTGCCCTCTTCCCATTCCTGAAGAGGACTGGCCAGAAGGAATAGGCTTTTCTTAGGACTGCTTTTGTCTGCATTTCTGGGTTGTGGCCTGTTCTAGCACCTAAGCTATGAGGCAAAAAAAACAAACAAACATCTAGAGAACTCACTGCTCGGCCATCCCTTGAATCCTGAGAGCCCTAGTCAGTCCTCCCTCCGTTCTTCACCTCTCAGTCTTCTGATACTTATCCCTAATGTCCATGGCAATTAGTGGGAGGAGTAGGGTGGACTGCATTTAATCCATCTTTTCTGGACCTGGAGACCCACATTTAAGTCTTTAATTCCCAGGGAATTTATTTATTTATTTATTTATTTATTTATTTTGCAGTACGCAGACCTCTCACTGTTGTGGCCTCTCCCGTTGTGGAGCACAGGCTCCGGACGCGCAGGCCCAGCGGCCATGGCTCACGGGCCCAGCCGCTCCGCGGCATGTGGGATCTTCCCGGACTGGGACACGAACCCGTGTCCCCTGCATCGGCAGGCGGACTCTCAACCATCGCGCCACCAGGGAAGCCCGTAGGGAATTTATTTTTGCGTGTGGTGAATGGTAGGGATCCAATTTCATTTTTTCAGAATCAGTTGTTTTGTGACCATTTTTGCAAATAGTCCACTTTCTGCACCCCAATGATCTATAAAGATGGCCCTGATATCTGGTAAGATCACGTCCCTCACCTCGTTCCCTTCTTCAGAAATGCCTCGCTTTTTTTCAATTTTTATATAAACATAGTTGATTGATTTACAATGTTGCTTTAGTTTCAGGTATATAGCAAAGTGATTCAGTTATACATATATATATATATATATATATATATATATAATTTTTCAGATTCTTTTCCATGATAGGTTATTACAAGATACTGAGTAGAGTTCCCTGTGCTATACAGTGGGTCCTTGTTGATTATCTATTTTATGTATAGTAGTGCGTATATCTGTTAATCCCAAACTCCTAATTTATCCCTCCCCCGCTTTCTCCTTTGGTAACCATATGTTTGTTTTCTATGTCTGTGAGTCTAGTTCTGTTTTGTAAATAGGTTCATTTGTATCATGTTTTTAGATTCCACGTATAAGTGATATCATGTGATATTTGTCTTTCTCTGTCTGACTTACTTCACTTAGTATGACCATCTCTAAATCCACCCGTGTTGCTGCAAATGGCATTATTTCATCCTTTCTTATGGCTGAGTAATATTCCATTTTATATATATATATATATATATATATATATATGAGAAACATCATATATATATATATATATATATATATATATATAAAACATCTTTATCCATTTATCTGTCGATGGACGTTTAGGTTGCTTCCATGTCCTGGCTATTGTAAATAGTGCTGCTATGAACATTGGGGTGCTTGTATCTTTTTGATTTATAGTTTTCTCCAGATATATGCCCAGGAGTGGGATTGCTGGGTCATAGGGTAGTTCTATTTTTAGTTTTTTGAGGAACCTCCATACTGTTCTCCATAGTGGCTGTACCAATTTACATTCCCACTGACAGTGTAGAAGGGTTTCCCTTTCTCCACACCCTCTCCAGCAAGAAATGCCTTGGTTTTGCTTGGCCATCTGTTCTCTCATCTAAAGTTTTGAATCTGCTTGTCAAATACCACAAGAAAAATACGTTGAAATTTTTATTAGAAATGTATTGAATCTGCAGGTTAACTTGGAAGAGAATGGTCATCTTTGCATTGTTGAGATTTCCAAACCATGGACACAGTATATCTCTTAATGTATTTAGGCCTTCCTTAATACCCCTGCATATCTCTTGTCAAATTTATTCTTATTTACTTTAAATTTTTGATGCTAGGAAACTCTGAATAGTTTGGAAAATTGGAAGATTATTGGCACCAATGAAAGATTTCACCAAAGTGACTGGGCACAGACTAAATACGCAAAAAGCCAAAGCTTCCTTATAATCTGGCAATAATTAATTTGAACACATAATAGAAAAAAGCTCCTATTCACAAATGTAATATAAAATATATAAAATATCCAGGAACAAACCTAACCTGAAAAATATATTTGTCAGTAAACATTTGCAACAAACATTTTGGACCAAGGGATAATCCCCTTAACCTAAAACATTATCACCAGTCAACAAGAAAAATACTGATTCTTCCAGGAGGAAAGTGGGTAAAAGATTTCAATAGGATGTGCCCACAAGAAATTACATAAATGAATAGCAAACATAAAAAATATCCAACCTCACTTGCAAAGAAAGAGATTAAAAACAATGATATATTTTTTCACCCATAAGTCTGGTAAACATTTCATTGGGTCTTCACAGTGTGAGGAGGGAAGGAAAACATCTGTTTCCTATGCTGCTGATGGGAGTACAAATGTGCATGTTTCTGTAGGACACTTGGCCACATACATCGAACAGTTCTACTTCTAGACATTACTTCTAGGGAAGTCATCAGATTGGCATGCCTCACTTTCTTTATCTGCAAAACGGGGGTAATAGTGCCTTCGTCGTAGACTTGTTCTGAGCATTAATGAGACCATGCCCTTAGGGCTGCTAACCTGTATGATCCTTTGGGGAAATTCATAAAAGGTGTCCGCACTCTGGGCGTGAACTGTGTCTTTTCCACGCAGATGTCCAGGATACTTTGCCTGCCGAGTAGAGAGTGGGCTTGACGTAAGCACCTACTTTGTCCCCTGGCTGGCACCTTTGTTCCGTACACCTATATGATGGCCCTAATGTCGTTTTTAGCAAAATGCCTAGCATTTAATGACCATGACATACCATCTATCACTATGTTCGAGGACGTTCAACTCAGTGATGTTATAATGGTGAAAAAGTGAAAACAAAATAAATGTCCAACAACATGGGAATAGTTACATTAATTTGGCTCGTTAATATAATGGAGCTGTTTTAATTCACATTTTTGAAGAATGTTGAATAATATTGGGAAATTCTCAATAAATATTAAAATATCAAGATCCAAGCTGGGTAATGGGTGATCCAAATTTGTAAAAATCCCAGTAAATTTATTTATTTTTTATTTATTTACTTATTTATATATACCAAAATGTTTACAATGGTTTACACCGGTTGGGAGGGTTAGGGCTGACTTTTGTTTCATATTTTACCCTTTCTCATGGTTTTACAGCTTGTCTGGGATGTGTGGGAAAAGTCATTTAAGAGACCTCTTCCCTGCCCGCCCCGCCTTCCCCTGTCCGGCGGATGCTCCGCGAGGGCCCCGTCCGGTCTGGGGGAGTGAGGCGGGGGCTGCTTTGTTCCCTGGCTGCGAATCCTCCTTGACCTCACCCAGTCTAAGGCCGACCGGGCCGCTCCGCACATTCCCACATCAGGAAGAGCGCTGTGCTTTTCGACAAGTCCCGGGACTACCAACTGCCAGAGAAGCAGAAGTGAAGCGTCAGAGTCCGCCTGGCGCGGGAACCGGCTCCGGAAGGCGGCGAGGGGCGGGGCCACTCTGCAGGGCCCCTCCTGCCCTCTGGGTTCCTCCGAGGCCATAAAAAGGAAGAAAAACTAAATCGTAACCCAACTCTGCGAAGTGTACCGAGGAAAACATGGACAGAATCCGTTCATGCAACAACAGTCCCGTCCCAAGTCTCTATGAACAAAAGCAGGATACGCTTACTAGGATATAAGGGGAGACAGGTTTGGGGAAAATCGGATGAATGGACTGGGGCAGCTGCCCAGGAATGGTGGACCGAATCAAGGAGCAATTTCCCAACCATCGGTGCGTGGGCAGGAGTAATGGCCCACCTCAAATAAGAGGATTGAAAACAGAAGCAGCTTCTTTATGGATTCATCAGAATAAAAGAGGTCTAGCCAGCAGGTAGAAGAACAAGGAGACTTGGAGGGAGAGGACATTCTGGAATCAGACCAGGTGGGTTCAGATCACCTCAAACTTGGTAGCTGTGTTCCTTGGGCAAGACACTTGACCTCTCTGTGCCTCTGCATTCTCATCTGTGAAATGAGCAGAATAATAGAGCCTACCAACTCCTGGAGTTGATATGAGAGTGGTCCACACTCCTGCTCATGGTAAAGTGCTCGCACCGGCTCTGTCCTGGGGTATGGGGGCCCATCAGCAGGGTTGGCTTGCACTGGGGCAAAGTGCCCTCTTCCCCTGCTCTACCACCACCCATGGCCAGTTCCCAAGGCCTTGATCCCAGTGCTTCCCACTAGAAACCAAGCCCGGCTTTCTCACCTCACCTCTGAATCTGCTCAGAGGCAGACTCCTGGGTGAGGTAGAAAACCCAATGGTCTGGAGATCCAAGCCCTGGGTTCCAGGTCCAGCCCTGCCACACTCTTCTCTTGATGTTGCTTTGGCAGTAATAGCTGCAATCTGCGTATCTCCCAAATGAGGATAATCACCCTGCCCTTCATCCCTCATAGGGCTGCTGTAAGGATCAAATGACATAACAGAAGGGAAATAATTTTGTAAAGGAGGGATGATTAGTCTATGAAACGCCCAGGGAATATTTTCGCATAATAATGGCCTCAATTTTGTATTCAAAGGGTGTGCTTTTCTGTATAATCTTTTCCAGAGTACTTATCTGGTTCTGAAGCACCATAATGCCTAGTCACATGGATTTGCAATCATTTGCAATTGGTTACCTCTCTTTTTTAATTGAAAAAAGCTGGTGTTTTTTTTTTTTTTCAGAACCGGAGCTTTGTTGCATTCAGCCTGTATTTCTACCCTAAATCTTTCTGTCCTTGAAATTATCCTGTGTAGGGGACTTCATTTCTTGCCCTATCTCGTCTTCCACCAGAAACCCATTCAGTAAAACAAATGGAGGATCTAATCCCCACCCGCTGGGGACACTAATCCCCAGTGGACCCCACAGGTAAAGCTGATGCTCCTGCCTAGGTTGCCATAGGGATGAAGCAAGGTAATGGGTACAGGAGTGCCAGGCAGTGAGTGGAAAGTCAAGAACAACAGAATGCGGTCAGTGCAGCTACACAACCTGGGTGCAGCACTCTGTACACTTTCCCTAATTTGATCAAGTTGTCTTTGGGCCAGTATTTCAGTTTTGTCCTTTATGTTATGAATTTTAATGGTCATCTCCCTTAAACAAATTACTATGGACAGCTTCTTTTGAAGACATATTTCTTTGGTGAAATCCTGGGGCCAACAGTGTAAGCTTTCTTTGTGGGCCCCCTACTTTTCCCAAAGTGTCCCTTACTTTTACTGGGAATTATGTCTGACGTCTTTCCCGTGTAAGTCAAGTGGATTTGCTACTATGAAACAGGAAGGGGGGCCACTCCCAGGGACCACCTGAGTGACCACCTGAGTGGCACAGATTCGTTGGGTTGGACTTTTCCAATAATCTGCACTTCCCGGGACAAACATACAGCCCCGAGCTGTTCGGGCCTCTCTCCACAACAGAAGTGATGGCACGTGTTGGGACAGGAACTGCTTCCGGGCTATTCATTTTCTGGGCGGGGTTGTCACAGCACAGAGCCCGTCCCCAAGCCGCCCCTTTTCTGCTAGGAATCATCTTGCAACCGTTTCAACAAGCTTTCTAGTGTTTTAAATGAAACGACTGTGTGGGATTCTGGCTTGACAGTAAGCAAACAAATAGAACACTGCTCATTTTTTACGGAACTTGGCGTCTCAAATCTCAGGCATGTTGAATGGTGACACCTGTTTGGTGTAGCGACTTAGATATTGAGTTTAAGAAACAGAGTGCTTAATCTGAGCAGGAACTGCTCAGGGTGTTCTATAGCCATGAGGCACCCACTGTAACCTTCACTGATGAGAGGGGAGTGCCTGCCCCACCCACCAGCGAGCCCAGCCATACTTGGGCAATAATGACGACTTGATGAGGAAGCTTGAGGATCAGAGTGGGGAAGTCATCAGTGCTACAGCATCTGATTCCAGACTCCACGCTCTTAACCACCATCAAAGGACAGATCAGGCCCCAAGAGCGGTCACAGGGAAGCTTCACCTTGCCATCTACCAAGCCCCGCAGACGGTGCACATGTCTGCGTCCCACAGGGCTTGCCTATGGGAGGTGGCCAGTAAATGGCCGTGGCATGCAGGAGGGCCTTTGTTATTTCCCTAGGCATGGAGGAATTTCACAGCATAGAAGGTCCAAGCCGGAAGGGCCCGTGGAGATCATTTAATCCACTCTTGTCACTTACAGATGGGAAGAGTGACGGAAGGACCTGCCTGTGGACACACTGCAACTCAGGGGCAGAACTCAGGCTGTCCTCACACGTGCTTAATCCAGGACTCATGGAGGGTACACGTGGCCTCGGTTCTGGGACTGGACAAAGACAGAGGACAGCAATGGTGGACGAGAAACATTGGCAGCAGTTCAAGAGCCAGCCTGCTTTTCGTAATTACAGTGAACAGGCCATTTATCATCCAAACCGGGCTACTTCTGAGCGTGGGCGGGGCAGCTGTTTAATAATTACGCTGGAACAGCAGCACACATGGGCCTGTCCCTAGCAACCGGGACGCATGCTCACCCCTTATTAAAATGGATAAGAATGACGGCGCCGGCGAGAGGATCAACCGCTGCAAAAATGCTAACTTCCGGCTCTGGGCTGAGCCCTTTGCATCCACTAGCTCATTTCTTCCTCCCACAGACGCTCTTCACGCTTGAGGAAACTGAGGCTCCAAGACGTTGAGTCACCTGCTCAAGGTCACACAGGGAATGAGGGCTGAGCCTCGACGGGAATCCAGGTCTTGCCTGAGTCCAAAACCGATACTCGTCTCACACCCTTGGGTCACCTCCCTCTTTGTTCATCCTTTCTGCACATAAAACGTTTCCACACTGGCTCAGTGTGGTGGGAAGGGGATCTGGAGACCTGCTGGGTGGTGGAAAACCGCTAACGTGGGGGTCCGGTGGGCCCGGCTCCGACTGGTGTCTTCTACTACCTCTCTTTGCAAGCTTGGGCAAGTCCCCGTCTCACTACGCCACACACCCCCACTCCCAGGCCTCAGCTTCCTTTTCTAGGCCTCTCATCCAAGGCCTTCTATAGGCAGGACCCTGGGGATCTTTCCAGCTTATTTCTATCTCTACTTTCAGGCTCCCTGCTCTTCAGCTAAACTGGCCCCCGTGATGTTCCCCATGTACACTTTGGGCTCCCCCAACACTGTGCCTGGCCTCTTGTGCTGCCACGCCCTCTGCCACCTAACGCGCTGCAAAGCCAGCCCCCTCCTCCGTGAAGACTTCCCTGATTCCTCCAGGAAGATGGCACCTCTCCCTTCTCTGAATTCTCATGGCCGCTCATGCACGTGTCCTTTGTACCTCGTCTCAGAGTCAGCCGTTTGCTTTCGCCCGTCTACATACTCCTGGAGGACAGGGTCAGTATCTGACTGATTTTTGTGTCGCCCCCCATCCCCCGCCGCCAAAACCGCCCATCCCACCCTGCCCGCACCCCGCACAGTGTCTGATCCATCGTGGCGTTCACCAATGTGCCTTGAATGGATCAATCAACGAATGAATGCTGTTTCCCCTCCACGCCCCGTCCCCCCCCCCCCCGCCATGGCCCATGGGTTCTAGAGACAGACAGTGGCATTCCCAGTAGCTGTCCCCACCTGTAAAACGGCATGCACTTTACAGTGTCACCGGGAGAAATGACTTAGTGCATGGAATAGCCTTACAACAGTACCTTGCACACAGTAAGGGCCTGTTCTTACAATCTCATTTCTTCTTTTTCTTTTTTTTTTTTAAATTTCTCACTCTTATAATCCTAGTCTCTCCACATGCCCACGGCCCATTCTTGATTTGCTTGACTTGGTCTGACCCGCCTACCCATGCTTTCCCCCAGTAAAGAGGAGCAGCTCTCGGAGATCCCAGAGGGACTCTCACAGGGGTGGGGAGCTCTTCCTTTACTGCAGATCAATGCTGTGTGGCTGCAGCTGTGACTCCTTCACTTGGGGTCTTTTCTCTTCTGGAACTCAAAGCTACAGAACTCAGTCCAAGCACGAGGCAAGGCTTGAGTGATACAGCAAACATGCCCAATGCTTCCATATTGCACCTGGGGCCAGAGTTGAGCCACAAACCTCTTGATAATCGTGTGCCATCCCTGAGATGAAATCTGGCCCTGGGGCTGCCGTGGAAATGATGCCAGACAAACACTGGCTGAGAGATGCCAACTCGACATACCGCAAGGTACCCCTGAGTGGAACCACAGGCGTGCAGGGACAGAGAGAAGGATGCCCACACCCAGACAGAGGCCTGCTTGGAAATAAGAAGAGCAGCTCTCAATGCACCCTAGATGGAAAGATGGCTAAAAGACAGATGACAGACAAGAGCCACAGAGAGACCCAGGAACGTTCTGCCACAGATAGGTGGTGGAATTGGGTCTTTTCCTTACTTCTGCTTTTATGTTTACTGTCCACATTTTACATAATTAGTATGTATACATTTTATGATGGAAATAGTCTCAGTAAATAGAAAAAGAAAAGGAAAAAAAGAGGGAAAGGTAAGGTATCAGTGAGTCAGGATCAGATTTGCTGGGTCTTAGGCTCATGTCTGCCACCAGCTCCCAGCTGGCCTTGGCCTTGGCCCTTCTCTTCTCCGGGCCTCCTTTCCTACCTCTGTAAAAGAAAGCAGGTGAACTGGGCCACCGTACAAAAAGCTTATGGTCATCATACCCAGAGGACACATCACTGGGGTGTAGGTGGACGGAGAGCTTTGTCCTGTGTCTTGGCAAGTGATCAAAAGGCAGTTTGTTTGCTGCTGTAACAGCTGTTATGATTGATTTCGTTTCTAGTTTGATTGTCGTCTTCTCTAAATGTCACTGGAGTCCCAGCTAGACCTTCTGCTCTGACTCTGGCCTCCTCTCCAAGCCCACCAGAAATCCCAAAGTCCCTGGATCTCTTTTCTTTACTCATGGAGTAGGTGCATCTTTTCTTCTGGACCTCATCAAGCCCGGACAGCTCTCTGGAATCAAAGGTATCTCCCTAGTAGTAGGGAGCCCAAATGCATATGAAAGTGAAAGTGAATAAACAAAATTGTCTCCCTCTCTCCCTTCCTTTCTTGATCTTTTTTTTCCTATTTTTTTCAAGAAAACATTTTATTGTATTTCCATTACATGTGTAATACGTACTCGTTGCAGAGCAATCAGAAAACAAAGATTTGGGTATATCTGTACATGATAATAATATGTAGCTGTTGAAAGGCATGCATTTTTTTTAAGCCTAAGATAGGTCTATATGTCTTGACGTGGAATGATGTCCACAACATATAGTTTAGTGAAAAACACAAGTTACAGCACAGTGTATGTATTGTGATCCCATTTGTATTAAAATACACATGTATCTGTTTATATGTACATACATAATGTCTGGAAGAACATATACCAACATGTCCACAGCAGTCCTGTCTGGGGAGTGTAGAGGTGAGAGGAAAAGCCTCTGTATACTTCTGTCTGGTTTGAATTTTTAAGATAAGGAAAAAAAATGTCATGAAGAGCCTAGGGGTAGGACAGGAATAAAGACACAGACCTACTAGAGAGTGGACTTGGGGATATGGGGAGGGGGAGGGGGAGGCTGTGACGGAGCGAGGGAGTGGCATGGACATATATACACTACCAAACGTAAAATAGATGGCTGGTGGGAAGGAGCCGCATGACACAGGGAGATCAACTCGGTGCTTTGTGACCGCCTGGAGGGGTGGGATAGGGAGGGTGGGAGGGAGGGAGACGCAAGAGGGAAGAGATATGGGAACGTATGTATATGTATAACTGATTCACTTTGTTATAAAGCAGAAACTAACACACCATTGCAAAGCAGTTATACTCCAATAAAGATGTAAAAAAAAACAAGCCTGTATTACTCTTGTAATTCAAAACAAAAATCTAAGAAAGTAAAAGAAAAATAAAGGCCAGAGAAGAGCTAGTATGGATATTTCTACATTGAAATAGAAAGAAAATTATATCAAAAGCCAAAAGGAAAAACGTCATGTATAATTCTTACTTCCCCACCTGGAGGCAATCACTATTAATATTTTCTTGCATAGCTTAATCTATTCTTCATTCATATTATACACACAGTACTTTTATTTACATAAAAGAGATTATATTATGCATACTATTCCCTTTTAACCTGCTTTTCTCACCTAATAATATAGCATGGACATCTTTCTAAGTTGAAAAAAATGCATCTCTTTTCATTTTCAATGGTTGTTATACTTAGGTTGTACCATTTTTATGCCTCTATTTTTTTTTTTTTTTTTTTTTTGCGGTACGCGGGCCTCTCACTGCTGTGGCCTCTCCCGTTGCGGAGCACAGGCTCCGGACGCGCAGGCTCAGCGGCCATGGCTCACGGGCCCAGCCGCTCCGCGGCATGTGGGATCTTCCCGGACCGGGGCACGAACCCGTGTCACCTGCATCGGCAGGCGGACTCTCAACCACTGCACCACCAGGGAAGCCCTATGCCTCTATTTTTAAAAAGGCTACTGTGAGCACCCCTGGGCAGTTAAATTTTTGCATGCATCTAGTATTATGTCCTTAGGATAAATTCCTAAAAATGAAGCTGCTGGGTACAAGGATGTGTAAAGCTTGTCAAGGATTTTAATCTATGACAACAAATTGCTTTCCAGAAAAGCCTTGCCGTTGCTCCATCCCTCAGCAGCATGTGGGCCAGCCTGGTCTCCACATAATCTTTCCCCCCCACGAGTCAGTGCCACTCTTTGAAATTTTTGTTCATTTGGTAGTTGAAAAAAAATCTCTGTGTCGTTTTAACGATCATTCCCTTGATTACTCCTAGGGCTGGCCATTTCTTAATGGTTCTCAGTCATCTGTTTGTCTTTTGATGAGTTGCTTATCATGTATTTTTCCAATTTTCCCACTGGGGTGTTTGTCTTTTTTCCTTGATTTATAAAAGTTCCTTATATATTAAGGCTATTCATCACTGTTTTTCATATATGTCATTATTTCCAAGTACATTCTTATGGTTTTTAACTTTATCTATGATTTTTTTAATACACAGAAGTTTTTAAACTTTGAATTAAATGTATCAGTCTTTGCCTTTATAGTTTCTGTGTTTGGTGTCATATTTAGAAAGTCCTCCCACTCCAAGTCTTTACAAACATTTACCAATAATTTCTTCTACAGTGACATTAAACTCTTCAATCCGTTTGGATGTTATTTGAAAGCATGGTTGTGTGGTGGAGGTTCAAATGGCCTTTTTTGAAATGGCTACCTCACTGTCCCAACACCCAAACTGGCAGTCCCTCCACTTCGGTTCCTGGCAATGCTATCTTTATCTCATCTTCTGAACAACTCCTGCATGGGGGTGACTTGCAGGACATGTTTTCTTGTTTCTACTAGTTGGTGAAGACTAGAGGTTTGGGGGTGGCTCCTGGCTGTCTCCTGAGCTTTCTATGTCATGGTGGCCATAAGAGGATGCATTGGGGGTGAGGTGACAGCTACAGGAGACAGGCTCTGAGAGGACTGAATGTACAGCCACACACCCAGAAATGACCTTCTCCAAATATAGTTCAGCCAGGCACACTTCCAAACCTCCAAAGTACCAGCTACTGCAATCCCCCAGAGTCCCCCATTCAGAGACAAAAACTCTTTCCACCGACTGGCTCTGGCGGCCTCTGGGTGGCACTATGGAGCTGTTCTGTGTCGCCTGGAGGGTGCAGGCTGGAGGAAGATGCTCCCAGGCTCTCTGGGCACCCTGGCCCCTGTGGGGCTCCAGGAGCCTGGGCAATAGGATGCAGTGAAAGGCCGCTGCTCCCCAAGGCTACCAGCTTGGCTTCGCTGCTGTCCTTGGCACGGGACCCCGTGCTGCTTCTTTAAAAAGGCGGGCACGACTGAGGCTCCAGAGGCAAGGCCATTACAAGGCATAACAGCCAATGCCCTTTATAAATCACCCCAGCAGCAGCAGCAGTAGGGACAGCTCACTGCCTAGTGTACTGTCTCGAGGACCAGGCCAGATGGGGGAAGGGCAGGGACCAGAAAGGGGTGGGATTGGTAGGGATACCAATAGATGCTCAGTGAGATGCTCATGGCAACACCTACATCTTCACAGTTCTGCGTTACTTTACAGGGTCTTTCACAGCCAAGATCTCCTTTAGGGAAGGCAGCTCTAGGCTAAATCATCTCTGCTTTCTAAATATCTAAGGATAGGGCTTGGTATACAGCTCAAGAAAAAGTGTTAGAAGATCTGGCACGTTCTCGGGAGTGTTGGGAGAACGTATGTGTATCTAGGCACAGGTTACAATGTGGCTAGCGGTCTAGGGAGGAGAAGGCTGGAACGAGACCGTGCTGGATGTGGGAGGGTTCCCAGAAGGCAAAGGAGCAGATTAGTGCTGCTTTTGAAAAGTGCCTTGGAAAAGTTCTGTCTGGCTGCAGCAGGGTGCCAGCTTTGGGAGGCACAGGAATGGATGAGTTGAGGGCTGCTGAGGGCTGTTGCAATTGTCCAGGCAGGAGAAAAGGCAGCTCTGCTGGGATTTGAGATATACTTTGGAATTAGCGCTAGGACTTATCGATGGATGGAATTTGTAGAGTGAGGAAAAGAGAAGACTCGAGGATGGTATCTAGGTTTTCTCTTGAATATGGCCTCCCCAGCAATACCTGGGAAGGAGTGGATTTGGGAGTGTTATTGGAAAAAAATTACAGTACTTTCTCTGTACCAGGCATTGTTTACGTGCTTTATGTACAGTAATGGATTTAATACTCCTAACAACCTGATGAGCTAGGGACCACTGTTATCATGCCCATTTTACAGATGAGACATTAAGGCACAGAGAATAATTTGCCAAAGTCATACAGTAAGTTAGCAGAGACGGGATATGAAACCAACTGATTTACTCCAGGTTCAGTGTTCTTGACTACCATGCTATGCTATCTCTCCATACTAAGGTGCTTGGGAATCAGGACTTGGGTTTTGGTCAGGTTAAATTTCAAATGCCTGTTAGACATCCAAGTGGAGAGGTCCAGAACACAGATAGATAACAGGATTACCTGAAGTGGTGGCTGTGATAGGTATGTATGTCTTCTGGAACCGAAAGAGGCCTCAGTAAATGTTTATTTTTCCTTTTTTATTGGATTTACAGTTGATTTACAACGTCGTATTAGTTTCAGGTGTACAGCAAAGGGATTCAGTTATACACACACACACACAAATGCATATATATATATATATATATATATATATATATATATTCTTTTTCACATTCCTTTCCCTTATATGTTACTGCAAGATATTGAGCATAGTTCCCTGTGCTATACAGTAGGACCTTGTTGCTTCCATGTCTTGGCTATTGTAGATAGTACTGAGGTGAACATTGGGGTACACATATCTTTTCGAATTATGGAGAAAAAGGAACCCTCCTACACTGTTGGTGGGAATGTAGATTGGTGCAGCCACTATGGAGAACAGTATGGAGGTTCCTTAAAAAGCTAAAAATAGAGGTACTAGAAGGTCACAGTCCTCTGGGGAGGATGGACTTTTGAATGGCCACTTTCCATGCATGCAGATGATACGTTCTGTGATCACGGAAGTCCAGGGAGTTGTGGGAGCAGAATTCCAGCATGTGAAAAGGCACAACGGAGAGAGAGAACAAGGTAAGATCAGGGGGCATGTTGCACAAAGGATCAGTGGTGTCAGGCTGAGGAGGCCCACAGGGCCAGGTTGTGCCCATCCTTGTTGCCCTTGGTGATGAGTTTGGATCATATCCTCAGGACCACAGAAAGCCCACTAAAGAGTTTCAGACAGAGGGCAGATATGGTCACATTTGTATTTCTAAAAGGTTCATTCTAAAATAGGATAACCCCTATGGAAAAGAATTTGGCAATATTTAGCAAAATTGCATATTCCTTTACCCTTTGAGCCAACGATCTTACATCTATGATTCCATCACAAAAGTACACTGACAAAAATATGAAATTATATGTGCACAGGCTCTTTATTGCAGCACTGTTGGTAATATCAAATGTTTGGCAACAACCTAATGTCCATTAGTGGGGGATTGGTTGAATAAACTGAAGTCCATCTACATAAAGCTGTACTGAAAAAGAATAAGGAAGATCTTGATATACTGCTATAGAGATATCTATAGAGGATATGTAGCTGAGTAAAGAAAGCAAGGTGAAGAAGAATGTACATGGTATGAAATCTTTCATGTAAAGAAAATGAGGATCTGCAGATATCTCTATATGTCTTCAAAATATATCTCTCTATACCTCCATGTCCCTGTTATATATATGTATATATGTATATATATACACACACACATATACATATATATTTATATATAGTGACGTATAGTATATAGTAATATATATACACACACACAGTAGTGAAAGCATACTCACACACAGACACACACAGTAGTGAAAGAATAAATGAAAAAGTAACAAAAAGTGGTTGCCTGTACGTGAAGAGAGAAAATGGGGAGAGGAGACAGTGATGAAAGTTACACCTCTCGAAATCTAACTTGCTTACTAGTGTTAGATTGAGAATCGTTTAATATTTCATATAATTTTAAAACAAAATTAAATCAAAGAGAAAAAATCAATCCCTTAAAATTGAAAACAAATTCAAATAAGTAAACCTATCTGTATATCAAATTGATGGCATAATCATACAAAACAGAATAATTTGAAGATTCTGAAACACAGTATGCTGACTGCATATCCCTGGTGGAATACATACTGAAGACAAACGGAAAGAGGTATTAAATTGCATTCAGTCTTTTGTTAGTGGTTATGATGGTATTGTTATTTTAACACAGACATACATACTAAAATAAAGAACATTATGTATATTTAAACAAATTATATATATGTATATATATACATACATATATAAAGCAAATAAGTAAAAATATTCATGTTATTAGGAACAATGATTTTCAGCATAAGAGAAAAGAGAGCTTATAAAATCAAAGAATTTAAGTAAAATTCACTATAATCTTTCTCAGGTATTGAAATTATCAGTATGAACTCGTTAGTTTTGCTTTCGAAAAGGTGCATATTTCCTTACTCTATCCACTGAAAAGGCAAAGAAACAATGCAATCCAGTAGTAAAGAACATTCTTAATGTCCAGCTTATGGTCTTTAAATATTATTTCCCACTGAAGCATGCCAGGGATCATTGGAAAAATGGTTGATTTCAGGGCTGTGGCAGAAAATATGCAAGATGAGCTGAAAACGTCTTGTGGTGCCTAAAATTATCAAAGGTTACTTACAGTCGAGTCAAAAGGTCATAGGAGGAAATTCACTTCTGCTAATGCCAGATTAGCTTCTTGCAGACCAACCTTTCTGCAGAGAACAACTAGAATAGTTGAACAAAATATGGAAAACAATTTCTTTGAAGACACTGGGGAACTACCATGCAGTGAGGATTTGAGAAACCACGATACCATAGAGAAGGGACACACACACAGGGGTGAGCCCAACATTGGGCACCACTTTTCCCCTCAAGGCATTTGCCAGTTCCAAGCAGTGGCTAAGAGACTGGGGCGTTGAGTAGGATTCCCATAGTCTTTCGGGGCTGGAGGAAAAAACATTGTCAGTCAGGGCCCCCCAAGGAGGAGAGGTCTGGTAAACAGGCTCTAAATTTGGGATCCCCAAAGGGCTAAAATTAGGATTAGGAGTGAACAAGAAAGTTACCAATCCTCACAAATATTGAAGGCCAGCTTTGAGTTGGCTCAGTACCTCTCTAGGCTTAACTGATCTGCTCCTACACACACTACCTGCAGGAAGTCAAAGTAGACCTCTCTCCAGGAAGACGACATCATCCAGTTCCTCAGATTTTCTCTTTATATATTCATATATAATGTCTGGCATTCAATAAAAAGTTATCAAGTATACAAGGAGATAAAAATCACCTGGCCAAGAGGCAAAAAATAAACAATAGATATGGATCCACAGAAGATACAGATTTCAGAGCTACGAGACGTGGATTTTAAAATAACTGTGATTAATAGGTCCAAGAAATCACATGGCTAAATGTCGTCACATGACTAAAGATTACCAACAGAGAACTGAGAATCATATAGAAGAATTAAATGGAAATTCTAGTACTAAAAAATACAATAATAAAAAATTAACTGTGCAATCCACAGGTGTAGCAGCAGATTAGATATAGCTGAAGGAACGTCAGTAAAATGGAAGGAAAATTAGAAGAAAAAAAATTCATACTGAAGCATACACAAAAAATGAAAGGGTGAAGAATACAGAAAAGTGTGTAAGAGAAATACAGGGCATGGTTAAAAGGCTCTATGCCTTATTTTCCAGAAGGAGAGAGACAATGGAACATGAAAAGTATTTGTAGAAATAATACCTAAGAATTTTCCAAAGCTGACAAAATTCATCAAGCTACAGATTCAAGAAGCACCACGGACCCCAGGAAAAATACAAAGAAAACCCTTCCTAAGCACATCATAATAAAACTTGAAACCAAGTTTTCTTTCTGTTGATTTTCTTTTTGTTGAAAGCCAAGGACAAACTGAAGTATTAAAAATGATCAAAAAACATGCATTGCCTCAAAGAAACAATCATAAGCCTCATAGTAGACTTCTCAACAGAAATACTGAAAGCCAGCAGAAAAGGGAATGACATCTTCAAAGCCTTGAAGGAAAAAACTGTCAACCTCAAATTTGATATAAAACAAAGTTTCCTTCAAAACTGAAGGTGGAAAAAAATGAAGGTGAAATGGAGACTTAAAAAAAAACCTGAGAACATTTATCACAAACAAAAATGCACTAAAGGAAAAACCTAAAGGAAATACTTTAGGCAGAAAAAAACTGAACACAGATGGAAACACAGAGATACAGAGCAACAGGAAAGGTAAATGTATGGGTAAATAAAAATTAAGATGGACTCTATAAAACAGTAATAGCAAAATCCTACAACATTTAAAACATGTACATAGTTGAAATATAGGACAGCAGTAGCACAAAAGGTGGGACAAGAGTAAATAAAATTAGTGTGCTCTAAGGTCATCATTTTGTCCCTAATGTAGTACAAGTAGGCGATAATGCTAGTCTTTGATGTCTCAAAGTGATAGCTCCAGGGCAACCACTAAAAGAGTAGTGAGTTGTACAACAATGTGAATGTACTTAATGCCACTTAGCCATTCACTTAAAAACGGTGAAAATGGTAAAGTTTTGTGATGTATACTTTACCACAATAAAAAAAAGAGTAGTGAATGAACATCTACAAACTTCAGAGGGGGAAATGAACTAATAAAAATACACAGGGAGGGGGAGAGATGGGGAGGGAGAGAGAGAACAAGAGTGATAAAATAAATGTGATGAAATGTTAACAATTAGTTACTTTGGCTGAAGGGTATACAGGAATTCTTTGAACTATTCTTGTAATTTTTCTGTAAGTTTGAAATAATATAAAAATAAAAAGTTAAGGGGGAAAAAGTCTTCCTATATCAAGAATGCATAGATCAGTGTTTCCAGGACTTCAGAATTTCACAGATAAGGAAAATTTCAAAAATGTATTGATATATGCAGCAATGAAAATGAATAAACTGTGGCTACACAGAACATCACTGAACTCACAAAAATTTAACAAAAGAAGCTAGGCTGAGTAGTTATTAATTAATATATTTAAGGTTCGAATGTAGGCAAAACTGATCTATGATATTAGAAAATAGGATAGTGGTTACTTTCGGGGAGAAAGGAGGAGGTGTGGTGATTAGGAGGGGTCATGAGAGCAGCTTCTGGTTTGCTGGTAAGTTTCTTTGGTCCTGGATGATAGCTACAAGGGTATGAAATGATAATTCATTAAGCTTATGGACTGTAATCTTTTCTGTATGTAGGCTATGTTTTAATTAAAAACCTTTTTTATAAAAGGACAACACAAGAGAGTAAAAAGCAGAACAAATAAAAATAAATAGTAATAGCAAGATTTAAACCTGAAAATATCAGCAATTACTTTAAATGTAATTTAGTTGGTCTACATACCCCAATTAAAATATGAAAGTTGTCAGAATGGGAGAAAAAAAACTTGCTCACGAACGACACTTTAAAATGAAGGATATAGAAAGATTGAAAATAAAAGGGTGGAAAAAGAGACACTATACAGAGCATAACACAGAATTCTAAACTTGCATGTACCTATTAACATAGCCTCAAATATATACCAAGCAAAAACTATAGAACTATAAGGAGATATAGACAAATCCACAGTCATAGCGCGAGAATTTAATACATTTCTCAGGAACTAATGGAATAACAAAACAAAATAAAATCAGTAAAAGTATACTAGATTTGAATGACAGGGTTAAGAACCTGCCATAATCGGCATAGGTGGAACAAGTTACACAACTGCAGAATGCACATTCTTTTCAGGTGCACGTGAAATATTTGCCAAAATACACCATGTGTAGAACCATAAAGCAAATCTCAAAAAATTTCCAAAGCTTGAAATAATATTGGATATGGTCTCTTACTATGATGGAATTAAGCCAGATATGAAAAAAAAGAAGTCCCCATATGATTAAAAATTAAGAAACACAATTCTAAATAACCTGAATTTAAAAAAGAAATAGAGGGAAATTAGAAAACATTTAAGTGAGTGACTATTAAAACTTGGCATATTAAAACTTGTGGGATGCAGCTAAAGCCATGCTTAGAAGAAAATTGTAGCCTTAAATGCACATACTACAAAAGAAGTCTAGAAATTAAACATGCATCAAGGCCAGAAAATAAAGAGAAAATCAAGTGCAAAGAATATAGAAGGAAGCAATAATAAAGTTAAGAAATTAATGAAGCAGAAAAGAAACATACAGTGGACAGAATGAATAAAGACTGATCAAGAAAAAAAGAGAGAAGGCACAAATAACCTATATCAGGAATGGAAAACGGAACATTATAAATTCTACAGACATCCAACTTGAAGAGGTTCCCATTGACCAAAGCTAGGACGCTTTTAACATAAAAAAAATAATTACTTGCAATGGATTGAAACATAACTAATAAATAAAGTCTCACAAATTTATGATAAAATCCCTTAAATACTCTTGAAAAAATAATGAATCCCAATTCTAATCATGCCTCTAGCTTTATCACTAATTTACAGGAAATAAGAAGAATAAATACCTTAAAATGCATGATCTACTGAATTCAGAAAGCAGGAAATTCTATAAGATAAATGACCCAGTTTCTTAAATAAGTGAATAACATGAAAAAAGGACAGATAGCTATTATAGATTAAAAGAGACTTAAGAAGAATACCAGCTAAATGTAGTACAGTAGGATCCTGATTTGAACAAACCAACTGTACAAAAGACATTTAGGCAATCAAGGAAAAATGAATATGAATGGAGTATTAGACAATAATAAGGAATTATTGTTAATTTTATTGGTTGTGATCACAGGGTTGTGGTTATGATTTTCAAAAATGTTCTTATCTATTAGAGATACATCCTGAAGTACTTACAAGTGAAATGATATAATGTCTGAGATTTGCTTTAAAATACTGCAGCCAAGCAGCAACTGCAATAATAACAAACCCCGTGTGTATGTGTGTGTGTGTGAGAGAGAGAGAGAGAGAGAGACAGAGAGACTCACACGCCAAAAGCGACAGACAGACAGACACAGACAGACATAGAAACACAAAGAGAGAAAGGTGTCTGCAAACAAGAACAACAAGAAGTTAATAAATGTTGAAGCTGGGTAATGGATATATGAGGGTTCATTATGTGTTTGAAAACGTTCATCACAAAAAGTAAAATAAATAGGTAACTAAGTAGGTAAGTTGCTCTGGCTGCTGTGTTGTGAAGTGACTGATGGGGGCAAGGATGGAAGCAGGGAGACCAGTTAGGAGGCCACCAGTGTTTTATAGCTTGATTATTACATGGCCTCAGTAAGTGCTCACTAATCACCGAATACATGCCACATTAACTCTGTAAGTATCATGTAATTACAACAGGAAAACCTACATATGAATGGTCAGTCTTCAGGGTTTGTTGACAATCAGAGATTTCTGCATAAAGTAGGTGTTTGGACAGTCAGGTTCTCAAACTTTTTTGACCCCGATTTTGGTAGCCACCTCCAAGATGGCCCCTAATAAGCCTCATCTGTTGGTATTCACACCCCTATATAGTTGCTTCCAACATTGTATCAATGTTGGTCTGTATTACCAGCCAAATATGGCAAAAATGATGGTATGTGATTTCTGAAGCTAAGTCATAAGACACATTGTCATTTCTTCCTTGCTGTCTTGGATTGCTTCTTCTGGGGGAAGCCAGAACCATATTGCAAGGGCACTAAAGCCACTCTATAGTAAGGACCACGCAGCAAAGAATGAGGCCGTCAGCCACTTAACCATCACCAACTTTCTAGCCATGTGAGTGCACCATCTTGGAAGCAAATCCTCCAGTCCCAATCAAGTTTTCAGGTGATCACAGCCCTGGCTGACAACTTGACTGCAACCTCATGAGAGATCCTGAATGAGAACCATCTAAGCTCAGTTACCCCTAAATTTCTGACCCTCAGAAATGGTGAGATAACAAATGCTTGTTGGATCTCTATGCAGCAATAATGACTGATACACCACTCCCTATAAGAAATAAATTGTACATCATGACCCAATACACACCTACATATATGTATGTAAAAATATAATACATTCCATGAAACAGAATAATATCAATCTGATACTTTCATTATATTTTACTTTTTAAAAATTGCTGATCATCGCCCATTAAATTAATTTTACGATCCTTTAGTGGGTCATCACGCAAAGTTTGAAAAATGCTGGAGTAGAGGACATTATCCCTGTAGTTCTGAAATTCTATGGCTTCATGTAGCAGGAGTATATGCTCATAACATGAACAAAATAGAACATTGGCTTCAAGGAGTAAAACATATGGGCATTTCAATAAGAGTCAGTGGAACAGGTGGCTGGGTGGAGAGAGGTGCTTACCACTCACAGAGGCTGTTATATTCTCTCTCTACTGTGTTTCCCATTGCCTCAATCTTTTGGACCCAAATCCCTCCATGTTAGTTTTAGATCCTTTCCTATGGAATAACTTGGACTCCTCATACAGGCATGTCTTTCCTGCTTGGATGTGTAATTCCTCATCTGTACCACTGGAGAGATGTCAGTCATCTACTGTTTTTTTTGTCTCGTCCTTGGCTTTTTATTGGCATATGTCAGGCAATGACAGCCTGAATTCACCCACCCCTCAGTCAATTAGGGGGAATTCCTTGAAGGATGCAAGACTCTCTTTCCCATGTACTATCTGAAAGGAAAACATGAAATTAAAATTGTAAACCAATTGTTGACATCCAAAGGAAATACTGATCTTCAGAGAAAGAAAGGGAGAGAGAGAGTAAAGGAGAGAGAGCAAGAGATGGGGTGGGAGGAGAGGAAGGGAAGAAACAAGCAAACCAATTTGCTACAGTATAGCATCCATCACCTGGAACATAGGAACAGAGGTATTTTAAGATTTGTACTATAACCAGGCAGAATCATACAGCTGCTGGGAGCTTGAAACCCTGCACATTTTTAAAAAATATAGAACCACAAAGTGACAAAGCTGGAGGGGATATACCCAGTTTACACATGGAAAACTTGTGGCACAGCTCTCCAATTTTCACTGTCAGACAGATTTTTCCTCTGGAAGAACTCCTGGGTAGGAGGCCAGCAGCATGGCCAAGAGATAGATGAGCTGCTGAGGAATCTGGGCCTCAAGAGACAGTTAATCCTAAAGCCAGCACCCAATTTTCTAATTTCCTGCCCCTGGGGGATGAGCTGGCCCCCACTTGCTCCTATCTTCAGCCAAATAAAAAGGACACAAACAAGCACACAATATTAAAAAGAAAAGGCCCAAGAAGTGAGATCCCAAAGGATTTAAGGCCTAAGCCGCACAAGAATTCCCCCATTTGTCTAATTGCTCCCAGAAGCCCTGTTTCAATCTGTGTCTGGACCTGAAAAAAAACAGCTAATAACCATTTTACAGATGCTCTTCTTTAGAGGAGGAGATCTTCACAAGTGTGCAGTTGATTGTTAGAAACTAATGCAGTCACATAATTGTACAGTCTTAGGTAAACAAAAGGTCATACCCTTCAGATGCTTGAGTCCCCTCCTAAGATTCCTACCATGTGGTTCACCAACCTGGGCTTGATCTCTTCAATGGCAGGGAGCTCACCACCCCCTGGAGTTAGCTAGCCAGATAACTCTAGCCTTTGGGGATCATTGATATGGAAAGAACTGTAGTCATTTGTTGTGCATTCATCCAACAGTGAAAGGACTAGTCTCTTCCTCTTGGAAAGAATGCCGTGGACTTTCTTGGCCTCTGTAGCTCATCTGTATGTGTAACAGCAATGTACCTCCAAAGCATTGTCAGGCTGTCTCATCAACCAACTGAACAGCAATCAGTTCCAGGCTGGTCCCAAGTCAGTTCTTTGCAAAATAGTAGATGGCTTAATGGAATTCAAACAATTAAAAATATTTGCACCTGGCTTATGCATTACCATTGTGCCTGAGACCATACCCATCACTGTAAAAGACAGGGCAGCTTTGGTACTTATTAGGTACGTGGTAAACAACGGTAGTTATCACTCAAGCAGTTTGTCCTTCACTTTATACATGAGGTTCATAGAAATACAACCCAATTTCCATACTTATTTCTTTTAAAATGGGGTACTCACTTCAGCAAGGATTATTAAGTGCTATTCATGGATGGTATTGCACAGCAGTGGGGACAAGGTCTTTCTATTAACCTCAGTGTCATTAGACCAGGGAAGGGGGATGACTGTGTGGCCCATGAGGTCCTTAGACCATGAATCATAGTTGGGGAAGAACTGGTTCATTCCAGTCTGGCCCCAGCCATCTCAGCATCAGTCTATGATTTTATGCAGCTCTCAAACGTCTAGAGGTGGAGACAGTTATCAGGAGCTAGGTATTTGCTAGAGAGTGAAATAGAATATTAAGAAGGAAGATTTGGAGATACATAACCAAGCCTGGCTCCTTACTGTACACCGTGAAGCTTTCCTGCTTCTGCTCACTTGTCTTTCACTTGAATGATTTCCCTTTCCTCTCACCAAGTCTAAATCAAATCACATCCTTATCTGAAGTCTCAATTCATAAGCCACTTCCTCTTTGAGCTCTCACTTAATTGCCTCAGTAAAAAGCGAGGATTTAAAACAAAAAGACAACCTATGGGCTAAGGGGAAATATTTGCAAATGACGTGATTGACAAGGGCTTAATTTCCAAAATATACAAACAGTTCATACAACTCAATATCAAAAAAAACAACAACAACCCAATCATAAAAGGGGCAGAAGACCTAAATAGATATTGCCCCAAAGAAAATATACAGATGGCCAAGAGACACATGTAAAGATGCCCAATATCGCTAATTATCAGAGAAATGCAAATCAAAACTACAATGAGATATCACCTCACACTAGTCAGAATGGTCATCATCAAAAAGTCAAAAACAATAAACGCTGGAGAGGGTGTGGACAAAAGGGAAGCCTCCTACACTGTCGGTGGCAATGTAAATTGGTGCAGCCACTATGGAGGACAGTATGGAGGTTCCTTTAAAAACTGGAAATAGAACTACCATAAGATCCTGCAATCCCACTCCTGGGCATATACCCAGAAAAGACAAGAGCTCTAATTTTAAAAGGTATATGCACCACAGTGTTCATAGCAGCACTCTTTACAGTAGCCAAGACATGGAAGCAACCTAAGTGTCCATTGACAGATAAGTAGATAAATAAGATGTGGTATATACATACAATGGAATATTACTCAGCCATAAAAAGATGAAATAATGCCATTTGCAGCAACGTGGAAGGACCTAGAGAATACCATACTAAGTGAGGTAAGTCAGAGAAAGGCAAATATCATATGATATCACTTATATCTGGAATCTAAAAAAATGATACAAGGGAACTTATTTACAAAACAGAAACAGAACTACAGACATAGAAAACAATCTTATGCTAACCAAAGAGAAAAGTAGGGGAGGGGTAAATTAGGAGTTTGGGATCAACAGATACACACTACTATATATAAGATAGATAAACAACAAGGACCTACTGTATAACACAGGGAACTATATTCAATATCTTGTAATAACCTATAATGGAAAAGAATCTGAACATTTATGTATAATTGAATCACTTTGCTGTATACCTGAAACATTGTAAATCAACTATACTTCAATTAAAAAAATTTTTTAAGTGAGGTTTCCCCTAGTGACTGAAAAGTCCTTAAGTGGGGCTTAGCTTTGAGCACAAGAGATTGAGGTGCTTAAGGGACACATGAGTTAAGATGACCAGAAGACAGCTGAGTATATGGATCTGGGTTCTCAGAAGAGAGGTCTGGACTGAAAACACAGGTCTGAGAGTCACTAGCATGAAGATGGTAGTTGAAACCCTGAGAGCAGATGAGAGAGATTGTCCAGGGAGAGTATGTAGACCAAGAAGAGGAGTGTGTGTCGTGAAAAAGTTGTATTCCAGTGCAAGAAAGGTCTGTTGGCTAGCTCTGAACAATGTGAGAATTGAATAAGTAAAAACTCAGGCAGCTGCACCCTGGATTGTGAATAGTTCTAATAATGGTAACACTAGCTTGTGTACACTATGTATTAAGCACTCTGCTAAAGATTTTGCATGCGTATCTCAGAGAATTTTCCAATTACTGCCTAAGGTAGACACTAATACCCCCTCTTGATGGATGAGGAAAATGAGGCACAGAGAGGTCAAGTAACTTACCCAAGGTCACACAGCCATCCAGGGATGAAGCTGGGATGTGAGCCCAGGTCTGTGAGAGTCAGAAGTCTGGTGCCTTGGCAGCTGTACCATATTGCTTCTCACCATGCCAGTTGCCTGTTGCCATGTTAATTATGTTATTATTGCATCTGATGGAGACAGGCATCTGTCACTGGGATCCAATTCAGGGATAAGACAATGACAAGAAAGCAAGAAATGCTACATGACAGATGAGTAACAGAGAGAGAAATTCCATTCTCAAGATTATCCCTGTAACAAGGCTTCAACTACCCTGAGAGTCACTTCCAGGCTCCCCCAATCCCCACACATGGACCACTATGGAAATGTGGCTCTCAGGTTCCCTCAATTCTCACAGCTTAGCTGACCCCTGTGTGTAGGCTGGAATGAGTAGATGACAGTAGGAGATAAAGTGAAGAATAGTGTTCCACGAAAGCGACCCACAAAGGCTGTCTCAAATCAGGTACACTTTGTCATTTCTTCAAGACTTTGCTGAATCTTGGAATAAAATGTATGTCAACATCAAAAGTGAAAGCGGAAATGTGTCATGGGCTACAGACTTCCCATTTCCCCCTGGTAGGGATGAACCACTGCTTTCCCTGGGTTCCATGGCACATTGTTCGTTTGTGTCCCTATTAACGGCCCTTCCCACAGTCTGCCAGGGATCCCAGTTATCTGTGTCCCTGGTGGTCTCCCTCAATAGCTTATGAGCCCCAAGAAGGAAGAACTCTGCCTTCTTCACCTTGACAGCTCCCACAAGCTTTCCCCAGTCACAGCATTACCATATCACATCCTCACTGTCTACTTACTTGTTTGTCTATCCTAGAGACTAAAAGCGAATTAAGGGCAGGGACCCTGTCTGATCCACCTCTGTACCTCTAATACCTCGAACATGGTGCTTAATGAAAGGAGGGAAAAAAAGATTACCTGAGGATTTGTCATTTGGATTGGGACAAGGGTAGTGCCCATCCTTCCCCAAAACAAGGGAGCTAAAAAAAGAAACTAGTTAGGTGGGAGGAGGAAGAAGTGACCGATTTTTCTGCAAGAAGAAATACTCCTGAACTTTGTAAGAAAATGAAAGAGTGCCAGTTTACGAGTAGAAGTGACTGTGAATCCTTGATTATACAGCGGGAAAATCATACAGAATGGTTTGCTGCTCCATTAATGTAACACCTGGGATCCAACTTTATCCAATTTAGGGTCCCCAACTTGAGGAGAGATTTTTACCCACTCAGAGTACCTGGAATTGATCTAGAGTGTGTGGTGACACGTCTGTTACCACTTGTCTAATACTTCCTGCCACTTAACAATAAGTCAGTTTCTTCTTTTAGGAATGTGGAGTGTTAAGCATAGCCTGAGTATTTCAGAGATATTTAATGATTGATTGATTGATGTGCAGAAATTGCTCCAAGAAAGAACATGTCAAATCCTAAACGTAGAGCAAGATGGCAAGGGGGAAGAGTGCCTTGGAAGTCAGTTTAAAAAGAAAGTGCAGATATAAAGGGAAGAAAGTCAATGAGATAGCAAGAGAAACTGTCCGCTTGAGAGCATCGATGCTTCATTTTTCCTGCAATTGGATAGAAGGAGGATCCTGACCAAGGTGTTCCCTTTGTTAATGAAAAATCAAATAAGAGGAAATGAGCTTTCACTGAAGCAGTCCTCATTTTGATTAGACATAAAGGAGAACTTTCTCCAAGAACTCTAAAATGTTCCCCTAAAGAGATCATGAATTCATCAGCTATGAACATCTTCAAAACAGAAACAGTCCTTCAACACATTCTTGCTGGTTCAGCCTGTCACTTTCCTGAAGTAAGTGTTGTTTAGGAGGGGGCGCCTTAGTATAGGGACAGTGCTGAACTGTCCCCCACTGACTGGGGGAATCTAAAATGCCAGAGTCTAGGACAAAATCACCTACTTACAAATTCCATGTCCTTGACCAAATCCTATAACTTTGCTGTAATTCTGTTTATTCACCACAAAAATGAGGATTCTATACCTCACAGTGTTGCTGTGAGATCAAGTAAGAGACTGTGTATATAGCGCTTTGTAAACTCTAAAGCAATGTGTGTGTTCATTATTATTTTGAATTCTAGAAGTCAAAATATAACCACCCTTATCTCAAATTCACAAAAGCAGAGAGCCAAGACAATCTTTTCAGACTAAAGATTAAAGGGCAACTCCCTTGTCTTGACACAGAAAACACCCCATGATATGGTCTCTTACTTCCTGTGCAGCCTTTTCTCTTCTCCTGACCCCACTATCATCAAACCTGATGCTCCAGCTGTATCTAAATAACTTGTAGTTCCCTAAGTGTACTGAAGCATCAACTTCTTCATGAAGCCCTCACTGAATGTGCCTTTCCAGGTGCACAGACTCTCTTCTCCTACGGGCTCTCTATGTGTATGTAGAGATCTACCAGGGCACCTCCAATGGACTTCTCTGTTTACCTGTTTATTTCCTTTACTGGACCAGAATCCCTTTTTGGCCTTCCATCCTTGAATCTTCCCAATTTTTTTCTGGACCTGCCCAGTGTAGGATCCAATGTATGAGTGCAACACAATTCGTTTTTATTTGCTATTACTCTGCGTAGTCTGTACTTTTATACCAAAATATTTACCAGTTTCTTAGCTTATCATTGTTTCTTGAACTCCACCCTTTCTTCTTAAGTTTAATTTTCTTGCTGAAGTTCATATTTTAGTAGGTCTTTGAGCAAAGATCTATGTCTTTGTCTTAATGTTTTGTGTCCACTGTGTAGAATACCCTGTCATGTAGTATGTTCTCAATAAGTAAAGAATGAACAATAAACTCTCTCAGTCTTTATTTGTATGACTGTTCCAGGTACTTTACATTTCCATATATATTTTAGAATAAATTTGTTAAATTTTACCCAAAAAAGCCTGTCGAAATTTTTATTAGGATGGTGTTGGATCTATAGATCAATTTGAGGAGAAATAATATCTTAATAATATTAAGTGCTCCAATCTATGGACATAGTATATCTCTAAATTTATTTAGATCTCTTTAATTTTTTTCTGTAATGCTTTACAGTTGCAACATGGAGGACTGGCATAGTGCTTTGTTAAATTTATTACTAAGTATTTTACCATTTTTGATACTATTATAAAAGGTATTTTAAAAATTGTAGTTTTCCAATTGTTTGTTGCTAGTTTATTATGCATTGTCTGCTGCTACAATTTTGTATTTTGGTCTTGTATCTGTGCATTTGCTAAATTCATTTATTAGTTCTAATAAGGATTTTTAGATGCCTTAGAAATTTTTGTGCACACAATCTTCCTGCCTGTGGATAAAAACAGTTTTGCTACTTTTCTATTCTTTTTGTTTTTTATATTTCTCACCATTTTGCACTGCCTAAGACCTCCAGTGCAATATCAAGTGGAAATGGTTAGAATGGACATATTGGCCTTGTTCCTGATCTTAGGGGGAAAGCATTCAGTATTTTACCGTTAATTGCAGTGTTTGTTGTTGGTTCTGAATATATAGGCTTTATCAGATTCTATGTTACCCTGGTTTGCTGAGTTGTTGTTGTTTTAAATAATGAATATGTGTTGGATTTTCCAAATGCTTTTTAAAAAAGTTATTTGGGTGATAATATTATTTTCCCTTTTATTTGGTTAATGTGGTAAATTACATTGATGGATTTTTGAATATTGAACCAGCCTTTCATTCCTGGAATAAACCCCACTTGGGCATGATATATTACCCTTTTGTATATTGCTAGAATTGATTTGCTAATTCTATTGAAGCTTGATTTGCTAATTAATGTTTTTATTTTTCTTCACTTCTGAATGATAATTTAGTTGAGTATGAAATTGAGTATGAAATAAGTTTGATATTTTTTCCCTGAAGATATTCACCTGCCTTTTGACATGTATTTGTGCTAATGAGAAGTGTATATTCAGTCTGATTGTCATTTCTTTGAGGGCAAGATTTATTTTTTTCTCTCTGGAAGCTTTTAAGATTTTTTCCTTCTCTTCGATGTCCTAAAATTTCATCATAATGTGTCTTGGGACAAATTTGTTTTTGTTTATTCTGCTCAGGACTCAGTGTGATTCTTCCATCTGATGACTTGCATCTTATTTCAATTATTGGCCTTTATCACATCAAATTTTCTCAATAGATAGATAGATAGATGATAGGTAATAGATAGATGGATGGGTAGATAGATAGATAGATAGATAGATAGTTAGATCTCCTTGTCTATGTCTTCTCCTCCTAGATCTCCCATTTGATATGTTGACCCTTCTTATTCTATTCTTTAAAGTTCTTAATGGCATTTTCATATTTCCTATTTCTTTATGTCTCTGTCTGGCATTCTGGGCGATTAGTTAAGTTTTTCTTTCTTCATCAGTGTCCCATCTGCTATCTCACACACTTAATTTAGTAATTATATTCTTCATTTCAAGAAGTTCTACCTGGTTCTTCTTCAACTTTTCTTTTACTGCATTGCCCTGTTCTTTCACTATGGCTTATTTTTCATCTCTGCAATTATTTTAAACATGTTTACTTTACCATTTCTTTCAGATTGTTCTGATATTTCAAGATTTTAGAGTGATACTTTTATCTGTTATGTCTGCTGACTCTCCCTTACGAAGGTTTATTTTCTGGTATAGTTTGTAATTTTCATTTTAGGGTAAAGCCATTATTTATTATGTTGGAGGATAATGTGTCCTGATTTGTAAAAGAGTCACTGCAGACTGGCTTGGTGCTTTCTTTTGCCCAGGTCCCCAGGGGTTTCAATGGTTCCAGACCAAGTTTTATAATAATGTCTTGACTTGTGGTCCCTGTCCCATGCAAATAGTATAAATTCTGACCCCCATACCTATGAAAAGTGTGGAATTTGGAGTTTTGATTTTTCATGGGGAAAAATTTTCCCCATCCAAAGCTTGGATGGACTTTAAGCTCCCTCACTTCTTCTCTGGAATGGTCATGTATTTTCTAGTCTGTGAAGAATAAGGTTACTTCAAGACTCTGGGCTTTATGTAAAGGGCTCTGTTCTAACTCCCCTACCTAACATGGATGTGTCTTCTTCGCCATGTCTCTTCTCTATGTCTGGGACCCAATACTGAGCCCCTAGGACCTATATCATGTTCAAATTCTCTGAGGGCTACTCCAGGATTAGCTTATCCTTACTGCTCTGGGTTTAATATTTCTCTATATTTGGGGTGCCTGGAGATTTCCGTGTATATTTTTTAGTTTGGCATATATTTCATTTGTTTTTGTTTTTTTTTTTAGAAAAGTAGAGAGAATAGTATAATAAATACCCAAAGACCTACACCGTAGATTTAGTGTGGTTTTTTGGCCATGTTTACTTCATCTATTAGATTTCTGAACCTGTGCAAAATAAGTTGCAGTCATCATGGTGTCTTCCTCTGAATTACTTCAGTTTGCATCTCCTAAAAATAAAGATGTTCTCCTACATAACCATAATACCATCATCATGCTTAAGAAAATCAACCTATTATCAAATAATATTTAAATTTCACAAATTGTTTCCAAACTACATTTTATACCTGGTTTTAAAAAAGAGTCAAGATCCTCTTATGCAATCCAGGTGTATCTTCCCCAGATGTGTAAATAAGTTTGAGATTTGTAAAAAAAAATCAAGATCCTGTCAAGAATCACATATTATATTTTTGTTAAGTCTTGTTATTCTGTTTTAATCTGGAAGAAACCCTATAACACTGATTTTTGGAAGAAACCAGGCTAGTTGTGTTGTAGATTGTCTAATATTCTGGCTTTGTCTGATTATTTCCTTGTTATTTTTTTCCTTAATCCTCTGCTTCCTTATTCTCTATAAATTGAAAGCCACGTTTAATGGCTTGATTTTTGGCAAGAATATTTCATAGGGGATGCCATATTCTTCCTGTTGCATCACATTAGAAGGAACGTAAGGTCTGGTTGTCCCATTATTAGGGATCTACGTTAAGGTAATGTGAACCTGATACTTCTGTTGTAAAGTTACATTTTTCCTCTTGTGACAAGCCAGTAATCTGTGAGGTGCTGACTATGTGTTAAAAGCAGAATTTGGTTTTGTTTTATCCATGTTTCTCTGAATTTGTGGGAAGAGGAGGGATCCCATTAGCTTGGAAGTCCATGCTAGTGAGCTCCTGACCTGGGCAGGCACAAGGATGGGCACTTAGGGAATTTGGAGACAAGAGGGCACAATCCTCGTTAAAGGAGTTGACAGTCCAGTTGGGGAGATGGCCCAAGGACACACACAGACATTTCTATCCTCTGCTGCTCTGGGTGGAATGAATCACCTCCTTTCTTATGGAGAAAATCAAAGTGCTGCTCTTTCAGCAAAGCTTTCCTGAGACCCTTCTGTGTGCAGAGACTATCTGGCCCTGGGAATGGGGATTTGAACAAAGCGTGCCCCTTGCCCTCTCAGGGCTCGAGGTCTAATTGAAGAGACAGACACATAAACAGACAATTGCAGTCCAGCTTGCTGAGCGCCCGAGCAGAGGAATAAACGATGGGCTGTGTGAGGTCAGAGGAGAGAGCAATTACCAAAGCCCCTTCTCCATGCAGCTGGCCGGGCCCCCAGCCCCACGACCCCAGGTGGAAGTGAGCACCCCTCCCTGAGCGCACCCAGCACTTTCTCTGGGCCTCCCTTGTACTATTCAGTATCACTATGCTGAATTCCTGTAACTCATGCACAAATTATGAGCTCCTTAGAAAGAAAGAAGGGTGGAAATCAACGTGGGGTTTCCCACAGAATCTTTCACCCTTTTTGACATGTTCAGAAACACTTTCTTGGACCTTTGCTGCATCTGGCTGCTCCCCACCCCAGAAGGGTGGCTCATAGCACACCCCACAATATTCCAAATGGCTTTTGGCCAGTGCAGAGGGTGCAGCCTTCCCCTGACTGGACACTCCGCCTCATCAATACCAAGACAGCCAAAAAGTGCATCCACTCCAGGGTGACCACCTGGCCTTCTTGCTTCAGGTTAAATTGGCTGTGAACTGAGCCCCTTCAGTTGTGTTGCTGTTGTTGTTTGCATTTCAGACTGTGAATACCCCTCATTGTAGCGGCTCCAGCCTTTATCCCTGAACCTCTCTCGAGTGATTCAATCCATTTCTGATTAGGAATTAAACATTTTCTACTCTGGCCAAGCTCTGCTAATCCAGGGCAGTGTTTAGTTTATTGCCTTTCAGGCTTCATGTTTTTTTGAGTGACTGAGTGGGCAGACATGTCCATTCACTGTGGGGAATTTCCTGGAATTAGCAGTACAGTAAAGAAAAACCTTGGCATAAAAGCATTAAGGCAACTACAGCTAAAAAATAAATTTCAACCATGGTATAAAAGCAAATGGTTAATCCCAGTTTGCAACTAATTTCAGCTTCTAATCAATTCCTCCTGTGAGTAAAGCACATGAGAAATATGATCTCCAAACGATTAATTCATAGCAAAAGGTCAGTGCTTTGAGGTATGAGCAGTGTCTGGAATCTTTCCCTCCTTACGGGTCTCGACAGCGCTAACTTGAGCACGTCTTCCTCCTGCTACTCGCCCTGCTTTCCTGCTTAGCTCTCAACTTTAGTCAGGGAATCACAGTCTATTATTTATGCTTCACACAGAAGAAAAAGGAGTATAAATATATGAACCTGGTGTCACCCGTAGATCAATTAGGAAAATAAAAAACCTAATAGATTCCTTCAAGCTGAGTAGTCATCCTACAGTTTGTGCCAACTTCAACACAGCCCAAATACTGACTTAATAATAAAATGGGCACTTCTAGAAGAACCTCCTTGGCTAACTAGAAAGGTGGCACTCTTCCTGGGGCATCTAATTCCAGGCACAGAGAGGGCAGAGAGAGGGAAAAGTGGAAAGGAAGAGTGGCCTCTGACACAGAAAGGTGCAGAAGCTGTGTGGCTCATAGTCCCCCCTTTCCACTTGGATGCCTTCCCGTCTAAGAGGAGCAATCTCTGGGCCATTTTCAGGACTCCATCTGGGGATAATGGCTGCACTTTTGAAGGTGGCCCTCACTGTGCTTGCTGTGAGGGTTGCTGCTGAGGTACTGCTGGGTGCCAAGAAGTTTGAGGTGGTTCCTGCACATGAGTCAGGCCCGTTGTCCAGCCCTCCAGGCAGCTCACATATGGAACCATCACTGCCCATCACGGGAGAGTATTTAGAGAATGTGCCACCCTCCTCCCCTGCACCCCCGCCTCCACCACCAAACAGAAAAATGGAAAAATCTTCCCTCTAGGGGAAGTCACTTTTAGGATAGCTTCTGTTTTGAGAGTTGATGTGTGGATGGTTTTTGTTTGTTTCATTTCATTCTGCAGAGTTAGGGTTAGGGTTAGGGTTAAGGTTAGGGTTAGGGTTAGGGAACGGAAGACAGGTGCTCTCCGTCTGTGCTTTAGCGTGTATGAGCAACGTCCTTTTTGTTGATAGGCAATTTAGGGGGCACCCATGAGCTCCCGTTTTGCTGTTTGCCTGCCGTACCTCATAAGCTTTCAAGAAGCCTCCAGTTGAGGATCGAAGAGGAGCTGTTTCTGAAACGAGAATGTGCATTGTCCCCATGTAATTGGTGGCCTGCAGAGGGGATAAGTGCACATGACAGATCACAGACTGTTCTGCCGGAAATGGTGTTTTCCCTTAGACTTCATGCAGGAGACACTTACAGATGGGACCATCAAAGGCTGAAAAAGCCAAAGAACCTGCTCAGGGCCTTACAACAAGCTAGCTGTGGAGCTAGAATTGGAGCTCAGCCCTGCAGACTCCTGGTTTTGTGCTCCCTCATGCCCAGGGTTGCCAACGTCACCTCTCTCTTCTTGAGCATTCCAAAATCCTCTTCACGCAAATTCTTCCTACTCCCCCCTCTCCCACCCCCCAAAGAAAACATCCATCTTAGACATCCTGAAATGGGAGGAAGGTGGTACATTTCTCATAAACAGTTTTTTTAAAAAAACTTCCCATTAATTTCCGGTGCAGACATCTCCATGGACTGTAGCAGGAGACAATGTCTTTGTTGGGAAACTTTAATTAAACTTTGCACAGGGATGTAGTGAAAACTCAGCCCTCTGCAACCTGAGACCACCAGCATGAAGACCAAAGCTGTTATATAATACAGAGTGTGACATTCATGACTAACCCAACTTCTTTTACCTGGTTCCCCAGAAGGGTGGCAGTGCCTCATGTCTGAGTACAGAACACAGTTGCCATGTCTTGGCAAGAGTGAACTCTGAGGGGGTGGCATGGGAGAGAAGGGAAGACTATATTCTACCCTGTTCTAGAACAACTGGGGTGAAAAAGCTTTCATTATGAATGTTATACAGACCTCTGTTCATATCACCAGGACGTTGGATTCGGTGGAGACTGGGGTTTGCTTAGTTTTGTGTATTTTTGTTCACGTGTTCTTAGGGATTCTGACATGCAGTCACTGACTGGTCTGTCAGCCTCCCCCAACTCAGCCGCTTGGGTCAGAGGTCAGGGAAGAAGAATGGATTTTGGGTGGGAGATGCCCTGAGTCTATGGGGTCGATGTGTCCAGGGGGTTGAGAGCTGCTGTCAAGTGGTGGAACTCCAAGAAAGGAGTCAGTCTCTCTCTAGAAGAGTAAGAGCAGAGACATGGCCAACTCAGAAGAGAGTGCCAGTCTCCTCCAGGTGACACTCCGTGTGCGTACAAAGGGCTTTCCAGGCCACTGGAAGAGTCGACATGGATTCGTATCACACAAAGAAGATCTATTATAGAAGCATCTCTAGGGTCGTAGGATGCCAGAAGTGGGGAAACTGAGCCCCAGAGTGGGAGACAGCCTCGGCTCAGAGTCACACAGACAACAAGCGCAGTTTAGGCTTGCGCGGTACACCCTCCTCCTAGCTCTTTCAGTCATTTATGCCACAGATGTTTATCAAGTACTTAGGAGAAGGTGAAGGCAGAGAGAGGAGTCAGAGTAGCCCTTATTGTCAGGGGACTCCCAGGTGACTAGAGGAGATGGCTGGGACACACACAGACACAGGGATGGGGCGCGGTCCACTGAAGTGAGTCATCACTCTGGCCTTACAGGAGACTGGAGTGAGTCTGGATGGGAGATGCCTTCCTCCCCAAAGCGAACTGAACGGCCCCATCACCACTATCCCCATCAGAGCTAAGCGTAAACTCTAAGTTCTACTTAAGATGGGGCACAGAGGTGCAGAGAGTGGAGACAGTTGGCTCAAGGTTACACAGTACTGTAACCAGGACTCAATCGCAAATCGTCTCACTCGTGGGCAGTCTACTTCTCTCACTTCATTTCCACAGGGGTGGTGGATTCAAGAAGAAGAAATCACGCTGATAACAACTGAGCTGGGACTTAAACGTCTGGATGAAAGAAAAGAGTTGTACTTCCTTGTACGAATTGAGTTTGTGTCCTTGACCAAGGGAACATTCATGTGACATACATATGTATGTATGTCTCAGATGGGCAGGAGCAGGGCAGGCAAGGTGTCTCCCTAGGCACGACGGTTACAGGTGCAGTCCTCCTGCCGAGCTGATCCATTCCTCTCTGCACAGCATGTGTCCAAAGCAGCCCCTTCTGATTGTTTCCTTTCAAAAATGGAAAACAATCAATGGGTGGGTTTCATCTTCAATGACTGAAGAATGAAAAGCAAGACAGACAGAAAACATCTGTGTTTCTACAGGATCTGTTCCCGCAGTGGAACAGTATCCTACAGTAGAGGTTGGGATATTTGCAGATACTTTAATAAGCTGTCTGATTATATCTAATTACACCAGTTTGCTCCACTGCCCACTTGCCCTGAGTTTTTCCTGAGAATTTCCACGTTTCTTTCCCACCTTCTCATCCCAAGGACAATAATGGTAATAATGGCACATACTTATATAGCACTTACCATGGGCCGGACATTGTTATAAGCACCTTGCCAATACTAACTCATTTAATTCTTCTCACAACCTTATGGCGTGGGTACTGATATAAACCCCATTTTACACATGAAAAAACAGAGGCAGAGAGAGGGTAAGTAACCTGCCTAAGGTCACACAGCTAGGAAGTAGTGGAGTTGAGATTTGAGCCCAGACAATTTACATATGGGTAAGGTTTCCTCTCAGTTTACATGTGAAAAACTGCGTCATCCACACACTTGTCCTGGCCAACCCCGAGCCAAAGCTTATTTGGATCATGAGAAGAGCTTTCAGAAGCCTGAACACTTGGGCGTAAGCTCCCACACTTGTCACTTATAAGCTGTACACTTTGGATAAGTCATTCAACCTCTTTGATCCTTACTTTCCTCTTCTAGAAAGTGGAGACAATAATGAAAATAATCTTTTCCCTGTAGGATGCCTGCATAGGTAAAATAATTGATTTGTAACCACTTTACAGAGAGCCAAAGGCTATCCAAGAGTCAGATCCCAGAAGCAGCTCTGTCCACATCAAATTGTGATACAGGCCAGGCCTCCTCCCAGTGGCACAACTCCAGGGGTCACTGTTCATACTATATTTGATGTGAATGGTGTCCCTGAGCCATGTACCTCAGAGGCCCTGCCGAGCACCCTCCCTTTGAGGGTCATAGGACAGAGTGCTAGTGATGAGCCATTGACACAGTGATTCCCTGCGGCGAGCCGCTTCTGACCAGCAGAATGACGAATCACCACACGCTAGATTCTTCTCGCATCACACTTTATTGGAGTACAGCTTGGTTTCGGGCGGATGGAAGGAAGACCCCGTACGCTCGAGCCTGTCTGCTTATATAAGGGCTTAAGGACTCGTGTAAGTCCCTGATTCGTCCGTATGGTTATCGCATTTCGCAAGCCGGACTTTGGATAGGCCACTGCTTCAAAACCTGATTAGCATATTAGGTGCATACGCCCTAGCGGCATACTTAGTGCATGCGTAATGGCTATCCGGCCGCGCCCTACAATTCCCTAGTGGTGGCCTTACCCCCTAATGATCCTGGTGGCCCTGTGAGTTGGGCAGGTAGCCAGGCCAGTTATGCCATGACCCTGATTCAGAGAAGAGAACTAAAGCTCACAGATGGGAAATGACTTGCCCAAGGTCCTGAAGCGGGTAAGTGGTGGGAGTTGATGTGGAACCCTGGTACCACTTTCTATTCATCCCAGAGCCCTCTGGATTTGTGGAAGAGAATGCACCCTCCACATGCAAAGGCCAAGGAGACTGCCAAGACAGCTTTAAAGAAAGACATTTTATGGTTTCCTTATATAGAAGAAATTGACAGAATCTAGGTTCTCTCTCATCGATATTAATTGATGTAATTTGTAGGAGTTTGTAAAAGATAAATTTTGTTTCCCTCTTTGGTGAACATATATTAGTTACTTCCATTTGGAAAGAATACTCACAATAATAAGCCATGAGAAAACATCTATTTATTTTAAAAGAGATGAATGAAGCTCAGGTAAGCGGACATATAATTATAAACCATCTCTAGGAATTGGCTCCAGAAAGGTGCATGCATGTGGATTCATGCACATGGCTCTTCTGTCCTCAGTCTCTCCTCTTTCCCTCCCAGAGGAAAGGTCTGATCATTGGCCCCAGGTCTCAGGAAGCAAGGCTATTGGAGTCCTGGGGCTGAGTCTTAAGGTGGCCCACTGTGGAGGCTGGTTTTTCATCCCAAATGAGTGTCACTTCGTCTGGGGGTCTGGAGTGGGGGAGTGGACTGAGGTCAACAATTCCTGGTGTGGGAGATGTTGAAATTCACATCTTTGTTTAAATTCAGCTTGGTTTTGACCTGTGCAAAGCATTTTCTGTGGAAGCATCCACAATGGAGAAGAGCCTCAGCTGTGGAAAGGGCTTCAATTTGTCTGATTCTATTTTACCTTCAAAGAAACCAGAACCAATATGTATGTGTATACCTGATTCACTTTGTTATAAAGCAGAAACTAACACACCATTGTAAAGCAATTATACTCCAATAAAAATGTTTTTTAAAAATGATGTGAATTTAAAAAACTAATTAGAGTATACCTTTGCCACATACTTCTAGTAATTTTCTGGATCAGGGGTTGGAGGAAGAGATTTAAGTTTAGAGGCTGAAATTTGTCAATCCCAGAATAGTGAACAAATGGGCTAGTAGTCGTCAAGAATATCAGACCTTTAGCACTCACAGATTCAGTATTTGAAATTTCATATATACTGCATGTAAGCCAAAGGTCCAGAGCATGTGATCATTTGTAATTTTGCCGTAGCACCATATGAATCACTCACACTGGGAAGTTCATGTGCAGGAATGACTTAGCTTGTCACGGAGGCTTCAGAAAAGATTGCAGCATTTGCTGACAGATTTTGAAGGGATGTTTGTACTGCACCTCTCCCCTCCTTGGAGGATCTCAGGAAAGTAAGTGAGCAGTGTGGTCAGTGAGATACCCCCGCCCCCATCCACTCAGGCTTTTTATCTGTAGCAGCCACCTCCTGCCCTATTCAGATGTTGTCCCTTGTAGCAATCACTGCTTAAGGATATGTCTGTGAAAACATTTTTTATCATTTCTGTAGTACAAATCTCTTATGATTCCATCAGAGATATGGGCTTGCATTAACAGCTAAATGTCAGTTCTTAACCTTGGGATCATAGTCAAGATTGGGGAGCTTGGAAAGCCTGAAATTTTGTGCAGAATTCTGTGTGTATATGCATATGTATACCTGTATTGGGAAGGGAACCATGACTGTCATTAGTTTTGTAGGTGAGACTGTGATCAAAAAAAAAAATGAAAAACACTGCTTTAGATGGAAAAAAAAAAAAAGAAACTGGAGCCAGAGAGGGAAAGGGTTTTGGTCAAGTTCACATACCTTGGTAGTGACCCAGCTGGGACTAGAACCTAGATCTTCTGACTCCCAAGCCACGGCTCTTTGTACTGTATGTATTTGGTACAAGAAAATGAGAAAACACTCATTTAGTCATTAGTCAGGGAACGATTCTTCTTCCACAAGAAGACCATAAAGCCATCTGAAAAGCACTCAACATGATTCACATGGGTTATAGCAAACATGCCAGCTGCGGTATGATGAGACTGTCAGAGCTATGGTCCGGGAGAGACCTGTACTAGGAGGGAGCTTGAAGGGTTGAAGGTTGGAGGGGCAAATGGAGACTGCCTGACTTCCTGTCTACCTTCCTTCGTCCCTTTCTTCAGTTCTTCATTCCATCTTCCACAAACGTTTCTTGATGCTTGCTCTGTGCCAGGCTCTGTGAGCACGGCTGAAGGACCAGGAGACCACTCGTAAAAGAGATGCAGTGATGCATGGCGGCTGGTCTCCTTCAACTGATTCCCCAGGACAAAGTCTGCTGAATCTTGGAAAGGTGGCTAAAGGAGGACAAACTCTAAGCGGCTCCTTTGTGGAAACTCAGAGATAAAGACAAATAGAAGGAAGACAAATTCACTGATCTGCACCTAAAGGCTAATTGTCTTGCAAGGTCTGGGCCCTTGGCCTCTTTTCACATCATGGCCACTGAGCAGTGCCCTTGATTCCTCACAAGGCTTTTGAACACTCTACAAGGGTCTGTGCAGCCGTACCACACTGCACCAATTCATCCTTCACACAGAGGAATGTGTGAAGATTGGGGGATTCAAAATCCAGGGTGGAGCGGATGAAATGGTGGCCCTCCAAAAGATAAATCCACCCAAACCTGTGAAAGTGATCTTATTCGGGAAAAGAACATTTTCAGATGTAATAAGGATCTGAGGATGAGATCATCCTGGATCTAGGATGTCCTTATAAGAGATAGAAGAGAAGGCACACAGGGGAGAAGATGATGTGAAGATGAAAGTGGAGGGTGGAGTGAGGCAGCCACAAGCCAAGGGATGCCTGGGGTCACCAGAAGCTGGAAGAAGCCAGGAAAGATTGTACCCTCGAGCCCTCCGAGGAAACATGGCTCTGCTGACACCTTGATTTCAGACTCCTGGCCTCCAGAACTGAGAAAATAAAATTCCATTGTTTTAAACCACAAGTGGGACTTTGTTATGGCAGTCACAGGAAACTAACTCACAGGGGCAGGTGCCTGTCTGGAAGCCTCAGAAGCTGTGCTCTGCCCAGAGCTGTGCGCCCCTTGGGTGCACACTTGGTAGTGGGTCACCGATGTCCCAGGGCAGGGAGACAGCAGCAGCTAGACTACAACATCAAGCCCTCCCTGCTCCGACTCCAGCTCCTTCCCACCTTGTGGCCAAGCCTCCAGCCTTGTGCCAGTGGAGAGCAAGCCCCACTTCCTGTCCTAGTTGTTACAACTGAATCTGTGTCCAGGGCTGAGGCCCTGACTTAGAATGCAGCCCAGTTCCTCTAAAGGAGGAGCCTTACCGTGTCCTTTGCCAGACCCCACCCCATGGCCTGAGTCCTTCTTTCAAAGTCAACATGATGACTGAGCCCCTTCTACCTGCTGACGAATTGACCAGATGCATTTTATTTGGCTATAGTCCAGAATAAATTATACTTTCATTTGGGCAAACTCTTTAATTCCATTTACCAACTAGAAGATTGGAACACCCTCTCTATTTTACTAGCTACCTGGCTATTTAGTTTTGTTTTTGACATCCTCTAAAACATCAGGGTAGATGTTTCAGGCAAAAAAATCTCAAATCCTGATCTGTTTTTTCTCTCCCCACTAACCCTTTTCCCCAGATCTTAGCTTCAAACATCACTGTTAAGGAAAATCTGTCAGTTTGTCCCGGCACCCTGAATTTACTTGTTCCTAAATTTCTTGTTGCCAGGCCATGCTTTTTTTTGCAGTATTTCAACTACTTGGGATCTGCCTCGGCAGTATACATGGCTTGATGTTCTCCTGGTACGATGCTCCATCTTTCTGTTTCTGGGCCTGTCCTCATCCCTCTTCTCTGGGGACTGAAACTCCAGTGAGCCCCATTGGCTCTGGCTGGGAGCCATCAGAAGGCATGACAACGCCTGATACCGCTGTACCCAGTTTGCAGTTAGTGTCTTATTCTGAGGAAGGACAAAGACATAAATGAGATTATTGGGGGGGGGGCGGGCTGCCAACAACTCACTTGGTAGGTTTTCTTCTGCTAGTGTATTTTAATCACATGCTGTGTTTCCACAGTGCCTAGCCAACCCTGCTCATTAGACGAATTGCTTTTTATAAAAAGCGCTCATTTATTTAGTAGACTGCAATGGCACTAAGGAAGTCATCGGAGCTGATAAAGCAATTGTGTGCCTTCTGAAAAGGATGTATGTCCATCACTGCAAATATTATCAGCCACATTTTAAAGACATCTCCAGGTGTCTCACAGCAGGGGTTGTAAAAAATCCTCTATTTAACTCTAGCCCCAAAGCCTTGTTTTGGCACAATATGGGTTAATGAAAATTGAGCCGTATGGAGTTGAAAGTAGGTTTTTATTGCTAGAGCCATACTTTCAAGAGGCCAATCTCTTTAGAAAATAATCAAATACCATAAATTCAAAAATGTTGACATAGAGACGGGATTTCACCTGAGTCTTAAGCTAGTTTGTGCCAAAAAGCTAGGTGGGGACACATCTGTATATACGCACTTACTACTCAAATTGTCCCATTTGTCTATCTCTCAGGGTGGATTTAATATGTATGTCATAATTCAATTAGGCTTTGATCTTTGTATTTAATGGTTTGGAAGTCCAAATTTTAATTTCAGCTAGGACTTGGCTATAACAAAGGAAGAAGGAAAGATTGATGGATATTAAAAGTACCATATGCAGGCAAGAGTCATAATCCAATACTCCGCTCATTTAGCTGTTTCTGAGGAGGGATTAATTTATGCCTTTGAATTACAGGTTGGGGAAAGCCCATGGTTTGAACTAAGGAGAGCCCGTGCCTATAGACCCTTTTCTACAATCACGATCCTGTGGCTCACAGTGAGGAATGGAAGCCTTTGGAGGAGAACAGCTCCCGGTCAGGTTCAACCGAACAGGGCCAGGACTAAGGTGAGGTAAATGAGGCACTTACTTGAGGTGCAAAATTTAAAGGTGCACCCAAAACTCAGTAATCAAGGTAAATAGTACTTTAATGCAATGTGCTAAAAATCAAAATGAATGCAAAAAAGCCATCATGAACAAAACATCGAACTTAAGATAAAGACCAGATCCAATCCCGCACTTGATTCAGCCTAACCCTGGCCCTGTGTCCAGTAAAATCTCATTTACAAAAACAAGCAGCTGGCTCACAGGTATAGTTTGGTTGCTGCTTCAAATTTTTAAAAATATTGCATTATAAATAAAAACTACAATGAGGTATCACCTCACACTGGTCAGAATGGCTATCATCAAAAAGTCTACAAACAATAAATGTTGGAGAGAACGTGGAGAAAAGGGAGCCCTCCTACACTGTTGGCGGGAATGTAAATTGGTGCAGGCACTATGGAAAACAGTATGAAGGCTCCTCAAAAAACTAAAGATAGAGCTACCATATGATCCAGCAATCCCATTCCTGGGCATATATCAGACAAAACTATAATTCAAGAAGATGACGCACCCCTATGTTCATAGCAGCACTATTCACAGTAGCCAAGACACGGAAGCGACCTAAATGTCCATCAGCAGATGAACGGATAAAGAAGATGTGGTATGTATATACAATGGAACATTACTCAGCCATGAAAAAGAATGAAATCATGCCATTTGCAGCAACATAGATGGACCTAAAGATTATCATACTAAGTGAAATAAGCCACAGAAAGACAAATACCATATTATATCACTTATATGTGGAATATTTTAAAAATTATACAAATGAACTTAAATACAAAACAGAAATAGACCCACAGACATAGAAAACAAACCTATGGTTACTAAAGGGGAAAGGGGTTGGGGAGGGATAAATTAGGAGTTTGGGATGAACATATACACACTACTATATATAAAATAGATAACCAACAAGGAGCTACTGTATAACACAGGGAACTCTACTCAATATTTTTTAATAACCTATAAGGTAAAAGAATCTGAAAAAGAATATATATATACACATATATTACATACATAACTGAATCACTGTGCTGTACACCTGAAACTGACATTGTAAATCAACTATACTCTAATATAAAATTAAAATTAAATTTAAAAATTTATGTTGGGGCTTCCCTGGTGGCGCAGTGATTGAGAGTCCGCCTGCCGATGCAGGGGACGCAGGTTCGTGCCCCGGTCCGGGAGGATCCCACATGCCGCGGAGCGGCTGGGCCCGTGAGCCATGGCCGCTGAGCCTGCGCGTCCGGAGCCTGTGCTCCGCGACGGGAGAGGCCACAGCAGTAAGAGGCCCGCGTACCGCAAAAAAAAAAAATTTACGTTGGTCACATCTGAAATGCTGTGTCATGTTATGCAGAAGTTTAAAAAGAACTGGAAGGGCCTTTTCAGATTACCACTGCTGACAGCTAATATTCTCACTTTCTACTTTTCTTTATGGCGAAGGGCAGCAGGTGTGGTGAAGGAAACATACAAATAGGCATCCCTCCTGCTGCCTCTTAAATCATTTCTCTAATTTCATGGCTATCTGTTCAGGAAAGCAATCCTAAATTGAGACATTATTAGAAAAACAAAGTTTTTCATGTCAAATTTCAAGTAAGTGAAGGAATCAGCTCGTGGCTTTTTGAATCTCCAGGTGGTTCAAAGCAGGCCCATCAAAGCAGACAGAATCTCCCGTTCCGGGAACTGATGGTGCAGCTAGTACTGTTCTAGCTGCAGCTCAAGTCGTGCCAGCCACCGAGGACTCCTGGCCACTGAGATGGCAGTGGGTGCATGTGCTGCAAAGCACAGTACAGGTCTGGTCCCCACCAGCCATCATCCCGACTTCCCAAGCCCCTCATGACCAACTTTAAGGCTGTCAAAAGCAGGTCACCATAGGGGACTAGTAGAGCACGGGGCCTCCACGACCTAGGTTTTCTGCACACACCACCCTTTTTCATAGCTTGCAGGTCTGACTTATGCTGCCTACTCTGTCTGAAATGCTTTCCTCCTTGGCTGGTTTCTATTAGCCATTTCCTACTCAGCTCAGGCTTCGGGTAAAGATGGAGGAATGGTCATGGACATCTCATTTCACTCCCTTCTTTCAACAATAAACTCACAATGGCAGGAGGAATAAAAAGGGAGACCACCATAGTAATATTTTTGACACTGAGAGATGCACCAGGGGTAGCAGACTTAGCAGAGCCAAGGAAGCTGAATCCAGGTCAGCAGTGGGGACACTGAGAACCAATCTAACCCACGTCACAGAATCCTCAATTGGCTCAAGAATAGGCATCCCCAGGTACCTCTGGAACTGGGGCATGGAGACGTTGTGCTCTGGAAAGGAGTAAACAGGATTTCTGCGCCGAAGGATACCAGAAACAGTTGAGGACAGTAGTCGATACCCAAAACAGAGGATTCTATGAATGTACGCAATGCCAAAGCTGAGAGCAGGGGCTTCAGCTCCACAACACTGACACCCAAACCCTCACCTTCCCAGGCAGGGGGCTGGAAAAGGCAGATGGGCTGGATGCACAAAAGGGAAAAGAGGTGGGTAAGTCTGCAGACTGAGCTCAGAGGTGTGGCCTTTAATCTCTGTGGAGTGAGTTGGCACTGAAAGTTTTGAACGGGGCATGATGCGGTGAGAGGAAGAAAGAGATGTGGACACTCAATGTGTATTTTACGTTCAGTGGCATTAAGTACATTCACATCGTTGCACGACCAATCTCCAGAACTCTTCATCTTCCTAAACTGAAATCTGTACTCGTTAAACACTGACTGCCAGTCCCTCCTCCCCACGTCCCCTGGTGCCCACCATTCTTTCTGTCGCTATGAATTTGACTACTCTAGGGACCTCACGTTAGTGGAACCATATAGTATTTGTCTTTTTGCATCTGCCTTATTTCACTGAGCATAATGCTTTCAAGGTTCACTCATGTTGTAGCATAGTCAGAATTCCCTTCCTTTTCAAGGTCGAATAATATCGCATTGTATGGATAGACCACATTCTGTTTACCCATTCATCTGTCGATGGACACTTGAGTTGCTTCCACTTTCTGGCTATTGTGAATCGTGCTGCTATGAACACGGGTGTGAAAATATCAAGGTATTCTTTTATCATGTAACATTGGCATGCTGTGATTCCAAGGAAGCCTTGATCACAGCAACAACAAAAGACAAGCCCTTTGGAATCTCCAGGTGGTTCCAGCATTCCCACTCTGCCACTCCCCCCAGGCTGTTGAGAGGTCACATGACCTAATATGTGCAAGAACTTGTAAATTCAAAGCGTGGCACTCATGGGGGCACAGCTGCTGCTGCTGCTGCCTAAGGAAGATCGCAAGACAGCCCAGGTAGAAGGGTAGTGGAGCTGGGAGCAGCTATGGGCAGGGCACACCAGTCTAATAAGGAGCTGTGGAAATCTTTCTGGAAGCCGGCCCCTAAGGCACAGGGAACTTTGAGGTTAGGGGGACAAATCAAGGAAGTTGTGTGGATAGAAATGCCAAAAGCAATTGATTATCTTAATTGCTCCGTAGCTCATTTGTTCCTTTACTTCTTAAATAAAATAACCCGATAAATATGCACTTATGATAATTGAGACCAAAATCCTATACTCTCCAGTGGACAAATGGAATTCTGGGCCTCACAGAAGGGGGCTCTGCATGACATGGTGACATTCCTCTCTTAGGGCAGAGACTCAAGAAATAAGGGCTTTGTAGCTGAGGTGCCTTTGTCTGTGGTCTGCCACAAGATGCTGTCATCCTGATGTCCTCTCCCCTCAATTAAGGACGTGGGGTCAAGGCTATGTGTCCTGAAGTCTCTTTTTTTCCCTTCAATCAAAAAGAAATTAGCTGCTCCTTTACTGCCTAAACACCATTGAATGTTTTGGAACCTGAAATAGGTAAATGAAGCCCAGTTCTCGCGTTTCCTTCCCTGGCAGGGAAAGGAAAGGTGTTGGCAGAAGTTCTTTATTTCTTGTGAGCAGCTGCCCCGGCAACACCCCAGCTGTCCAGCCCCGCCTTGGCTCGACACTCTCAGGGCTGCTCAGAGGCCTTCAGAGCCCAGGGCCCTGCTGGCAGCCTCACCAGGTACTGGACACCCAGCCTGGGCTCACGTGCCTGTGTCCAGCCTCTGACTTCCTTGGTGAGTTTGGGCAAGTGCTTCCCTCTTTGGACCTCACTTTACCCACCTCCCTGGAGCCAGGGAGCTCTAAGGCTCCTGCCCGCTCACCTGCCCCAGCAATCTTTCAGCCCAAAGGGACCCTAACACATTTTCTCCTGTCCTTATAATAACCCTAAGTGGTAGGCATGACTGTCCCATTTGAAGATGAGGAAAGGGAAGCTTGGAGGTGTTAAGTCATAATGTCTGCTAGAGGCTCAGTGGCTGGACTGGCATCAGATTGCAGGGCTCTGGGCCTCCTCTCCTGGCTTGGGTCCCTCTCGCCCCACTCTGCTGTTTCCCTAGGAAAGAACATGGCAGGGAAGAGCTGCTGAGGCAGGGTTATTGTGCAAATGGTTTTCAAGCAAAAACAAGAAAAGAACTTACTTTCTTCTCCCCAAAGCCTCTTGTCCAATATGTTCAGATTCTTCACAGTCTCAGAACATGAATGCCCACTGGATGGAAACTGGCCCTGTGGTCTTGCCCCTCTCCTTGCATTTACCTTGGATGTGACATCTCTATGACCTGCATCTCCGAACAAGGCTTTTCCTTTCTCTACAAATTAGTAAAAGGTTCAGGCTTGCAGTGCTTCCCTCCCCTAAATAAAAACAGAGGAGACACTTAGAAGCCCTGCGCCAGGACTCTTTGCCCAGACTACCTTCTCAGGTCCCCAGATGTTCAATGTTGTCCTGCTCACACAGTTATCCCCAAGGTGGGGAGCTCAGAGCAGTCCTGTTGCTTCTTCAAGAGGTGCTTCCTGGGCCCCTTCAGTCACTGGGGAATTGTGCCTTCTCTCTGAGGGACACACACCGGAATCTTAGTTCCATTCTGGGCCTAGGAGAGCTCAAGGTTGGATCTGAGTCAGTTCTCCCTTTGTGTACATGTGTACGTGAGTGTGTGTGTGTGTGTGTGTGTGTGTGTGTGTGTGTAGTTATGGTAGGGTAGGCTTGGAGTGAGGGGACTTCAGTAAGTCTCCTCGCTGTGCTGTGCTGTGCTGTGATGAGTGGTTAATTACCTGGGTGCAGGTGCAGCCCCTCTCAGGATCAGTTCATTTTGAGATAAATGAGTGCGCAGGGGTAGGGCTAATACACTCAGAGACAGATTTTTGTGGGGAAGCCATGTTCCCACTCTGTTTGTCCACCTGTAAAACGGGGGCAGATAGTATCCTAACCACCTCAGGGAGAGTTAGGAGGCTCTAACAAGATACTGATCTAGGGAGTGCGAACCTGCTTTGCAAATTCCAGACCTTATCCCAATGTGCAGCCTTCTCCCCAGTGCCCTGCACAGTGGCTCACCCTTCCCATTCCTGGACTCAATGACAAGTAAGTGATTCCCTCCACCCAGGCCAAGCATGGGGCTCAATGCCCTTTCACTGCTGTGCCCCAATGTTTCAACAGCCTGCCTTTAAGCAGCCATCTCTTTTGCCTTAGGTTCTGCATCTTTCTTGATTTCTTCCCAAGCTCTAAAGCTAGCTAATTGGCATTTACTCGCTTTCACATTCAACACACACTCTGTCCTTGTGTCGCCTTCTGAACATTAACGTCTCTTAGCCCATCTCTCCCGTCCCCCTTCCTGCTCTTTTCTCCTTTATTTCTTTTCCTTTTCTTGCTCCTTCTAAGCAATGATTTCTTTTCATCTATATTCTTTCTCATCCTATTTCTAAAATAAGTATAATGATTACCTTTCTTCTAATCCTTAGGATAAAAGAGACAAAATATTGTTCTTATATAGCTGGGTGTTTCTTACACCATTTTTATGAACTCTGATTTTTCATGATTTGTACACAAGAGTCCATATTTCCATAAAGTTTTAAAGGTGCATTTCTAATTGCCTAGTACTTTTCCATGGTAACTAAAAAACACAGGCTGGAAACTGGGAATTTATGGATGGCACTGGCTCGGGCTCCAACAGCAAATCAAGCTTCTAAGATCATTATGAAAAATGACCTATTTTGGCATATAGCTGTAAAACATATGGGTTCCTTTTTTCCATATTTTATGTTTTAAATTTTAACAAAGTTTATTTTTTCCATAGTTACAGTAACAAATGCTCATTCTAGAACATTTGAAAAAGACAGAAACATTAGGACCGAAAACATCTCTAGTTTCACCTCTCAAAAGTAATCATGGTTATCAACACTTTGTATTTCTCTGTGTGTCACCAGTTAAAAGAATCCATAATTAATCCACAAGGCTGTGAATTCTGTGGGGTAGAAAACATGCCTTATCCATCTAGTATACTGCATGGTACAAACAAGGAATGCCATAAATGTCTATCAAATGGTAAAGCTTGACTTTATACGTTTGGGCTTTTTACGTTTGTAGACCATGAGGACTGTTCCTGCTATCTTGGGCTTGCTCATGTCAAGTTTGTATGGAACGCCATGTGGGACAAACCAAGTCTCTCTGGTAGGGTCGGTCTCAGAGAGGTCACCCTGCCTTTTGCTGAGCAGGACTGGGAGACCATCAGGGCAGTTTTCGTCAGCACTGTGTCTCCAGCCCCTTCATCATACTCCCATAGCATCCTGTGCACCTCTCTTCACGACCCTCATCAGTTTCACGGTTACTTCTTTACTGTCTGCCTTTTCAACTAGTGAGGCCCAAGAAGGTAGGGATTTTTGTCTGCTTTGGTAACCGCAATATATCCAACACTGATCTTAGAGGCACAAAGTGGGCACTTGATAAAGATTTGTTGACTGATGAAAAGAATAAATGAAAGTAACAGTCCCTGAAATTAAGGAGCTTTCATTCTGGTTGGGAGGATAAGATCAGTTCCCAGCTAACTAAAACACAAGCTCCTATCTCTTTTCTCACTGCTCTTTTAGGAAGTCCTGTGAAACAGGCTGTGTAGACCCCTACTTGTTTCACTAAATTGTGGCTGGGGAAGCTGAAGTTCGGAGATGTAACAACACTGATGGCTGGTAGAGAAGGGACTAGTCTGGTTTCTCTGACTCCTGATTTAATGCCCTTTCTATAACACCTTACTGACCACCTTCTGGCTCAACCAAGTTTTTCTCCATCCATACTCTTTGACACAAGAGTGTTTGATTAGAGGCCAGTATTTAGGTCTGATGTCAGACACCTGTCTGAATTACCATATCAGTTGACCCTAGCCTACAGCCACCTCAAGGAGGATGAACGTGGATTTCTGAGCAAATTTGGCAGTCTGAGATCCCATCTTCATGACTTTCAGCTCACCCTGAGGGGAGCCTCCAGCAAACAGGGAAATAATGTTCTTCCTTCCAGGAGTCACTTCAAATATTTAATGAGGGGATAGGTGAATGGATGAATAGAAAAGTCAGTTAGTATAGGAGCAAGGTATTCTTGAGACATTTATATCACTCTTGTCTAGTTGCAGATACCACAACCTTGCTTTCTCCAATTCTGTGCCATGGGCATGATAAAACTTGTTTTAAAGAGGTTGTAACATGGTGATAATGTTAAGCTCACTGGGCCACTGTTGATGGCAGAAGGCAGACAAGTAGGACAATAGGATTAACGAGGCAGGAGTGTCCATCATGTATTCAGGGAAGCTCAAGTAGTCAGTCTGAGGGTGCATAAAGTATGTACAGGGGAAACATTTGATCATTCAAGCCTTCCAACCAATATTTTTTAGTCTACACTACGTACCAAGTCCTGTGCACAATTCCAAGAATGCACAGATGAATAAGACAACCCTTGCTCTAAAGTTGTTCCCAGTCTAATAGAGTGCAAGTACACAAAAAGAGGAAGATCAACTCTATTTGAGGGAATCAGGATCACCTTCCTAGGGGATGGATGCTTGAGCTGAGCCTTGAAGACTTAAGAAGCACTTGCCAGGCAGCTAAGTTGAGAAGAAGAAATATCAATTATGGAAGAGGGAAAACCGCAGTGTGTGCAAAAAACACGAAGACATGAAATGGTGTGATGGTTTTAAGGGCTGCAAGTAGTCAGCTGTGTGCATGGAGTCAAGAGCACAAAGGGGAGGCCGATGTGTGCTGAATCAGGGTGCTGGTATTAAAGACTATAAGAGAGGGTAAATGTGAGAGATATTTAGGATAAAGAATGCATGGGTGATACAGCCACTCTGGAGAACAGTATGGAGTTTCCTTAAAAATCTAAAAATAGAACTACCCTATGACCCAGCAATCCCACTACTGAGCATATACACTGAGAAAACCATAATTCAAAAAGATACATGCACCCCAATGTTCATTGCAGCACTATTTACAATAGCCAGGACATGGAAGCAACCTAAATGTCCATCGACAGATGAATGGATAAAGAAGATGTGGTACATATATACAATGGTATATTACTCAGCCATAAAAAGGAACGAAAGTGAGTCATTTGTAGAGACGTGGATGGACCCAGAGAGTGTCATATTGACTGAAGTAAGTCAGAAAGAGAAAAACAAATGTATATTAACACATATATGTGGAATCTAGAAAAATAGTATAGATGATCTTATTTGCAAAGCAGAATAGAGACACAGACATAGAGAACAAATGTATGGACACCAAGGCGGGGAAGGGGGTGTGGGATGAATTGTGAGATTGGGATTGACATGTATATACACTATTGATACTATGTATAAAATAGATAACTAATGAGAACCTACTGTATAGCTCAGGGAACTCTACTGAATGCTCAGCAGTGACCTAAATGGGAAGGAAATCCAAAAAAGAGGGGATATATGTATACATATAGCTGATTCACTTTGCTGTACAGTAGAAACTAACACAACATTGTAAAGCAACTATACTCCAATAAAAATTCATTTAAAAAAAGAATGCATAGGACTTTGTAACCAATTGGATGAATAAAGAGGAGGGAATCAAGGATCAATTCTGGGTCTCTGACCTAGGTAACTGGGTGTCATTAACCCTGATAGGATTTGCAAGAGAATTGGATATGGGCTGAAAGGAGACTGGAAAGATAGGCAACGGCCTAGTTGGGGAAAGCCGTGTTAACATAAGCAAGACTGAAACGTGAAAGACCTTGAAAGGTTATAGGGAACGTGGAAGAGTTTTAATCAGGAAAGTATTATCATATTGCCTTTTGGAATGTTCACTCTGACTGCTGTATTAAAGTGCAGTATGCTGAAATGAGGGCGATGGAGGAGTCAAGGATGACTTCCAAGTTTCTGGTTTGAATACCTGAGTGGCTGATGGAGTTATTCACTGATATTGGGAACACAAGAAGAAAAGTAGATTGAGAAGGGAAAGTGTGGAGTTCAGTTTGCGATATGTTGAGTGATTCCAGTAGGTGATTGAATCTATGGGTCTGGATCTCAGGATAGAGGTTTGAGATGAAGTTTTATATAGGCTCAGTTCATAGAGTCATTGATACCATGGGAGATGATCAGATCTCCCATGATCAGGGAAAAGAGTCAGTGGAACCCTAGGAGACAAATATTCAGAAAGAAGTAGAATGAACTCATAAGTAGTATAAAGAACTCATAGTAGCAATAAGACAAAGACAAACGACTCAAAAATATAGGCAACGAATATGAACAGGTAATTACCAATAGTAGAAACTTAATGGCCACTGAATTTATGAAAATATGTTCAACCCACTAGTAAAAAGTAAAACAGCAATAAAATGCCACTTCACACTGTATAATTGACACATATTTAAAAGTTTGATGATACTAATGTCAAGGAAGTAGAAGAACAGGAACTCTCATAAACCGCTGGTAAGAGCATAAAATGGTACAACCTAGGAGAGCAGTATGGCAATATCTGGTGAAGCTGAAAAGGTACACATAGCAATTCCAGATCTAAGAAAGAAATACTCTAGAAAAAAACACTTTTCCATAGTGCACAAGGATACTTACACATGCGCTTTCATTGCAACTTTTTCTGTAAGGGTAAAAACATGGAAATAAGAAACAGGACATTAGATAAATAAATTGAGACACATTTATAAAACAGAATACTTTAGGGCAATAAAAATGAATGAACTATATATAGGCTACATGAGTCAACATGAAAAATCACAAGAAGATAACATTGAGTGAAGAAAATGCATTGCATGGATTCCCTGGTGGCGGGTTGAGAGTCCGCCTGCCGATGCAGGGGACACAGGTTCGTGCCCCGGTCCGGGAAGATCCCACATGCCGCGGAGCGGCTGGGCCCGTGAGCCATGGCCGCTGAGCCTGTGCGTCCCGAGCCTGTGCTCCGCAACGGGAGAGGCCACAGCAGTGAGAGGCCCGTGTACCGCAAAAAAAAAAAAAGAAAATGCGTTGCAAAGGCTAAAGAGTATTGCCATTTCCATAAAGTTTAAAAGCATACAACAACGTATTATATATAGTTTATGGATATGTCAGCTTGTAGTAAAATTAGGAAAACATACATGGGAATTATAATAGCCAACTAGATCCTAATTATTCCCACCACAAAAAAAAAGATATGATAATCACGTGACATGATACAGGTGCTCACTATTGCTACAATGGCAACCAAATTGCAATATGTGTTTCAAATCAACATGTTGTACACCTTAAATTTATATAATGCTATTTGTCAAATATATTTCAATTAAAAAATAAGATAGTAGTTAACTCTTGGGAGAGAGAAAAATTGGAGTGAGAGAGGATTCCCAACGCTTCAACTAGATCTCCAATATTTTGTGTCTTAAAAAAGGATTTGAAGCAAATATGTTAAAATCTTAGCATCTGAAAAAGCCAAGTGGTGGGCACATGGTTATTTTCCAGGTATGTCTCCATATTTTTCTATATACTTGATATATCTCATATTTTTAAAAAAGGGTTAAGAAAGTTGAATGGTGAGAGATAATTTAGGAAAATAATTGGGAATGAAAAATAGAAGAATTTAGACTTAATTCTGTGGCACATGGGGAGTGGTGGAAGGTTTCTGATCAGAAGAGTGCTGGGATCAGAGTTCTGCTTTCGAAAGAGTCCCATAAGAAGAGCAGTTAGGAGGCTACTGCAAGGGTCTAGATATGAGATGATAAAGGCTTACACATGAGTAGAGACATTGAAATTGGAGAAGAGAGGATGATGAATTTGGGAGACACTACAGATAGAAGAAATGGGATTTGGCTTTCAAATCAGACCTAAGAGAGCCTGCCAAAACTTTTTATATCTTGAAAACCTTAGCAAAGAGTGAGAGAGCAAACACCATCATAAATTATGGAACCAAGCCCTGGGTCTCTGGTAGTTGCAGTAATAAAAAGAAATATTTATTGAACAGCTTAGTTTTAGTCTCGGAATTTATTATACAGAAGTAGGAAGAAGAAAAACACACACTTCCTTTCCTACACAGGTAAGAGGTCTGCGAACAGCCTCTCTAAGAGCACGGTGAGCTGTGTATCTTTTCTCGGGTAGGGTTCCAGGCTGAGCACACTCAGAAATCACTTGTACATGGGGATGAGCACCTGTAAGAAAATCATCGGCCAAAATAACTGGTTCTCCTTGCTATTTACCTACCGAGGTACTTCAGTAATTTCATAATTACTAGGCATGTGTAACAGTCCAAAAGAGTCTCAGCCTAGAAAGCAGTGCAGCTGCTCTCTAGGGCCAGTGTTGCAGGGCATGATTTGTAAGGACTCTTCCACAGCTTTGTGATGGACTAGGGTTTTGTGAATACTTTTGTGGCCAAGCATTAGGTTAGTTTATTTGAATAGACCTTGTACTGTTTTGCCAGGTTTTGCTGATTCCTACTTTTACACCACCACCTCCATTGTTCTGGTGGAGATACCAAGGCCTAGAGATATACTATGGTCTCTCCTAGGTCACAGAGTGAGTTAATGGCTATACCAGAACAGAAAATGGGTATCTCCATTCCCCATCTGATGCTCACTTCACCAAGCACACCATCTCCCCCTTATTTCCTTCATCATAATTCTTCAAGGGAGGACAACAAAGTATTCAAACGTAGGGCACAACTTGCCTAATAACAGTCACCAAATTGAACTTTGAGAGGAAATGATATCAAGGCAACAGGGGCCCCATAGCCAAGGGATATGTAACCAGGGAAGCATTGAGAAGGTCCATTGACAGCCAGTGGCTAAGCGGCCTTTCAGGCAGTTCTCCTAAGTGGTGGAAACAGGCAGGTAGGGAAGAACAGGAACTTCTAGAAATAACATTGTCTCCCCTGGGAAGTACCTTCAACGAACATCTGAAACTGGTTCAACCACAATAAAATTCCAGGTGGCTTTTTCTATTCCTCTCTTCATTCCTTCCTTCTTCTAACCACTCTGTGATGGTCTGGTAGCGACTACAGAAACTTTTGTATGACTTGAAATGCGCTTCCTTGGAAGATCTAAATTTGATCACTCTTTTCATTGCATCTATTGGCAAATTATAATTATTTTATGTATTTGACTGTTTACTTGCTTTCACACACTTCCTAAGTGCCATCATCACCCCACCTTCATAGCTGCCCTGCATTATGTACACCTCTGGCTGTAAGCTTCATCAAGGCAGGTAATGTAATGTGTTTTATCTAGCACTGTAGCCACAGCATGTAGAACAGTGTCTAGCACATGATAAGTGCTCACCACAAGATATAACTAAATGATAGAAACAACTCCCAAAATTATATTCTTAAAAATGTTTTATCTTTAGGTAAAGACTGACTAGTGTCCAGTGTGAAGCAAGAGATTTAACCTTTAGGTCTGAGCACCTATACAAAAATTGAACGGATACTGCTATAATAGAAGAACAAAACATTGGAGGAAAACGTTGTGATAAACTGCTACACACAGAGATGTGCTGAGATCTACAGAAGAAATTGAAAGAGGTGTCTGTAAGAGAGAACGAGGAACAGAACAGTGAAAAACCTCCTGACAACATGCTAGGAGATAAGGGGATAAAAACTCATTGTTCCAAAGTGTAATGGTGACAAAAACTTGAGATTCTAAGGTCCACAAGTGGGTACCCTGGCAGGTTGAGCAGCAGTTGTGAGGGTCAGTTTTTCTTCAGATTGCTTAAGCCCTAGATGATGGGGCATTGCTGATACTCTGCTGTCTTCAGACCAGTTCCACCAGACCACCTTTCCCAGCCACCTCCATGAGAACCAGAAAAATATGGGGCGCAAAGGTGACAGCTTAATAACTTGGCTAACAAACAACAACAGAATAACAGTTGATGCACACACACACACGCACACGCACACACACACCAAACTCCCCTGGAACACCCACGAGGTAAGAAGGGAGGATTGAGAGGCAGTTACTTAGTTAACTAGTATTACAGTGGTTAAACTCATTAGTTAAGTTATTCAATCATGCGTGCATTCATTCATTACAAAGTGTATATTGAGCACTGGAGATGCAGAGATAAATTAAATGCCTTAATTAGCTCCCTCCAATAGAGGGGGGAACTTTAAGCAAACAAGTAAACTAATATGACCTCATAGAGATCTTTAGAAATAGTTAAGAGGAAAAGTTATAAACATGGAGAAAACAATTATTTATACAGAGAAGGTGGTATCTGAGCAAGACCTTGAGGGATGAATGGGAGGCGGCAAAGATGCAGAGGCATGAAAGTGCCTGGGGACAGTGCCATTCAGGGAAGGGGAAGTGGCCAGCATGACCAGAGCATGGTGTTTGTTGGGGAGAGTGATAGGAGGTAAAGCTAGAATGTTTGGGTGAGAGGGATCAAATTAAGTAGAGCCTTGAATAGAAGGCTAAGAACTTTGAAAATCATTCTGGAAGAAAATGGGGGAGCCATTGAAAATTTTAAAGTATACAAATTACAAGAATAGCCAGGTGTTAGGTAATTGGTGGTAGTGCAGTAGATGGTTTATATGCAGGAGAGTTTGGTGATGGAAGCCCAATGAGGAACATTGCAGCAATCCAAGAGACAGATGATGAGGCTGGGACTAAGTGCGAGGGATGATGGAGAGCAGAGGCAAGGCCATGACATATTTAGATAGTAGCATAGGCAGAATGTGGTGAAGGGTTGGATGTAGGGAATGAGAGAGCATTGGATTTAGTGTTCTGGATTGGCAGATTAGACCCTGTCTCATCCTGTCTGGATGTCAAGTGCCCAGGTCAGTGCCAAGCACTGAGTAGGTCCTTACTAAATACCTGCTGAATGGATGAATGAATGAATAAATAATGGTGATCTTTAATAGAGCGATCTGAGAGTGGAAGCGTGTCAGGTCAGATTGCATGAATGAAGACATGAGGGGGAGGTGAGGAAGTGAAGCTCATTCTTGCTGCCTTGGTGCTGCCTTTGCATTGCCCAGTGGCTTCTACAAGAAACTTCACATAGGACTCTTTTCCATTTGAGTACAGGCAGAATTGCAGTTCAGCTTTGCTTATCCCTTTTCTTTTCTGTGATATACTTGGCCCGATTGTCCAGTTGGGCTGCGGATGCACTCGCACATTTCTGAAGTTCAGTATTTGAAATCATTTTCCCCAACAGCCCAATGCTTTTATCTTTATCATTTTAATTCCTTTCAATAAGCTCTTTGCATGGAGGACTTGCACTCTCTTTCTTTTGTATAACCCTCATCCATTGGCTCCAAAGTCTCTGAGAGCAGAAGTTGAGGCATATTTCTGGTGCCTTTTTTTGGGCGGGGGGAAGAATTATTTCTTCTATTGGTAAACTTAGGATTGTAACCCAGTGACTGGATCTGCAACACATTTCCCAGAGTATTTCTGCTTTGCCCTAGTACTAATTCTATGGAATTACCTTCAGCTTTATCAGTTCCCAACTCCCCTTTTGGACCATGATTCCTTCTTCCATTTTACTGCATGATCTTTCATGGTTTTTCATTTCTGTGTCCTCATCCATCTTCTCCACTCTGTCAAATTCCCCTCTACATGTTTACTGAGTGTTGATGTCAGTTCTTGACTGGTCAAGCTCCATTCAGCCACAGAACTGAAGACCTTCCACTCTTAGGTTTGACCCCATTCAGTCCCTGAACCCTAGAGCCAATCTTGGTGTGGGAGGAGGTGCTCTATCCATTTACCTCCCCCACCTGCCCCACTCCCTGCAGCAAGTAGGCTCTGGAACTACAGTCATCCCTCGATACCCCTAGGGGATTGTTCCAGGACCCCCTGCAAATACCGAAATCCAGGGACGCTCAAGTCCCTTATATAAAATGGTGGAGTACAGTCAGCCCTCTGTATCCATGGATGTGAAACCCAAGAACATGGAGGGTCGACTGTATATTTGTTGAAAAAATATCTATGTGTAAGTGGACCTGTGTAGTTCTAACCCCTGTTGTTCAAGGGTCAACAGTAGTCTTGTTGCCCCATTCATTGGGCCCTTCAGGCACCATATGCCTGAAGGGCATAAGAACTCCACTGACTCAACTCTCAGCAGTAAGACTACTGTTTGAGGTCCCGCTTCCATAGTAAAACTCCTCACCTTACACAGCAGTGGTCCCACATCAGTACTTTTACCTTGTTTTTGAAATAGTCCTCTTGGAGTGCTCAAAATCACAAGCCAGGGAGGTCTATACTCACAAGTATGTGAACATCATGAAATATAGGAAACAAAGCAACTCTTCCCCTAAGTCTGAATTTCAACTTTTGAAAAGATATGAAAAATAGAACAATTTTCCTAATGAGGTCATTTTTGATACTTAATCAACTTTCATGAAGAATGAAAATGATAGAATGTTAAATCTTATTTCACTACACCCACTTGCTTAATCAAATTCACCTAGATTAGCCTGTGAGTCTTCAGGACCACAGTTTGCCATGACCATCATTCCCAAGTTCCCAGAAAATGTCTGCATTTGACAGGACACTGATATTGCCCAGGATTTGGTGTGGGTGTGGGTATTTGAGCTGCACTGATTGAACTCCTGCCAAAGTTTGTATATATATTCCCAGAAAAGGCTATTCCAGACCCAGGGCTGGTTTCGATCACTAACAGATCTGAGTTTTTCGTGGCAAGCAGGGTGTGTGTTTATGTGGGTATGGGGTGGTAGGGGTGGGGAAGAGGAGGTCTTGGTGATGATAGTATTTTGATATTTTTATATTATTTTAACTGATTAATAGCTAAAATCTGAGTCATTTCAGTTTTAGTACCTTTTTTTTTGCTTCTGCTTTAAACAGAAACGTAGATGTATTTTTCTTTTTACTTTTCTCTTCCACTGAGGTATTGTCATACTTTTAGCATCTGAATATAAGTAAGTGATACAAAGTACAATAAAGAAAGACTTGGTCTGGGAGTCTGGAGACCTAGGTTCTCATTTTGCTCACTTCACCTTGCTATACCTCAGTTTCCATGTATGTAAAATAAAGGGTGTTAGACTAAATGATCCCTAAGAGCTCTTCCAGATCAAAAAAAAAATTCATGTGTCAATGGAATATATAATCTGGCTCCTTTCTCAAAGATGATATTGCTTGTTTCTACTCAACAGGAAAAAGTTGACATTGGCATTTAAACTGATAGATCTTATTCTGAAATGTGGTATTATAGTAAAGTGAATCTTAACAAACACATTCTACTACTTTTGTAAATGGTGCTCTTATTTTCAAACTTGGGAACTTGTTTTTTAACATCTTTATTGGAGTATAATTGCTTTACAATGGTGTGTTAGTTTCTGCTTTATAACAAAGTGAATCAGCTATACATATACATATATCCCCATACAAACTTGGGAACTTTTTGTTTCACTGGAGAAAGAAACTTTAGATTAGTGATAAAGAAAGAAGGTCATTTATTTCTTAAATAATAGCATGATTAAATATATATACTCTTTAACATATATGTTCCCTAACATATATATTTAGCATATTTAATATATGATAAACTGATAACAGTTTATCAGTAGCTGGAATAACATTAGTTCTCTTAAGACAGAGAAATAAAATAATTTGAATTATTTTAAAAAAAGATATTGCTTAAGTTTGGGGTGATCCACTTTTGAGGATATGGAGCAATATAAAACCTATGAAGCCAAGATGTGTTCAGACATCTTGTATCGATGGAACCCAATTCTGTAAAAAATAGTTTCTGCCTCTATGAGCTGAACTGAAGATCTCAGTGTTCAATTTTATTCCATCATTTTTCTGTATTTTCATTGCCCCTGGAGTTGTCTGAGAGAATTAGATCCAGAGCTACCTCTTCCCAAAGGCCAGCCACTGACTAGGTGCATTCTCCCCCTAATTCATCTGGGCTCTTCATCACCGCTGCCTTACCCTCCACCATAGCAACCCTGAGAACATGTGTGGTAACAGGCACATGACTTTTTTTTAATTAATTAATTTATTTAGGGCTGTGTTGGGTCTTCTTTTCTGTGCGAGGGCTTTCTGTACTTGTGGCAAGCAGGGGCCACTCTTCATCGTGGTGCACGGGCCTCTCACTATCGTGGCCTCTCTTGTTGCGGAGCACAGGCTCCAGACACACAGGCTCAGTAGTTGTGGCTCATGGGCCTAGTTGCTCCGTGGCGTGTGGGATCCTCCCAGACCAGGGCTCGAACCCATGTCCCCTGCATTAGCAGGCAGATTCTCAACCACTGTGCCACCAGGGAAGCCCCTCAGGCACATCACTTTTTTAAGTGCACACCACAGAGAGGTACTCTGCCCAGCTCAGCTTACATGGAAGACCTTATACCAACAGGATAGAACCAGGGATTTGACTTCACAGGAGTTGTAGAACTGGCCAAGTCATTCCATGTACCCACCTCAGCCCCAGTCTCATTTGAAAAATAGTACCTAAATGATACTATTTAGGTGATGATAATATGTACCTAAACGGAGATAATATGTTTAAAAACACTGTATGATCTCTACAAACCAGCAGGACAATGTTGCTTATCCTCAGAGAAGTTTCTCACTGAGTAGTAGGAGTTTTGAGATCATCTAGTGAGGCCTCACTTAAGAGTTGAGGAAACCGAGACCCAGAAAGGGCAAGGAACATGCGTAGGATAATCATCATGAGAAGGTGCCTTTGTTTTCTTCCTTCAATACAAATGATGATCACTGAGTGAAGGAAAAATAGTCTGGGGTAAACATGGCTTTGACCTTGCCTTCCCCAGATGCAGTCTCTGGCAGAGCAGAGGGGTGTAGGCAAACATTGACAGCTCTGAGAGTTTAGGTGGAATTATCACTGGAAACTCTCCCTTCACAGGACAGAGAGGGAGAAAAACTCAGAGCTATAGATAAACAAAAACTTGGCAAAGAGTTCTAAGGCATAAATAAAAATACCGAAAGGACACTAGAATACTAAGAGAATTCCTTTCTCCTCATAGCTGAGGTTATCCTGTGATATATTATACCTTCAAATCTAGAGGACAGATATAACATTCCTAAAGTCTTCCTCATTCATTCAGCATTCAGCAAACACTTACTGTGCGCTCACTGTGTTGGGTGTTGTGCCAGGTGCTAGGGAGTGGGCAGAGGCACAAATAAATACTCAGAGTGCAAGAGGGCACGCAGCAAAAACTACATCTGAACAAAAGGGCCTATGGAAATACAAAGGAGAGAATGGAGAGGACTATGACACCAGTAGCCAAGAAAAGCTTCACAGAGAAGGTGGTACTTGACCTGGGTCTTAGATAGGCACTCAGTAGAGAAAGCAGGGACTGATCATAAGCGCTTCACGATACTATCACATTTATTCCTGTGCATTAGGTACCTCTATTCTCACCAATTAAAAGATGAGGAAATTGAGATTCAGAGAGATTAGGTAACTTCACACAGCTAGTTCAAGTATAAGACAGAGCCAGGATTTGAATCTAGATCTATCTGATGCCAAAGCCTGTTATCTTAGCTACTATTATAGTATATTGGGAATTTGGTCAGAGGGTCCAAAAGCAGAGAAGTGTGAAAGAACCAGGATGACTTGTTCCAGAAATAAGAAGTCTCCCAGTGGTGGGGGGCAAAACTGACCTTGATTCTATAATCAGTAGGGAAGCAATGCATGTTTATAAAGAAGGGGTGATATGATCAGATTGTGTTTTTGTTTTGTTTTGTTTTGTTAATAGCACCATTCTGGCTGCAGTGTGAAGAATAGACTGTAAGGGGGTAAGGAGAAAGTGAAGGTCCAGGCAACAAACAGGGTGCCTTGGATTAAAGGTAGTAGCAGTAGAGAAATAGAGAAGTTAACAGATTAGAGAGCCTGCTCAGAAGATAGAATCAATAAGAGTTGATGATAAATTGCATGTGGGTGTGTGAGAAAGAGAGGAGATGCCATTAATCAGGATAAAAAATACAAAAACGGGGCTTCCCTGGTGGCGCAGCGGTTGAGAGTCTGCCTGCTGATGCAGGGGACACGGGTTCATGCCCCGGTGCGGGAAGATCCCACATGCTGCGGAGTGGCTGTGCTCCGCAGCGGGAGAGGCCACAATAGTGAGAGGCCCACATACCGCAAAAAAAAAAAAAAAAAAAATACAAAAACGTTTAGGGGAAAAACATGCTGAGTTTGCAGGACATTTGGATAAAAATTACTAGTAGGCAGTTGGGTATACAAGGTCATACAAGCAGTTCATAAGTGAAGATATAAAAATGACTGAGCTTATGTACGTCAATCTTAATCATACATACACTACCATGTGTAAAATAGTTAGTTAGTGGGAAGCAGCCACATAGCACAGGGAGATTGGCTCGGTACTTTGTGACCACCTAGAGGGGTGGGATAGGGAGGGTGGGAGGGAGTGAGTTGCAAGAGGGAGGAGATATGGGGATATATGTATACGTATACCTGATTCACTTTGTTATACAGCAGAAACTTACACAACACTGTAAAGCAATTATACTCCAATTTAAAAAAAAAGACTGAGCTTGCCCTGTAGAATGTATGGTCTGGAGAAAGAATATAGTCTAGGGCAGAAGAAACCTTAGAAACTTTGGCATTAAAGACTTAAGCAGAGGAGAAGAAGCCTGCACTTACTATGGATCCTTCTGTTCCTAATCCCACACGCTACGGCAGAAGCACAGCGTATGTCCTGAGGTCAACAGTAAGGAAGCACTGAATGCTATACCACAAACCACAGGCGAATGTGCATATGAGAGGTTTAGGAACTGTAGGGCCAGTAAAATCACCCCACCCCACACATCTAACCCCAGACATACTGCAAATGCTATCAATATTGTTAACAAAACATAGTTTACGTTCATCTAATATTGTTTCTCTTGCTGGGCCACGAGGGAAAGTTTCATTAAAACTTTGATTAAACATTTGATTTAAAAATTTCATTCATTCTGTTGACTCAGATGCTCTTATTGTCTCTCTCCAATATTATTTCTGTGCAATTCCAATATTCTGTCTTAACAAACTGGAAAACAAAAGTGATTTCATCTAATGGATTTGAGGATTCATTTGCCTTCATCAGTTTTCTACATTTTAAAAGTGAATATACACCTCTCTTTAAAAAATTACCAGTTACATTTGGAAGCACAGTGACCATTCACTAGGTAGCACCTTCCACCTATTCTAAGAAACAAAAGTTTTCTCTCCAGAAAAAAAACAATGCAATGTAGAGGTTGAGCAAGTCAAAAGGATCAAGGTTGGAATTGAACTCACATATTGCTGAAGTGGGTGGCTTTGGGGTTTATTTGTCATTTGGACAGCTAGCTCTGTTTGTATGCAAGACAAATCAGTGTTGAGTCACACTTAGTCATCAATGATCAATTGTTCCATGATCAATTCAGATTTGTTCTCTTGAGAGTTTTTAAATAAGTTTAGCTAAAAGGGAACTTGTTGCCTGTCTGCATTAGCTTTTGCAGAACAATCTTTCTCCCTCTGTCTATGACATGGTGTTGATATATGACAATAACCAGAGACTTGCTTATTTTGAAATCAGAAACCCTAGAGAATAGCTTTTAATTTCAGCACCTTTGTTATGATAAATTCATTGCAACAGAAACTTTCTTGGCCATGTCAAAATTTTCATCACCTCTGGGAGAAGACTTTTTTTTCCTCTGAGCCCATTGAGGGGAGGGGGTGGGGGCAACACATCCCAGAACTGGGGTTATGTGCTTGTCACCAATCCCACTTTTCCACATCTTGAATGATGTTGGGTCAAATGCTAGGCTTATCAGCTTATGTAGGATCAATGAGATCAAGGTCAGTCATGGTTATTCTCTCTCCCTCTCTCTCTCTCTCTCTCTCTCTCTCTATATATATATATATATATATATATATAGAGAGAGAGAGAGAGAGAGAGAGAGAGAGACAGAGAGACAGAGAGAGAGAGAGAGAGACAGAGAGACAGAGAGACAGAGAGACAGAGAGAGAGAGAGACAGAGAGAGAGAGACAGAGAGACAGAGACAGACAGAGAGACAGAGAGACAGACAGAGAGACAGAGACAGAGAGAGAAAAGATAAGGATACAATGGATCCATCAGGCTAAATCTAGTCCCTGACTTACAAATGATGATCTCAATGCCTTCTCACTCCACGTTTGCCCTTGAGCCCTAGATGCAGTCCCATTCAGCTGTGGTGAAAATTTTTGTGAAAATAACTTGATGTTGTCTCAGAGCATGTAGGTTTGGCAGGATAGTAGAGTAAGAGGGACACCCCGGGAGTGGATGGAAGAGTGAGTTGAGCTGCCTACTTGTTAGCCCCACTTTCAAGGTGAATTTGTTCAAGTTGATTTCTTGCCTCCTAACACTGGGTTGCACTGTAACTGCCCCGAGTTTTTTTCACTAGAGATAGTTAGGGAGCAACCCTAAAGAAGTGAAGGTCACTTAGTACAGCCTGAGACCACTGAAGACCAGGAAAGAGGGCGGAAGGAGACAACCCAGTCAATTATAACATAAAGAAAATACCACACAAGCTCCTGTCCAAAATCCTTCCCTAGTGCTAAGCACAGTGGGCTCCTTAGGAATGGTACTTGAATTGAAGTGACTTGTCCCATTACTAATTTTGGGTAAGGGTCTCCTTTTCTTTCCACTCCATGAAAGGAACTTCTGGCTTCCATTCTAGAACTCCCGTTGGTGCCCTTAGGCCTGGATATTTGCTCCACCGTGGCTTACGTAGCTTTTGATGGACTGGTCCAACCATAACCAAATACAGTGCCTCCACGGGGGAACATCTTCAGAGTTCCAAACATGGGACATATCAATAAGCTTTTGGTACACAGCCTACTTATTAGTAAATTGGGGATGACTTGTGTTCTTCTGACACTTTTACTTATGAAAAATGCTCCAATTTTTATTATCTGCCTCATTAAGCTGTGAGCAATTAAGAAGGCAAAGTGATTCGTGCTGTTTACAAGATTTTTATAGAGTGTGCTGACCACCTCCTCCCAAAGGCCATAGTGACTTTTGAGACAGACGTTGCTCACCTTCATATCCCCTTTAAGAGCCCTGTGAAGCGTCTTACACAAAGCAGATGAATAAGACATGGTCAGGGGGCCGATAAATTAGGAGTTTGGGATTAACATATACACACTGCTATATATAAAATAGATAACAAACAAGGACCTACTGTATAGCACAGGAAACTCTACTCAATATACTCAATATTCTGTAATAAATTATAAGGGAAAAGAATCTGAAAAAGAATATATATATGTGTATATATATATATATCACTGAATCACTGTGTTGTATACCTGAAAGTAATACAACATTGTAAATCAACTATACTTAAAAAAAAAAAAAAAGACTTGGTCCCTTACCTCAAAAAATTTACAATCACCAACCTAAATACATCATTTCTCTCCAAGTAGAAACTCAGACCCTATTTACACAGAACACAATATTTGCCACTTGCAAAACCAGTTCCATATCTTGGAATCCTCATAATGGTCTTTTCTTGGGATAGAGGATAAGCTGGCATAGTTTAGTAGTCACAGTAACCGTAGGATACTTGAGGAAATGGAACTCAGCTCAGCCTCTCACCTGAAATTGGAATCTCCTCCACAGAGTCCTTGCCAGAGGGGCCAAGCATCTATAAGGACTGCCTGGGACATGGCAGGTGCCGCTTCTCTCATGGAGTCAGTCCACACCAATGTCTGCAGCGTTGTTGGTAGGATCTTTCCAGGGTCGAGCTAGAGTCTGTTTTCTTCATGTCTCTGGGATCTTGTTCCCTCTTCTGTGCCCGAAAGTCACACCACAACATATCTGTCTTCTTCAGTCAATTATGTTGGCAGTTTGGTCCTCATCAACTCTTCAGTACATGACGCAAATGACTCAGACAACTGTACTTCATCATCATACCCACCAAATTGGATTAGCCTTTCAGCCATTTGATGGATTATTTAGCAAACATCACCAAGAAGCTGGAAGTGACTGATTCTTGTTTCTGTGTACAGATATTGTCAAGGAGAGAGCAATAGCTTGTTAAATGCCTAAATGGCAAGATAACATGCACCCACTCACAGTGCAGAACTGGGGCCACCAACTTCTTGCACACTATGGGTCTTGGTGTGAGCACTACCTTCTCCCCTTCATATTGTACAGTGTCCTGGGAACAGATTCTTCCTTCTTTTCTATCTTCCTCTGGAGTTTTCCATGACTTGGCCTAGCCCACACTTCAGGGATATGGAACAGGAGCTGGCCTGGAGGCTCTGGGCAAACAGAGTTTGCCACCAGGACGGTCATCCTGCTCCCTGGGACCTCTACACCTTACACAACTAGGTCTTCCCACCCTACCCCCTTGAAACACAAAAGGATTTATGCAGGTCTGGCCTGCCCATCAGCCCTGGGATACCAGAGCTCTCCAAGTAACAGCTAGCTCCCAGTGCAAACTGAGATAAGTGGATCAATCGAATTTACAGAGCTTTGGTAATTTTTCTGGATATTGACAAAGAAAGTCTTCAGAGCCAGAAAAACGACCATACCTCTAAGATTAAGGCCTAGAAATAAAATGTCCAATGAAAAATTTTGAACCAAGAGTTGTAGGAAGAGGGAATCTGGACAGTCTATCAACTTGCTCAACATAAGGGTTATCTTACCACCTCACACCGGTCAGAATGGCCATCTTGAAAAACTCTACAGACAATAAATGCTGGAGAGGGTGTGGAGAAAAGGGAACCCTCCTACACTGTTGGTGGGAACGTAAATTGGTGCAGCTACTATGGAGAACAGTATGGAGGTTCCTTTAAAAACTAAAAATAGTTTTCATGGTATCCAGCAATCCCACTCCTGGGCATATATCCAGAGAAAATTCTAATTCAAAAAGATACATGCACCCCAATGTTCACAGCAGCACTATTTATAATAACCAAGACATGGAAGCAACCTAAGTGTCCATCGACAGATGAGTGCAGTGGTCCCCAAGCTTTTTGGCACCAGGGACCGGTTTCATGGAAGACAATTTTTCCACAGACGGGGGGTGGGGTGGGAATGATTCAGGTGGTAATGTGAGCAATGGGGAGTGGCAGATGAAGCTTCACTTGATTGCCCACCGCTCACCTCCTGCTGTGCAACCTGGTTCCTAATAGGCCACGGGCCAGTACCGTTCCATGGTCTGGGGGTTGGGGACCCGTGGATGAATGGATAAAGAAGATAAAGAAGATGTGGTATATATATACAATGGAATACTACTCAGCCATAAAAAGAATGAAATAATGCTATTTGCAGCAACATGGACGGACCTAGAGATTATATATTAAGTGAAGGCAGTCAGAAAGAGAAAGACAAATACCATATGATATCACTTATATGTGGAATCTAAAATATGACACAAATAAACTTATCTATGAAACAGAAACAGACTCACAGACGTAGAGAACAGACTTGTGGTTGCCGGGGGGAGGTAGGGAGGGGAGGGATGGATTGGGAGTTTGGGATTAGCAGATGCAAACTATTATATATAGGATGGATAAACAACAAGGTTCTACTGTACAGCACAGGGAACTCTATTCAATATCCTGTGATAAAACATAATGGAAAAGAATATGAAAAAGAATATACATGTATACATGTATAACTGAATCACTTTGCTGTACACCAGAGACTAACACAACATTGTATATCGACTATACTTCAATAAAAAAATTTTAAAAGAGTTATCTTAAGAGAAGTTCTAAGCCCATTGATTCCATTTTATTTGCTGCATTATTTTGTGTCTGAGGCCAAGGATGAAGCAGAAAAACTCCGGAAAATGGGTCTATTGCATGAGCTACTATCAAGGCAAGAGTGAAATCAGAACCACTTTCAAATTCAGCTGTCACCACTGACTATTTTGTCTTGGGCAAGTCGCTTAACCTCTCTGAGGCTCAGTTACATCATGTGAAAAATCAGGACAGGAATCTCTGCTCAATCTCAGGGTCGGCCTGAGGATGCTGTGAGACAAAATATGGGAAGACTGATTTGTTTCCCTTGAGAAATGTCTGAAATAACACAGAAGTTGCTTCCTGGGGCTGCCAATGAGTTAATGCTGAGCAATAAGAATGATGCCCAGGCTCCAAATGCCCCAAGTCACCCCTGAAGAAATATGAGGTGGGGTAAAAGGCCCTAGCATCTGCAGACCCTCTTTCTTCATGGCCATTTAAACATAAAGTATGTGTTTATGTCTGTCTTCCTGAGAAGTACCTTTATCCTTAAAACTAGACTTGACCTACTGGCATGTGGCAATAGTCACTAACTTTTCACCTCGCCTGCATCTGCAGTTCCTTCCATCTTATGGCATGGAGGCAGGTAAAAGGGGGCTGCAAAAAGGCATATACTTCTATGAGTTTTTGTTATAATTGTGTGAGGATAAAGCAATTTGTGTGTGATAAACAGTTTCTGTTCTGTTTAAACTTTTGTGTGAAAGTATGTTGCCCCAGGCCTAGGGATTTGCTAAAGTCTTCCAAAGTCACATTTTCTTGTATTCTCGCATTCTCTGCCTTAAATATTCTTTCTCCAGTTCATGGTGGATTAACCCATTCAAAGCATATTTCATGCAGTAATTGGCAAAACTCTCTTAATTTAATGAGGTTTCTGGATAATTCCAGAACATACCTGCCCTTCTTCCTTCAAACTGTGTGTTGCTCAATAACAACTGGAGTGTAAATCCTGATGCTTCTCCTGATATATTATCACTAATTACTTTTTGTGACTATTGGAGGCCTTTGAATAGAGATTGAATTAAAACACTGGCAACAAATATCCATGAGTCATGTATAAAAGCCCGACTGAATGTTCATTTTTGCACACAAGAACAATTTCATTAATATTTCTTTGATTGATATATCTGATGTTGTCTTAAAGAGTTGTGTTAAGGGAGAATCTGTTTATAGAATTATATCACTTTATATTATATTTATATCATATTTTCCCAGTGTGTAGCACTACAAAAAATAGATAAGTGTTCCTGATGGGAAAGAAACAATTTATTCTCAAAAGCACATTTTAGAATATAACAAGATTTTATACAGATTATGTATTCAATAGATTTACCAATTTTATTAGCAATAAGTTCTAAAATATCACTGGAAAAATGTGCTAGATATTATGACCTCATTCTGTGATGGGTACTTGGGATGAATTTTTCCCCCTCAAACCGGACCCTAAGTTAGCTATTCAGAATGCCTCCTGGTTCAACTGGGAAATCTCCCAGGGCTTCTGGAGTGTTAAACAAGATGCTTGTCCACAAGGATTTCGAAACCAAATTTCAACCAGAACGTGTTTAGAGTGGATACACCTTGCGTATCAAATTGATCCCTAGGGGCTTCCCTGGTGGTGCAGTGGTTGAGAGTCTGCCTGACAATGCAGGGGACACGGGTTCGTGCCCCTGTCCGGGAAGATCCCATATGCCGTGGAGCGGCTGGGCCCGTGAGCCATGGCCGCTGAGCCTGCGCGTCCAGAGCCTGTGCTCCACAACGGGAGAGGCCACAGCAGTGAGAGACCCGCGTACCGCAAAAAAAAAAAAAAAAAAAAAAAAAAATTGATCCCTTAAATCAGAATTTTCACTCATTTACAATATTATACGAATGCTTAAATATACTTTAAAGCAAGAGTACCTGGATCAGGCAAGGTGAAGAGGAAGCAGGGGAGGACAGGGCAGGCCTGGGGCAGCAAAAGTAATTATCAACAGTCTTGCAGTCCTGTTATCTTATGCCAAAAATAGATAAGAGCCCCCAAAGGATGGATCAGTGATCCTTGGAGACTCATCAACTACTTCTCAGTCCTCCCTTTGCTGAAAACTGGCTTTCTTAGCTCAGTGTCACAGGGGACATCTTTGAATCACTCATCATAGAATGTTGGCATTGGAAAAGTCTTGAAAGCCAGACAACATATCATGAGTACCTACTATGTGCCAAGACTTGTAGTAGATGCTGGAAAAGTAAAAGATCACTGAGGCATAGGCCTACCCTCATGAAGCTCTCTATCTAGTCCAACTTCCTAATTGTATACATGGAAAACTGGTCCACAGAGCAGAAGGGGCTACTTAGAAGCAGAGCCCAAGTTGAACCAGGGTTCAGATGCCCTTTCTTTCTCAACATGTTGCTGCCTTATCACACTATATGATGGGATGTTACCTTTATTCTTGGATTTGTGTTTGCTGCAAGATCAAAATAGCTTAAAAACAGAAAAAATAAATGTTTTGAACCACTTCTTTAGCCTTGACCTCACATCAGGCTGCAACATCAATGAGGAAATGGAAGACCCTCTGTCTATATCCCCCATCACCCTTACTGGAACCATGGGTTCAGGGAACTGTGAGAGGGGGAGCAGTCCAAGAGGAATAGAAGAAAGGTAAGGACACAGGATTCTTTCATACTCTCATGTCATTTCCTGTAGGCATTTCTGGCCAACCCTTGGAGATGGAAATAAGGAAATTGAGGGGAATCCCATGACTTTTTCTTGAGAGATCATTGAATGTGCCCAAATAGCTTTACCACCAGGATGTCTGAAGAGCAGAGAGGGAGTCTTCCCATCCACCCTCCTCCTCAGGGGGACCAAAAATGTTGAGAGGCATGGAGGCAGGCACAAAGAGCTGCTAGGGAGATGCCAGACAGAACCAACACTGGGGAGGAGATGGGCCCAAAGTATCAACAAATTCATCACCAGTTAGTAACAGACAGAGAAAGAGTGGGAAGAAGTAAAGGAGTCTTTTGCACTAGGGCAGAGAGAATAACAGGCAGGAATCCCACTCCAAAACATGGGAGAAGGGGATGTGATGCTTTTAGAAGGAATTATAAAAATGAGACTTGTTGGACATCGTCCTCAATGGTGAAAAACTGAAACCATTTCCAATAAGATCAGGAACAAGACAATGTTGCCCATTCTCACCACTATTATTCAACATACTTTTGGAAGTTTTAGCCACAGCAATCAGAGAAGAAAAAGAAATAAAAGGAATCCAAATCGGAAAAGAAGAAGTAAAGCTGTCACTGTTGGCAGACGGCATGATACTATACATAGAGAATCCTAAAGATGCTACCAGAAAACTACTACAGCTAATCAATGAATTTGGTAAAGTAGCAAGATACAAAATTAATGCACAGAAATCTCTAGCATTCCTACACACTAATGATGAAAAATCTGAAAGTGAAATTAAGAAAACACTCCCATTTACCACTGCAACATAAAGAATAAAATATCTAGGAATAAACCTACCTAAGGAGACAAAAGACCTGTATGCAGAAAATTATGACACTGATGAAAAAAATTAAAGATGATACAAATAGATGGAGAGATACACCATGCTCTTGGATCGGAAGAATCAGCATTGTGAAAATGACTCTACTACCCAAAGCAATCTACAGTTTCAATGCAATCCCTATCAAACTACCACTGGCATTGTTCACAGAACTAGAACAAAAAATTTCACAATTTGTATGGAAACACAAAAGACCCCGAATAGCTAAAGCAATCTTGAGAAAGAAAAATGGAGCTGGAGGAATCAGGCTCCCTGACTTCAGACTATACTACCAAGCTACAGTAATCAAGACAGTATGGTACTGGCACAAAAACAGAAATGTAGATCAATGGAACAGGATAGAAAGCCCAGAGATAAACCCACACACATATGGTCATCTTATCTTTGATAAAGGAGGCAATAATATACAGTGGAGAAAAGACAGCCTCTTCAATAAATGGTGCTGGGAAAACTGGGCAGCTACATGTAAAAGAATGAAATTAGAACACTCCCTAACACCATACACAAAAATAAACTTAAAATGGATTAAAGACCTAAATGTAAGGCCAGACACTATCAAATTCTTAAAGGAAAACATAGGCAGAACACTCCGTGTCATAAATCACAGCAAGATCCTTTTTGACCCACATCCTAGAGAAATGGAAATAAAAAGAAAAATAAACAAATGGGACCTAATGAAACTTCAAAGCTTTTGCACAGCAAAGGAAACCATAAAGAAGACCAAAAGACAACTCGCAGAATGGGAGAAAATATTTGCAAGTGAAGCAACTGACAAAGGATTAATCACCAAAATTTACAAGCAGCTCAATAACAAAAAAACAAACATCCCAATCCAAAAATGGGCAGAAGACCTAAATAGACATTTCTCCAAAGAAGATATACAGATTGCCAAGAAACACATGAAAGAATGCTCAGTATCATTAATCATTAGAGAATTGCAAATCAAAACTACAATGAGATATCATCTCACACCAGTCAGAATGGCCATCATCAAAAACTCTACAAACAATAAATGCTGGAGAGGGTGTGGAGAAAAGGGAACCCTCTTGCACTGTTGGAGGGAATGTAAATTGATACAGCCACTATGGAGAACAGTATGGAGGTTCCTTAAAAAACTACAGATAGAATTACCATATGACCCAGCAATCCCACTACTGGGCATATACCCTGAGAAAACCATAATTTAAAATGAGTCATGTACCAAAATATTCATTGTAGCTCTATTTACAATAGCCAGGACATGGAAGCAACCAAAGTGTCCATCGACAAATGAATGGTTAAAGAAGATGTGGCACATATATACAATGGAGTATTACTCAGCCATACAAAGAAATGAAATTGAGTTATTTGTAGTGAGGTGGATGGACCTAGAGTCTGTCATACAGAGTGAAGTAAGTCAGAAAGAGAAAAACAAATACCATATGCTAACACATATATATAGAATCTAAAAAAAAAAAGGTCCTGAAGAACCTTAGGACAAGATGGGAATAAAGACACAGACCTACTACAGATTGGACTTGAGGATATGGGGAAGGGGAAGGGGAAGCTGTGAGAAAGTGAGAGAGTGGCATGGATGTATATACACTACCAAATGTAAAATAGCTAGCTAGTGGGAAGCAGCCGCATAGCACAGGGAGATCAGCTTGGTGCTTTGTGACCACCTAGAGGGGTGGGATAGGGAGGGTGGGAGGGAGGGAGATGCAAGAGGGAAGAGGTATGGGAACATATGTATATGTATAACTGATTCACTTTGTTATAAAGCTGAAACTAACACATCACTGTAAAGCAATTATACTCCAATAAAGATATTTAAAAAAATGAGACCTGTTGGAATACTCAAGGGCCTCATTTTGCTCTCTTGAGTATGGCTGCCTTCTGCTCAGGAACCTTCTTTAGCTCTGTAGAGCTAAGACAGACAGGAGAAATCCCATGGATGAAATGTGCTGGAAGCTGTCCCCTAGACTGGCTAGCATTTATTAAGTGCTTAATGTGTTTTACATGCATTATCTCTAATCATCACCATCTTAACCCTTTAGGGTAGGGACTTGGGCACAGAGAGGTTTTGTTGCCGTCAAAACCTATCCTTTTAAGTAATATGTTCTGCTAGCACTGACCAAGGGTCCAAGGAGCAAGATGAGGAAGCCCTCAGGTTTCCTTCTTAGTTACTCTCTGGTCTTGTTTCCTGGGATAGGAAGGGAGGCAGAAAAACAGGGCAGAAGCCCTGGGCAGTAATAAAAAGATGCACTAAGTTGGCTCCCCATAGAAAACCCAGAACAACAAGGGTACAAGGATACAGGGAGGGGAAGATACAAAGATACAGAGAGGTCCCTGACACTTTATTTCATGCAAAGTTTTCTATGGTGGAAGCCTAGTCACTAGACTCAGAAGTTGGACACAATAAGAGTTGGACATAGTTCCTAAGTAGCTGGATAGTGAGCATATTTCAGCTTTAATGAGCTATTAAATGTGTCAAATTGAGCAGAGATTAAAGATGCTGATTCTGGACAAAGGTTTCAGAACCTCCAAGAAAAATGTCTACTCAGGCTAAGAAGGCAGATCCCTTGTCACAAATGTAGGACCATGTTGGACAGAATTTTTGGAAGTGCCACACTAGAAGAGCACCAAACTGATTTTAACTTTGCTACTCCCTTGTTCTATGACCTTTGGCAAGTCTTCCCTAATCTCTGGGCCTCAATTACCTCATCTGTAAAGTGAGGTGGTCTGTTGGAGAGTTTCCTTTCTGCTTGAACACTCTGGGAGGCAGGGATTCCAAGAGACTTGTCCAGAATCACACAAAAAGAGATACTATTGACTAAGAAGCTGTTGAATAAGGTGGTTGAAAAAAAATAGTGCGTGGAGGTTGTGACATTGCAGCATGGTGCCTGAGAGCACATATGGGACTGCATTACTTCGGAACCTCTGGGAACAAGATGTGAGGTGGAGTTAGGAGTATAACGCCTGTGAAAGATAAAGGAGGGCAGAAATAGGATGGGCAGGGAGGGCCTTCAGAGGGCAGTGCAGAGCTGACCTCGAAGAAAGGAATGGGGAAAGGAAGCAGAACAGAGCAGGGAGAACCACAAACTGCAATGCAGAGATAACAAACTCTCAGCCAAAACTGTCTCTGGTGGTGCCCTCACTGTATACAGTTACTGCTTAGGAGCTGCCCAGGAAGAATATAGCCTTAGCTCACAAGCTGTCAGCTCATTGCACTCCTTGCGGCTAAAAGGCACATTCTTCCTTGAAGGGGGATCCAAGGGACAAAAAGACAGTGGAATTTGGTTATGGACAGAAAAGACCAGTGAGTGAGGTATCTAGATTTCAACTACTGAATACTTTCCTATGGAACTTCACTTTACCAAGATATTCTCTTAGGTTCAGATCTTGATCAGTCCTTAGCTGTTAGAACTATACAGATTTAATTCAATAAAAATAAGATTAGGAGAACTTTGCCTGAAAAAATTCATAGGCTATTTTCACCATTCACATTATCCAATCATTTGCCGAGTTTGCTTTCCCGCATAGATCTGCCATTAGAGAAATACGTAAAGTCCTAAACTTTTAAGGCTGCTTGAGACTTTTAACAGCCATCAAGCTCAAATCTCTGTCACTCTAAACTTCTGACAGCATTCCAACCAACAGGTCATCCAACCCCTACTTGACTGTCCCCAGAGATCCTTAGGAACTCACTATTTCATGAAACAGTCCCCTCAGTTGAGGTCCAAAGGCTCTGACTGCTACTGAGCTATTCCTTGCAAAGAGCTGGACTCTATAATCCTGTGCTGATTGAAATAGTCCTTCCAAACCATGATTCGTGGGTCAGTGGAGCTTTGACATTCTGATACCACAGTAGCTTTTCTTTGAGGAAGAAAAAAACTGAGTTCCCCTAGTAAAGTTACAAACTGGGTAACCTTGCTCATAGAAGGTTCCACACATAGGCCTTTGAGAGCCCTTTCTGTTTTCAGGTTTGGATTTTTAAAAGCTCATTTTGAGCCATCTCCACAGCTTGCAGCTTTCTTGGGGAAAAATCACCAGGATAAAGGGAGAATCCACAGAACCAGAATGGTGCCAAGGTCTGTTTTGAGGATGCACAGGGAGGAAGAAAGGACATTCCCACAACTGAAGCAGCTTACTTTAGAAGGCTAAGATATTTACTGAGTAAAATGCAATGGATGATTTCAAAGTCTTAATGATGCAGCAGCCTAAGGGTGTGTTCTGGAAGATCTGAGAGGCAGTGACTCATTAATTTTCAGCACCTAAGTATTAACTAGAGATGCTCCACTCATTTGCCTTAGGCGTACAACTCTCAGAGTCTTGCTTTTTCCACTCAAATTTCAAGTTGTATTTGAAAACTCCCAATTTGCAGAGATGAAAAAGCAAGTATAAAACTGGAGGGGGAAAAGAAAGGGCACTGGAAGTCCAAATATTACAGGTGGTCTCTGAGAAGCTGGGAAATAAGAAATGACATTGAATCAGTTCTTTGATAAACAGAGACCATCACCACTGGGATCTGACATGGATAAAGCATCAGTCTCTTCATTAGCAGACTGTCTTTTATCTTATTAGTCAAGTGTCTCTTACTAGATGCCAAGTCTTTGACAAATAAACCCACCATGGGTAACAGTGCGACATGGCTACGGACATGTCTAAAATGAACGATCAAGATAACTGCATCTTTAATATCTTTGAAATATTTGGTTGGATTCCTTTTAGCCACAGGCTACATTAAAAAAAACAGTTTTCTTACATGGGGACCTGTGAAATCATTCAATGAGCAGTCAAAGGTCTAATATAGGTAAGGGTTAGGACCCCTCTCAGCAGTATTGATTAAAGATTCTCTGAGAAACCAACTGTTGAAAACATCAAATAAGACACCAATTTTCCTAGAAAATTTTCATCATGGATGTAACTTTATGGTTTAGACATTCCTCTATCCTCAAAATGAAGCAAAGGCGGACATTGAGGTGAGGTGAGGGGAGATTGCCACTAAGCACCAATCAGTTCACCCAAAAAGGCAGTGATTTGCAGTGGAAAGATATATGGCTGGAGTATGAGTAATCCCAATCACTGAGTAGCTGGATAATCTTAACTAAGATATTTAAGCTATTTTACTCAATCTATAAAAATGATTCAGATGTGAGGCTTATATAAGATAATACTTAAGGAAATATTCTGCAAGCTGTAGAAGTGATCTTCACGTGGGCAGGGCCCTCCTCATAACTTACTATGGCCCAGGCAATCCCTAATAGAGTGGAGAATTCAGTGTACAGGCTAGGAGGCAGGCTGCCTGGATTCAGACCCAGTTCTGATGTAGGTCAAGTTGCTTTACCTTCTCTGTGTCTCAGTTGCCTTATCTATAAAATATGGGTAATGCAAGCTCTTATATTATAGGATTGTTATGAGGTTATATGAGATGAAACATGGAAGGCACTTAGCATAGCACCTGGCACACGTAGCAAATGCTCATCAAATGTTAGGTGTTGTTATTGTTGTTGTTAGACTTTGAATTGTGGGTTTGTCTACTGACAGCCTTGGAAGACTTTCTTCCTGTTCAACACCTGGGCATACACTAATGATAATGGTGCTGGCAGTGGCAATTATGACACTACGAGTGTCAGGATGCTTCCACTCACATTGTGTTCCATAGCTTACAGACTAACCATAAGAGGTAGCCAAAGCAAGGATGCATATCCCTGCTTTACAGATAAGGAAACTGAGGTAAAGAGAGGTGAAGGATTCACCCAAAGTCACACAGCTACTTGAGGGTGGCAGGAGCGCTGGTACCCAGGGCTTTGGATTCTGAATCCAGGGCTCTTTTCAGTGTACCTTGTTGTCACCACAGGGAGAGGGATTACCTGCACATATCTTATCTACAAGAAAAATATGCTCTCTTATCAAAATCTAACTCCTTTACTCACTAACAGAGTATAATGCTTTTAAAAGCAAGAAAATAGCCCCTGCTCTTCCCTGAGGACATCAAACTGGTCACTGACATCATTATAGCAGCAGAAATCGTATGATTTACAAATCTCATGTACCTGCAAGAGATGCAAATTAAATTTGTAAAAAGATATAATTATCCACTAATATGCTTGCACCAATATAGAAAAATACCAGTAATAAATTCTGGAACGCATATAGGTGAGGAAGGACTTTATTTCTCAGCTGGAAGACATGTAAAACAGCAGGACACTTCTGGAAAAGTACATGGGCAGACTTTGTGAAGTTCACAGATCCCCATTGCCCTTTTCCTCCTATACTGGTTCCTGAGGGGATGATTCTTAAGGAAGTTCAAAAGAGAAAAATAAAGCAAATAATATTAAGAATGACTTCAGCAGCTGAAAGCTTCACTGCAGCACCTTGAAAATAAGGGCGGACATCTTTTTTTTACATGGCTTAATAGTCTATTTTTAATGACCATGGAAAAATACACTACAATCACAGCTCATATGTATGAAACTGCTCCAATATACAGAATCCCATGTACAATGGAAAGGAAAATGAGCACCTAGAGAAGTGCAAAGTGCACAGTTCAGTTCTCAAAGGCATAAGACATAAAGTAAATAAAAAGTCATAAGAGTTCTATTTCTCAACTTGCAAAAAATACATCAGAAAAGCTTGCAACAGGAAAATTAGAAAACAGAGTAATCAAGTACCTTGAACCAGGAAGAAAGATAAAGGCTAAGATAAAAGAAGACAGGAGAACAGTGTTAGAATAGTGCTGAGAAAGTGCGAAATAATCAGGCTGTGGGCCACACTTGAAAAGGCCATCCTCGCTTAAGAAATGTATATGGTTTACAAGCTTTGATAATGAATAAAAGATAAGCAATGGGCCTTGGCAAAATCTGAAAGGAATCCATAGCAATCATTCTCAATAGTAGCTGTGACCATCCTCTTACATATGCTTCCTGTCAATCTCTCAGTCACCAGCACATTTTTTCCCAGCCAAGCACTGGATAGTGAAGATGCAGAGATATATACATACATGTAGGTGTATAGGTGTTAAAAGGTATTTAGGTATATAAAGATATATATGTCTATATATATATATATATATATATATATATATATATATATATATATATATATATATATATCTAGGATACCAAGGTGCTTATCCACTACCATAACTATACTTGCAAATAGGATTGAAAGTGATGGGGACAGTCAAGCTGCACTAAAGGCCTTAATAATAATCCCAGCTCTCCCTTACTCAAGCCAACTATGTATACTGGGTTTTCAGATGGGCCCTTTACATGTGTCTTCTCATTTAATTCTCACTTTGGTCTTAGGAGGTGAGTATATCCTTACTCTTATTTTTTAGACAAGGAAATGGAGGTTCAAAGTGGTTAAGTAACTTACCATACGTTCCCCATCTTCTATGTGGAAGAGCTGAGATTTAAAACTAGGGCTGTCTGACTTGTGAGTCAGTTCTCTAGAGTAGTACATGGTACAACTCTAGCCCCAATCTCATCAGCACATATAGAAAAGTGGCTGGAGTCATACATTCTTATCACCACCACTGCCCACTTTCCTTAAATTGATGTAGGTGTACAAAAATCCAGCTTTCCTTAGCTTACTTAGGACAAAGTAGACATTTTTAGAGAGGAAATTTACTAGGAGACTCAAGAAAAAAGAACAATTTCAGAAGAATAGATCTGAAGGCATTCAAGTCTAGTCAATAACTGAAACTGAAAAAAAAGAAGTTATCCACATGATCTCTATCTTATACCATACAGAAAAATCAACTTCAGGGCTTCCCTGGTGGGGCGGTGGTTGAGAGTCCACCTGCCGATGCAGGGGACACGGGTGCGTGCCCTGGTCCGGGAGAATCCCACATGCCACGGAGCGGCTGGGCCCGTGAGCCATGGCCGCTGAGCCTGCACGTCCGGAGTCTGTGCTCCACAACGGGAGAGGCCACAACAGTGAGAGGCCCGCATATCGCAAATAAAAAAAAAAAAAGAAAGAAAAATCAACTTCAGATGGATTCAAGACTTTAATGTCAAAAACAAAATTTTAAAAACTTTAAATGAAAAAAAGAAGAATTTTAGATGAAAATAGAGGTGAATGCTGTTCTGACCTAGGGTAAGGGAACATTTCTTAAATAAGACACACCAAAAAAAGCACTAAGGAAAAGATTGCTAGGAAAAGATGAAAAAAAGGATGAAAGGAAAGATCAGTAAATTTCACTACACTAACATTAAGAGCAACAGAATTTCTGATAAATTGCTGATATACATAAGACTACAACTTTGGAAAACAATTTGTTATTTACTGGTAAAGTGAAAATTTTGCATGCCCAAGGCTCAAAAGAGAAATTATTACAGATGTGCATATGGAGAGATATATGAAAATATATATAGCCTCATTGATTGTAATAGAAATAAAACAAACAAAAACAAAAAATCTGCAAACAACTCAAATCCCCAGTAACAGAAGAAAACATAATTATTCATACATTGAAATATTCTATAACAGTGAAATAAAATGAGCTGCACTTTCCAAAAAATATATAGATGAATACAGCATAAAGTTGAGTAATAAAAAGCAAGTCTGAAAACACTATCTGATATTGGTTATTAAATGGAATAAGCCAAACTAAATAATACCTTGTTTAGGAGTACAGTTGACCATTGAAAAACATGGGTTTGGACAGTGCAGGTCCACTTAAATGTGGATATTTGGGGGGGGGGAATGGCAATAGAGAGGATGTTTTAAATATATATATATATATATATATATATATATATATATATCTCTATCTTTATTGGAGTATAATTGCTTTACAATGGTGTGTTAGTTTCTGCTGTATAACAAAGTGAATCGGAGGAATAGGGGAAGATGGCAGAAGAATAAGACGTGGAGATCACCTTCCTCCCCACAGATACACCAGAAATACATGTGGAACAACTCCTACAGAACACCTACTGAACACTGGCAGAAGACCTCAGACCTCCCAAAAGGCAAGAAACTCCCCACGTACCTCGGTAGGGCAAAAGAAAAAAGAATAAACAGAGACAAAAGGATAGGGACAGGACCTGCACCAGTGGGAGGGAGCCGTGAAGGAGGAAAGGTTTCCACACACTAGGAGCCCCTTCGTGGGTGGAGACTGCAGGTGACAGAGGGGGGAAGCTTCGGAGCCGCGGAGGAGAGCACAGCAACAGGGGTGCGGGGGGCAAAGCGGAGAGATTCCCGCACAGAGGATCGGTGTGACCAGCACTCACCAGCCCGAGAGGCTTGTCTGCTCACCCGCCGGGGCGGGCAGGGCTGGGAGCTGAGGCTCAGGATGCGGAGGTCAGATCCCAAGGAGAGGACTGGGGTTGGCGCGTGAACACAGCCTGAGGGGGGCTAGTGCACCACAGCTAGCCAGGAGGGAGTCCGGGGAAAAGTCTGGACCTGCCGAAGAGGCAAGAGACCATTGTTTCAGGGTGCGCGAGGAGAGGGTATTCAGAGCGCCGCCTAAACGAGCTCCAGAGATGAGCGCAAGCTGCGGCTAAAACCGCGGACCACAGAGACGGGCATGAGGTGCTAAGGCTGCTGCTGCCGCCACCAAGAATCCTGTGTGCGAGCCCAGGTCACTATCCACACTGCCCCTCCCGGGAGCCTGTGCAGCCCACCACTGCCAGGGTTCCGGGATCCAGGGACAACTCCCCCGAGAGAACGCACAGCGCCCCTCAGGCTGGTGCAACATCCTGCCGGCCTCTGCCACCACAGGCTCGCCCTGCATCCCTGACCCTCCCTCCCACCGGCCTGAGTAAGCCAGAGCCCCCGAATCAGCGGCTCCTTTAACCCTGTCCTGTCTGAGCAAAGAACAGACGCCCTCTGGCGACCTACACACAGAGGCGGGGCCAATCCAAAGCTGAGCCCGGGAAGCTGTGAGAACAAAGAAGAGAAAGGGAAATCTCTCCCAGCAGCCTCAGGAGCAGCAGATTAGATCTCCACAATCAACTTGATGTACCTTGCATCTGTGGAATACCTGAATAGACAACCAATCATCCCAAATTGAGGAGGTGGACTTTGAGAGCAAGATTTATGATTTTTTCCCCTTTTCCTCTTTTTTGGGAGTGTGTATGTGTATGCTTCTGTGTGAGATTTTTTTCTGTATAGCTTTGCTTTCACCATTTGTCGCAGGGTTCTATCCATCTGTTTGTTTTTTTTTAATCTTTATTTTATTTTATCTTCTTTCCTTCCTTCCTTCCTTCTTTCTTTCTTTCTTTCTTTCTTTCTTAATTTTCTCCCTTTTATTCTGAGTCGTGTGGATGAAAGGCTCTTGGTGCTGCAGCCAGGAGTCGGTGCTGTGCCTCTGAGGTGGGAGACCCAAATTCAGGACACTGGCCCACAAGAGACCTCCCAGCTCCACGTAATATCAAATGGCGAAAAACTCCCAGAGATCTCCATCTCAACACCAGCACCCAGCTTCACTCAACGACCAGCAAGCTACAGTACTGGACACCCTATGCCAAACAACTAGCAGCACAGGAACACAGCCCCACACATTAGCAGAGAGGCTTCCTAAAATCATAATAAGTCCACAGACACCCCAAAACACACCACCAGACGTGGACCTGCCCACCAAAAGACAAGATCCAGCCTCATCCACCAGAACACAGGCACTAGTCCCCTTCACCAGGAAGCCTACACAACCCACTGAACCAACTTTAGCCACTGGGGACAGACACCAAAAACAACGGGAACTACAAACCTGCAGCCTGCAAAAAGGAGACCGCAAACACAGTAAGATAAGCAAAATGAGAAGATAGAAAAACACACAGCAGATGAAGGAGCAAGATAGAAACCCACCAGACCTAACAAATGAAGAGGAAATAGGCAGTCTACCTGAAAAAGAATTCAGAATAATGATAGTAAAGATGATCCAAAATCTTGGAAATAGAACAGAGAAAATGGAAGAAGCATTTAACAAGGACCTAGAAGAACTAAAGATGAAACAAACAATGACGAACAACACAATAAGTGAAATTAAAAATACTCTAGATGGGATCAACAGCAGAATAACTGAGGCAGAAGAACGGATAAGTGACCTGGAAGATAAACTACTGGAAATAACTACTGCAGAGCAGAATAAAGAAGAAAGAATGAAGAGAACTGAGGACAGTCTCAGATACCTCTGGGACAACATTAAATGCACCAACATTCGAATTATAGGGGTTCCAGAAGAAGAAGAGAAAAAAAAGGGACTGAGAAAATATTTGAAGAGATTATAGTTGAAAACTTCCCTAATATTGGAAACGAAATAGTTAATCAAGTCCAGGAAGCACAGAGAGTCCCATACAGGATAAATCCAAGGAGAAACACACCAAGACACATATTAATCAAACTGTCAAAAATTAAATACAAAGAAAACATATTAAAAGCAGCAAGGGAAAAACAACAAATAACACACAAGGGAATCCCCATAAAGTTAACAGCTGATCTTTCAGCAGAAGCTCTGCAAGCCAGAAGGGAGTGGCAGGACATATTGAAAGTGTTGAAGGAGAAAAACCTACAACCAAGATTAATCTACCCAGCAAGGATCTCATTCAGATTTGATGGAGAAATTAAAACCTTTACAGACAAGCAAAAGTTGAGAGAGTTCAGCACCACCAAACCAGCTTTGCAACAAATGCTAAAGGAACTTCTCTAGGCAAGAAACACAAGACAAGGAAAAGACCTACAATAAGAAACCCAAAACAATTAAGAAAATGGGAATAGGAACATACATATCGATAATTACCTTAAATGTAAATGGATTAAATGCTCCCACCAAAAGACACAGACTGGCTGAATGGATACAAAAACAAGACCCATATATATACTGTCTACAAGAGACCCACTTCAGACCTAGAGACACATACAGACTGAAAGTCATGGGATGGAAAAAGATATTCCATGCAAATGGAAACCAAAAGAAAGCTGGAGTAGCAATTCTCATATCAGATAAAGTAGACTTTAAAATAAAGACTATTAGAAGAGACAAAGAAGGACACTACATAATGATTAAGGGATCGATCCAAGAAGAAGATATAACAATTGTAAATATTTATGCACCCAACATAGGAGCACCTCAATACATAAGGCAAATACTAACAGCCATAAAAGGGGAAATCGACAGTAACACAATCATGCTAGGGGGCTTTAACACCCCACTTTCACCAATGGACAGATCATCCAAAATGAAAATAAATAAGGAAACACATGCTTTAAATGATACATTAAACAAGATGGACTTAATTGATATCTATAGGACATTCCATCCAAAAACAACAGAATACACATTTTTCTCAAGTGCTCATGGAACATTCTCCAGGATAGATCGTATCTTGGGTCACAAATCAAGCCTTGGTAAGTTTAAGAAAATTGAAATTTTATCAGGTATCTTTTCCGACCACAATGTTATGAGACTAGGTATCAATTACAGGAAAAGATCTGTAAAAAATACAACACATGGAGGCTAAACAATACACTACTTAATAACGAAGTGATCACTGAAGAAATCAAAGAGGAAATTAAAAAATACCTAGAAGCAAATGACAATGGAGACACGATGACCCAAAACCTATGGGATGCAGCAAAAGCAGTTCTAAGAGGAAAGTTTTTAGCAATATACAGATTTTTGACTGCCCAGAGGGTCTGCAGCCCTAACCTCCAAGTTTTTCAAGGGTTAATATATATGAGATTAAACTATATAAAAAACAAGGGAAATTTTAAAAAGCAACAGGATGATAAACAGAAAATTTGGGGTAGCAGTTTTCTCTTGAGTGGCATTGGAAGACAGGGTGAATTGAAGGGGGAGGAACTCATAGTTAAGTGTAAGTCCTTGGTAGTTCTTGGTTAGTTCTTAGGATGAGTGGTGGGTTCACAGGTGTTTATTATATATTTAAAAATAAATAGGGGGGAGTGGCCAAGATGACACAGTAGGAAGACTCTCAGCTCACCTCCTCCCATGGGCACACCAAAATAACAACTATTTACCAAGAAATTATCAATTAAAATGACCTGAAAACTAGCAGACAAGATCTACTATAACTAAAAATATAAAGGAACCACAATAAGATGGGTAGGAGGAGTGGAGTCGCGATATAGTCAAGACCCATACCCCCACGTGGGCAACCCACAAGTGGGACGATAATTACAATTACAGAGGTTCTCCCCAAGGAGCAAGGAGTCTGAGCTCCACTTTGGGCTCTCTGGCCTAGGGTCCTGCAATGGGAAGACGAGCCCGCAGAGCATTTGTCTTTGACAACCAGTGGGGCTTACTTTCAGGAGAGCCAGAGAGCTGGCGAAAATAGAGACTCCACTCTTAAAAGGGCACACAAAATCTCATATGCTCTGGGACCCAGGGCAGAAGCAGTAATTTGAAAAGAGCCTGGGTCAGACCTACCTGCTGATCTTGGAGAATCTCCCAGAGAGGCAGGAAGCAACTGCAGCTCACCCTGGGGACATAGACACTGGTGTTGGCAAGTGTCATTTTGGAATTCTCCTTCTAGTTTATTAGCCTCAGGACACAGCCCTACCCCTGCCCACCAGACTGTAGACACCCATACTGGAATGCCTCAGGTCAAGCAACTAGCCAGGCAGGGACACAGCCTCACCCACCAACAAGCAGGCTGCCTTAAGACTCCCTGAGCCCACAGCCACCCCTGGACATGGACCTGCCCACTAGAGAGCCCAGAACCTGGTCCCACACAACAGTGCACTGGCACTAGACCTGATACCCCCAGGGCCCTCCAGCCAGAGACCCTGGGATCCCAGCTCCACCTACCAGTGGGCAGGCACCAGCCCCAGAATCCCTGGGCCCACCCACCAGTGAGCCTGTGCTACCCTCAGGACCAGCCTCACCCACCAGCAGGCAGACACCAGCCACAGGACACACATAGCCTCTCAGCCTATGGACCCAGCCCATCCACCAACAAGCCAGTAAGAGCCCTGGGACCAACTGGGCAATTGCCCTGCCCACCAGCAGGCCAACACAAACTTTGGAACATCCCAGACCCTGCAACCAGCTGTTTCAGGAATCTGCCCCACCCACCAGTGGCCCAACACTAGCACTAGCCCTGGAGCCCCCTAGGATTCTGCAGTCAGCTGCCTTGTGACCTGGCCCCACCAAACAGTGGCCGTCAGGCTCTATACAAGGCAGAGCCTGGCAGCCAACTGGATGGGGGGCCAAGCATGCCTACCAGACCACCCACAGTAGTCAGCCCACCACAACAAAAGAAGCCATGCAGCCTACATAGGGAGCATCCCTAGAGCATATAGCTCTGGTGACCAGAGGGAACTGTGCTGCTGAGACACACAGGATGTCCCCTACAAAAGCCCACATCTCTAAGGTTGAGAAACATAACCAACCTACCAGATACATAGAAATAAAAACAGTAAGTTAGGCAAAATTAGGCAACAAAGAAATATGCTCCAAATGAAGGAACAAGATAAAACCCCAGAAGAACTAAGTGAAATGGAGATAGGCAATCTACCTGAGGAAGAATTCAGGGTAATGTTAGTAAAGATGATCAAAGAACTTGGCAGAAGAATAGATGGACAAAGCAGGAAATTAGAAGTCTTAAAGAAGGAGTTAGAAAATATAAAGCACAACTAAACAGAGATGAAAAATACAATAACTGAAATGAAAAATACACTGGAAGGAATCAACAGTAGACTAAATGATTCAGAAGAACGGATCAGTGAGCTGGAAGACAGAGTAATGGAAATCTCTGATGCTGAACAGGAAAAAGAGAAAAGAACAAAAAGAAATGAGGACAGTTTAAGAGACCTCTGGGACAACATCAAGCACATTAGTATTCACATTATGGGGGTCCCAGAAAAAGAAGAACAGGGAGAGGAAGGACCTGAGAAAATATTTGAAGATACAATAGCTGAAAACTCCACTAACCTGCAGAAGGAAACAGTCACCCAACTCCAGGAAGCAGAGAGAGTCCCATACAGGATTAACCCACAGAGAAACATCAAGACACCTTGTAATTAAAATGTCAAAAATTAAAGATAAAGAGAGAATATTAAAAGCAACAAGGGAAAAGCAACAAAAACATACAAAGGAACTCTCATAAGGCTATCAGCTGACTTTTCAGAAGAAACTCTGCAGGCCAGAAGTGAATGGCATGATATACTTAAGGTGATGAAAGAAATAAAACCTATAACCGAGAATACTCTACCTAGCAAGGCTCTTGTTCAGATATCATGGAGAAGTTAAAAGCTTTACAGACAAGCAAAAGCTAAAAGAATTTAGCACCACCAGAGCAGCTTTACAACAAATGCTGAAGGAACTTCCCTAGGTGGAAAAGAAAAAGCCATAACTAGAAACAAGAAAATTATGAAATGGTAAAGCTCACTGGTAAAGGCAAACATGCAATTAAGAAATCATTCACACACAAAGTTAATAGGGAGGTTAAAAGACAAAAGTAATAAAATCATCTGTATCCACAATAAGCAGTTAAGGGATACATAAAACAGTTAGATGTAAAATATAATATCAATAACTAATCATGAGGGGAGGAGAATGCAAATGCAGGGTACCTAAAATGCCTTTGAAATTAAGAGATCAGCAACTTAAAACAAGCAGATAGATATAGATATAGACATAGATATAGGTATATAGACTGCTATTAAAATACCTCATGGTAACTGTAAAACAAAAATCTATAACAGATATGTACACAAAAAAGAAAAAGGAATCCAAAAATAGCACTAAAGATAATCATCAAATTACAAGAGAAGAGAACAAAAGAAAAATGGTGGTAAAACGACCTACAAAAACAAATCCAAAACAGTTAACAAAGTGGCAATAGGAACATACATATAAATAATGTCAGTGTACTAAATGCTCCAACCAAAAGACATAGACTGGCTGAATGGATACAAAAACAGGACCCATATATATACTGCCTACAAGAGACTCACTTCAGATCTAGAAATACATACAGACTGAAAGTGAGGGGATGGAAGAAGGTATGCCATGCAAATGGAAATCAAAAGAAAGCCAGAGTACCAATACTTAAATCAGATAAAATAGACTTTAAAATAAAGACTGTTACAAAAGGCAAAGAAGGGCACTGCATAATGATCAAAGGATCAATCCAAGAAGAAGGTACAGCAACTGTAAATATACATGCACCCAACATAGAAGCACCTCAGTATATAAGGCAAAAGTTAACAGACATTAAAGGAGAAATTGACAGTAACACAATAATACTGGGGAGGGGGGATACCCCACTTAAATCAATGGACAGTTCATCCAGACAGAAGATCAATAAGGAAACACAGCCCTTAAATGACACATTAGGGCAGATGGACTTAATTGATATTTATAGAGCATTCCATCCGAAAGCAGCAGAATACATATACTTTTCAAGTGCACATGGAACATTCTCCAGGATAGATCACATGCTGGGCCACAAAGCAAGCCTTAGTAAATTTAAGAAAACTGAAATCATATCAAGCATCTTTTTTGACCACAATGTTATGAAACTAGAAATCAACTACAGGAAAAAAACTGGAAAAAAACCCCATAGACACATGGAGGTTAAACAATATGCTACTCAGTAACAAATGGATCACTGAAGAAATCAAAGAGGAAATCAAAAAATACCTAGAGAAAAATTACAACAAAAACATGACAATCCAAAACCTATGGGACACAGCAAAAGCAGTTCTAAGAGGGAAATTTATAGCAATGCAATCTTACCTCAGGAAACAAGAAAAATCTCAAATAAACAACCTAACCTTACACCTAAAGCAACTAGAGAAAAAAAAAAAAAAAACAAAACCCAAAGTTTGTAGAAGGAAAGAAATCAGAAAGATCAGAGCAGAAATAAATGAAATAGAGACTAAAATGAAATAAAAAGATCAATGAAACTAAAAGCTGGTTCTTTGAAAAGATAAACAAAATTGATAAACCTTTAGCCAGACTCATCAAGAAAAAAGGGAGAGGGCCCAAATCAATAAAATTAGAAATGAAAAAGGAGAAATTACAACTGACACCACAGAAATACAAAGGATCATAAGAGACTACTACAAGCAACTATATGCCAATAAAATGGACAACCTGGAAGAAATGGACAAATTCCCAAGACTGAACCAGGAAGAAACAGAAAATATGAACAGACCCATTAAAAGTACTGAAATTGAATCTGTGATTTTAAAAACTCCCAATAAACAACAGTCCAGGACCAGATGACTTCACAGGTGAATTCTACCAAACATTCAGAGAAGAGTTAAAACCTATCCTTCTCAAAGTATTCCAAAAACTTGCAGAGGAAGGAACACTCCCAAACTCATTCTATGAGGATAGCATCACCCTGATACCCAAATGAGACAAAGATATCACAAAAAAAGAAAATTACAGACCAATATCACTATTGAGCATAGATGCAAAATTTCTCAACAAAATACTAGCAGACTGACTCCAGTAATATATTTAAATGATCATACATCATGATCAAGTGGAATTTATTCCAGGGATGCAAGGATTTTTCAGTATCTGCAAATCAATCAATGTGATACACCACATTAACAAATTGAAGAATAAAAACCATATAATCATCTTAATAGATGTAGAAAAAGCTTTTGATAAAATTCTACATCCATTTATAATAAAAACTCTCCAGAAAGTGGGTGTAGAAGGAACATACCTCAACAAAATAAAGGTAATATATGATAAGCCCACAACTAACATCACAGTCAATCATGAAAAGCTGGAAACATTTCCCTAAGATCAGGAAAAAGACAAGGATGCACACTCATGCTCACCACTTTTTTTCAGCATAGTATTGGAGGTTCTAGTCACAGCAATCAGAGAAGAAAAATGAAAGGAATCCAAATTGAAAAGGAAGAAGTAAAATTGTTACTGTTTGAAGTTGACATGATACTTATACATAGAAAATCCTAATGATGCCACCAGAAAACGACTATAGCTCATCAATGAATTTGGCAAAGTTTTAGGATACAAAATGAACATACAGAAATCTATTGCATTTCTATGCACTAACAATGAACTATCAGGAAGAGAAATTAAAGAAACAATCCCCTTTACAATCACATCAAAAAGAATGAAATACCTAGGAATAAATCTAGCTAACGAGGTAAAAGTCCTATACTCTGAAAACTATGACACTGATGAGTGAAATTTAAGACGACACAAACAGATGGAAAGATATACTGTGTTCATGAACTGGAAGCATTAATATTGCTAAAATGACCATACTACTCAAGGCAATCTACAAATTCAATGCAATCCTTATCAAAATACAAGTGGCATTTTTCACAGAACTAGTACAAATAGTTCTAAAGTTTATATGGAAACACAAAAATGCCAAATAGCCAAAACAATCTTGAGAAAGAACAAAGCTGGAGGTATCATGCTCCCTGATTTCAAAGTATACTACAAAGCTACAGTCACCAAAACAGCATGGTAGTGGCACAAAAACAGACACATAGATCAATGGAACAGAATAAAGAGCGCAGAAATCAACTCACACTTACATGGGCAATTAATGTACAACATAGAAGGCAAGAATATACAATGGAGGAAAGATAGCCCATTCAATAAATGGTGTTGGTAAAACTGGACAACTACATGCCAAAGAATCAAACTGGACTATGTTCTCACACCATGCTCAAAAATAAATTTAAAATGGATTAAAGAATTAAATTCAAGAAAACTTCTGTAAGGAAATATAGGCAGTTCTATGTAGTTCTGTTGTTGCATTGGTCTAATTAATATATTTTTGGATATGCCTCCTCACATAAGGGAAAGAAAAGCAAAAATAAACACATGGGACAACATCAGACTAAAAAGGTTTTGCACAGTGAGGCAAACTATCAACAAAATGAAAAAGCCACCTATTTAATGGGAAAAGATATTTGCAAATGATATATATGACAAGGGGTTGATATCCAAAATATATAAGGAACTAATACAACTCAACATCAAAAAGAACTCCAATCAGATTAAAAAATGGGCAGACCATCTGAATAATTTTTCCAAAGATGGCATGCAGATGGCCAACAGGCACATGAAAAGATGCTCAACATCACTAATCATCAGGGAAATGCAAATCAAAACCACAATGAGATATCACCTCACACTTGTCAGAATGGCTATTATCAAAAAGACAACAAATAACAAATGTTGGCAAGGATGTGGAGAAAAGGGTACCCTCATGCAATGTGGGAATATAAATTGGTGTAGCCGCTGTGGAAAACAGTATGGAGATTCCTCTAAAAATCAAAAATACAACTACGTATGATACAGCAATTCTACTCCTGGGTATTTATCTGAAGAAAATGAAAATGCTAATTAGAAAAGGTATGCACCCCTATGTTCATTGCAGCATTATTTACAATAGCCAAGGTATGGAAGCAACATACGTGCCCATCAATAGAAGAATGGATAAAGAAGATATGGTGTATATATATATATATATATAAAATACAATTTTTATCAGCCATAATACAAATGAAATCTTGCCATTCATGACAACATGGATGAACCTAGAGAATATTATGCTAAGTGAAATAAGTCAGAGAAAGACAAATACCATATTATTTCACTTACACATGAAATCTAAAAAACAAAACAAATGAACAAACATAACAAAACAGAAACAGAGTTAGAGATACAGAGAATAAACAGATGGTTGCCAGACGGGAAGGGAGTGGGAGGAGGAAAGAAATAGGTGAGGGAGATTAAGAAGTATAAACTTGCAGTTGCAAAATAAATGAGTCACAGGTATGAAATATACCATGTGGGGAATATAGTCAATAACTATGTAATATCTTTGTATAGTGACAGATGGTCACTAGACTAATGGTGGTGATCATTTTGAAATGTGTAGAAATATCAAACCAGTATGTTGTATACCAGGAACTAACATAGTGTTTTAGGTCAATTATACTTCAAAAACAAACAAACAAACTCTTAGAAAAAGAAATCAGATTTGTGGTTACCAGAGGTGAGGGGAAGGGGGAGAGGGAATTGGATGAAGGCTGTCAAAAGGTACAAACTTCCAGTTATAAGATAAATAAGTACTAGGGGTGGGATGTACAACATGCTGAATATAATTTACACTGCTGTATGTTACATATGAAAGCTGTTAAGAGAGTAAATCCTAAGAGTTCTCATCACATGGAAAAATAGTTTTTTCTATTTCTTTAATTTTATATCTTTACGAGATGATGGATGTTCACTAAACTAATTGTGATAATCATTTCACAATGTATGTAAGTCAACTCATTGTGCTGTACACCTTAAACTTACACAGTGCTGTATGTCAATTATATATTGATATAACTGCAAGAAAAATAATAATAAAATAAAAATAAACAAAGTCCTGCATAATCTGAGGATGATGAAGTGCCATGAAAGGAGACTTATGATTAACACAATTAATACAATTTGTGTACCAGAGGCCCAGAAAGAAGAAAGAAAGTTTAACATTTTGAGTACTGATTTCTGATCCATAACCAAAAAACAATCAGAATATAGTTTTTTAATCCATCATATTTCCAGTAATACATCCCATCGTGAGTAATCTCAAACTAGATCAACTGTCTGCAGTTAGAAATTATTGACATCGTTCCAAGAGGTAATCACATTTCTGCCTTGAAGAGGAAGGCTGACGGATAGCAGCCTTGACAGATGTACTGAGGACACTGTCCTGTGGCTACCTGGGTAATGGTTTGACATTTAATTAGAGGATTAACAAGCATGTTTCTGTTTTTCCTTCACTATGCAGAACATACTGAGGAGGGAAGGGAATGGAAAGAGAAATTAGGTATGCAAACTATGTGGTTTAATCTATTAGAGTGATGCTTCATTTAACCACCAGCATTGCTGGAAATGAGGTATTACTCAGACGTGAACTTTGCACATAACTTAACATAACCCCTTTTAAAACAAGGAACACTTTAAAAATAATTTTAATCATTTTTGATGAAATCCTGCAAGAAGGCTTACAAATTGCCTGTTATTTAAAGAGAATGATATTCAAAGTCCCACTTTCTGCACTGCTCAAGGTTCATCATTCTGAAATAAAATTATCGTGCTGGGCAGTACACAGGGAAGCAGTCAGGACCTATTTTCCCCCATGTTCTTGATGGTCTTAGACTAGTTTCTGAGCTTTTGTGTCAGCTTAATGTAGGTTTTCTTTAAGTTTTCTCCTAACTAGTCCATCAATCAGACCAAGTCTTATCCTGTTTGCTTCCTCAAGCACTGCCCTCTGCTTCGAAAGTGGCGTAGATGGGAAAACAGAGAAGCAAGCCTCATTCATTCATTTACTCATTCATTAAGTACTTTGAATGCCCAATATGCGCAAACTGGGGACCACAGAAGGGAATCAGACATTGATATTTGTAAACGGCAATAAAATCTGGTCTATTCTAATACCCCCTAGGTAGTTAAACCATAGGACTGAACAGGAATGTTCATGGAGAGTATGAGTAAAGTACATAGCCCTGGGGAACACCAATGTTATTTTTCCAATTTAAAAAGAGCCTCTGGCCCATATAAGGCCAAAATCTTCATGAAGGGCATGAAAGGCTGGACCTAGCCTCTGTTTTCCTAGGAGCTAAGAAGACAGGCTAGGAACTACTACAATTTCTCTGAGGAGAATGGGAAGTTCTGCCAGGAAGATGTGTCAATTGCTGGCTCCAGGAATAAACAGCATTTGAGATTTAGTTTTGGCTTTTGCCTTTAGAGTCCTGTCTATTAATTAAGTGAAGTTTGAGGCAGTTGTGTAGCATAATATTTGATCTTGCTCTTTATAACTCATATGTTTTATGTGGTCTTTGGCACAATCATATTTAATATAAAACCTATTAAATTGTACTAATGAAATGAATTTGAATATGCCACCAGTCTGTTACAGTCTCATTTTTCAGTTGATTGTATCATACACTATTTATGTGCATAAGGGGAATCCACTGGCACGCGGAACCTATTCACTGTTTTGAAGCAAATGTAAAACTGTAGCAACTACTAAAATTTGGACTGGTCAAGATATGAAAAAAAGTCAGCATCCACAAAGCCAAGTTTTTAAAAATTATTTTTGTTGCTGTGGTTTTTGTTCTTCTTCCTATAAATGCCTTTGCGGTACCTACCATTTTCTACCAAACTTGGAACTTAATAAGGATTTTTATGAAGTACCAGTTGGGTTTTCACAACTCTCAGGGTATAACAGGTTAGAGATTTACTAGTTAGACTGATATGATATGGCTCTAACACCAGGTCGAAACAGACTTGATAGAAGAGTCAGTCACTGGGATGGTGACCTTAGTCGACATGTGGGGGACCCTACTGAAATCAGGGGCCCCATCAGTGAGGCATTTCTGGGTGTATTTCTCCTCCGCAAAGGATCTCTTGACCATGACATCCCCACCCTGAGGCTCACTTGAAATTCCAGTTCTGATTATGTGGAGGGGAACAGAGTTGACTGAGCCACTCTCACAGATAGTCATAGGACACAGACAAGAGAAATCAATGGCATCCAGGAAGTGGAGAGAGAATTGAAAAGATTTGGAGAATGGAAAGGCTATGGTCTGTATGGGAACAGCAAAGAGCCCAGTAAGACCGTACAACTGATCGGGTCACACAGAAAGAGTGAGAGAGAAAGAGAGAGGAAGGAGGTGAGGATGACTACGTAGGAAGGGAGCACACAGTGGAGTGCATTGTAAGCAAGGATAAGGGTATTGATATTATATATATATATATATATATATATATATGGCACACACCTCATAATAACAAAGGCTCAAGTATAACACAACACTGTTGACTTTGCTGGCAACTTCAGTGCTTCACAACATATTCCTCTTCCAATCCTCCTAGGGTCCATCTTCTATATATAATCCTACCTATGACCTTTGCAGCTGATCTTCTCAGATCATCACTCAGCTCTCCCATAGATCTGTGTCTCAGACCTAACCCTCTGGTTTGACACATTAGAATCTTGGACTGCTTGGGATAGGATGTTGAGCTCTTGGCTATGCTAACCTGGTCCACTGACCATCCACTGGCTCTACTTGAAGGTGTCAGGAGAAATAGATTAAAAGGCAGTACAACTTCCCAGAGTCTGTGTGAAATGATGGAGGCTTTGGCAGCAACTACATAGTACTGTCTAGCAACAAAGGCAACTTTGGAGTAGCAGGAGCTTGTAGATTTTTAGAACTCTCATAGTGAGAATGCCACACTACAGGGTCACAAATGCAAAAACACTTCCAGGTGACTCTGAAGCCAGTAGCTCCAGGACCACACTTTGAGAAATACTGAGCTAAAGCACAGGATGCTTGTGGGAAGGGAATGTACATTAGAGCTACAGAGGGCAGGGCCAAGTCACTGAGAGCCTTCAATGCCAGGCTGAATAGTCTGGACCTTAGACTTTCTGCTCTAGGTGATTGATGGGAAGCTATGGGAGGCTGTGTGGCCCGGGAGAGAGCCACCATTAGAACTTGGGTCTGGTGGGAGCATCTACCTTGACAAAGAGGGGAGGAGAAACCAGCGTGGAGTCAGGGAGCCCAGCAAGGGCACTGGTGCAAGAGTCCCAGGGAAGGAGTGGTGATGAATGAGGGCCTGGACTAGGGACAGTCTCCATCCAAATGCATTCCTTCTGGACGCACATGGAAAGGAGAGAGTCATTTCCAAAAACCTGGGCCAAGAAGGAAGAAAAGACGTTGCTCTTTCCCCAATGGCATGTGGGATTTTGCTGATGATTTATTGGAATTCTTCCCAAAGCCGGAATTACCCAAATAACTCACTGAAGCCACTCGGAAGGGATCTGATACCGTAGTTTGCTTTAATAAGTCAACTCTGCCAAGATGTACGTGGAGGTAATTTGTTGTAGTTGGAAAAACAAAGAAATTTTCCAAAATTTTATTCTTGGAAGCTGAACACATTAGTGCTGAACAGGACTTTAAAACTCAGATCAGTTCTCCAGCTGACAACTGGGAAAATGAATTGCTGTCCCACTGAGCCTTCAACTAAATAATTAGAACATCTAACCCAGTGGTCTTAAGACTGTAGGATGCATTCAAATGATTTTTAACTGTTAAAAATTCAGATTACTACTCCTTCTCTTCTAAGATTCTGATTCATTCAGGTGGGGAGGAGACCCTGAATCCACATTTCCAAATCAGTTTCCCCCAGGTGACTCTAATGCAAGTGGTCAACATCCACATTTCAAGCATCATTGCCACATAGAACTTTTTTTAATCATACACACGGTTATTTATGTTGGCTTTGCCTTTTCAAGGCTCTGTGTTAAGCACTTTGAGGGGTTCACAAGGAAAGAAGCTAAGTCCCTACCCTCAAGTTGTTCCCAGTCTCCAAGGCAAGCCACATAAGCACAAAACTGGATTTCAGAGGAGAGAGTGACAAGCATCCTAAAAAGGCAGAAAAATAATGCCAGGATGGTTCAAGCAAAGGAGAGAGCTTATTTACTAATCCAGTTGCCTTTATGAGACCAGCTGCAGAGGTGGTCTGGAAGTAAAGAAATAACAAGACTTAATTGTTGAAAGCTGTGAAGACTATGCCTTAGTGTCTTTCACAGGCATCCTTTGAAAAGCATCAAGCTGTATAAGAGAACTCATTAAATAAGAAAGAACAAGAATGGCCCCTGGACAACTTGGAGAGTAAATCTGTGTAATGGTTTCTTCCATAATGTTTTAACACTGCGCAGTGAGAATGCTCCTTGACCCAGCTGTCAGCAATCACAGAGGTCACCCAGCTTCCTCCTATCAAAGCCATGGCAACTGGAGCCTGAGAGGTGGAAGCGCTTGATCAGGTCACCTGGGATTTGGAGCCAGTGCCGGAACCCTTTCCAAATTCCTATAGGCCATAGAGGAAGGAGCTTTAATGGACCCTGTTCCTGCTAGCCCCTCACTCTCCACCACCTTCTGATGGCTCCAGTTATGGTGCTGAACGCCTCCTTTGGGTACTCAAAATGGACTTCTTAGCACATTTCCCTATGGGATTTCATAGTGATGATACTGTAGTAGCTAATACTTTTCAGCACTTACTATGTGGCAGACTTTGCTTTTAGCAATTTATCTACAAAGCCCTATTAACATCTCGATTTTAGAGATGAGGAAAGCAAGATCCAGAGAAAAAGAAATTGCCCCAATTGACACAGCTATTAAGTGGCAGAAGGATGATCAGAACACTGGGCAGAGCAGTTGAGCTTGTGCTTCTACATACCATGCTGTACGACCTCTTGTAACTATTCTGGGACTCAAGTCTGTCTCCTCTACCAGATTGTGAGCTCCATGGGGACAGGAACCATGTCTACCTTGGTGACTGCTGTATCCTTAGTGCTGAATACAAAGTAAGCATTTAATAAATATTTTTGAATGAATGAACAAGTAGAGTTGGGCTGAACTGACACTGATAAAATCATCCTGTGCTGTCTATAGAACCAGTCCTGTTTCCACCGTTAACTCCCATGAACTTTGTTAAGACTCTGCCCTTTTCTGGACTTCAGTCTTGCCATCTATAGAATGAAGGTATGGGACCTACCATATATGACAGTCTAGAAGCCTCCACCATCACTAAATCCAAACGTCCATGTAGGGTCAGGCTAAACCTATGGCATGACCTAGCCCCTGGCCCTAAGCCCTGTCATTTATGCTCCAAATCTTGGTGTTATATTCAAAAGTATGAGATAATAAGTCGGGAGTGGTGGAGAGGGGAAGAGTTAAAACTTTGGGAAGTTGGGGAGGAGATATTCCTTGGCAGTTTGGAGCTGAGATGGAGAGGACCGAGAAAAATTTGATGTTTGCTTGTAATTTGCAAAAGCGAACCATCCTTAGAGGTGTTTCTAGTCAGAGAATAAATGTATCAAGTAGACTATCCATGTGGTAATCAAACACCCTGCTTATTGGTGGTGCTTCCAGGGCAGGTTTAACAGAAAGGATAGCAAACACATTTGAAAATGAAAAACAGGGGCTTCCCTGGTGGCGCAGTGGTTGAGAGTCCGCCTGTCGATGCAGGGGACACGGGTTCGTGCCCTGCTCCGGGAAGATCCCATATGCCACGGAGCGGCTAGGCCCGTGAGCCATGGCAGCTGAGCCTGCGCGTCCGGAGCCTGTGCTCCGCAACGGGAGAGGCCACAACAGTGAGAGGCCCGCGTACCGCAAAAAAAAAAAAAAAAAAAAGAAAATGAAAAACATTCAGAACACCAAGACCAAGGATCAATAATTCCAGAGCCCAGCAGATAAGCCAAGCTTGCCTTCACAGCTTGTTCTGGAGGTAATCCAGCCATCAAATGAATATAGCACTTTCTACAGTCCAGGTGGCCCAGACCAGAGTCCTGGGATGATCTCAGAAGGATGGAGGCCAGCCTTCCTAGCTCTTTAAAGAAGAGGGGAAGTGAGGGAGCTCACATTTAGGAGATAATGGTCTCATGATATAAACATTCTAGCTGCCTTCCCCACCCTACAGATAAGGAAACTGAGATTCTGAAAAATGAAGCAACTTGCCCCAAATCACACAGCTCCTGAGTAGTGGAGCCCAGAATCAAAGCTGGGACTGTGTGACTGGGACACCCCCTCCCCCAGCTCCAGCATGCTCCTCTGCTTAAGCCCTCTTTGGCTAATCCTTAATGACTAATTAGTTGTCCCATCATTAAAGGGAATCAGAGAAAGGCAAAGGAATGGGGCTCCCATGACCTGCTGCCCTTATTGTGTCATTGAAAGGAGATAGCTTTGAGTCAAAACATCGTGGTTTTCTTCTATAAGAGTCTTATATTATCCTGCATCCTCTCACTTCTGAGACGCTCCCCCTCTACTCTACCCCCCCACATGGAAATATTATTTTCTTACTTACATTTTTCTGCTCTGGGAAAATGAGTTAATATTTGTAAAGTTCTTAGAACAGTGCCTGACGTATATAAGCTGTAAAAGGGTGTTTGTTAAATAAATCAAATAGAGTAGACATTATTATCATTTAAGAACTTTCAGACAAAAAACTTTCAGACAATTCAAAAAATATAAAATCACTGTGAAAATCACATCTAGTCCCACACTAGAGAAACCATAATTAAAATTTTGATGTAGGTGCAGGCTTTCATTGTGTGCAAATAAAACTTTTCTCATGAAAAAGAAAGATTATTCTAGGCATGTTATCTTTGTAATCTGAGCTTCTCACTTAATCATATGCTGATGACATCGTTTAATGTCGTTAACGTCAGTAAATACAGATTTACATCATCATTTTTAACACATTCATAATATTCCTTTGCATTGGTACACCAGTAAGTTAGTTGACTAAATCTCACTAATGGGCATTTTTCTAATCTGTTGCATTCTTGTCTGATTCACACACTTCTCCAGATTGCCCTGCTGAAAGTTTGCACCAATCTGTATTCACACCAATAATACATTTCCCTTATTAATAGTTTGATTAAACATATTTTCAAATCTTAATTAACTTTTGGTAACTTTTTCATTCATGTTCTTTGCTCATTTTTCTGTAAATTTGTTTATCTTCTTATAGATTTTTAAGAGTTTTAAAACATTAAGACTGCTAACTCTTTTTTTGTCATATATGTTGCAAATTTTTTTCACATGTTGTTCCTGTGTGTTGTGCAAAAGATTTCATTTTAGAATTAATGAAATCTATCAATCTTTTATTTTATGGTTCATGTCTTTAAAATCATGCTAGAAAAGGTTGCCTCCTGCACTTCAAGAGTATAAAAATATTCCACCTGTATGTTATGCTACATATTTATAGTTTTATTTTTCACATTTAATGCTCTGGCCAACCTGGAATTTGCTCTGGTATATTTCCAGAGGATTTAAGCCAGTCCTTCAAATCTTTGGCATTCAATTACTAACATACTCAATTCTTGAATGAGTACAAATGAGGATTTCTGTATCTCTGAAGGAAAAATGTAACATAAAACTTGACTAGCATCTTAGCCCACCTTCCAGAGAGCTATACTACTTTTTCCAGTCTGGCACACAAAATGCTACTAGTGATTGTAGAGCCTGTTCACCATCTTTACATAGAATTTCATTAACTTGAGGACTTTTTTCTGACTTTGCTGATTATTCCTACTGAGGATACTGAGCCTTTTTATTATGAGGAAAATATTCCATGGGGGAAAGAGAAGAGGAGGACAGGGGGCAAATAATATGCCTAAGGAGAATCCACTACAAGTTTGATATGGGTATTATGGAGGAGGAAGGAGGAAATGAGTGACAAGTGAGAGAACTTTTAAATATCTACCTTCAAGGAGCAGAAGCCAGAGTAAATAGAGAAGACTAGCAATTGCCAAAAGCAATGAGGTAGAGATGGTGAAAAGTACTAAGCTAGGAGTTGGGAACCTGGGACTCTGTTCCCAGGTCTTTCACATGGAACTTAGACAAATGCCCTCTATTCTCTAGTTCTTGATTTCTCCACCTTTAAAGTGTGAGTGTGAGAGGGCAGTTGGGGTGGAGGGGATGAATTAGATTCAATTCAGTCAACATTTATTGAATGGCAATTCGGAGCTAGACACAATTCTAGGTACTTAGCTAACTCTACTTTCTTCCAGCTCAGCTGAAGTATGGTAAGGAACCCTAAAACTTCCAGAAGCTGGACTTTCTGGAACTTTCTAGTTTTGGAGAGGATCGTCAGGTCCAAGAAGGTAGCTAGGAAGATAGCTAGAGCAGATGTGAGGAGGAATTTGGTGGGATGGAAAGAAGTAATCAGTTGGATCGAGTGCTGCATAGTCATATGAAACATGTAGCACATAGGGCTTGAGGAATTTGTTAGTCACTAATCGCTGGTAGACCTTGTCTCTAGGTCTGTTTTGAAACCCATGATTATCATCGCTCAACAGGCTAGATGTTTGGTGCTCCGTCCCCACAACAGGATTTTATCACTTATTTACTCATTCATTCGTGAAGTAAACACTGACTGAGGCAGTATACGCAAGGCACTGTCTGGCTTTTGTCCCTACCCATTGGCCTTTCATGGAGCTATAGCATTAGGGCTCTGGATATTGGCTTGCTTTAAATGCTGTCTTGCCTCCTTGTGTACCAGAGCTGCTTCTTTTTGACAAAGTATGCATTTCAGAGTGGCTTCCAGCTGTGAATCACATCCTTGCAAATCATGGTGACACCTATGAGATTGTATTTCTACCATATTCAAAGTCCTCCGAGGTGCCCATATTTATGGAACAATTTGAGCATTCCATCTCTATCCCTTGCTATTTTTTATTTAATGCCCTCCTGATTAGAGCAATAAGTCTCCAGGCATTCATTCACTGAACTAACAGTGCCTCACTGTCCTAAGTACAATGAGAAGATTGACAAGGTCCTTGACCTCATGAAATTCCATTCTAGTGGGGGAAATTGATAGTCAACAAGTAATTTAATAGCATTAATTTATCACCACTTTAATAAATTGCCACGGAGAATGAGGTTATCTCTAAACATTCAAATATCTAGCCATAGCAGAGAAATGGAAATTGTATCTTCACACCACCAAAACATTTCCACAGCTGAGATTCTCTTCTATTTTTCCAAGCTTCTTGGGTTTTTTTCAGGTGTACAGCATTATAATTCGTTATCTGTATACACTATAATGTGATCACCACCACAGGTGTGGTTACCATCTATCGCCATACAGCTGACCGCCTTCACCCTTTTTTTTTTTCGATACGTGGGCCTCTCACCGTTGTGTCCTCTCCCGTTGCGGAGCACAGGCTCTGGACGCGCAGGCCCAGCGGCCATGGCTCACGGGCCCAGCCGCTCCGCGGCATGTGGGATCTTCCCGGACCGGGGCACGGAGCCGTGTCCCCTGCCTCGGCAGGCGGACTCTCAACCACTGCACCACCAGGGAAGCCCCTACCTTCACCCATTTTTGTCCACCCCCCTTTCTCTCTGGTCACCTCTAATCTGTTCTGTGTATATATGAGTTTTCTTTTGTTTTATTTTATTTGTGTGTTGGTTTTGTTTTTTTAGATTCCACATATGAGTGAAATCATATGGTATTTGTCTTTATCCATCTGACCTATTTCACTTATCATAAAACCCTCAAGGTCTGTCCATGTTGTCACAAATGGCAGGATTTCATTCTTTTATATAGCTGAGTAGTATCCCATGGTATATCCGTACCACATCTTCTTTATGTATTCATCTACTGAAGGGCACTTAGGTTGCTTCCATATCTTGGCTATTGTAAATAATGCTGCAATGAACATAGGGGGTGCATGTATCTTTTCTAACTAGTGTTTTCATTTTTTTCAGATAAATACCCAGTAGTGGAATTGTTGGATCATATGGTAGTTTCATTTTTAATTTTTTGAGGAATCTACTTACTGTTTTCCATAGGGGCTGTACCAATTTACAGTCCTACCAATACTGTATGAGGGTTCCCTTTTCTCCACATCCTCGCCAACATTTGTTACTTCTCTTTTTGGTAATAGCCATTCTGACAGGTGTGAGGTGCTATCTCATTGTGATTTTGATTGGCATTTCCCTGATGATTAGTGATGTTGGGCATCTTTTTATGTGCCTGTTGGTCATCTGTATGTCTTATTTGGAAAAATGTCTTTTCAGGTCCTTTGCTCATTTTTAAATGGTGTTGTTTGTTTTTTGTTGTTGAGTTATATGACTAGTTTATATATTTTGGATATATATGATATCATATAGCATATATATGATTTGAAATACCTTCTCCAATTCGGTAGCTTGTTTTTTCATTTTGATGATTGTTTACTTCACCGTACCTGAGTTTATCTTCTTAAAATCTTGAAAAAGTAGTGAAAACAGCACCCATGTCCCCAGTCCTTCAACTGAAGCCCAGATTATACTCTACTCCCTAAATTTCCTGTTGATGTTGTGGCAATTAAGATGTCAGCCAATAGGAAATTGGCTCCAGAGCAGTGAAGTTCCCTGCCTAAAATTCAGCCAACTCTACAGAAGGTTGGTCTGAGAGTGCTTGGCCTCCCTTCTCTTCATTGGGATTCAGTACTCATCCCTTCTGCCCTGACTCCGTCTCCCCTTCTCCCTGTCTCCCACCCCCCAGGCCCTTTTGATGGCCTCACCTCACTTCGCCTCTCATCCTGTCATCTTCTCAGATGTGTTGGCCCCTTTGCCCCTCTCCCTTGGCTTCCCATAAATACAGCTACCCCATGAGGCCCCCAAATCCCAGAACTCTGTTCTGCTGTCAAGAACTACAGGCCAGAAGCCCAACCTCTCCCCTTTCCAGGCACCTAAGAACCTGCCCTTCCCACCTCCATGGTCCCTCAGGGTTCTCAAGGCCTCAGGGTTCTCCCAACCAAGCTCCCCTCCCCCACTAATGTTTCTCTCCCCAGCTGGGGCCCCAAACATAGACTTTTCAATTAGCTCAGGGAGGTCACCTTCAAGGCCCTTTCAGTTTTCTCATCTTTCCAATCCCTAGTTCTGAGAAATCCCCCTCAGTGCCCATCCCCCAACTCCTGGCAGTTTTTCCTTTCCCTTTTTTGCCTAGCATTGTGCAGAATACACCCATTATAAATCCAGACTTCAGAGCCTCAGTCAGGTTCTCATAGCTTCCCTATAATCCTTGTCTTCATTACCTGCATTCTGGTCTTGGAACCACCTTGCCCACAGCTTCTTTTCCACTATTGTTCCTCATGCTTCAAGTACCCTCTCACTCCCCTCACAGAAACCAAACCAAGTGTGCCTAAGAAGAAAAACAAAGAGGGGCTTCCCTGGTGGCACAGTGGTTGAGGGTCCGCCTGCCGATGCAGGGAACACGAGTTCGTGCCCCGGTCCGGGAAGATCCCACATGCCGCGGAGCAGCTGGGCCCGTGAGCCATGGCCGCTGAGCCTGTGCGTCCGGAGCCTATGCTCCGCAACGGGAGAGGCCCGTGTACCAAAAAAAAAAAAAAGATCAGTCAGTGTTGGTCAATACTGCTGGGGGGGGTCAGGAAAAATAAGCATGAAGGTGTCTTTTGAATTTAGTGACATGGAGGTCATTGATGATGTTTTTTAGAACAACTCTATGGGGTGATGGGAGTGGAAAGCTCATTAAACAGGGTTGAGGAGTTGAAGATGAGGCAGCAGAGAACGTGACTATAGATAACTCTTTTAAGAAGTTTGTGAATAGGAAGGAGAGAGCTTGGGTAGTTGCTAAGAGGGAATGTGAAGTTTAGGGGAGGATTTTTTTAAGATAGGAGAGACTTGAGCATATTTAAATGCTGTTTGGAAGAACCTTGTAGATAGAAAGGATAGAAAATGCACAAGTACAAAGATAACTCAGTGATTCCTTGAGGACTGGATTCTGGGGGACAGGTCCCAGGATTGGATTAGAAAGAAGGGACACTTCTGTTGGAAGTGGAGGGGAGGAGGTGGGTGCACATGCTTGCAGGCTTAGTGGCTGGAATGTGGACATTCTCATTTGGTGACATCAGTTTTCTCTGTGAAGTAGGTCATTCTAAAGTGAAGGGGAAGTAGAGGGGAGTGGTTGAAGGCTTGCGAAAGGTGGATGTTCAAAGAAATAATTATGAAGAATTGAAAACTGAAGCACATTAGGAGAATAGCAGGCCGAGTTGGGGTGAGTGAATATATAGCAGTACAAGCATACCTTGGAGATATTGCAGGTTCGGTTGCAGACCAGTGCAATAAAGTGAATATCACAATAAAACAAGTCACAGGACTTTTTTGGTTTCCCAGTGTGTATAAAAGTTATGTTTACACTATAGTGTAGTCTATTAAGTGGATAATAGTATTATGTCTAAAATAATAATGGGCATACCTTAATTTAAAAATACTTTATTGCTAAAAAATGCTATCATCTGAGCCTTCAGTGAGTCATAATCTTTTTGCTCGTGGAAGGTTTTGCCTTGATATTGATGGCTGCTCATTGATCAGGGTGACGGTTGCTGAAGGCTGGGGTGGCAATCTCTTAAAATAAGACAATGAAGGTTGCTGCATCGATTGACTCTTCCTTTCACAAACAATTTCTCTGTAGCATGCAATGCTATTTGATAGCATTTTACCCACAGTAAAACTTCTTTCAAGAATGGAGTCAATCCTCTCAAACCCTGCTGCTGTTTTATCAACTAAGTTTATGTCATATTCTAAATCCTTTTTTGTCATTTCAACAACCTTCACCTCATCTTCACTAGGAGTAGATTCCATCTCAAGAAACCATTTTCTTTGCTCATCCATGAGAAGCAACTCCTCATCCATTGAAGTTTTATCATGAGATTGCAACAATTCAGTCCCATCTTCAGGCTCCACTTCTAATTCTAGTTCTCTTCTATTTCCACCACATCTGCAGTTACTTCCTTCACTGAGGTCTTGAACCCCTCAAAGTCATCCATGAGGGTTGGAATCAACTTCTTCTAAACTCCTGTTAATTTTAATATTTGGACCCCTTCCCATGAATCATGAATGTTCTTAATGACATCTAGAATAGTGAATCCTTTCCAGAGGTTTTTTAATTTGCTTTGTCCAAATCCAACAGCAGAATCACTATGGCAGCTATAGCATTATGGAATGTACTTCTTAAATAATGAGTTGAAAGTTGAAATGACTCCTTGATCCATGAGCTGCAGAATTGTTTTTGTATTAGCAGGCATGAAAACAATTTGAATCTCGTTGTCCATCTCCATCAGAACTCTTGAGTGACCAGGTGCATTGTCAATGAGCAGTCATATTTTGAAATAATCTTTTTTTTTCCTGAGCAGTAGGTCTCCACAGTGGTCTTAAAATATTCAGTCAACCAGGCTGTAAACAGATGTGTTGTCATCCAGGCTTTGTTATTCCATTTATATAGCACAGTCAGGGTATATTTAACATAATTCTTAAGGGCCCTAGGATTTTCAGAATGTTAAATGAGCATTGGCTTCAACTTCAACTAAGTCACCAGCAGCATTAGTCCCTAACAAAAGAGTCCGCCTGTCCTTTGAAGCTTTAAAATCAGGCACTGACTTCTCCTCTCTAGCTATGAAAGTCCTACATGGCATCTTCTTCCAATAGAACGCTGTTTTGTCTACATTGAAAATCTATTGTTTAGTGTAGCCACCTTCATTAATTATGTTAGCTAGATCTCCTGGATAACTTGCTATAGCTTCTACATCAGCACTTGCTGTTTCACCTTGCACTTTTATGTTATGGAGATGGCTTCTTTCCTTAAACCTCAGGAACCAACCTCTGCTAGCTTCAAACTTTTCCTCTGCAGCTTCCTCACCACTCTCAACCTTCATAGAATTGAATAGTTAGGACCTTACTCTGGATTAGGCTTTGACTTAAAGGAGTGTTGTGGCTGGTTTGATCTTCTATTCAGACCACAAAAAACTTTCTCCATATCAGCAATAAGGCTGTTTCACTTTCTGATCATTTTTGTGCTCACTGGAGTAGCACTTTTAATTTCCTTCAAAAAGTTTTCTTTTGCATTCACAACTTGGTTAATGGTTTGGTGCAAGATGCCTAGCTTTTGGGCTATCTCAGCTTTCAACATGCCTTCCTCACCAAGCTTAATCATTTCTAGCTTTTGATTTAAAGTGAGAAACATGTAACTCTTCCTTTCACTTGAACACTTAGAAGCCAATGTAGGGTTATTAATGGCCTACTTTCAATATTTTTGTGTCTCAGGGAATAGGGAGGCCTGAGGAGAGGGAGACAGATGGGGGGATGGCTGTTAGGTGGAGCAGTCAGAACACACACAACATTTATCGATTAACTTCCCTGTTTTATACAGGTGCCATTCGTGGCACCCCAAAATAATTATAATAGCAACATCGAAGATCACCATAACAAATATAATAACAATGAAAAGTTAGAAATATTGTCAGAATTACCAAAATGTGGTAGAGAAAGTGAGCAAATGCTGTTGGAAAAAAGGCACTTATAGACTTGCTCAACACAGGGTTGCCATAAACCTTCAATTTGTTAAAAGTGCAATATCTGTGAAGAGCAATAAAGTGAAGCACAGTAAAATGAGGTATGCCTGACTGTTCATTGCAGCACTACTTACAATAGCCAGGACATGGAAGCGACCTAAGTGTCCATCAACAGAGGAATAGATAACAGAGATGTGATAGATATATAAAATGGAATATCACTCAGCCATAAAAAGGAACGAAATTGGGTCATTTGTAGAGACGTGGATGGACCTAGAGACTATCATACAGAGTGAAGTAAGTCAGAGAGAGAAAAACAAATATCGTATATTAACGCATATATGTGGAACCTAGAAAATGGTACAGATGAACCGGTTTGCAGAGCAGAAATAGAGACACAGAAGTAAAGAACATACCAAGGGGGAAAGGGGGGTGGGATGAATTGGGAGATTGGGATTGACATATATACACTATTGATACTATTTATAAAATACGTAACTAATGAGAACCTACTGTATAGCACAGGGAACTCTACTCAATGCTCTGTGGTGACCTAAATTGGAAGGAAATCCAAATAAGAGGGGATATATGTATATGTATAGCTGATTCACTTTGCTGTACAGCAGAAATGAACACAACATTGTAAAGCAACTATACTCCAATAAAAATTAATTTAAAATACAACGGGTAAAGAACTTGAACAGACATTTCTCCAAAGCAGGTATACAAATGGCCAATAAGCACATGAACAGATGCTCAACACCACTAATCATTAGGGAAATGCAAATCAAAACCACAAAGAGATATTGTCTCACACCCATTACAGTGGCTATTACCAAAAAACCAAAAATAACAAGTGTTGGTGAAGATGTGGAAAATGGTATGGCAGTTTCTCAAAAAATTAAGTATAGAATTATGGTATGGTCCAGCAATTCCACTTCTGGGTATATATCCAAAAGACCTGAAAGCAGAAATTCAGAGAGGTATTTGTACACCCATGTTCATAGAAGCATTATTCACAATAGAAAAGAGGTGGAAGCAACCCAAGTTTTCACTGAAGGATGAATGGATAAACAAAATATAGTGTATGTATACAATGGAATATTATTTAGCTTTAAAAAGGAAGGAAATTCAGACACATGCTACAATGTGGATAAACATTAAAGGCATGCTAGTTGAAATAAGCCAGTCACAGAAGGATGAATACTGTATGAGGTACCATTTATATGAGGTACATAGATGAGTAAAATTAAGAGACAGAAAATAGAATGATGGGTGCCAGGGACTAGGGCAAGGGGAATGGGGAGGAAATGGGTACAAATTTTCAGTTTGGGGAGGTGAAAAGTGTTCTGGAGCTGGAAAGTGGTGATGGTTGCACAACAATGTACACTTAAAGATGGTTAAGATGGTACATTTTATATTACATGTATTTACCACAATTTTACAAAACCGAAAATAAATGAGCTATCTTTTATGATATCTCTTTATATGATGTACCCACATCATATGTACCCAATCTTTATATTATGTGGGGTTTTTTCTCTAGTATCATTCAGCAGCTTAAAGGCAGTCCAAGAGGAAACTTATAGTTGGATTGCCTCAAGTCTAGAACTTTTCAATATGTTGCCATAGATGGATAATGGAATGGGGGTGCCAAGAAGGTTGGTAAAAGAGTAAACAGAGTCAGAGCTAACCCTAGGGTGTGCAGGGCCCAGGCAAATATTTTTTGTGGGCCCTTATAAACAATTTAATGAAAACATATGTAACAAAATTCCCGGGTTCATGTGATTTACAGGGCTTTGTCACTGAAGATTTAGGACAATAGGGAGAGAAGAGAGACCTCCCTGTCTGCTTCTTTGTCCCATCAGTACATGTGTGTGGGGGGGGGTCCATGTAGGATTCGGGCTCCATGTCTTCCTGTTCACGTCCAGGAACCATCTCTTCCTGTCCTTATGGTCTGGTGCACGGAGCATGGGTAATTAAGCATCTCTCACCGAGAAGAAAAGGAAGTATTGCTGTTGTGAGACTCACATGCCATGGCTCTTCAGAACCTGCTTGTATTGGAACAATCTAGATCTTCTCAGCTCTGCAGGTCCGTGATGTCATTAGCTCAACGCTGGCTACACCATTACTCGTGACGCTGCCATGATCCATTGGGCCACCTGTGCACACCGGCTTTGAACTGACTTTCAGACATGGTGACTGTGATTCATGGATGATGATCTCAGATGCAAGCCTCCCCCAGAGCATGCAGTGAAGGATGAACGGTAAGTCGTTTTCTCTTGGCATTTTGTGGTGTAAACGTAGAACAGTGCATCTTCCATCTATGTCTTCTCTTGAGCTTCCTAAGATGTAATCACTGCATTCCTAGAATGGGACCTTTTTCCATGTTGACTACACCCTACATTCCACACACTGACACCAGAAGGGTGGATAGGCAAGGGGCCCACTGGCAGAGCATGAAAATGAAGAGTGGTCCCATTCATGTGAGAAATGTCTGTCCATCTTCTGGCAGAGCTTAATACCAACCTGGGAGAGCAGACATCATCACACCGATCAGGAGCAAGAAAGGATATTAACTGGAAAGTTGTCAGTGGTACAGAGCAATGGTCTCAAAAGCCTTCAGAAGAGATAGGCACAGCCATCCCCAGAAGACAGCTTGACAAATGGCATGAAGCCTGCAGAAGGGGTGAAGTGATGTTCTGGGTGCCTGCGGTGGTTGGTGGAGGTGGAAGAGGTGCACAGAATAAATGACGCCTGCTACCACCTTCCCCCACCATTGAGTGCTGCTGTAGACAGAAAGTGGCACCATGGTCTGAATGTGCATATACTCCATAAGCCCCAGGTTCAGTGGTGGGCCAACGGGAGCCCAGAGTCCTGAACTCATCCTGTGCCACTGTGAGCGAGTGTCACACAAATCAGCATATCAGTACCATTATGGTACTGTATCTTGCTCAATGCCGTACCACTTAGTGGGAAGCATCTTCTCACCAGGCCTCCTTCCGAGAACCATTACCCAGCCTTAGGACCTTAGGAAAACACTTAAGTGTGATGCTCTGGACTACTTGTGGCATTTGGTCAGCCCCATGTGTGGGATATAGGGTCAGAGAATGTTTTTAAGAGAATAAACTAGGATTGAGGCCCATGATGTTACTGGTTTAGGTTCAGGGTGCTCTGCCTAGATAGCAATGCTGGCCCTGGCTAGTGCCAGGCACTGGAGGGAGACTTAGAAAACATCATGAAGGTGCCCCAAAGCATGTATCAAGAGCTTCTTGAGGCATGAAGCCAGAGCAGGGCTACTACTTAGTCCTGCTTGCCATGGACTAAGAACAGTACTGGATGAAGTGATGGGAGTATTTGGGGGTGAAGTTGGGGAAGGGGAAAGTGAAGATGACAGGAGAGAGCCAATGGATAAGAAAACTGAAGCATTATTGCTTGGAAGTACTGAGATAGTTGAATAACCATATGAATTTGATTCCAAAGGTGGAACAGATGTGAGTGATGATAACTTTCAGAGTCTTCATGGCTGTGCTGGAGTGAATGAGGGACTGGAGATAAGGAGGTCAGGAAGCTGAGGCTTGGGTGCTGAGTGGATCATTCTCATAGATGCCAAGGTCACTGAAGATGATAGAAATGTTTGGGATGGACAGGAAGACTACAAGAGGCGGGGCCAGAGCTGTTAAGATATAAGAGATGGTACTGAGGAGGGCAGCAGTGCTTCCAATTTCCGTAGCTCCAGGTTAATGGTTCTAAAGAAAAAGTAAAATCTTTCATCCCCTTATTTAATGAGCAGTTATGAAGTGCCTAAGATATAATATATAAACAAAGCATTAACATTTCTTTCCCATTTGATTTGATACTTTTTAGGTGCAGGGGCTAATCAAATGTTTGTTGAATGACTAAACAAGCATCAGACTGACTATCGGTGCTGGCAATCTAAAAAAGAAAAAAAATGAATAAGATGCAAGCTGCTCAGAGGTTAGTAAGAGAGAAAAAAGATGACAGTTCATATTTATTAAAACCTTAGCATAAGCAGAATGTGTTCCCCTACATTATATCGTTGGAGCCGACCAATCATTCTGCTCTGTAGACAAGGAAAGGATTTATTATCTAAATTTTGCATATGAGAAAGTAGGCCCAGAAGCATGAAACGACTTGCCCAAGGTCACAAGAGTTTATAAGCATCAGAGGCAGGATTCCAAGTTTTCTCTCTTCCTTCCATTTACCTAATTGACATCATTTTGTCACCCGACGAAATATCTCTTTTTAAATGGCATGAAGATCACCCTTTTGGGAGAACTGTCTGGATTTGGGTTCCTTCTCCTCTTTTCCTGTATAAAGTAATTCTCTTGAACACTCACCATAGTCACCTCACCCAGCAGGTTTTAAACAAAGGAGTACAGCGCGTTCCATTTGAGAGTAACCTCAGCATCTACTCGAAAGTTTAGAAAGTACGTAGTGAAACTGCTCTGAACTCTCTTGCTTTGAGTTTCATTTTTCTTAGAATTTATTTGCACTAAATCACCCCAGTTAACCACACATGGTGCATTTAGCAGTGCTGCCCACAGAACAGGCATTGAAAACACGGGCTTTAGAGGTTGCGAAGCAACGTATGGTATTTAAAAAAAAAAATTGCACGTCCATAGGAAAGTTTGCCTTTCACTGAACCAAGTGTTTCCTCTTGCATTCTCCTGGACCTGCTTTCAAATTCTGTTCTTTGTTGCTTTACAAAAAGATTGTTTCTTCATTAGCCTTTAAACCGTGCTGATAATAGACTCTGGAATTCCTTAAGAGCTATGCGTGGAGAGGGGAATGAGGCAGGCGGTCCGCTGCACTGTTAGCATCTCACTAAGGCAATCTCTTTCTTGTTCTGTTTTCCAGTAATTAATACGCTATAAAAGCAAACGATTAATCAATATCTTGTTCTGATATTTCCTGTTTGGTTTAGGTACAAAATCCTTCAAATTCGTTGTTTGTCCATCCAGATAGATTAATTCTTTTCCTAAGCCTCAAAGTTACACTCCATTGTCACTTCCCAAGTGGATTGACAAAGAATTTCTCGGGGACGATGGGGGTTTATTTGAATAAGCAGAGTCCTGACACTTGCACTCATGGCAGGTCTGCTGCAGTGGCCTCCTAACTGGACTACCCTTCTCCATTCTTAGCCCCTCCCCCATCCACCTGGTGTACCCCACCTGAGCTACTTCACAAGGGTAACTTTTAAAGGCTCTTCATTGCGTAGAGAATGATATACACGTTTCTTAACCTGGCACACAGGGCTTCCCCAAACTGATTACCATCTGCTTTCCAACCTTGCTTCACGCCATATCCTGTCATGTACAAAACCCCTCTTCTACCTCACGGGTCTAGTCTCTGACCTTCTGTGAGAGTCAAGCCTGAGTTCCCTGATGTCTGACTAGGAGGCACCTGGACTTTGATTGAAGAATGATCCAATCCAATGCCAGTACCTCAGCAATGGACTGATTTCTCTCACTCTCCATCCTGACTGATGGTCATTTGAGGGAAGCTAGGCATTTTTCAGAGAAAGATGCTGAAACAGAGAAAATAATGCAGACACAAATCGAAGAACAGAGAAATAGTGGGATTCACAGAAGGCAGGTGTCTGATCCTAACTTTAGTGACTTGTCCATGATCCTCTTTCTGGAAGAACTTATGAAGGCACCCAACCTCTTAGAGCCTTTTCTTTAGGTTGCCTGCTGGAGGACAGATGGCGAACCAAAATATTGGGCCTTGCCACCTAGAGCAGATTCAGGTTAGGCAGCTGTCAGGTATAGTGGGGTCATCAACCAGTTCTCCTCTGAACTTTCATTGAGATCTGCTCTTCAGATATGTGTCTCTGGCTCCAGATTACCCTTCACTTCCATTCTACAAGCACTTGGATCCTCAGAGCTTCCTCTCACATCTAGACCCACGGAGAGGAACATTCTTCTCTAACTGATTAACCAAAGGCTTCCTTAGTGAACGGGTAAATGAGCCCTTCACAGTGGTCCTGCTTACTAAGGGAGTAACCAAGCTAAAGTCAAGAGGTCAGTGTGTGTGTGTGTGTGTGTGTGTGTGTGTGTGTGTGTGTGTGTAATTAACTTGCCTTCTGCCAGACCTTCAGCAGGTGCTTTGGGCCTTGACATGCAGCCTGTTGTGTAGGCTTCTGAGTGGTCCCCCGGTATACTGTCCCTGGATTTGGGATTGGTCTTACAGTCTGGGATGCTGGGTCTGCTTTTGGCGTCTGTAGACAAAACGGAGTGCCAAGCCATTGCCCACGGCCTCTGAGGCACTTCGGGAAGGGAAATACATCTTGGTGTGTGAACTGTGTAACGTCCATTTTCATTACTGATACATATTTGATTTTGAAAGGTGGAGGCTGGAAAATATTTTTCTTTTTCTTATTTGTTTTTTCTTGACTATGTTCTGGAAAGTTGAGGTTACTGGCTTAAGGATTAAGTGAAATGTCATCCAGATAATTAGGGCTTTACTTCAGCAAGTCTTTGCCTTGCTTCATTCCATCTCAAGAATGATTCTTGAAGTCAAATAATTTAAATAACAGATATTTTTCTTTAAAGTTTTAACTTAAGATGTTTGACTCTTTACTCCACCATAGGAATTATTTCTCACTTGACTGAAGAAAGGCAGAGTAGACTATTCTCTATGACTTAAAGTGTTCAAATTTATTTCTCTACCAGAGGCTTCAGAACAGATGGAAAAGACTCATTCTATTGTGTAACTTTAGGTATATGCCACAGGACATGCATGTATGGAATCTCTTTTTCTAAATATAGAAATATATTCTCTCTAGGAGGTATATTTAATAATGAAAATTATACTACAAACCTAAAAATAGGAAAAATAATAACCCTGGACTCCCAGAAGAAAAACTAGTGGAAAGTTCAGACTCATCTAGCCCAAACTGCTCATTTTATAGAAAAGTGAAACTGACGCTCCAAGGGGGCACTTCTTGTCCAATATTATACAAGTAGTTGATGGCAAAGTCAGTCCTCACAAAATCTAGGGCAGAGACATTGATCATTGTTGAGGCTGAGTGATTTGTACATGCATAATCATTACATTGTTCTCTCTACTTCTGTACAAGTTGGGAATTTTCCACAATAAAAAAGTGTTTTTAAATGATGGGTACTTTCACTCTACCAGGAAGCTCCATTCTCTACTCTCCATAATATCTTCTAAAGAGTAAGTACTCAAACATGGGCTTTGGTTGACTGGGCTGGTGAAGGATACAAAAGAAAAATCTATCTTGGAGGTGACAAATTGCTAGCCTCTGCAGACAAGTCCCTCCTATGAAGCAGAGATCGTGTTGTTGCACAACAGCCAGGCACTATTAATTCCGACATTGCGCTTCAGCACTGAAGTAAAATAAGACCCCCTTTCAGCTTTCTCCCATCAGTGGCTGTGGTAAGCAACATAATGCCCCCACACACACAAAGATGTTCACTTTTAATCCCTAGAAACTGGGATACTACAGTGTCAGATCCCTTCCGAGTGGCTTCAATGAGTTATTTGGGTAATTCCGGCTTTGGGAAGAATTCCAATAAATCATCAGCAAAATCCCACATGCCATTGGGGAAAGAGCAACGTCTTTTCTTCCTTCTTGGCCCAGGTTTTTGGAAATGACTCTCTCCTTTCCATGTGCGTCCGGAAGGAATGCATTTGGATGGAGACTGTCCCTAGTCCAGGCCCTCATTCATCACCACTCCTTCCCTGGGACTCTTGCACCAGTGCCCTTGCTGGGCTCCCTGACTCCACGCTGGTTTCTCCTCCCCTCTTTGTCAAGGTAAATGCTCCCACCAGACCCAAGTTCTAATGGTGGCTCTCTCCCGGGCCACACAGCCTCCCATAGCTTCCCATCAATCACCTAGAGCAGAAAGTCTAAGGTCCAGACTATTCAGCCTGGCATTGAAGGCTCTCAGTGACTTGGCCCCGCCCTCTGTAGCCCTAATACGCATTGCCTTCCCACAAGCACCCTGTGCTCTAGCTCAGTGTTTCGCAAAGTGCAGTCCCAGGGCTACTGGCTTCCTACTGAATCAGAATTGCTCAGGGTAAAATCTTGAAAGATGTGCTTTAAACCAACATCCTGGGTGATTCTTACACATACTAAAGTTGGTGAACCGCTCCTCTTAACCACCCACTTCTCCAATTCTCTACTACCAACATTTAAGTCCATACTACTCCAATTCCTTGCTTGGATTGGTGGACCAGCCACTAAACTTGTTCATTGCCCACTAAAGTTGGAGAACCACTGGTCTAGAGAGCAGGTGGACAGTTTGGAAACAGCCTAAAGAAAACTCTCAAGGGAAAATTGAAGTCTCGTTTGAAAGGAAACAAAAAGCATGATGACTCTCCAATGCCTTGGAAGAGGGGCTGAGAAAATAGCTGGTACCACAAAGAAAGGAGTATTCCTAAAGCCATTTTTAGGAGAGAAGAAACATTAGTAACTGGAAGCCGTTGGAACTAACAAATGCTGATAGCCAGACGACTGTGCTGTGAAATCTGGCCAGACCAGGAATAGGAAGCCCTAGAGAAGGAGCTAACTTCTGATGGGTAGACTGGGCTTGAGAAATTGCATACCCCTCAATTGTAACTCAGCCCTGTGAGGGTAGCAATTGTGACTGTTCACCACTGTACTCGCAGTGCCAACCTAGAACCTGGCACATAATGGGTGCTCAATAAGTATTGGTTAAATAGGTGAGTGAATGACTGAGTGGTTGCCCAAAGATGAAATGGGAAAGGTATTTTTTTTCTGTTGGATAAAGTGAAATCCTTTGATCACTGATAAATTAACTTATTTTCTTCTAGGCCATGTAACACAAACAACAGAGCTACACTTTATACAGTCTCTCTAGAAAGCCTTGGCTTAACAGATTGCAAAATTAGAAAGTAAGAGAGAAAAAATAAATGTGTCTTCATGTTGCTATGCTTTGCCCACTTTTCTAATGATGAAAAGGGAGCACACAGTGGTGTGCTGTTCTAAGGAGGGTGATTTGGATTCTCACTAGCAACTACTTTAGGAATGATAATTCACTCCAGAAAAGAAGTTCTTACATCCATGAAGACATCTGACTAACAATTATGGATGCCAACTGTTGTAGGTTGAGTTTTGTCCCAAAAGAACACATGTTGAAGTCCTAACACTCAGTACCTCAGAAAGTAACCTTAGTTGGAAATATGGTCTTTACAAAGGTAATCAAGTTAAAATGAAGTCATTAGGATGGACCCTAACCAATATGACTGGTGTGCTTTTAAAAAAGTGAAATTTAGACACAGACACCTACAGAGGGAAGACAGTGTGAAGACAAAGGAAGAGGAGTCATCTATAAGCCAAGGAAAGCCTAAGGTTACAGAAGGTAAGAAACAAGACCTGGAACAGATTCTCCGTCACAGCCCTCAGAAGGAACCAACCCTATCAACACCGTGATTTCAGACTTCTAGCCTCCAGAATTTTGAGAAAATAAATTTCTGTAGTTAGTACTGTTTGTGGTACTTTGTTACGGCAGCCTGAGGAAACTAATACACTCACAATGGGCTATAGGATACCTAGAAAGAAAGAATGTCTTAGGCTGGGTAGTGGTAGATACAGAAGTAAACAAGAGAGTTTAACAGAAGGGCTGAGACAAGAACACATATCATTGGAAAATGCAAAGAGCCATATGAGAGGTATAAGTAGGGTTATAGGAATTCAGAGGACTGGGGGATGTTTACAGGTGTTGAGGAATGGGGAAAGGCTCTCACGGAGGACTTTCTGAAGGAGATGTCAATGGGGCTGCACTTTGAAGATGAGTAGAATTTGGACAGGTAGAGAGGGAATGGGGAAGAAGGGGAAGAATCCTTTCATTTACAGAAAACTTCAGTGAGAAATTCCCTTTAAATAAGTAGCTACTTTATTATATTAATAATATAACCTGAGATACAAATGCAAAATCTTATTAAGTGTTGAAGCTGAAGAATGAACATGTGGGGATTCATCATATTATTCTATTTTATGCATGTTTGAATATTTTCATATGAAAATTAATATGTATGTATGTCTGTATTTCAGAGCAATCAAAATTTTCTTAACAGTCTCTAATGCAGCAGAATAGCTTTTGGACCAAAAACTATTTGGGTATTAAAAACAAAATATTTTCCACTTTTGGTATTAAAAGCAAAGCATTTTCTTGTTATAGGTCAGAAGTGAATGTGTCCTCAGAAAAGGAATAGTACACTTACCAGCTCCTTAAATTGAAATTGTTAAGGCACTAAGCCCACAGGGAACTTGAGGACGTGAAAGTATGGGACTTGTGACATCCTATGTCTTGGCTCTGAGACCCTAGTCTCCACACTCTTCTATGCCTGGCCTCCTTTGGATGCTTCTTTCATAATGGTTCTACTTTGGTTGCCTTTCAATAATAATAACCATAATATTTCATTGGTCGTCTCTAAAGACGTTTGGAGAGTCTCAAGGGGGAAAGTTGCCTTAACTCTGAGGCACTGATGCCCTGTTCCTTGCTTGTTTCTATGGAATGTACAACAATTAAGCAGAATGAGGATAAAGAGTTTCACTTTGTTATCTAGAAATTGAGTCTTTAGATTGAGATGAGCTGAGAACTGTGCCTAAAAAATAAATCTGTCTTTAAACATTTACTCTGAGTTTGTCTGCTAGAGGAAATACCTTTTTCCTTAAAGTAGTGGTGTGTTAGTGCATACATATATGATTCAAATGCTGTGTACCACACTATTTACAAACAATAATAAAATATACAATACTGGTTTTTTGTAAATTCCATATGTCCAATTGATTTTCCCAGAATACTTTTGCTGATTTTTGCCAAGCTCTTGCATCCATAACCAACCTATGGCTGTAATCAGAGTCAATCACGATTTGACAAATATAACTGCATCTCAATCTGCTAATTCTTTCCCAATAAATTTATTGTCATTAACTCTGATATATGACTACAAATAAGCTATATTTCACCATTGTCCAAATTGTATTCATTAAACTGAAACATCTTTCAGTTTCTGCATTTTGTATAGCAGACATTCACTTGTTTATCAATGATGTGGGTGACTTTTTGCTGAATCAGATTATAGTTTTCAAATACTGGAAGAATATTCCCTTATCTTTTATGCTATTTACAAATGTAGTGGTTACAAACACAACACACTTTTAAGTTTCATTTACATTATTAATATTTTCACCAATTCTTTCTTAAGTCTTGACAATAAACCAAGCCCTGAATTACAGTGTTTTCTGATTCCCATGGCTTCTTTTTCATGATGAAAACTTACAAATATATGAAAAAATAGATATATAGAGTAGTATAATGAACTTCCATACACTCACCACTCAACTTTGACAACCACCAATATTTTACCAAACATACTTCATCTATCCCCCTCTCTCCTTATATTTTAAAGCAAAGATGATCTTCTGGGTCACACAGTAGCACAGAGTAGCAAGAGAATTTGATCCATCTATTGGCAGCAGGACAGCTGTTTGGGGATTTAACAGCTTAGATGCAGGTGATGGCTGTTGAGATGGATGGGGATGCATGGCCAGTTGCCAAGAGAACAGCAAGAAGAGATGGAAGTCTAGGCAAGTAATTGGTTCCAAGTGCAAGATGAAGCACTGGGATTTCTCAGCAGTAGGGAAGGAAGAATTAAGGCATCTTGGGGGAGATGCACCTTGGGAAATCGGGCAGATAGGTTTCAGTGCTAGGAGGGCCCTTGTCCCCATTTTGAGAAGATTAAGCCTGACATACGGCTGACCACTCCCAAGGCAAGCAGAGTTTCAAAAACCAATAAATGTCTTAAAGCAGCTATTCTCAGACTTGAGTGTACAGAAAAATCACCTGAGGTGCTTCTTAGTTCATATTCTTGGACTGCACCTCAGGAAATCTGCTTCCATAAGCCTGGAAGGGGCCAGGAGTCTTCACTTTGAACCAGTGACCCAGGTCATTCTGGGGCAGGTGGTCCCAGGACCTCACTTTAAGAAAATTTGCTCTAAATTTCAAAAGAAGGGAGAGCCTTCCTTCCCTTCAGTCACCACCCTTCTTATTATATAATTGATTTTTATTCTTTCCATAACATGACTGGAAAAATTCTTGTCTTTGATTTGTCGTGACTGTCGAGAGAATGAATATGATATACTTCATAAACTAAAAAGCCGAAAGAAAACAAAATTTTACTGAGCATGTATTTTGTTCCAGGCACTGTGCATGGTGCTTTACATAAATTGGTCCCAAACTAAGAGTTTATTATTGGAAAGCAGCTGTGGGGTAGTGATGATGATGGTGATGACAATGGTGGTGACGATGATGGTGATGCCGGTTTAACATATGAGAAAACCTCTTGTCTGAGGTCACACAGGGAGTAAGTGGCTCCAGAGACCACACTTTACCACCAGGCTACCCTGCCAAGCTATGGTTGGTTGGTGGTCAGATGTCCTAGATTCTGACAGCCTTTTGTCTTCTCCTGGAGCTAGCTTGGTCAGTAACAGTATCTCTTCATAGAGTGACTTGTATACACAGGTCTCTGTATTTTTGCAGACTAAATTTTTTATTGTGATAACATACACGTAACATCAAATTTACCTTTTTTTTTTTTTTTTTTTTGCGGTACGCGGGCCTCTCACTGCTGTGGCCTCTCCCGTTGCAGAGCACAGGCTCCGGACGCGCAGGCTCAGCGGCCATGGCTCACGGGCCCAGCCGCTCCGCGGCACGTGGGATCTTCCCGGACCGGGGCACGAACCCGTGTCCCCTGCATCGGCAGGCGGACTCTCAACCACTGCGCCACCAGGGAAACCCCAAATTTACCATTTTAAGTGTACAGTTCAGTGGCATTAAGCGCATTCACATTGCTGTGCAACCATCACCATCTGTCTCCCGAACTTTTTCATCTTCCCAAAGCAAAGCTGCGTACCATTGGCCAGACTAATTTTGACTACTGGGTATGATGGACCACTCTCCAATTGCTTTCAGCCCATCTTTGCAGCATAGGTACAGTGGAAATCTTGCACTCCTATATTTCACCTTTTTGGGGAGAAAAGTGTAGCTTGCTTTATACACCGTTTCCTTTTCATCTTCACAATGCTGCTTTCTCCCTCCCGAATTCACCTTCACAATCATACATCTTGAAACCCTCATCTTGCAGATCCTAGAAAATGCAAACTGCATGAGAAATCCAGCCTCCCCTTCTGGGTCTCCTCCCCGCTGCCCCTTGTGAAGAGCCCCCGGCCGCCTTGGCCTCCCCCCACAATACACTGTCCTCTTTGTATTCAGCCTTGTCCTTATACTGAAGTGACATCCCTTTTCTCTTCTCCCAGGGCCCCAGCAGCTACCTCTCTGGCCTTCTGCATTCTTAGCCCACTTGTGGTACATGTTCCTACGCTAAGTTGCGATTTGTGTTGTGTCATTTTAATGAGTCCTTCGAGGCTGCCTTTGAACTCCCTGCACTCCCTCCCCCCTTTCAGTTCTTTTGCTTTCCCCTATCTCAGGCTGGGGGCGACCTCTCGTATTCTCATTCCATCTAGGCTAGGTCTGCTGAGCTCATTCTCTTTGCTCTTTCCCTTCAATGGACCCTGGAAGCCCTCCTCCCTACCTCTGCCACCCCCTCCATCCTGGCCTTTCCTGCTCAGTGGATTCCTGCAAAGCAGCCTCTTTTGAGGAGGCAGGGGTGAGGCTTCTGGCTCCTTGTCTGTTGTCTCTGGGGCAGCTATCGTTTCCTGGGACTCATCTGTCCATCACAGCTCCTTATCCAGTAGAGTTTTGTTTCTCTCCCACTGAAACTTGAAGAGCATCCTCCTTTTTTGTCATCTCCTTCTCAGAGATGCCTAGTCCACTCTGTTCTTCCTTTTCTCCTTTCTGCCATTCAAGGCTGGCCTTGTGGTCCTGCCTCTCTCCCTAGACAAAGCTTACACCCAATGCCCTTCTGCCAATGGCACAGCTGAGTCTCCGAAGCCCCTTGTTCCACCAGTGACTTCTTGTGCTATATCCATGTCCTGTCTTCGGGTGTCCCCAACACCTGCACTGAAAACAATTTCCCAACCAAAACTGAAATGGTGATGGCTTTTTTTCTGATTTGGGCTTTGCAATTATGAAGTCTCCTCTAAAGCAAGAGAGACCAAATCCCACTGAGTTCTTAGGATGTGTTCCATGTGTATGTTTTGGGAAATAAACCCCAGAGAAGCAGGGTTCCTTCCCCAGACCCAACTCTTGCCTGACTCAGGCCGGAGAGCCCCCACTTGCCCCTCCAGCTCTTTGGGTCATGCTTGCACACTCAGGCCAGGTCCCAAAGCTGTCTGCTTCTTGTCCTGAGACTGTGAATACGTCTACAATGGCTCGGTAATCAGGTCAGTGTTTCATTCCTGCAGAGAATGAACAGATTTCCTGGCTATGGCCTGCCAGGTAGAATCATCCCACCGCCACTCTGGCCCCTTTTCTCCTAATATAATCTCCACCACAAATCAAATTTCTCTGCTCATCTGAAGCTGCCATCAAACCTCTCACTCCCCAGGATGTGAATTACTGTTAATCCGTCTCGTGGGTCAGTTGCAATCATATTAATAAGTAGGGTCCCCACCAGATTGTCTCTGACTGAACAGCTGCTCTAGTCCTCCCTCTGGACAAATCTTCCCCTGCAGAGGTCTCCAGCTTTTCTCACCCACCCTGCGCAAACTGGAGACTTGCTTCTCACTTCCCCTGGCCCTTCCTTCCTCTCAATGCATTTAGTCAGGACACTGCAAACACAGCAATGCTATCCTTGAAATTCTTGGGCTTCACTGGTGGTGCAGTGGTTAAGAATCCACCTGCCAATGCAGGGGACACGGGTCCGAGCCCTGGTCCGGGAAGATCCCACATGCCACGGAGCAACTAAGCCCGTGTGCCACAACTACTGAGCCTGCGCCCCTAGAGCCCGTGCTCTGCAATGAAGAGTAGCCCCCACGAGCAGCAACTAGAGAAAGCCCACGAGCAGCAACGAAGACCCAATGAAGCCAAAAATAAAATAAATAAATTTATAAAATAAAAAAAAAGAAATTCTTCACATTTACCTCCCTCACTCCAACCTGCCCCAGTTCTTGGGGTTTTCCTTGTCTCACCTCTTGTAAAGGGTTCTTGCTTGTGGCTGGCTCCAAAGCAGGTGTTGTAGTCAAGTTTCCTTCCCTACCATGATTTACGCCTACCCTGTCTGTTATCCTCTTCTTCTCCCTCTGGGTCTGGCAGCCTGAACTGCTACTTCTTCAGAGCTACTTGGCACTCCTTTTCGTGGTGGCCATGTTGTCTTCTTCCTTGCATTCATTGTTTACTTACAAGTGACACTTGCTCTAACCTTCCAGTGCCCTTTTAGGAAAATAGGGCAGCGATCAGGTAGCATCTCAATGTTGCATTAAGGAAAGGTGAAACCCAGAGAGCTTTCATGATTGGCCCAAACTCCCTTGGTGAGTTGGTGTTTGGGGCAAGACTATGACTCAGGCTTCCCAGCTCTTAGCTGGGTAGTCTGTCTAGTAGATGTTGCCACGATGCATTACCTAAATAACTTCTGACTTAGTCCAACCATCTATGAATGACCCTCATTTCCCAGACCATGCCTACCACCAAGAGACTGGGGGTCTGGTTACAGATAACAGTCTCTAAATGACTTGAGCTCCCACCCAGAGTTTCTGAGCTTTTAATAACAGACCTACTGCTAATAATTGTGTATTAAGCACCCTATGCACATTCTGTACCCTCTTGACAGTAAGTTCCGTGAGCAGAAGAGGGACGTGATGGTCCCCCCCACTCTTTGCCCTTACCATTCCTTCCACCCACTTTGTGGGTTTATCACAATTCCCCCCTTTGCAAAGATCGTTTACCTTCAGCTCAAAATGTCCCTGTTTTCTCCCTCTTTCCCTCTTTCCACATCTCTCTGTCTACCACAGCCCTAGCCCCGTCATTAATTTGCTGTGTGACTCTGAGACAATCATTCCCTCTCCCTGTCCCTGATCTGCATATCCTATCCCTCATTAATAAAAATCTAATTTATCCAGTCTGGCCCAAATGCCAGAACAGAGCCTTGATGAACAGCAAATCTAGAAGGATTTAGAGAGAAGAATCCAAATTGTATCAAAGGACACACAACAAGAAAGACCTGAATGAATAGATTTGACACACCTGATTCCTAGAGAGAAAGACAATATCATCAAGATGCAGATTTTTTGAAAATTGATATAAAAATGTGACTGCAATCAAAGAATCAATGGTGATATTTTTTGAACTTTACAAATTGATTCTGAATTTCTTCTGGGAGATTTAATGTAATTATAAATAAGAATTTTTTTGAAAAAGAAGAATAAAGGAGAACATATGTACTAAATATCAAAATCTATTTTAAAAAAATAATTTTAAAAATTAAAAAATATATTAAAATATTTTTTAAAATTAAAAAAACAAATCTATTAAAAAAGCAGAATACCAGCACAGAGAGAATCAAGTAGATCAAATAAGCAGAATAAGCATTCTAGAATGTAATGTAAGATAAGGTTGATATTTACAAATCATTGGGGAAAGTAAACATTATTCAACAAATAGAGTGTAGGGACCATTATCTATTGGGGATAAAATATAGAACATTATTTCACACATTATACAAAAAATTCACTCAGGTGAATTAAAAAGCAACATGTAAAAACTATGCAGTTTTACAAGAAAATAGGAAATAATATTTAAGTAAAATATTCAAACCCAAAAGCCATAAAGTGAAATATTGACAATATGACTACATAGAAGATTTAAAACTATATGGTATAATATATACAAAGTTAAAGGACAAGCAGTAGACTAGGAAAAATATTTGCAGCACATCTGACATAGGGTTAATAGGTCTTCTATACAAAGTATTTCTACAAAAATTCAATCAAAAAAATGATTGAAGAACACCAGAAGTCATTCACAGATTTTTAAAAAATAATACAAATAACCAATAAATGTATTAAAATATGTTCAGCTTTACTAAATAAGAACATAAAATTAAAATAATACACTATTTTTCCAATCAGATCAATAAGCATTAAAAAGATTGGTAACATCACGTATTAGTGGGTGTGAAAGGAACTGGGTATTCATGGACTGTTAAACAGAATGTGCACACATACATATGTGTATATATGTGTGTGTATGTGTATATATATGTATATACATTCATATATCTATGAAACTAGGTAATATCTAATAAAATTTTGTATCTATAGGCTTCACAACACCAAAATTCCATTTCCAAGAACCTATAAGCTGTTCTACAAAAATATTACCACACGTATATATATATGTATAAAGGTATATGTATGAAAATGTTTATTTCAGCCTTGTTTTTAGTAGTTAAAAAGGGAGGTGGGCAACCTAATTGTGTATCAATAGGGAATGCTTCAATTTATTACAATATGTCCACACAATGGAGCACTAGGTAGCCATAAAAAAGCAAGGGTAGATTGATATGTCCTGTAAAGACACCCATGATATCTTGTTAGGTAAAAGAATACATTGCAGTCTCATATGTCTAATATGATTACAATTTTAAAAATAAATACATACATATATATATATAATTGAATCACTTTGCTATACACCTGAAACTAACACAATTTTGTACATCAACTGTACTTCAATAAAAAAGAACATATTTATATCTATTTACATTTAACCATGTACTTACAAGCACAGACAAGGTCAAGATATTTGTGCACCAAATATAAGGGCTGAGCCTTACCCCTTTGATGTGACTGGAGGGACTAAAGTGAGCACTCTCATTTTTTACTTTATATCACTCCCTCAAAAGAATGCAGAATGAAGGCAATATTTACATTTTTCTCTCTTTGTTTTTTTTTCCCAATTTTCAGGTTTATTTAAATCTAAAAGGAATTAGCCAAATAATACAGTACAGGTCAGATAAATGAATAGGAGAAAACAAGAAAGGAGGGATCCTAAATGAGCATTACATGGAGAAAAAGACTGTCTCGTGTACACAAAAACATGTACACAGTTTGTTTGTGTACAATGGAGACGATAGACCAACTCAAGAAAATAACAAAATTGGAGTGTGTGGACAGATAATCTTATCACAAACGTAAGGCAGGAAGCTCATGTAAACCATGGGAGAAAACACAAGCAACAGTCTTTATAAAAATAATCTAAATAAAATTCCATAAACCAAAGAACATGTTTCCCTAAAATATTATGTAATCTTAGCAATTTTTTACATAATTTTTTGTTGTTTTTATTTGGTTTGGTCTTTTGGTTTGTTTTAGTTCAGCAGACTTCCTGGTAAGATTTAAAGGCATAAATCAGTCTCCAAATGTCAGCTCTACAGGGACAGAGGAGAGACATGCCCCACTGACCTGTGCAGAGAGAGACCAGGTATACTCAGTTTGGTTGCACTGCCCCAGGGCCTAAAGTTGACTTGGGGAAAATAGTGACTCTTCTTGCAGGAGCAAGAATTAAGCACATCATTAAGTTTTCCTGTATTAAGGGAGGGTGTGCCTGTGTCTATATATGGGGTGGGGTGGACATAGACTCACACACTTGCTCATGTCCGACACTCACCACATCGTATGTTCAAGAAGGCACCAGTGGGACTTTCAAGGACGTCAGCTCAAAGAAGCCTAAACTGAGTTTTATAAAACCCAGAGAAATTTTCACTTCCCACAAATTCAAGTCAGGGCTCTCCTCAATACACCAAACCTACATCAAGCTTCCCAGGCTCCCCATCATCATTAGTTTATAAAGATTCATTGATATTCAATTAAGTAGTTCTAATGTTCTCAATGCCGCCCTAGACAGCACTTTATAAAAGAATGCATCCGCCCTCTGGAGACAGCTGGGGAAGCCAATTAGTCGGGCTAAATTTGCATATCAATCCAGCTGTGGAATGAAGTCAGCCTTGTTCACCAGTCACAATGTGAAGAGCAGAGAGAGGAATCCAAGTGCTCCCTTGTCCTTTATTCCCTCACCTCAAGTGAGCCACTGCTTTCATTAACAGGCTGTGAATACTGGGAGAGAAAACCCATAAATGCTCCCATTCCCTGCCAAGTATGCACTATCACTTAGAAGCAGTTATTAATGGGGAATGTTTAATGCCCTCCCAAAGACTGGTACTAATTCACATAAATATTGTATCACTTAACAAAGGATTTTTGTTTCAGGGGTTGAAAAATTGGGTAATTCTATTGTCAAGTTAAACTTAAGTATAACTGAGGTTCAATTTTCTAATGATTCCATTGTATAGCAAGAATTCCATTCAACTCAACCAACATTTAATGCGTCACTACTATGCTAAGGTCCTGCGCAAGTACTAGAATGATAGGAAGCACTTTGATAAGGCAAAAACAACAACTTCTAATGATCACGAATTCATGGATTATGAGAGTTGGAAAGGTCCCTAAGCTTACTGAGCCAAACCCTAGAGATTTTCACAAGTTCTGCCACTAGAAGGTTCTCAGGACAGCCTTTCAGATCTCTGAGGCTATTTATTATTTCTCCTCGGGTTTCTCCCTTCCCAAGCTAAGCTGAAGCTCTTCCACATTCGGCAGAGCTCTGGGAGGCTTCTACACTGGTATTGGCTCTCTGCTGAACATGATGGTGAAGTTTGTCCCCATGCCCTCTAAGAGCATATTTCCCAGAACTGGACACAATACCTGAGAACTGTTCTGATAGGTCAGAGCAGGGCAAAATTCCCACCTCCCTCTTTCTAAACGACAAAGCAATTAGTGTAGCTTATCATCAGGATCATCTTTCAGCAGCCACAGTACACTGCTGAGTCACATTGAATTTTCAATGAAATTGAAATTAGCAGTATGGCGTCAGAGAAAGCACACAGGCTTGTGAATCAGATCCAGGTTTGAGTCACACCTGCAACATCAATTGTAACCTTGTGCAAGTTAATTAATCTCTCTAAACTTAAGTTTATCCATTTGTCCATATTAATCTTTATTTAGCATCCTTTGAGAAGGATCGTCATACCACTAGTAAGAGTACTTCTCAGAGCAAAGTGAGTTCAGATGAATTGTTGGATAAATTTAACAAATTCCCAGTTAAAATTCCAACAGGCTTTCCTGCAGAAATTGCAATATGATACTAAATTACAAATCAATCTTTAACAGGAGCAAAGTTGAACGATTCACACTACTTAATTTCGAGGCAATATAGAACTAGTATTATCAAGACAGCATGGCATACCTGAAATTAACACAACATTGTTAATCAACTATGCTACAATATAAAATAAAAATTAAAAATAAGTAAAAAAGACAGCATGGTATTTAAGGACAGATAGAAATATAGAACAGAATGGAGAGCTCAGAAATAGATGAAAACATTTGTGATCACTTGCTTTTTAAAACTGAGATATAATTCACATACTATAAAATTCTTTTTTTTTTAAAGAACTCACTCAAGTCATTGAGGAATCTGTGAAGGATTTTTTTTTGTTTTTGTTTTGTTTTTATTTATTTGGCTGCATCAGGTCTTAGTTGTGGCACACAGGATCTTCATTGAGGCATATGGGGTCTTTCGTTGCAGCATGCCAGCTCTTCGTTGTGGCACACAGGCTTCTCTCCAGGGCATGTCAGCTCAGTAGTTGTGGCGCGTGGGCTTAGTTGCCCTGCGGCACAGGGGATCTTAGTTCCCCAACCAGGGATTGAACCTGCGTCTCCTGCATTGGAAGGTGGATTCTTTGCCACTGGACCACCAGGGAAGTCCCTAAAACTCACTATTTTTAATTGCACGATTCAGTAGTTATAGCATATTCATTAGGTTGTGCATCCATCACCACTATCTAATTCCAGAACATTTTTTATCATTCCAAAAAGAAACTGTACTCATTAGTAGTCACTCCACATTCCCTACTACTCTCAGTCCCTTGTTACCACCAAACTACTTTTTGTCTTTGTGGATTTGCCTATTCTGGACATTTCATATAAATAGAATCATACAATATGTGACTTTTGCGTCTGGCTCCTTCACTCAGCATAATGTTTTCTCAGCTCATCCATGTTGCAGTGTGTATTAGAATCTCATTCCTTTTTATGGCTGAATAATATTCCATTGTATGGATGTACCAAATTTGTTTAATGGATATTTAAAAGGTCAAAACTTTTGAATAGCTATTTCTCCAAATAAGATACACAGATGCTCAATAAGCACTTGAAAAAAATGTTCAACATTATCAAGTCATTAGGGAAATGCAAATCAAACACACTGAGATACCACTTTATACCCACTAGAATGGCTATGATCAAAAAGAAGTTTTGGGCTTCCCTGGTGGCGCAGTGGTTGAGAGTCCACCTGCCGATGCAGGGGACGCGGGTTTGTGCCCCGGTCTGGGAAGATCCCACATGCCGCGGAGCGGGTGGGCCCGTGAGCCGTGGCCGCTGAGCCTGCGCGTCCGGAGTCTGTGCTCCGCAAAAAAAAAGAAGTTTTGATGAGGATGTGGAAATGTAAAATCGTGCAGCCACCCGTCAAAACAATCAGACAGTTTCTCAAAAGTTTAAACATAGAGTTATCACATGACCAAGCAATTTTTACTCCAAGGTATATACATAAGAGAAATAAAAACACATATCCACACAAAAACTTGTACATGAATGGTCAATTGCTTTTTTGAAGTGCTTGGTCCAGGGCCTGCCCCAGCAGAAACACGGCCCAGGCAACAGAGGCTATTGTCTTTCCTTCTTCTCCTGTGCCTGGGAGGAGCATTATATAAAAATATAATCACCAGCATTCCCAAAGTTCATCACCGTTTCATCAATCAAACTCCTTTTATCCTAAACCTCAAGTCAACCAGGCTAAATTACTAAATTAATGGAAAATAATCAAAATCAAATGTAATAAAGTATTCTGTGTAGATTATGTAAGCCAGTAAAATCGTGTGTGATATGACAAGAACAGCTCTGTTTTCAGTGAACTCAAAAGGTAATATTTAGTCCTACAATGGTCTTGTGACTTTAGAAAGATAATCTTAACTATACTTGAAATATTTGCCCCTAGGATACAGCCCCACAGTTTTTAAGTCTTTTCCCACTACCACCATGCATCTAACCTGAAATTCCCCGACAAGAGCCTTTACACTACATGTTCTGAGTTTCTAGCAATATGATCTTGAAAAACGCAGTTTATTTACCCTGGACCTCAGCTAACTTACTTGTAAAATGGTGATATTAACTACTTCCTTCACCTCATAGTGTGTTTGAGGATCCAGATAGATAATGGATATGAAAATATTTGGAGAACAATCAGCTGTTCCCAAATGATGCTGGATTGTGTTAATGTGGTAAGTCATGCCAAATAGACATTAAAATTTTTTAATTCTAATTTATTTTAGATACTACATCAGTGTAAAGTTGAAAGTTTCCTTTCTTGGGGAGGATTATCCTACATTCTGATAAAAGACCTTTCTATTTCTAAATGAAATGATGCTAAGATGGGAGTTGTTTCAGATGTCGCTATTTTGAAAAATAAAATACTGACAATTCTATATCACTTTCCCAATTTTTTTAAAAGCTCTACATGTTTATTTATTTACTTACTTATTTTTGGCTGCGTTGGGTCTTCATTGCTACGCGTGGGCTTCCTCTAGTTGTGGCGAGCGGGGGCTACTCTTCTTTGCCGTGTGCAGGCTTCTCATTGTAGTGGCTTCTCTTGTTGCAGAGCTCGGGCTCTAGAGCGTAGGCTCAGTAATTGTGGCGCACGGGCTTAGTTGCTCCACGGCATGTGGGATCTTCCTGGACCAGGGCTCGAACCCATGTCCACTGCATTAGCAGGGAGATTCTTAACCACTGCACCGTCAGGGAAGTCCTTCCCAATTTTTTGAAAAATAAAATATATTTCATCTAACCTAAGATGTCATCAATTTAGGATGCATCCCAATCTTGGAGATGTTAAAACATGAAAAAGAGTGTGTCTTCGAATCTATGAAATCATATATCTCTTTTGAATCTGTAAAATGCTTTACAAATGCAAGTGACTATTATTAGGGGCTAACAGTGGTCCTAGGTTTATTAGCCAAAGAGACTTGGTAACATTCATAATCAGTTGTTGCACACCTCTCATGTCGTTCAGGAAGGAAACTGAGGACCCGAGAAGGAAAAGATTTTTCTATGACCTCAAGACCAAATACGTATCTGCTTCCCCTGGAGAATTTCCCTTCATCATGGTCTTGCCCTAAATGGAGTAAAAGAGGGCTCAGGCCAAAGAAGGCTTGGTGCACACTCTGGATGGTGGGAGACTAAGGTTTTCAACAAACAAGGTGATGTCCTTCTCCACCAATCCCATCCCAAGATATCTTCAGCCATTATAATAGCTACATACATTGTCTCAGATTCAGGATTAAATGAACACCCTGGCCAGATCACAATTATGAGAAGTCCAGAAGCCCGCGGTAAATGGAGTTTGAATAACAAACCCAAAGAGTACAGCTCATCTTGGGTTTGAGTCAAGAACAAACAGAAATGGAAAGTAAGGTAAAAATATCTATAATTCCATCTTCGATTTATTTCACTTTTTTCTGAATTATATGTTTCTACTAACTTGTTAGACTTTCTAGGTTATCTCAACGGGTGTTCATAGAAGATTTAAACAAAACTAAAAACTCTAAGCCACACCTGCGTTTGAGAACATCCCTGAGAGAACTTCCTGGAAAGAAAGATTATCTCTTTTGTTCCAAATGCATCAGTCAAAGCTTGGAACCCAGCAGAAGTTCCATGTAAGGGCTGATGACCAGGGGTCCAGAGCAGTGGTTCTCAAATGAAGGTGGAGAGGGCAATTTTGTCCTCCAGGGGACGTCTGGTAATGTTTGGAGACATGTTTGGTGGTTACAACTTGGGAGGTGTGCTACTGGCATCTAGTGGGTAGAGGCCAGGGATGCTACTAAACATCCCACAATTCACAGGGCAACCCTCCATCACACACACAAAAGTTTCCAGCCCAAAGTATCAACAGTGCTGAAGTCAAGAAATCCTGTCCTGGTGGGATGATTGTTCACTCAGCAAATCTTACTGTGAATCTCAGCTTGTCACTTACTAGCAGTGTACCTGCAGATCTGTAAGCCAATTTGCAGCATCTGTAAAATGGGAGAGATGGTAGCAGCAGCTATGTTACAGAGTAAGTGCTCAATAAGTGCTCGGCATTCTCTCACCCCTCAGCTGTGCAGCTTACTAGGTCCATGACTTTGGGTAAGTTACTTAACCTTTCTGAGCTTTCATTTCTGTATTTGTAAAACGGAGCTGTATGAAGTGCTGTGGAGTCTCACAGGAGATGGCACTTGAGCTGGGCTTCAGATACACTGGTTTTTGCCATTATGAGATAAGGTGGGAAATTGCCAAGATAAGAGAAATTATCCTTGTGGGAAGTAGTTCTTCTGGCAGTTTTTTTCTAATTGAAGTATAGTTGATTTACAATGTTGTGTTAGCTTCTGGTGTATAGCAAAGTGATTCAGTTTTTTATATATATTGCGTTATAGGTTATTACAAGACACTGAATATAGTTCCCTGTGCTATACAGCAAGTCCTTATTGGTTATCTATTTTATACATAGTAGTATTATCTGTTAATCCCAATCTCCTAATTTATCCCTCCCCTCCCCACTTATCCCCTTTGGTAACCATAAGTTTGCTTTCTATGTCTGTGAGTCTGTTTCTGTTTTGTAAATAAGTTCATTTGTATCATGCTTTTAGATTCCACATATAAGTGATATCATATGATATTTGTCTTTCTCTCTCTGACTTACTTCACTCAGTATGATAATCTCTTGGTCCATCCATGCCACTGCAAATGACATTTTTCATTCTTTTTTATGGCTGAGTAGTACTCCATTGTGTGTGTGTGTGTGTGTGTGTGTGTGTGTGTGTGTGTGTAACATCTTTATCCATTCATCTGTGGATGGACATTCAGGTTGCTTCCATGTCTTGGCTATTGTAAATAGTGCTGCTATGAACGTAGGAGTGCATGTATCTTTTCAAATTATAGTTTTGTCTGGATATATGTTTTCTGGCAGTTTTGATCTCACCCCGACTCCTTCCAGCTTCCTCCACTCTGCAATGGTCTGATGGCAGAGGAGTGTGCCAAGGAGCAGATATGCCAGTGTTCAGACAGTTGTGCTGTCCCTAAAGCATTGCATGGCATCAGGGTGACAGCCAATTAAATTACCAAATATTATGAAAGTCCCTACTATGTGCTAGCCACCAGGCTGATCAAAAGGGAAAACAAAGGGAAGAGAAGGAGAAGGAATTCACATTCACTGAGCACCTACTCTGTCCCAGATACTGGGATAGGGATTATATTATTCCATTTGGTCCTCACAATACCCTATGAAGTGGGAGTTACTGTTTGTATGACCTGTACCCAATTTTCAGGTGAAAAAAATAGGGTTAGTGAAATAAGTCCTTTGCCAAATTCACACAGTTGCAAAATCAGAACATACGACTAATTCTGTGACTCTGGAATAAGACATGCTCTGCCCAATCATTCTCTCTGCTCTCAAACCATTAGGATCTACAGATGTGACCCTGAGCAAGTCCCTTACTCTCTCTGGGCCTCAGTTTTCACACGTGGAAATTGGTGGGTTTGGACTAATCTCAAAGGTCCCTTTTACCTCTGACTTTACTTAAATTGAATTAAAAGAAAGATCTCTGGCATTTGTATTCTTTCAGCGAGTTGCCCAGAAGTCATTCTGACAGAATCCCTCTTTCCAATTTGGCAAATTGGTTAATTTGCAGTGAAAAGTTCTTTCTCCAAGGTGAAATGGAAAACAGGGAAATTTGTCAATTAGCTAATGGCAACAGGAATAAAGCATGTGAGCATGCATCCAAGCATGCTTGTGTGGCGAGTGCAGATAGACCTTAATGGCAAAATTAGACAAATAAATTACTTCTAACCCTTTACCAAAAATATATTAGCTTATGATGTTTTATCCACAATTTGTTTAATAGAGACAGATATACTCTAATGCATCTGATTTCATCTTCACGGAGGCAAATCCTTGGACAAATGACTATTAATTTCCAGATAATCCATTCATTCAATGGAGCTATAGTAAGCACAAACTACGTGCCAAACACTGTTCTAGGTGTTCTCAGGATAAAGGATAAATATGAGATGTTAACCCACTGTCAAGGAGCTCAAGGTGTACTAACCTGCTCTGGGATGCGAACAGAATCAAGCACCTTCCTGCCAGGGACCCCAGCTAACCCATCATAGCATCCAGTTCTTTAGAGTTTCCAAAGCACTCTCACATCTACCACCTCTCTTTGATGCTCTCAATAACCTTATGAGGTGGATAAGGAAGATTTCATAAGCCTCATTTTATAGATGAGGAAGCTGATGCTCGTTAGTGAGTAACTAAGCCAGGAATACATTCTTGGGTTCTCTTGACTCAGGAGTCAAATGTTCCTTTCCCTCTACCATTGCTGTCTTCATTTCTTAGGCCAAGCCTGCCATCAAATGTTTGGTAGCTGAATAAAGGTTTTCCCTGAAAATATAATATCTTCTGGGAAACATTCCACTTAGATCTTCCCCTAAGAGAAATTCAGTTGGACAGTCAGTCTCTAATTTTTAAAGAGGAGTATATTCTCTTTCACTTCAGTGGAATGTCATAGAAAACCTAGTGAAGGTGCCAGAACAGAGGAGTAAGTAGGGAATTCTCACGTTGACTTTGTGTGCCTTCAACTCGCATGTTGCTTTGTTTTCTTTCCGGGTCAAAGTTAAAATGCTGGCAAGAATGGACCATAAGTGGTGTGGATGCCATTTGCTTTTCCTGAAGCAGTGCTTTTTTAATACATCTTTAATCCCTGACATGCTATTCTGCTCTCTTTACTCCTTGTGAGTTCTTCCCATGCCCCTAATGAACTGGGCATCTGGCTCTGGCTGCTGGCTGCCTCTTACTTAGCTGGGTGGCTGACTTGCTTCACTCTCTGGGATACAGTCTCCTCATCTGTAAAATGGGAGAATAGAGTTCGAATACAAGAAGTATAATCTAGCAGAGTGAAGGAGCATAGAATTGGGAGACACCGGGGTGTCTGAGAATGAGGAAAGAGCCTATAAAATCTCTTCTTGGTTCCTCAAATAAAGGATTAGCTGTGTAGTCTAGGCAAGTCAGTACACGTCTCTTAGCCTCGGTTTCTCCATTTGTAAAATGGTGTTGTAGAACTAAAGTCTCTCCAAGACCCTCGCAACACTGAGATTCTATGTCTCAGCAAGTAGAAATGAGCAAGTCTGCTAACTGCCCACTTAAATTCAGCACGAGCATGGAGATAGTAAACAGGATCTTGGGCAGCTAACTCCTGGCATATAGCAGGGACTCAATAAATATTTGTTAAATCAAGGAAAAAATGAGGGAGTGGATGGATCCCAGAATAAGAAAACCAAGGGGCATCCATTGAGACTGCCCACCTCCCGATCTCCTCTCCTTTTTAAAAAAATAAAAAACAGCTTTATTGAGGTATAATTGATATACAAAGATCTGCTTATATTTAATATGTACAATTTGATGAGTTTGGACTACGCAACTCCCTGTGATACCATCACCACAGTCAAGGTATTAGACGTACCTAATGCCTCCAAAGCTTCCTTGTGTCCTTTCTTTTTTGCTTTTTGTGATAAGAACACAACATGAGATTTACCCTAGAAACCATTCATCTTGCAGACCTGAAACTTTCCTGTTGCAACAAATAAAGTCCCTAAGGAGGTAAGTGACTTGCTCAGGGTCACAGAGCTAGTTAGGAACAGAAGGGTGAAAGGAGAGGATGAAGAATTAAGGGGCAGGAAGGGGCACGAGGAGGATCTTATTTTATTTTCTCTTTCTTGGGAGAATAAATAGACTAAAAACAAAGGAGCCAAATTATTTAAACTAAAACCAATTGATTCCTAAAAGAAAAGAAAAGTGTTGAATGTTGACAAATCAAAAGATAAGGTCTCTTAGCACTGCAACTGTCAGAACACATCAAAGCTCCAGGAGGGCACTGAGTGAAACCACAACAGTCCAAGTTGCTATTGCGGGGGTGGGTTCAAAAAGCCAGAATCTTGAGGTGAAGATGCCTACATTGTCATGCCATTTCATCTCTGCTTCTTGGAGAGTCCAGGCAGCAAAATCAGGTAAATTTGCCTAGTGTCCATGCAATAAAATGGGTTGTGGGAGACATATTTTGCAATAGGCATGGCCCTCAAGAAGGTTATGTGAGTTGATTGATATCATATTTTCTAAAACCCAGTTACATTATTTATAATGGTGAAAAATTTAAATTTATTCAATTATCCATCAACTGGGAAATGACTAAATTATGATATTCATCAGTGAAAGACCTCTGAGATGGTGGAGTGAGGTGGGTGATGTAGATTGGCTTGCCTGTAATGGAAGGCTCTGGTAAGGTAGATGATGGCAGATGTAGCTTATGCAGAGGTGGAGCCCAGTGGTGGTTAGCATGCCCAATATGACTCATTATTAGTGGACCCATATCTGCCCATTCTCTACCCATCCACACACACACACACACGCACATGCACACACATATCCCAAGCTAAGCCCTTTCTTGGTTCCGTTTCTCTTAGTGATATCCCAGTTCCCCTAAGCTCCTGAATTAGAAACGTAGTTATCTCCCCCTTTTTACTTTCTTTCACTCCACATGTCCAGTCATTCACAGGATGCTTCCTTCAAAATCTCTCTCTGATTTGTTTCTTCCTTTCTATTCCCTAAGTCTTCATCCTATAAACTAATCACTGTAATTTCCTCCCAATTACTCATCCTGCCTCCAGTTTCCCTTTCTTTTCAACCCAGCCTGTATACCCATTTTATTTTACTTTATTTTATTTTTAACATCTTTATTGGAGTATAATTGCTTCACTATGCTGTGTTAGTTTCTGCTGTACAAAAAAGTGAATCAGCTATATGTATACATATATCCCCATATCTCCTTGTATACCCATTTTAAATGAACCTTCTTAAAACATTACATTCTTAATGTCACTTTTTGGCTCAAAAATGTCCAGTGCTTGCTGTTGTCCTCAGGATCAATTCCTGAGTCCTTAGCCAGTTTTTGAGGCCTTCCCTAGCTAGTCTTTATTTGTCTAACCTCAGTTCCCACTGTGCACTTCTATTGTGAAAATAAGGGAAGTATGAGTTATAAGAAGAGAGACCCTACTAGAGATTGTGTCTGGTTTATAACCAACACCAGCTAAAGTACCCAGTGTTCTTACTCATAGCCTTTGCTTTCAGAATTGCTTTCAGAATAAAGAAGGAAATCTGAACAATAACCAACATACTCATGCTGTGCTCTATAATGTTTGATGACACTTGCATATACCATTATATTTGAAATTGCAACAATCTTGTCAGTAGGTGTTATCTCCATTTCAGAGATAAGCAACCTGAGGCCCAAAGAGGGGAAGTGACTTGTTCAAAGTCATACAACTGAGAAACGGTGGAGCAAGGTCCGTCTCCTGAGTAATTTCTTGCCAGCATCCTTTACTACCTTGCCTCACTGTCCATAGTTGGATTCGTCCCATCCCCAAAGCGCCCACAAGTGGATTCATTCCACTGGTGCCTTTCTCACTCCCACAGCAGCACAATGGAGTGCTCCCAGGAAGTCACCTACCCATACAGATGCTCCCACTAATGATCTGGCCCATTCACTTCTAGTCACTTCCTCAGGACCTCCACCTGTCAGAGTTATGGTTTCTTGTCTGGCACACCAGTCCACATGCCCCACTTCAAAGAAACCTATTCTGAACCCCATACCCTGTTCTAGCTACTGTCATATCTCCCTCCCTCCTTAATAAAATTTCTTCACAAACAGATAGCTCCTACTCACCGCCTCCTTCGCCTTACCTCTCTATTCATAGCTCAGTCCATTGCAATTCTTAGTACCACCCTCACTCTTCTCCCTGAAACTGTTCTTAAGGCCAAATTCAATGGACACATATCAATTCTCATCTTATTGACCCTGGCAGCAATGATCCCTTCATTCTTTAAACTCTCTCTTTTGCCCTGTTTCCAGGACACCACTGCCTCCTCATTTCCCTTCTATTTGTCTAGTGGCTCCTTCCTAGTCTCCCGCTCAGACCTGTCCTCTGCATGCTCCAAGAAAATATCTAGATATCCAACTGCAGAACAGCCTTAAGCAGTAGAGAGTTCCCCATCACTAGGAGTGTTCAATCAGAGGCTAGAGAAGTATCTGAAAGAAGAAACCCCTATACTGAGTATTAAGCTCAATTATATAACTTTTAAACTTTTTTCCAACTCTAAAATTTTATGAGTCTATATACCAAATGCCAAATAAAAGGTCTGGTCAAAGAAATGCTGTAAGAATTCAGAGGCGGGAGAAAGCCTTCTTAGTTTTAAGCTAATTGAGTCTGAGGGAAGGTTGGCGAATCCTAAAAAACATAATAATTAAATGAAGTAGATCAATTTCAGTCTATTCCAACATAAAAGCTTTCCAAAACTATTGGCTGGGATTTTTACAATTGCTTTTATATGATGAGCCAAAGAATGAATTGGATTTTACAGTTGAATTATATAAGTGATAAAATACCTGTCTAGGCTGCCCCTTTGTCAGTAGCTCTGAATAGACTGTGGGTTGGGAGGAGGGGACTGAATCAGCTCTAGAATGCAGGCCTCTCTTTCTACAGTTCTGTCCTCTTCATGCCTCATCCAACTGCACAACTCAGAATTCTACAACCTGTCATACATCTTCCCACCTCTTAGCTTTTGGCCATGTTGTGCCCTCTCCTTCGAATGTCATTTTCCTTCTCAGGTTAATAAAATCTTCGCCATTCATTTAAAAATTTCTAAATATGAGCTACCCCATTTTAATATGTTTGGAAAACACCATTGCCATCAAACACCACCCAGTGATAGACCAATGGCTATAATGATACTCATTTTTCCAACAGAAGGACTTATTTGTCTTTGGTATATCACTACATCAATCTGGGTCTGTCTGAAAAGGAAGAGGCAAGAAATGGAGAGAATCCTCCCACACTTTAACCTATATTCTCAATTCTGCAGTCTCTCCAACACTATTCCTTCTACTTCCCCTCCCCACCCCACAAGAATCCTTTGTTTCTGGGGACACTTGAAAGAACTACTGGTTTCCTCTAGAGCGCTAAGTTTCTGTGGAGATTGTTGTAACCCCAATCCGTATCTTCTTCTATCTCTTAAGAATAGAATTCTCTATGGTGTCAAGCTGCTTTTTGCTAATATTCAGGGGTTTAGGTAGAATTTATATTCAAATTTTGGGTCACATTTCTTCTGCAGTTTTCTTGATAACAGGATTGTCATCTTAAATTTTCAATCGTGCTTCCAGAATTTCCTCTACATTTCAAGTTGTTTTTACATCATTGAACTCTGAACTCTGACACCTTCAGCTGATAAATTTGTCATTTTCAGGTATTACTTTAGTAGTCATAGCTATAGGGCTTAAGGACCATTCTCAGGCCAGAAAGCAACAAAATCAAAATTTTACAGCTGCAAGTTTTAGAGTAAATTGTCATCTGTATTCTGGAGGCTCTTCGAGGTTTTTCAGTGCCTTTAAGCAATTGTTTTAAATCGCCTCATCTCTACCATTGTTATCTGTGAGAAGGTTTATATTACTGCTTCACCCTTTTGACATTACCACCCCTAAGTCTTTTAGGGCTGAGGAAACAGAGACCTACATGGCTCTCAATTAAAAGCACAGGAGGGCCATGAGCAACAAGAGGGATGAACCAGAATTAAGTTACGTTTTATTAAAACTTCAAACCAGTCCCAATCACTGAGGTCAGCACCTCACCCTATCAGTGTAAGAGAGAAAACAGGAATGATTACATGGGTCTTTTATGTACTAGAAATGAGAAGAGTAGAAATCATGACTTACAATCTATTTAAAAAAGATAATGCAAGCAGACCCACCATTGCATAAAAGGCACAGGCTTCCTCCTCTATTTCCAGATAAAATTTGGATTTACACAGGAGATTGGTTCAAGATGGCGGAGTAGAAGGACATGCACTCACTCCCTCTACTGAAAGCACTGGAATCACAGCTAACTGCTAAACAATCATTGACAGGAAGACACTGGAACTCACCAAAAAAGGTACCCCACATCCAAAGACAAAGGAGAAGCTGTAATGAGACAGTAGAGGGGCACAATCACAATAAAATCAAATTCCATAACAGCTGGGTAGGTGATTCACAAACTGGAGAACACTTATACCACAGAAGTCCACCCACTGGAGTGAAGGATCTGAGCCCCACATCAGGCTTCCCAACCTGGGGGTCCAGCAATGGGAGGAGGAATTCCTAGAGAATCAGACTTTGAAGGCTAGCGGGATTGGATTGCAGGGCTTTGACAGGACTGGGGGAAACAGAGACTCTACTCTTGGAGGGCACACACAAAGTAGTGTGCGCATCAGGACCAAGGGGAAGGAGCAGTGACCCCATAGGAGACTGAGCCAGACTTACCTGCTAGTGTTGGAGGGTCTCCTGCAGAGGTTGGGGGTGGCTGTGGCTCACTGCGGGGACGAGGACACTAGCAGCAGAAGTTCTGGGAAATACTCCTTGGCATGAGCCCTCCTGGAGTCCACCATTAGCCCCACCAAAGAGCCTGTAGCCTCCAGTGCTGGGTTGCCTCAGGCCAAACAACCAACAGGGAGGGAACCCAGCCCCACCCATCAGCAGACAAGCAGATTAAAGTTTTACTGAGCTCCACCCACCAGAGTAACACTCAGCTCTACCCACCACCAGTCCCTCCCATCAGGAAATTTGCACAAGCCTCTTAGATAGCCTCATCCACCAGAGGGCAGACAGCAGAAGCAAGAAGAACTACAATCCTGCAGCCTGTGAAACGAAAACCACATTCACAGAAAGATAGACAAGATGAAAAGGCAGAGGACTATGTACCAGATGAAGGAACAAGATAAAACCCCAGATAAACAATTAAATGAAGTGGAGATAGGCAAGCTTCCAGAAAAACAATTCAGAATAATGATAGTGAAGATGATCCAGGACCTCAGAAAAAGAATGGAGGCAAAGATCGAGAAGATGCAAGAAATGTTTAACAAAGACCTAGAAGAATTAAAGAACAAAGACCTAGAAGAATTAAAGAGCAAACACCTAGAAGAATTAAAGAAAAAACAAATACAGACAAGCAAAAGTTAAGCGAATTCAGCACCACAAAACAAGCTGTACAACAAATGCTAAAGGAACTTCTCTAAGTGGGAAACACAAGAGAAGAAAAGGACCTACAAAAACAAAACAATTAAGAAAATGGTAATAAGAACATGCATATCGATAATTACCTTAAAAGTGAATGGATTAAATGATCCAACCAAAAGACACAGGCTCATTGAATAGATACAAAACAAGACCCATATATATGCTGTCTACAAGAGATGCACTTCAGACCTAGGGACACATACAGACTGAAAGTGAGGGGATGGAAAAAGATATTCCATGCAAACGGAAATCAGAAGAAAGCAGGAATAGCAATCCTCATATCAGATAAAATAGACTTTAAAATAAATAATGTTGGGCTTTCCTGGTGACACAGTGGTTAAGGATCTGCCTGCCAATGCAAGGGACACGGGTTCAAGGACTGGCCCAGGAAGATCCCATATGCCACGGAGCAACTAAGCCCATGCACCACAACTACTGAGCCTGAGCTCTAGAGCCCACAAACCACAACTACTAAGCCCACGTGCCACGACTACTGAAGCCTGCGCGCCTACAGCCCATGCTCTGTAACAAAAGAAGCCACGACAATGAGAAGCTCGTGCACCACAACGAAGAGTAACCCCCTCTCACCGCAACTAGAAAAGCCTGCATGCAGCAACGAAGACCCAACACAGCCAATAAATAAATAAATAAATAAATAAAATGTTATGAGAAACAAAGAAGGACACTACATATTGATCAAGGGATCAATCCAAGAAGAAGGTATAACAATTATAAATATACATGCACCCAACATAGGAGCACCACAATACATAAGGCAAATGCTAACAGCTATAAAAGAAGAAATCAGCAGTAACACAATAACAGTGGGTGACGTTAACACCTCATTTACACCAGTGGACAGATCATCCAGACAGAAAATTAATAAGGAAACACAACCTTTAAGTGACACAATAGACCAGATAGATTTAATTGGTATTTATGGAACATCCCATCTGAAAACAGCAGATTACACTTTCTTCTCAAGTGCACATGGAACATTCTCCAGGAGAGATCACATCTTGGGTCACAAATCAAGTCTCAGTAAATTTAAGAAAGTTGAAATCATATCAAGAATCTTTTCTGGCCACAATGCTATGAGATTAGAAATCAATTACAGGGAAAGAAAAACGTAAAAAACACAAATACATGGAGGCTAAACAATACGTTACTAAATAACCAAGAGATCACTAAAGAAATCAAAGAGGAAATCAAAAAAATACCTAGAGACAAATGACAGCGAAAAGACGACGATCCAAAACCTATGGGATGCAGCAAAAGCAGTTCCAAGAGGGAAGTTTATAGAAATACAATCCTACCTCAAGAAACAAGAAAAATCTCAAATAAACAATCTAAACTTACACCTAAAGGAACTAGAGAAAGAAGAACAACAACAAAAAAAAACCCCAAAGATAGTAGAAGGGAAGAAATCATAAAGATCAGAGCAGAAATAAATGAAATAGAAACAAAGAAAACAACAGCAAAGATCAATAAAACTAAAAGCTGGTTCTTTGAGAGGAAAAACAGAATTGATAAACCTTTAGCCAGACTCATCAAGAAAAAGAGGGAGAGGACTCAAATCAATAAAATTAGAAATGTCAAAGGAGAAGTTACAACAGACAGTGCAGAAATACAAAACATCATAAGAAACTACTACAAGCAACTCTATGCTAATAAAATGGACATCCTAGAAGAAATGGGCAAACTCTTAGAACGGTATAACCTTCCAAGACTGAACCAGGAAGAAATAGAAAGTGTGAACAGACCAATCACAAGTAATGAAATTGAAACTGTGATTAAAAATCTTCCAACAAAAAAAAGCCCAGGACCAGATGGCTTCACGGTGAATTTTCTCAAACATTTAGAGAAGAGCTAACATCTATACTTCTCAAACTCTTCCAAAAAATTGCAGAGGAAGGAACACTCCCAAACTCATTCTACGAGGCCACCATCACCCTGATACCAAAACCATACAAAGATACTACAAAAAAAGAAAATTACAGACCAATATCACTGATGAATATAGATGCAAAAATCCTCAACAGAATACTAGGCAACAGAATCCAACAACACATTAAAAGGATCATACGCCATGATCAAGTGGGATTTATCCCAGGGATGCAAGGATTCTTCAATATACGCAAAACAATCAATGTGATACACCATATTAACAAATTGAAGAATAAAAACCATATGATCATGTCAATAGATTCAGAGAAAGCTTTTAACAAAATTCAACACCCATTTATGATAAAAACTCTCCAGAAAGTGGGCATAGAGAAACCTACCTCAACATAATAAAGGCCATATATGAGAGTCCACAGCAAACATCATTCTCAATGGTGAAAAACTGAAAGCATTTCCTCTAAGATCAGGAACAAAAGAAGGATGTCCACTCTCACCACTATTATTCAACATAGTTTTGAAAGTCCTAGCAATCAGCGAAAAAAAAGAAATAAAAGGAATACAAATTGGAAAAGAAGAAGTAAAGCTGTCACTGTTTGCAGGTGACATGATACTATACATACATAATCCTAAAGATGCCAGCAGAAAACCGCTAGAGCTAATCAATGAATTTGGTAAAGTTGCAAGATACAAAATTAATGTACAGAAATCTCTTGCATTCCTATACACTAACAAACAAAGTTCAGAAAGAGAAATTAAAGAAACAATCCCATTCACCATTGCAACAAAAAGAATAAAATACCTAGGAATAAACCTACCTAAGGAGGTAAAAGACCTGTACTCAGAAAACTATAAGACACTGATGAAAGAAATCAATGATGACACAAACAGATGGAGAGATATAACATGTTCTTGGATTAGAAGAATCAACATTGTGAAAATGACTATACCACCCAAAGCAATCTACAGATTCAATGTAATCCCTATCAAATTACCAATGGCATTTTTTACAGAACTAGAACAAAAAATCTTAAAATTAGCATGGAGACACAAAAGGCCCCAAACAGTCAAAGCAATCTTGAGGGAAAAAAACAGAGCTAGAGGAATCAGACTCCCTGACTTCAGACTATACTACAAAGCTACAATAATCAAGACAATATGGTACTGGCACAAAAACAGAAATATAGATCAATGGAACAGGATAGAAAGCCCAGAGATAAACCCATGTACCTATGGTCAATTAATCTATGACAAAGGAGGCAAGGGTATACAATGGAGAAAAGACAGTCTCTTCAATAAGTTGTGCTGGGAAAACTGGACAGCTCTGTGTAAAAGAATGAAATTAGAACACTCCCTAACACCATACATGAAAATAAACTCAAAATAGATTCAAGACCTGAATGTAAGACCGGACACTATAAAACTCTTAGAGGAAAACATAGGAAGAACACTCTATGACATAAACCACAGCAAGATCTTTTTTGATCCACCTCCTAGAGTAATGAAAATAAAAACAAAAATAAACAAATGGGACCTAATGAAACTTCAAAGCTTTTGCACAGCAAAGGAAACTATAAACAAGATGAAAAGACAACCCTCAGAATTGGAGAAAATATTTACAAACTAATCGATGGACAAAAGATTTATCTCCAAAATATATAAACAGCTCATGCAGCTCAGTATTAAAAAACTAAACAACCCGATCAAAAAATGGGCAGAAGACATACATAGACATTTCTCCAAAGAAGACATACATATGGCCAAGATACACATGAAAAGCTGCTCAACGTCACTAATTATTAGAGAAATGCACATCAAAACTACAATGAGGTATCACCTCACACCAGTTAGAATGGGCATCATCAGAAAATCTACAAACAACAAATGCTGTAGAGGGTGTTGAGAAAAGGGAACCATCTTGCACTGTTGGTGGGAATGTAAACTGATACAGCCACTGTGGAGAACAGTATGGAGGTTCCTTAAACAACTAAAAATAGAACTATCATATGACCCAGCAATCCCACTACTGGGCATATACCCTGAGAAAACCATAATTCAAAAAGAGTCATGTACCACAATGTTCATTTCAGCTCTATTTACAATAGCCAGGGCATGAAAGCAACCTAAGTGTCCATCGACAGATGAATGGATAAAGAAAATGTGGCACATATATACAATGAAATATTACTCAGCCATAAAAAGAAACAAAATTGAGTTATCTGTAGTGAGGTGGATGGACCTAGAGTCTGTCATACAGAGTGAAGTAAGCCAGAAAGAGAAAAACAAATACCATATACTAATGCATATATATGGACTCTAAAGGGGAAAAAATGGTTCTGACAAACCTAGGGGGAGGACAGGAATAAAGACGCAGACGTAGAGAATGGACTTGAGGACACAGGGAGGGGGAAGGGTAAGCTGGGACGAAGTGAGAGAGTAGCATTGACATATATACACTACCAAATGTAAAATACATAGCTAGTGGGAAGCAGCTGCATTGCACAGGGAGATCAGCTTGGTGCTTTGTGACTGCCTAGAGGGGTGGGATAGGCAGGGTGGGAGGGGGCGCAGGAGGGTGGGAGGGTATGCAAGAGGGAGGGGATATGGGTATATATGTATATGTATAGCTGATTCACTTTGTTAGACAGCAGAAACTAACACACCATTGTAAAGCAATTATACGCCAATAAAGATGTTAAAAAAAAAAGAAAGCATACATTCTTATAAAGACTTGTGCTCAGAGGAGCTTTATTTGTAATAGACAAAAACTGGAAACTACCCAAATGGCCATCGGCAGGTGAATGGGAAAATGGTACATTCAAACAATGAAATATTACTCAGCATTAAAATGGAATGAATTATTGATGCCAGCAACAACATGGATGAATCTTAAAAAGAAAGAATATATACTCTATGATTCTACTTAAAACATGAGAAAATGCAAACTATAGTGACAGAAAGCAGCCCAGTGTTTGCTAGAGGGTAGGAGGAAGAGTTTACAAAGGGCATGAGGAAACTTGTGGGTGACCGATAGGCTCATTATCTTGATTGTAGTGATGGTTTCATAGGTGTCTACGTGTATCAAAATTTACCAACTTGTACACTTTAAATACATGCAGTTTATTATATGCCCCCATTAAACCTCAATAAAGCTGTTTACAATATTAAAGGAGAATGGTGGAAGAAAATTGGATTTACACAAAGATGATGATCACTGGAAATGAAGAATATGGAAAAGAAAGAATATGAAGAACCAGAAAATATCAACTCTCCTAGGAAAAGACAACAGATGCCAACATCAACATGAAATAGATGTGAGAGTTATCTGACAAAGCATTTAAAGTAGTTATTATTAACTCCCAAGAAGTAAGGGCAAACATTCTGGAAATAAAAGGAAATACAAAAAGGCTCAGAATATGGGAACATATGTATATGTATAGCTGATTCACTTTGTTGTAAAGCAGAAACTAACACACCATTGTAAAGCAATTATACCCCAATAAAGATGTTTAAAAAAAAAAAAAAAAAAGGCTCAGAAAAGAAATAGAAGCTATAAAGCACAACCAAATGGAAAGTATAAAACTTAAAAATAAAATAACCAAAACAAACAAACAAACAAACAAAAACCCCTCACAGGATGGGCTCAATGAAGATAGAGCAATAGAAATTATTCAGTATGGATGACAGAATAAAAGGATTTTAAAAAAAACAAACAGAGGCTCAAGGACCTATGGGACAAGACCAAAAGTTATGACTTTCATGTCACTGAAGTCCCATAAGGAGAGGAAAGTGTGGTGCATAACAAATACTTGAAGACATACAGACTGAAAATGTCCCAAATTTTGGCAAAGATATAAACCTACATATTCAAAAAATTTAGGAACCCTAAACATGATAAACCCAAAGAAAATCATGCTCTGACAAATCATCATCAAACTGCTGAAAACTAGACATGAAAAAAATACTAATAGTAGCCAGAAAAAAACTTCTCATTACTTAGAGAGGAATAATAATTTGAATCATGTGATATTATTTTCTCATCAGAAATCATAGAAGCCAGAGAAACATGGCTCAACTTTTTCACATGCTAAACGAAAAGAACTCTTAATCCAGAATTCTATATCCATTGAAAATATTATTCAGGAGTAAAGGTTAAATAAAGGCAGTCTCAGATGAAGAAAAACTAAGAGAATTTGATGCCAGCAGATCTGCTCTAAAAGAATTGCTAAATGAATTTCCTTAGACAGAAAAGAAATAAAACCAGAAGGAAATATAGAGTATCAGAAATGAAGGGAAAGTAACAGAACTGTTAAATATAATAGATTTTTTTGTCATTTGAGTTCTTTAAAATATGTCTAGTGGTTGAAAGAAAATATTATAACATTTACTGATGGGGGTTTTAATGTATATAAATATAATACATGAGACAATTACAATAGTAAAAGAAAAGGGAAAGAAAACTATATGGTTGAAATATATATATATTTATATATATATATACACTATATATACTATATATAAAAATATAGTATATTTCTATATACTAGGGATATATATATATATATATATCTTAGATAAACCACTAAGAAAAGTATACAAAGATATATAGTCAAAACCAGAATAGATAAAATAAAATGAATACTAAAAATGTTCCAAAAACCAAATAAATTAGCAAAGGCAAAACACTGGAATAAAAAACGAAGGGAACAAACAGAACAAATAATTAAACGGTAAACTTAAATCCAATTCTATCAATAATTGCATTGAATTTAAATGATCTAAACACATCAATTAAAAGACAAAATTTTTCAGAATGGATGAAAAAATATCACCCAATTATATTCACTCTGAAAAGAAAACTCACTTCAAATATAATGATATACATAGATTAAAAGTAAAAGGGTGGAAAAAATATATCATGCAAACTCAATATTGATACCAAATGTGAAAGGGTTTAGGCAAAGCCTTCTTAGATATGACACCAAGAACAAAAGTGACAAAAGAAAAAAATAGATAAATTAGACTTCATCCAAATTGAAAATTTTTGTGCTTTAAAGGACACTATCATGTTTTAAAGGAACCCAGGTTTTGTCTCAATCAGATGTGGTAAGACATGCGGACACAGAGATGACTGTCATGAAGGAAGAAGTTTATACTCAGAGGTCTCTAGAAATAAGAGGCATGGCATGACATGCGGAGGGGCCACATGGGGAAGCGAGAGGTTGGTCAGGAGGCATGGCAAGCAGGAGAGCATATGTTCAAGAGCCTTTGTTGTCATTTCCACAGGAAGGAACGGGCAAAGCATGTGGTAAGCAGGCTTAGTATTGGCTATCTTAAATCATTTCAGCAGGCTCTGGGGCATAGGAGCTGTCCCTAGTTATCTGGTACCTGGCCCTGGGGTGATTAGAACAGAAGAATATTGTATCTTAGAGTATAGGAGTCACGTAGAAGAATTGGTTGGGGGTGTGGGCTCAGGAGTAATTGGCTTGTCTATAAAAGGTGTGCTCACAGGAAATAATTTGCTATCTTCAGGAATTGGCTAGCCCCAGGAGGAGCAGTCCCTCTAGAGTCAGCAAGGCCCCAAGATGCCAAAGCATCAAAAATACATAAAATTAAAATGCATGATAATACACATCAACAAAGTGAAAAGACAACCCACAGAATGGGAGAATTAAGTGCAAATTATGTATCTTACAAGGGACCTTAACAGAATATTTAAAGAACTCTGCCAAGTCAGAAAGAAAAAGAGCAATAACCCAGTTTCAAAATGGGCAAAAGATGTGAATAGACACTTCACCAAAGATATAGGAAAGGCAAATAAATACATGAGAAGATGTTTAATCTCATTGGTCTTTAGGAAAACCCAAATTAAAAACACAATATCATTATATAACTGTTAAGATGATTATAATAAGAAAGAAAGATTACAACTGTTAGTGAGAATAGGGAGAAACTGGGACCTTTATATTTTCAAAAATTTAAACATAGAGTTAGCATATCACCTAGCAATTCCACTCCTAAGGATATATCCTCAAGAGAATTAAAAACCTATGTCCACATGAAAACTTGTACAGAAAAGTTTATAAGAGCCTTGTTCATAGTAACCAAGAAATAGAAACTCCAAATGTCCATCAACCCCTGAATGAATAAACAAAATGTGGTCTATCCATACAAGAAAATATTATTTAATAGTAAAAGGAATGAAACACTGATACATGCTTCAAAGATGAACCTCAAAAATTTTATGCTAAGTGAAAGAAGCCAGACGCAAAAGAAACACATATTGTATAATTCCATTTATTGATATGTGAAGTTTCCCCCAAAATGGGATCTTTTGGGGGGTGATGTAAATGTTCTAAAATTGGATTGTGGTTGATGTTTGCAAAACTCTATGAATTTACTAAAAATCATTGGCCAGTACACTTAAAACAGGCAAATTCTGTTTAGTAGATTATACCTCAGTAAACTAATTAAATGACTGCTGTATGCAAGATACACACCTACAACAAAATCATTCAGAAAGACTAAAAATAAAGGGATAGACAAAAGTTCACCAAGCAAGTGGAAAGCAAAAGAAAGCATAGTGATCCTGATATCGCACAAAGTATAATTCAAGCCCCAAAGTATTAAACATGACGTAGAAGGACAATTGTACTGCAAAAGTCACAGTCCACAATGAACAGATAACACATTAATATTTATGCACCAAATGACACAGCAACCACCTTTTTGAAGCAAGAACTACAAAGAATGCAAGAAGTCATAGATAAACATTCGCTAATAATAGGAGACTTTAATGCACCATTTTCAGTACGATACAAATCAAGTGGAAAACAGTATGGATAGAGACAGAATGTACATATTGATTAGGAAACAATAATCCATAGGACAGGTATTTTGAATATATGTTGAAGTCTACACCATGACAATAGTGTCTATGGTACAGACACTGATCATTTATTAGCTCACAAAGAAAATATCAGTAGTTTCCATAAAATGTGAATATTACAAGCAACATTCTCTTATTAAAATGCAATCACAATGAGAACATGCTAATAAAAACAAAAATGGAAAGGTCTTTCTACCTGAAAATTTAGGGATCTCCTATTAATTTCTGTGTGAAATGGGAACTACAAACTGAAATTACAGAATTAAAAAATAATAACGACAATAAAAGCACTACATATCAGAATCTATGGAATATATTTAATGAAGTGATCAGGGAAAAAATTTTTTTGCATTAAACATATTTATTCAGGAAACTGAAACAACAGAAAACTGGATTAAGATCCTAGCTCATAAAACTAGAAAAAAATTTTAAAAGTAAACCAAAAGAAAGCATAAAAAAGAACATAATAAAAGTAAAAGCAGAAATTAATGAAGAGGAAGATAGAAAAATGGTCTAAAAATTAAAATATAGTTTTGTATAGATGAACAATATAGAAAAACTATGATCTAACTTTATCAAGAGCAAAATGGATAAAGGAAGAACAAATATGCAAAATAAGAAATGACAAGAGTGAAATCAGCATTGAAACAAAAGAAATTTTAAAACTCATATGAGATTCTAGGTAAACAAATTTGAAACCAAATTTGAAAACCTACAGGAAATGAATAATGTCCTAAGGAAATCCAAGTTACCAAAATTGACCCTGTTATAGTTAGAATGATGAAACAGATCAGTTTCTATAGAAGGAATATACAACACAAAGTTATTAGGGGACAACTCCACCAAAGAAACAAACAAACAAACCTGGACCCAGATGATTTCAAGAGGAAAAAGGTAAAACTACATCCATGTCTCACTCCATAGTCAAAAAAATAGACTCCGAATAGATTAGAGAGTTAAATGTATGAAATGAAACCATACAAGTATTAGAAGAAAACATGGGGGAATTCCTCTTTAATCTTGGTGTAGGAAAAGACTTTCTATGACTCAAATTCCAGAGGCAATTAATTAACTAATTTTATAAATTTGATTACCTATTCAAAATTTGCATGGTAAATGCACCATAAACAAAGTCAAAAGACAACTAACAAATGGGTAAACTTTTGCAACGTATACCACAGGCGAAGGACTAATAAATTTAATATATGAAGGACTCTTGAAAATTGAAGGACATAGAGGCAGTACCAGGGAAGAAAGAGCAGGCAATTCAGTATAACTGACGTAGAGTGGGTCAAGGGAGGATTACTATCAAGTTAGGGTTAGGAGGAGCACTGGAGGAGAGACAAACTTAGCTCTGCAATTTAGGAAGAATAGTAAATTGGCTTGGTGCAAGTGAATTAGAAAGGCAAGGAGAGGGGTTCAGAAGCTTTGAAAGTAATCAATCTAAGAGATAATGGTGGCTCAAACTAAGAAAGTGACTATGAGGATTAAGAAGGAAAGATGAATTAAAGAGCTATTGAAGAGGCAGAATTTACTGGATTTATAAACCAAACAGATGTGGGTGAGTTGGGAGTCCTGGATGAAACCTGAGATTTCAGCATAAGCAATGAGGTAGATGTTAGTGTCACAGAGAATGTAGATAATGCAAACATTTAAATTCTGTCTCAGGATTACATATGATGATCCATGTAAATTTTTCACTGCTGTCCTCCGCACATGGAAATTATGAAATAAGGTTAGTTGTTGTTACTTCAGGCTAAACTGGTTTGATTTGTCCTAACAGAATCGACTATAAAGTACTATTCACAATACATATTGACATTCTTTAAGCAGATCTGAATTCAAATTGCACAACTTTCTAGCTTTGTGACTCTAGACTCTTCCTCAGGAAAAAAAAAAAAAGAGTAATAATATCAACCTGGCAGCGTTTTTATGAGAATTAGAGATAAGAGAGGTAAAGTGCTTTGAGTGACACCTATCACATAGTAAGAACTTAGTAAACTATAGTTTAAACAAAAGGCAACATTGTTGGTTTCATGCCTCTAAATTAGGACAAGAGATTTGCCCTTGTTTATCTTTGTATTTCCCATAGACCCTACCCACCCTAGAAGAGGGTCTTATACGTAATAGATACTCAATAAATAAGTATCAAATCTATGATAATTGTTTCTTGCTTGACCTTTCTTTTTTCCTGCTTATCTGCCCAAGGCTGTTAACCTTCATTTTAAAAGTATTCTTTTCATAGTTATAACCCCTTCTCCTTGCTCAAAATTTATTTTGCTTAATATCCCCCTCTCTCTCTCTTAAAGGCAAATGATGACCCATGCTTCCTAATTTCTGACACTTTATTATAAAACTCCTTGACAACTACTCCCATCTCCACTCCCAACCCCACACAGGAGTTTCGTTCAACAGTGGAATCTCAGTCCGTCTGGTTTGGCTGTGATGGAAATTACTCAGGCTGCTGAATTTTTCTGAAACTCTCGCTGATCTCCAGAACTTCCACCAGAATTAAGAACAGTCAATTAATGACATGGTCAAACAGCTTGAATTTAATCAAAGTGAACCATAGCCACCAGAAAAAAGGCATTTAATTTGATCTGAAATATTTGCACAAGAAAATATGTCAAATCTCAGACATGACTTGTGATCAACAACTCTATAAAAATAAAGAGCAATTTGAAATTTTTAAAAAATTGAGTGCAAGGGACCAAAAACTCAATCGAAAAGTGAGGAAAATATAAAAACAAACAATTCAACAAAAAAAATAGGATATAAAAATGCCCATTAAGTACATGAAAAATGTTCAAACTCAGTACATAATCAGAAAACTGCTGATTAAAACCACACTGAGATACCTATCAGACAAGCAAAAAATTAAAAAGTGTGATGACAGAATCTGTTGAAGAGTCTGTGCCGAAGCAGTCACTCACATATATTGCTGCTGAGAATACAAATCAGTGCAACACTTCCACAGAGAAATTGGCCATACCTAACATAACCTTTCAACCCAGAAATCCCGATTCTAAGAATCTATATTTGAAGATGAACTTCCAACAATCCAAAAATACATATGCGCAAGGATGTTCATTGCAGCATAGTTTTTAATTGCAAAATATTGGAAACAACTGAAACGCCCATAGATAGGAGAGTGTTTGAATAAATTATGCAACATTGGCACAATGGAGTCCTATACAACTGTAAAAAGGAATGAAGAACTGATACGGAGTGATTTCTATGACATACTGCCCAAGAGAAGAAAATTAAGGTGCAGCAGGGCAAAAAAAAAGGTTCCAAAAATGTGCTTCTCCATAAAAGCAAGGAGAACACTGCAAAAACTGTCAAAATCAACTTTTTCAGAAGTCTGGAAATTAACCTAAGTCTTGCAACAACCCAAGGAGGATTTATTTAAGAAAAATGACTGCATTTTGGTAAGAACAGTGAGTTTGGTGGTGCTTTAACTAGCACTCATTTCATTCCCCTCCCTTAGCTCCTCAGTAGCTTTGAAAAGGCAATAGCTTCACAACTAAAGCAGTTCTGAAAACCAGAAACCTAGTGGCCACTGAAGGAGACTTAACAGGTTTGGGGTTGCACAAAATTCTTTGTGTGGGTTTTAGTAGGTTGTGTCTTTCAAGGAATTGATCCATTTCATCTAGTTATCAAATTTATGAGCATAGAAGTGTTCATAGTATTCTTTTATTATCCTCTTAATATCTTTGGGATCACTAGAGATGACCAGTCTTTCATTTCTGATATTAGCAATTTGTATTCTCTCTCTTTATTTTGTAGCTGGCCTGGCTAGAGATTTACCAATTTTATTGATCTCTTCTAAGAATTAGCTTTCCATTTCATTAATTTTAATCTATCAATTTCCTGTTTTCGAAGTTATTGATTTCTGATCTGATCTTTATTGTTTCTTTCCTTCTGTTTGTTTTAGACTCATATTACACTTCTCTCTCTAGTATCCCATATCCACAAACATATATATATACAACAATCTTCATAGCAGTATTATTCGCAATAGTCAAAAGGTGGAAACAGTCCAAACTTTCACTGGTAGATGAATGGATAAGCAACATGTGGTATATAAGTACAAAAGAATATTATTCAGCCTTAAAAATGAATGAAATTTTGATCTATGCTACAACATGGATGCACTTTGAAAACTATGCTAAAAAACAACAACTAGCTGGGTAGGTGGGACAAACTCATGATATAGTCAAGACCCATAAACCCAGGCGGGCAACCCACAAATGGGAGGATAATTACAACTGCAGAGGTTCTCCCTAAGGAACATGGGGTCTGAGCCCCACCTCAGCCTCCCCAGCCTGGGGGTCCTTTGCTGGGAAGATGAGCCCCCCAGAGCATTTGGCTTTGAAGGCCAGTGGGGTTTACTTTTGGGAGTCCCAGAGAGCTGGGGGGAAATAAAAATTCCATGCTTAAAGGGGCACACAAAATCTCATATGCTCTGGGACCCAGGGCAGAAGCAATAATTTGAAAGAAGCCTGGGTCAGACCTACCTGGTGATCTTGGAGAATCTCCCAGAGAGACAGGAGGCAACTGCAGCTCACCCTGGGGATATAGACACTGGTGCTGGCAAGTGTCATTTTGGAATTCTCCTTCTAGTTTATTAGCCTCAGGACCCACATCTGCCCCTGCCTACCAGACTGTAGACACCCATACCGGAATGCCTCAGGTCAAGCAACTAGCCAGGCAGGGACACAGCCTCACCCACCAACAAGCAGGCTGCCTTCAGAACCTCAGAGCCCACAGCCACCCCTAGACATGGACCTGCCCACCAGAGGGCCCAGAACCTGGTCCCACACAACAGTGCACCGGCACTAGACCTGATACCCCCAGGGCCCTCCAGCCAGAGACCCTGGGATCCCAGCTCCACCCACCAGTGGGCAGGCACCAGCCCCAGAATCACCCACCAGTGAGCCTGCTGTAGCCTCAGGAACAGTCTTACGCATTAGCAGGCAGACACTAGCCATAGGACTACCATAGCCCCTCAGCCTATGGACCCAGCCCATCCACCAACAAGCCAATACCAGCCCTGGGACCATCTGGGCCATTGCCCTGCCCACTAGCAGGCCAACACAAGCTTTGAAACATCCCAGACCCTGCAACCAGCTGTTTCGGGAACCTGCCCCACCCACCAGTGGCCCAACACCAGCTCTGAGACCCCGGGATCCTGCAACCAGGAACCAAGACCCAGGAACCATGACCCAGGACCCAGCTCTGCCTGGGCCCTAACTCCATCCACCAGTGAGCCAGCACTAGCCCCAGGGCTCCCTAGGATTCTGAAGTCAGATGCCTTGTGACCTGGCCCCACCAAACACTTGCCAGCAGGCTCCATACCAGGTAGGCCTGGCAGCCAACTGGATGGGAGACCAAGCAAGCCTACCAGACCACCCACAGAAGTCAGCCCATCACAACAAAAGAAGCCATGCAGCCTACATAGGGGGCATCCCTAGAGCATATAGTTCTTGTGACCAGAGGGAACTGTGTTGCTGAGACACATATAGGATGTCTCCTACAAAAGCCCACATCTCTAAGGTTGAGGAATGTAACCAAACTACCAGATACATAGAAATAAAACCAGCAAGTTAGGCAAACTGAGGCAACAGAGTAATATGTTCCAAATGAAGGAACAAGATAAAACCCCAGAAGAAGAACTAAGTGAAATGGAGATAGGCAATCTACCTGAGGAAGAGTTCAGGGTAATGACAGTGAAAAATGATCAAAGAACTCGAGAAAAGAATAGATGGACAAAGCAGGAAGTTAGAAGTCTTAAACAAAGAGTTAGAAAATATAAAGAACAACCAAAGAGAGATGAAAATACAATAACTGAAATGAAAAATACACTGGAAGGAATCAGCAATAGAATAAATGATTCAGAAGAACAGATCAGTGAGCTGGAAGACAGAGTAGTGGAAATCACTGATACTGAACAAAAAAAAGAACAAAGAATGAAAAGAAATGGGGACTATTTAAGAGACCTCTGGGACAACATTAAGCACATTAGTATTCCCATTATAGGGGTCCCAGGAGAAGAAGAGAAAGAACAATTACTTTAAATGCAAATAGACTAAATGCTCCAATCAAAAAACTAAGAGTGGCTGAATGGATACCAAAAAAAAAACTGTATATATGCTGCCTACAAGATACTCACTTCTGATCTAAAGACACACACAGAAACTGAAGAGATGGAAAAAGATACTCCATGCAAACAGAAATCAAAAGGAAGCCAGGGTAGCAGTACTTATATCAGACAAAATAGACTTTAATAAAGACTGTTACAAGAGACAAGGAAGGACATTACATAATGATCAAGGGATCAATCCAAGAAGAAGATGTAATAATTGTTAAGTAGATATGCACCAAACATAGAAGCACCTCAATATATAAGGCAAATGTTAACAGACATATAAGAAGAAATTGACAGTAACACAATAATAGTGGGAGACTTTAACACCCCACTTACATCAATGGACAGATCATCCAGACAGAAAATCAATAAGGAAACAGTGGCCTTAAATGACACTTTAGAGCAGATAGACTTAGTAGATTATATATATATATATATATATAGAGAGAGAGAGAGAGAGAGAGAGAGAGAGAGACAGAGAGAGACAGAGAGAGACAGAGAGAGACAGAGAGAGACAGAGAGGGAATATTCCAACCAAAAACAGAAGAATACATATTAATTTCCAGTGCACATGGAATGTTCTCCAGGATAGATCATACACCAGGTCATAAAACAAGCCTCTGTAAATTTAAGAAAATTGAAATCATATCAAGCATCTTTTCTGACTACAGTGCTATGAGACTACAGATCAACTACAAGAAAAAATAAACTGCAAAAACACATGGAGGCCAAGCAACATGCTACTAAACAAACAGTGGATCACTAAAGAAATCTAAGAAGAAAAAAGTACCTGGAAACAAATGAAAACAAAACACAGTGACCCAAAAATCCATGGGACACAGCTAAAACAGTTCTAAGAGGGAAGTTTATACCAATAAAAGCTGTCTCAAGAAACAAGAAAAATCTCAAATAAACAACCTAACCTTACACCTAAAGGAAATAGAGAAAGAAAGAACAAACAAAACCAAAGTTAGTAGAAGGAAAGAAATCATAAAGATCAAAGCAGGAAAAAAATGAAATAGAGACTAAAAGAACAATAAAAAGATCAATGAAACTAAAAGCTGGTTCTTTGGAAAGATAAACATAATTGATAAACCTTTAGCCAAACTCACCAAGGAAAAAAGGGAGAGGGCTTAAATCAATAAAATCAGAAATGAAAAAGAAGGTAAAACCAACACCACAGAAATACAAAGGATAATAAGAGACTCCTATAAAAAACTATATGCCAATAAAATGGACAACCTAGAAGAAATAGACAAATTCCTAGAAATATACAATATCCCAAGACTGAACCAGGAAGACAGGGAAAATATGAACAGACCAATTACCATCAATGAAGTGGAATCAGTAATCAAAAAACTCCCAACAAATAAAAGTCCAGGACCAGATGGCTTCACAAGTGAACTAGACACAACATTTAGAGAAGAGTTAACACCTATCCTTCTCAAACTCTTCCAAAAATTGCCAAGAAAGGAACACTTCTGAACTCATTCCACGAGGCCAGCATCACCCTGATACTAAAACCAGACAAAGATATCACAAAAAAAGAAAATTATAGGCCAATATCACTAATAAACATAGATGCAAAAATCCTCAGCAAAATATTAGCCATCCAAATCCAACAATACATTTAAAGGATCATATACCATGATTAAGTGGAATTTATCTCAGGGATACAAGAATTTTTCAATATTCACAAATCAATCAACGTTATATACCACATTAACAAATCTGAGAATAAAAACTATATGATCATCTCAATAGATGGAGAAAAATCTTCTGACAAAATTCAACATTCATTTATGACAAAAACTCTCCAGAAAGTGGGTATAGAGGGAACATACCTCAACAAAATAAAGGCGATATGCGATAACATAACTATGCTAACATCATAATTAACCGTGAAAAGCTGAAAACATTTCCTCTAAGATCAGGAACAAGACAAGGATGCCCACTCATGCTCACCACTTTTTTTCAACATAGTATTGGAGGTCCTAGTCACAGCAATCAGAGAAGAAAAATGAAAGGAATCCAAATTGAAAAAGAAGAAGTAAAATTGTCACTGTCTGCTGATGAGATGATGCTCTACATAGAAAAGCCTAAAGATGCCACCAGAAAAATACTAAAGCTCATCAATGAATTTGGTAAAGTTGCAGGATACAAAATTAATGTACAGAAATCTGTTGCATTTCTATACACTAACAATGAACTATCAGAAAGAGAAATTAAGGAAACAATTTCATTTACAATCACATCAAAAGAATAAAATACCTAGGAATTAATCTACCTAAGGATATTAAAGACCTATATTCATAAAACTGTAAGACACTGATGAAAGAAATTGAAGATGACACAAACAGGTAGAAAGATATTCCATGTTCATGGATTGGAAAAATTAATATTGTTACAATGACCATACTACCCAAGGCAATCTACAGATTCAATGCAATCCTTATCAAAATACCAATGGCATTTTCCAAAGAAATAGAACAAATAATTTTAAAATTTGTATGGAAACACAAAGGACTCTGAATAGCCAAAACAATCTTGAAAAAGAACAAGGCTGGAGGAATTATGCTCCCTGACTTTAGACTATACTACAAAGCTATAGTCATCAAAACACTATGGTACTGGCACAAAAACAGACATATAGATCAATGGAGCAGAACAGAGATCCCAGAAATATACCCACGCACATATAGTCAATTAACCTACGACAAAAGAGGCAAGAATACACAATGGAGAAGACAGTCCCCTCAATAAGTGGCACTGGGAAAACTGGACAGCTACATGTAAAAGAACAAAATTAGAACATTTTCTAACACCATATACAAAAATAAACTCAAAATGGATTAAAGACCTATATGTAAGCCTGGAAACCGTAATACTTCTAGAAGAATACATAGGCAAAACAGTCTTTGACTTAAATAGTAGCAATATTTTGGGGGATCTGTTTCCTAAGGCAAAGGAAACAAAAGCAAAAATAAACAATGGGACCTAATTTAACTTAAAAGCTTTTGCATAGCAAAGGATACCATCGAAAAAAATGAAAAGAGAACCTACTAAATAGGAAAAAAAAATTTGCAAATGATATTACCCATTAGGGGTTAATATCCAAAATATATAAACAGCTCATACAACTCAACATCAAAGAGCAATCAACATCAAAAAACAAACAGCCTAACTGAAAAATGGGCAGATGACCTGAGTAGCCATTTTCCAAAGAGGAAATGCAGATGGCCAGGAGGCACATGAAAAGATGCTCAACATCACTAATCATCAAAGAAATGCAAATCAAAACCACAATGCGATACCACCTCACCCCTGTCAGAATGTCTATCATCAAAAAGACTGCTAATAATAAATATTGGCAAGGATGTGGAGATAAAGAACCCTTGTAAACTGTTGGTAGGAATGTAAAATGGTGCAGCCCTGTGGAAAACAGTATGCAGGTTCCTCAGAAAACTAAAAATGGAACCACCATATGATCCAGCAATTCCACTCCTGAGTATATAGCCAAAGAAAATGAAAACATTAAATAAAAATACATATGCACCTCAATGTTCGTAGCAGCATTATTTACAATAGCAGAGATAAGGAAGCAACCTATGTGTCCATCAACAGATGAATGGGTAAAGAAGATATGGCATATATATATATGTATATATATATATATATACATATATATATATATATGATGGAATACTACTCAGCCATAAAAAAAGAATGAAAATTTGCCATTTGCAGCAACATGATGGACTTGGAGCATATTATGCTTAGTGAAATAAGTCAGAAGAGAAAGACAAATACTGTACGATATCACTTATATGTGTAATCTAAAGACAAAAAACAAAAAACCACCAAATATAACAAAAAAGAAACAGACTCACACATAGAGAGTACAAACTAGTGGTTACCAATGGAGAGAGGGAAGGGGATGGGGAAAGATAGAGATAGTGGATTAAGAGGTACAAATTATTATGTATAAAATAAATAAGCTACAAGGATATATTGTACACCACAAGGAATATAGCGATATTTTATAATAACTATAAATGGAGTATCACCTTTAAAATTGTGATTCATTATGTTGTACAATTGAAACATATAATATTGTACATCAACTATACCTCAATTTTAAGAAACCCAACATTGAATACTTTAAAATGATGAAATTTATGGTAAATGAATTATATCTCGATAAAAATGTTTATGTATTTACTATAGAAAGTGTTAAAACGTGTGTCTTTTCACATATGCATTTTGGTTTTGTTAACAAAATCACATACCATTCTCTGCTTTTTCAACTTAATATGACTTGAAGATATTCCACATCATTAAATCTTCCTATGACAGTTTTTAAAAAGAACTGCTGATACATCCAACAACACTCATGCTTCTCAAAAGCATGTTTACCAAAATTAGCCAGATTCAAAAGCATACATGTTATTCTATTCCCCTTAATGAAATTCAAAAATGGGCAAAACTGATCTGTGATATTAGAGGTTAGACTAGTGGTCAACTTTTGGGGAGTTATTGACCGAGCTGGGGCATTTAAGGGCCTTCTGGTGTACTAGAAGTGTTCTATATCTTCATCTGGAAGATGGTGATATAAAAATATGCCTATAAGTAAAAATCCATTTATCTGTATGCTTAACATGTTTGCATATCATTGTATATAAACTATAGTTCAATTAAAAATAAAAAATATAAATAAAAAACAATGTGGCATTGGTGCAAGGCTAGACAAACAGACCAATGGAATAGACTAAACTGCTCAGAAACAGCTTGATGATTGATGATAGAGAGAGAGATAGATGATAGATAATTTTTATTTTTATATGACCAACCAATTTACAACAAAGTCTCCACTACAGTTCAGTTGGGCAAAGGATGGCCTTTGCAATAAATGGTGATTAAATGAAAATATGAACCTTGACTATATTAAAAAATGAATCGACCCCCTACCTCACACCAAAAACAGAAAATTGTCCCCCTACCTCATACCAAACACAGGAAATTAACTTCAGACTAAACATAGACTTAAATGTTAAAGGCAAAATAATAAAGTTTCTAAAAGAAAAACTAGGAGAATATATTCGTTATATTAGTCCGAAATTTCTTAAACAGAAATTATTAGTCATAAAAGAAAAAACTAATAAATTGCCCTTCATAATATTAAGGATTTTTGCTCATCAAAAGATACAATTAAGAGAGAGAGAAGGCAAACCACAGACCGAGAAGATATTCGTGAAATACATATATTTGTATCCAGAATATATAAAGAACTTCTACTTCCAATAAGAAGACAGGAACCTCAGATTTAAAACAGTCAAAATATTTGTTCAAAATTTTCACTTTTTAGAACATCCAAATGGTCGATGACCATGTGAGAAGACGGTCAGCATCATTATTCATTAAAGAATTGGGGCTTCCCTGGTGGCGCAGTGGTTGAGAGGCCGCCTGCCGATGCGGGGGACACGGGTTCGTGCCCCGGTTCGGGAAGATCCCACATGCCGCGGAGCGGCTAGGCCCATGAGCCATGGCCGCTGAGCCTGCGCGTCCGGAGCCTGTGCTCTGCAACGGGAGAGGCCACGGCAGTGAGAGGCCCGCGTACCGCAAAAAAAAAAAAAAAAAGAATTGAAAACTGAAAATACAATGAAATAGCAGTAGACATCCAGAAGAATATCTAAAATTAAAAGGGCTGAAAATGCTGAATGTTGGCAAGAATGCAGAGCATCTTGAACTCTAATGCATTGCTAGTAAGAATATAAATTGTTTCAACCACTTTGGAAAAATATTTGGCAGTGCTTACTAAAACTAAATACACATATACTCACGACTCAGGAATTCCAATCCTAGGTGTATTTCCAAGAGCAATGAGTTCATATATGTACCAAAAGGCATGTACGAGAATGTTCATTAACAGCTTTCTTCATAATAGCTCCAAACTAGAATACACACCGAATGTCCACCTATGGTAGAATTGATAAGAAGTTCTTATACTCGATACAATGGAATTCTACACAGCAATAAGAAGAATGGACTGCTCCTACCCAAAGTAATATGGATAAATCTCACAGACAAAATGATGAGTGAAAGAAGCCAGATACAAGAGCGTATATTCCGTATGCTTCCACTGAAATAAAGCGCGAGAACCAACAAAATTAAGCTGGCATAATGGAACCTTCTAAGTGCTGGAGATGTTTTATATCTTGATTTGTGTGGTGGTTACATAGGTGTGTACATAAGTAAAAATTCGTTCAACTTTACACCGAAGATTTATGTACCTCACTGTATGTAAAATTATAACTTTATATAAAATTAAATTAAAAGGCATGTACAAAAATCTTTATAGAAGCATTTTTCATAGTAATCCCAAGTCATAAACAACCTAAAGGTCCATCAATAATAGAATCAATCTGTAAATTATGGTATATTCATATTGTAGAGTACTACATAAAAATGAAAACACACCCCAAACTACTGATACAAAAACATGACTGAATCTCAAAAACATAACTACTTGAGCAAAAGAAGCCAGACTAACATATGATTTAACAATTCCACTCCTAGATATATTTCCAAAAGAATTGAAATCAGGGACTCAAACACTTGTAAATCAATGTTCATAGCAGCCAAAAAGTGGAAATTGCCCAAATGTCCATCAGTGGATGAATGGACGAACACAGTGTGGTGTATCCATACAAGCGAATATTATTCAGCCATAAAAACGATGCAGTACTGACACCTGCTACAACATGAATGAACCCCGAAAACATTACGTCCAGTAAAAGAAGCCGGACCCAAAATGACAAATAATATATGATTCCATTTATATCAGGTACCTAGAATAGGCAAATCCATAGAGACAGAAAGTAGAATAGAGGTTACCAGGGGCTGGGGGAGAGGGGAATAGGGAGTTCTCATTTAAAGGCTACAGAATTTATGTCTTGGGATGATGAAGTTCTGGAAGTGAACAGTGGTGATGATTGTACAACATTGTGAATGTACTTAATGCCACAGAATTGCACACTTACAAACGGTTGAAATGGTAAGTTTTATGTTATGTATATTTTATCACTATTTTTAAAAAGAAACGAGACAAATGCATACTGCATGCTTCCATTCATATGAAGTTCTAGAACAGGCAAAACTAATGTATGGCGATAGAGGTCAGGACAGCGTTTGCCCTTGGTTGGAGTATTGACTGGAAGGATACAAAAGGGAGCCTTCTGGAGGATCAAAGGGGTCATTACACGGATGCATACCTGTGTAAAAATATGGTCAAACTTTCACTTTACAGTATATACATTATATTTCCATTTAAAAAGAAAATAAAGAGGAATAGAAGCTGGGGGAAACTGCCATTTAAGATTTGCTTCCATTTCTTTATCCCTTGATCATGGAAACTTAGGCTCACCTGGAGGCAGATTCTCTCTTTGGGGAAGTCAGTAAGATTGGCCCTTCTGATTCTACTTGTATAAAACCAGAAACTGCATTGTCATGGAGACAACTACAAAGCACCTTAAAACTGACCGCAGAGATTCAGTGTCTTGCCTTGGTTACTCATAGTGGGCGTGGCTAGTCAGAGATGTGCTTATGAGGCTTCTTGACTTTGGGGGTGGAAAGGGACAGATAAGGGAAAGAGGGGCAGAGAAAAATATTTCTTGGCTATGTATAAACAGGAGGCACTGCGCTTCAACCGTTGCTTGTTCCCATGGGAGTGGGTTATGGGGGCAGAGGTGGGGAGGCAGGAATGATGAACGCACCTTGCAGGTGAGCAGAGTAGATGAAGTGGCTGCTTTCATAAGACTTTGTAAGACTCTGGGCATAAGCAGTGTTGCTTCAGGCACCTCAGAGCAGAGTGTGAAACAAAGCTGTAAAAAGTGCCAAGAGTTTCTTCACCTCTCCCATCACCTCTCAGAACCCTGCACCCAGTTCGGAGCATTGAGACACAGCATCCTTGGTTTGAACACTTGCAATCTTACCCAAAGCAAAGCTCCTTGAGTGAGGGCAGACAGGGAGAACGTGGAAAACATGGGGAGAGGGTGGCAACTGTAAAGCAATTTGAGCACACGAGTAAGCATCCATTTTGCATGTCCAGGGAAGCTAGACAGAAATGTTGACAAGGAATCAGCCTGAGGTACAGCAGCCACTCTGTTGGGACCACTGTAATTTGGGCATCAGAAGTGAAGATGACCTCAGCTTATACTAACAGTCTAGTTAAACCTGGATAGAACAACCATATACATGCCTAACTCCGTGGGCCTATGTATATGTGCGTGTTTTAATGTGTATACTTTCTTAACCAAATTGATATCCTACCGTGTATTATTTTGAATCTTTTATTTTTATGGAGTAGTCTGTTTGGGGCATTACGTCGTCATTGGAGATTCTTTTGAGGCTATGTTCCTGAGGCTAGGACGTTTGCCCAGTTGCTGGGGTCTTGCCGCCTAACTTCCAGCTAGAGAGGAACCCACCTGTCTGCCCGGCCCTCACTCCTGTGCCTCCCCCCCACTGGATTGTGGGCTCTGTTACTTGGTCCCAGTAGCCTCCAGAGTTATGACATAATTGGGGCCCAGCTCCACTCCTTCCATGGGGGTAAAAGAGGACCCGTTTTCAGAAGCCTTGGCAGTACTAGTGAGAAGAACCCACCACACCCAGGGAGCCCTCCTCTGCCTCCAGCCGGCCCCGACCTGGCCACAGTTTGCTAAGCCAGGCAACTGTGGAGAGAGGGGTCATGTGACTCGCCCTGGGGTACAGCAGGGTGGGTACGTGCATCTGAGTCTCTTGATCCCCCAAGGGGTATGCTTTTCCACCCACCCCCAAGCCTCCCCACAAGTGAATCTGGTGGAGGAAGCAAATTTTATCCACAGATCACACACCAAAGACACAAAAACATTTATTTAATTGCTACCACAAACAGAGAACTGATTTAAGGCAGTATAACACATTTCCACTTATCCTTACAATCTTTTGTAAACTTTAAGTGTCAATTTGAATCAATAATCGAGATTTTTATTAAACAATGTTTTCTTGAATTCTAGAGAAAAATCACTTCCTGGGCTGTCAAGTGCGATGATACAAGACATCTACACCTTAACACGGTGGATCACAGAACCTCAGCCAAGGGTAGTAGGCTTGGCTGATGTCGGCAAGTCTTCCTCCCCGCCTCCCCCCACCATCCCCACCACAGCTAGGAGGCTCAGAGGGATGGGGCAGGAGGGAACCGCTTTAGAAGCAGCACTTGTTTACAAGTCCAGGCAGTACTCCATTCACTTCTGGCTACCAGTTATTCCCTCAAATTCCCTTCTGAATGAAAAAGAAAAATGTAAAAACTGATTGCGTAAAAACATCAGGCTGTGTATAATATTAAAAGCATGACTGTAATTGATCCTAGCAACCATAAGTTTGGATGTGGGGAGAAACCAGTTTATGGATAGATTTGCTTTTAAGGAACTAAATGAAAGAAAATCCTGGCAAATACTATAAAAGGTAAAGTAACTACGAATAAGGTAAACACATATCATTTGCATTCGTGTTTGACTACGAAAATCAGCACCAATGTATTTGGTGCGGCAATATCTTTCCTTTTGCCATTTGATCTCGTAGGCATAAATATTTATTTTAATAAGAGCTCAGTAAATTGTGTTCTTCAGATAGGGGTCATATTTTGTTAGAAAGGAAACTGTTTCAAGTACTTGTACTTTATCGCAATTGCCTTTCTTACTGCCGTTAAATGTACAATAAATACTTAAACACATAAAGCTCTGCGGTCACATTCACTTTACAGAAGGCTTTACCACAGCACACCTTTACCATTGCGCATGCGCTCCTCCCCCATCCCCACCCCCCTCGAGGAATGGGAGAAGAAAGCAGGAACAAGGAGAAGGAAATGAGGAGTGGGGAGAAACCGTTACACAGGAGTGGGGAAAAACCAAAATCTACAAGTTCAAGGATCACTGTGGGCTCACAGTCAACCACAGGAGGAAAGGGAGGCTCAGAACAACAGAAGTCAAACTTGAGGGGAATTTGGTCTCTAAAGGAGCAAGCACACACACACACACACACTCACACTTTTGCAGAGTACATAATGGAAAGGAGGAGTATGCCTGAAAGGTAGGTGTAGCTTACACTGTCAGTGTCTGCATGTGTCTGTGTGTAGATGCACTAAGATATCTCACTTTGTATTACATACGCTAGCCAACCTTAAAAGTGGACCACTGCTCCGCCACCCCTAAGATCACACAGCCACTTCATCAAAATCAGCTTCAGCATCATCAATAACCACAACCTCCTGGTAATCATTGGTGGCAATGGTGACCACAAAGGGGTCAACAGGGGCAGCGGCAGGCTCCAGCGGGCTGGCATCAGACTTGGGGGACTCAGTGGCAGGGCTGGAGGCGGGCTCAGGGAGGTCAGTGATGTCACACTCCAGGTGGCCAGCAGCAGTGGGCTCAGGCTGGCTGGCGATGGCAGGCTCCGGGTGGATGGTGGCAACGGGCTCGGGATAGTCGGCAGGCTCGGGGTGGGTGGTAGCAGGCTTGGTGTGGCCAGTGGTGGGTTTAGGGCAGCTGGTGGCAGGGCTGAAGGTAGCCTTGGAGTGGCTGCCAGCAGGGACGTGGTGGCCAGTGACAGGTTTGGGGTGGACAGAGGCAGGCTTGAAATGGACAGAGTCAGCCTTGAAGTGGACAGAGGCAGGCTTAGGGTAGACAGTGGCAGACTTGGGGTAACCAGAGGCAGACTTGGAGTGGCCAGAGGCAGATTTAGGGTGGCCAGAGGCAGGCCTGGAGTGACTAAAGACAGACTTATGGTGACCAGAGGCAGATGTGCGGTGGGCAGAGGCAGACCTGGAGTGGCCGGAGGCTGGCCTGGGGTGGCTGGAGGCACACTCAGATTGGCCAGCTGCAGCATCACCAGGTAGTGGAACATTTCGGACATTCATCGGCATTTCCTCCACAGCAAGACAGGCACGGGCATGTTCACTGGCTTGTTCGCGGGCTCGGTCACGGGTGCGGGTGCGGGCGCGGGCGCGGGCGCGGTCGAAGGCTCGGGCCTCCCACATTTCCCGAACATCAGTGATGAGGCCAGAGAAGAACTGGATAGGATGCCGCATAGCATGGAAGATGGTAAAGTATTCCCTTCGGAAATTCTCATTGAGGAGACCATAGATCACAGCATTGAGGCAGCTGTTGAAGTAGGCTACGAAGTAGGCTGCAAGATAAAGCCAGTTGGGGACCTTGCCTGCCATCTCCTTTGGACTGACAGCCACCAAGACAGTGAGCACGTTGATAGGGCACCAGCACCCTGCAAAGAGGAGGAAGATCACAAACATGGTTAGAAAATTGCGAACCTCAGCAAGCTGGTTGTCAGGATTCTGCCCAGCCTGGTCACGGACTGCCAGCACTTTGGTCCAGATCCTCATGTAGCAGAAACCCACTATGAGCAGAGGGAGGACAAAGTGGATGCAGACGATGGTCACAGCAAAGGCAGAGTTGTTCAGATAGTTGAAGATGCAGGTGTAGGTGCGAGGATCGTACTCGATGGTGCCAATGTACATGTTGGGCAGGACAGCCAGGACAGTCATGATCCAGGTGACAACCAGGTAAATGCAGGTATTGCGCACACTGAAGATGCGCTCATACTGGAGGCTGTGACAGATGTAGCAGTAACGGTTGATGGCAATTGCCACAATATTGAAGATAGAACCGACCACACTCAGCCCTGTGATGAATCCAACCATCTGGCACTGTAACTTGCTCAGATCCCAGCCACCAATGGCCATGGCATGTAGCATCAGAGGATAGGGGTAGACGGCCACCAGCATATCAGCCACAGAGAGGCTAACCACGAAGATGTTGCCTGAAACGCATATTGGGGAGGGGCGGAGCGGGACGGAGCGGGGCGGGGGTGGGGGTGGGGGCGGGGGAGGAAGACAGAGAAGAACAAATGGTTACATTTGGAAATCTACAAATATAAGCTGGAGGAAAAGGCCAGCTGGGTTGTGACAATTTAGACTTCTAGAATTCTTTTCAAGAAGTACAATTGTGTTTTTATTTTTAGTTACAAGCATGTCCCAGGTGATTCTGACGCACAAGCAGGTTTGGGGGACCTGTCCTTTGACAACCTTTTTTTCCTTTCAAACAACATCATCTCTGCTTTGGGAAAAAAGTGAAGTCAGAAAGCAGTAAACACGAAAGCCCGTTGGGGAGCCCTTCACACTCCCACACACACAGACCTGTGGCCATCATTTTGAACAAAAACAAAACGCGAAGTTTTGGCGGAGTACGGGTGCGGGGAGGGAGGGAGTAGAGGCGAGCTGGATGGAGCTGTCTGTCGGAAACAGGCTGGAGGGTAGGGACTGGGGTGGGTGGAGAGATTGGAGGACTGTCAGGAAGCCTCAACCTCCCCCAACCCCGAAAAAAAAATTAGCCCTCTGCCTTCTCTAACTTACCATCGCATTTACAACGCAAACATGTCTAAAGAGAACTGTCCGAGAAAGGGCATGTCGTTTTCTTAAGCGGTCTTTCCCAGCGGGATCAGACAATAATCTAAGACTTAGCCCAGTAAATACTTACCATTTCCGAGGTAACCTAAGAGTAAAAACTGAGGGTGGGGAGAGGCCCTGTAAAATTTAGTCTGAGAAAGTGAGCAAAGAGGGAAAAAAATCAGGAAAATCCCTGCAAGGATTAGCAGAATTGCTTGCTTCACGCGGGTCCCCGAGCAGAGCCGGGCACCAGCACGTTCGCCGCCCTGCACACTGGTTCCAGGCCCCCGGTTCCGGGCTTTACTGGAGCCTGCGGGCTAAACAGGAAAGTGCCGGTGGGGCGGGGGGCACTCCTGTTTTGTAGGGCGGCGGTAGGAACGCTGTTTGTAAAACCTGCAAGGCCAAGTGCAGATGCGGAGCCCTTTCTCTGGAAACACCTCATTGCTAATTAGCATTGATTTGGCAAAATATTGCACTTCATCTCGGACTGGGAGAAAATGAGCACTTTTAAAAGGGCAAAGGAACGGCTCGTTCTGCTTCTTTCCGCCAGCACTGCCAAGGCGAGGCCTCGGCGCTTTCTACCTAAGAGGTTCTTTCTAGGGTTTTCCCTCAAAGTAATGAATTCAGAGAAGAAAAGAGGAGAAGAGAGAGGGCAAAGACTTAAAAACAAAACCACAACAACGCTAAAAACCTTCATTTGAATTATGGAAGGAAAGGAAGGTGAAGGAGAAAAGGAAAAAAGAGAAAATGGGCTTTGCAGGTGCCCCACCCCCCGGGGGCTCCAGGGTTGGGCCCCTTGGGACCGCACTGCTGGAGAGCACGTGAGATCCAAGTGTGCGGCCCCACGTCTCCGGGGGACCGAGGAGAAATCAGACACACCCATCAAGAGTTTAAAAGAAAACTTTTAATGACTGTGTGCCCGTCACTGCATTTGGAAACTTCTGTGGTGTTTGTGATTCCTCCTCCAAGCAAAGTAATCCCCCAGCGAGTGGCGGCCTCCACTCCCCGGCACCCCGCCCGCCCGGGTCCTGTGGGTGCCCGACCCCCTCAGACCCCGCCCCCTCGCTCCACTCTGCCCTCCGGCCCCAGCCGGCCGGGATCCAGGCAGCGGAGGCCCTGGGCGCCGCCCCTTCCCATCCGGGGCCCGAGCTGGGAGTTTGGGCCCCTTGGCCCCTCCCCCACCTCCCCTCTCGAGCCCTCTCCCGCCCAACCTGCAAAGGCGGCTCAAGGCTCCGCAGCGTCTGCCGCCCCCGCCCCCGCCCCCGCCCCCGACAAGGGGCGCAGCGCCCTGCAGCCTCCAGCACCGTCCCCCAGGCCCGGTCGCACCCGGCCCCCTCCCCTTGGCACTGGCAGGCCGCGAGGGGAGTCTCGCTCGCCGCCCCACCTCGTCCCACGTCCGCGCGCTCTGCGGTCTCCCTTGCGCCCCCCACCATCCCCTCTGAGCTCTCCTGCAGCCCTCCGGCGATCCTCACCGGTTCTGCCGTCTTCTATGCCCCCGGGACGCCGAGCTCCCGAACCTTTCCGCCGCCCCGCCCTGCGACCCCCGGTACCCCGCTTACAGACTTCGGGGTCTCCGCCGCCGCCGCCGCCGCCGCCGCCGCCGTCGCTGCCACCGCCTGCTGCGCCCAGCCGGCCGCTCGCCTCTCTCTGCCGTGCGCCCTGGGACGGGCGGACGGAGCTCGGCTCTGGCGGGCTCAGACCGCCCTGCTTCACACTCAGGCGCGGGGGTCTGCGCTCCGCCGCCCGGGAGCTGCCCGGGAGCCACCCTGGAGTCACAGGGCTGCGGCGAGCGGGGGCTCGGCCGGGCTTGGGCTCGGCCGCCGCGCTGCGCTCCGGCAAGCGCCGCCTCAGCCGCCGAGAACTTAACTTTACCGGAGCGGGTAGCGACCCCGCTGCTCCCTCCGCGTTAATTCCTCCCGCGCTGCCTCGGCGCGGCCACCTCTGTGGCGTCCGGCTCGGCGTGCTGTCCCCGGGCGGCCGCCGGACTCTCCGCTCGGGTGCCGGCTCCCTCTGCATCAGGTTCCCGACGGGGCCGGGCTCGGCGCTGTGCCGCGCACCGCAGGGACGGGGATTTGCACTTGGTTGCCCAGAGCTTCTCCGAACCTCCGCAGCCTGGAGAAGCTCTGAGTTTATGGGCCCCCCCGCCCCCGGCAGAACATCACTCAGGCTCGCAGGGAAATGGGGAGCAGGACCCATCCACGGGTTCCCTATTGCAGGAGCCCAAACTAACACCCTAGGTAGGGGTTGCAAGTGGCTGCACGGTGGGTAGGGAGAAGGAAAGGGGTCTTACCAGAATTTCGGAGCTTCTTGTTCTTTGACACAGCCAAAATGACCATGGAGTTGCCGATCAGGTCTACGACTATGGTGATGACCATTGCGCAGAACATAAAGATGATTAGAGCCGGTGGGTAGTCTGGCTGCGGCAGTTTACAGCCAACACAGCCGTATGGGCTGGGAACTCCCAGGGTAGGCCTCATGTTGCTGCTGGAGACCGTTAGGTCCTCCCAGCCGGGTCTGGACAGCGAACACCTGCTCTGTCGCCAGGAGCTTCAGGAGAGCTGCCAACCCTCCGAGAGTCGGAGAGCAAATGACAGCGTTCCCGCCCCTCTCCGATGAGCTTTTAAAGCCTCAAGAGGCGCCTAGCCCCACCCCAAATCCCTCCCCCCGACCAATCAGAGCTCCCTGATCACCCCCGCTTTGATCTCCAACTCTTTTTGGACAAATCCACATCGAGGTGTCGTCTTGCTTCCGGCTGCCATGTATGTGCTTCCCCTCTAGCCGCTCCGCCTCCCACCACATCCCCCAGGTACCCTGCGTCGTGACCAGCTCAGAATCCACCTCCTCCCCCACCGGCCACTGCGCATCCGTTTCTAGCAAGTTCTCCCTCCCTCTCTTACGCAAACACCTGGCAAAGCGCTGTAGATTGCAGAGCGGGGCTATAGGGTCCCTCTTGGGGGTCCAGTGCCAACCCAAGCTTGTCTGAAGCCCCCGGCAGAGCATGAGGAGTGGCCAGTGGCCCCTTGGACCCTAGGTGTTCGCCTCTGCAGTCTCCTTGAGAGGTTCATCCCATCCCAGTGTTTTGCCTTTTCAAAGCCTTCTATACTCCGCGGAAAGCAGGGGACAGCTGCTGGGGGCTTCCACCCCCAATCTGGGCAGCAGTCTCTAGGGAATTTATTCCCACTCTGGTGCCTGGCAGGAGCTGGTTGGCTCCCTTAGCAGCAGCAGCGGGTGGCACTCAATCCGGTCCCCGACTTGTGTTTTCCTTGAGGAGATGGCCCCTACGTCAGGCTCTGGGAGCAGGGATCGTGTATGTGCTCTGGAAGTGAGAAGAGGTAGATGGTGGCCGCTTGCCCCCAACTCTGGGGCAAGCGAGAGTGAGAGCGCGTCCCCTTCCCTGCTGCCTGGCGCCCTGGCTGCGGGAGCTTCGAGGCTGCTCTGGGAAAAAGTAAAACGGGGGATAAAGCCCTCCTCTTGGACTGCCACTCCTCAAAGAAACCCGGGACGAGCGGCTCCGACTCCCGTCCCTTCTCTAGGTGCTCCGCACGCCTTACGGAGTGGCGCGGGGCACTCGGGTAAGCTCGGGGAGCTGTGCCGGAGCGGCGGGACAGGCGCGGAGGTGCTGGGCTGCGCAGCCTGGAAGCCACCAGCAGACCAGAGGCCCCCGCCCCAGGAATAATTCAGCTCAGTCCTTTTCCCTTGCGGGGGGTCTCATTTCAACCTCAGCTGGGTCGGGCCGCCCCCTGCCCCGCGGATCTCCCTCCGCAGGCGTCACAGTTCCCTGCGGTGCGCCCAGGCTCTCGGAGCGCACGGGCTACGGGAAATCCGAAAGATTCGGGCTACAGGGGCGAGATTCAGATACTCGTTCCCTCAACGACCTTGGTTACGGGGGTGGATTTTGTGCCGGCTACTAAAAGTTATGACTCTTGTTGAGAAACCTCCCAGAAAATTTCAGCAAGCACCTTGAAACTTGTCCCAGACTAGCCTTCTTGCTGCAGTGGGGGGATAGGGGGTTGCACTGTCCCGGAGCGCCACCGTCTGGACACTGCCGCCCTCCTGACCCGCGGGGAAGGAGGCGGACACAGGGGTTGGGGGCTGGGGCGCGTTCCGCGAGGGACTTCAACATTTAGGGACCTTTAACGGAAAGACAGATACGACTGAAAAATCAAGAGTGCGTGCACTTTCTCTCGCTGAAAAGTCCAAACTAGTAATGTGTCTCCTTGTTTGAAGATGAACCCCTCACCCCGATACTGAGCACGCTACTGAGAAGAGAATCGGCATGAATAACGATCTCCCGCCTGGAGCCTTTTCTCATTCATTATCTCATCGCCCCCCCGTCGCCTGGATCCCCGGCCGCGCGCTCTCTGGGCCGGACTTAGCCGGGATTTACCGTAAACGCAGCCCCAAAACAGGCTATGCTCTCCTCCCTAGGCAACTGTGAGCCCCGAAAAGAGACCAAAGCCGAAAGGCCGCCCACGCCGTGAAGTAGTTCTTCACATCTGGCTGCTGATGCTGGTTCCCCGAGGGTTTGGATCCTTTTACTCGTGGCAAAGAGCGGCTTTTAATTCAAATAAACAAAAATTGGAATGAGAAAAGGAAATCAGCATTCTAATGACTTAAGACACTGGAGTGTCCCCTACCCAAGCCACCTCCCCCCACCCAAAGTCTTGTAAAGAGAGCTGGCAAACTGTTATCCAGTGCACTGTGCTTCTAGATGACGAGACCCCAGAGCAGGCGGAGGCCCAGGACACTGGAAATTCTGGATGGACTATGGCCTGGACTTCCTTGGGACTGAGGGCCGAGCAGGAGAGAGGGTGACCTGAATCCCCTGGCCCCTGCCCCTGTCTGAACACTGCTTGATCATGACCTCATGGGGCTTGTATTTTTCAAATACTAGACAAGTGGGAAAAGCAACTATTTTAATAATGGAGGGGCAGAGAATTCTGCATCTGGCTAAATTAATTTTCTTATTTTTATGAATTATCTTAATAAAAATTCTGAACACAGTCCCTATCCTAAGAAAAACAGATGGATATCGAATCCATTATGTGGATACATATGAGGAAGAAAAGCAGTCAGGCTCTGCCAGAGTAGGACAAGATCCATGGGCAATGAGTTCAATTATTTTGGAAGTTAAGGGAGTAGCTTTTTATTCGGTAGAGTGCAGTGCATATGGTTTATTTAAGCTTCCAAAAGATTTTTAATTAAGTGTCTTTCTAAAAGGGCTGCTACGAAGTGCTAATAACCGGCGATGGAGAGAAACACTTTATCGGGGATATGAAAGCTATTAAGATATAGATTCAAAATAGAGGAGAGCTTGGATGTTCCCTGGGGATCCCAGGAAAACCGTGGAAACCCATATGGAAGCTGGGAAGGAGAAAAAGCAATGGATAGTGGACAGAGAATGTATAGAGAGTTTGCAGTCCTGGAACCCAGTGAGCGTGGTCCTTTCCCCTAGGTCACTTATTATGAGATTAGGGAGACCAGGGAGCCCCAAAGGACTCCCAGGACTGAAAGCTCGGGACATCCCAGGCAGAGGTGGTGCCAACTGGTGCTCTGTACGGAAGGTAGATATTAGAAGATTTTTCCCCTCTTCTTGTTGATACAGAAACCTTTCATCTTAGCCTCCACATTTCTCATCTTTTTCTTTAAGGTTTTTTTTTTTTGAAGTATAGTTAATTTACAAGATTGTTTTAGTTTCAGGTGTACAGCAGAGTGACTCAGATATATATATTTGTATGTGTGTGTTCTTTTTCAGATTCTTTTCCATTATAGGTTATTACAAGATATTGAGTAGAGTTCCCTGTGCTATACAGAAGGTCCTTGTTGTTTACCTGTTTTTTATATAGCGGTGTGTATATGTTAATCCCAAACTCCTAATTTATCTCGCCTCCCCCCGCATTACTCATCTTTTGAAAAACTGAAGATCAGGGTGGCAGCTGGCTACTCTTTCAAAGTGAGTGAGAGCAAGCGAGTGATTTTTTTCTGCACACTCAAGGACAGTGCTACATCTTCAGATCTCTTATTATAGAGGCAATGGCAGAAGGTTACTTTTCATCATCCTTCTAGGCTCTCTGTTCACCCTCAAGTACTATAATGATACCTCACTTGTAATTAGTGCATTGTAAGTTTAAATAATAATTTTATAATTTCAAAGGATCCCATCAGTACTATAATGATGTTCACCCTCAAGTACTATAATGACACCTCACTTGTAATCAGTGCATTGTAAGTTTAAATAAGCATTTTAGAGTTTCCAAAAATCCCATCAGGGATATATTCTTACAACAATGCCATTTAACAGGTGGGGAAACTGAGGTGCAGAGAGGGCAAAGGACTTCCCCAAGGCCTGAGACTTCATTGGGTGGATTCTGTGTTCTCCTTTTTGTTGTTGTTCTATTTTTTGTTTGATTATTTTTATTGAGATATATTCACATACTATATTCACCCTTTTCAAGTGCACAATTCAGTGTGGGTTTTTTTGTACATTCCCTAAGTTGTACAGCCATCATTACTATCAAATTTCAGAACATTCCCATCAACCCAGAGAGAAACCCTGTATCCACTAGCAGTCTCTCCCCATTCCCTCCAGCCCCTCAGCTCCTAGGAACCACTAACCTGATGTGTGTCTCATATAAATAGGATTGTACAATATGTGGTCTTTTGTGCCTGGCTGCTTTCCCTTGGCATAATATCTTCAAGGTCATCCATACTGTAGCATGTATTAGTCCTTCGTTCTTGTTTATGGCCATATAGCGTTCCATTGTATGAAGAGACTACATTTTGTTTATCCAGTCATCCATCAGTGGACCTTTGGGTTGTTTCCAATTTTTGGCTATTATGAGTAATGCTGCTATGAACATTTTGAGTTCTCTTTCAGCCCCCAAGCAACCACTGGCCCAAGAGAGACAGAGGGCCTGTAAGTGTCAGTTCACACCTCCTCTCCCACTCAGGGAGGGCAGAACGGCTAAGGGCTGCCCCAGTCACTCCGACCTTCTTTGACCAGTACTCCTCTGACATTACCAGATCGTCTGCCGAAGCCACATTAGACCATTGATTGACACTTTAATATATGAAAACTGGCAAAACGAGAATTTGGTGCAAACCCAGTAAGAGTGAAAAAGTCTTTCAGTTTGAGTACAAGCAGAACATTCTTCATTTGTTCTTGAACTTTGGGGTATGTCTTATCTCTTCTTGGGACAGTACACAGGAGTCTGGAAGGTGCTTTGCACACCCAGTCCCTGCTCCCCCGCAAACTGCTCCTACCCCAGCACTGAGCAGATGCCTTATGCAAGGAGACTGCATTTGGCTCAATTCTTGAAAATGAAAACAAGATTGGACCCAGCTCTGCCACTGGTCAGCCGTATGACCCTGGGCATGTGACTTAACTTCTTTGTCTCAGTTTCCTCAGCTATAAAATGCAGATAATAATGGTGCCTCAAAACTCGTCATAGGGTGAATGGGGGAGTTAGATGAGATAATACATGCAAGCACTTAGAACACTCTCAAGAATGGAGTGGGCATTCAGCAACCACTAGCTATTCTTATTATTATTATTCTGAACATTTCTAATACTCTAAACTCTATTTGGTTACACTTCCATAGAAGACAGAGGCTCTCTGAGACATCAGAGACTCTTTCCCTAGCTGGCTCTTGCCTCTAGGCTCTAATTCCTGCCAGAAGCCACCCAATGGGCACTCACCAGCATCCCAGGCCACCATGACATGTGACAGTGTGTTAGATGGAAAGGGACATACAGAGTGACTCGCATTTTCAGTGCCCCCCTGAGATGCTTCACTGATACAATTTGTATATTTTCCATGAGAAGGTACAATCAGATTTCTTGACATCAGTCAGAATAAAAGCATGGAAGATAGTTAGTCTAGAGACAGGTCAGACCTGAAGTCCACAGGGGGCTGGGGGAGCTGGGTTTCAGCAGAGCGTGGGACCAGCCCAGGCTGAAGAAGTTCTAGTCCCAGGTCGAGGATGGGGTCCAGGACTCCAGGGGCAAGGCTGCGTCCTCAAAGGAACTGCGCAGGGATTTGGGCAGGAATCAAGCCACTGGAACGGGGAGCCAGCCAGGTCATGACATCAACCAACTCAAGAGCAGCTTGGGACAGGTGATTTTTTTTTTTCCTAAACAGACTATGTCTGGTCGCATTTACGTTACCAACTTGGAGACACTGTCTCCAGATTTGTTAAATGAACAAGAGAATGATTGCCCTCTCCAAACCCTCTGGGCTTAATTCATCACGGCTAGGACCACTTTATCTTCCCCTGTGGTTGAGGCGTTAGAAGGAGCAGGACACATCCACTTTCTTTAGTGCAATCAGGGAACTCACCCAAACAATTAGCAGCCAGTATTTCCAAAATCCCAGTGCCTGATAAAGACTCCAGGTTAGGTGGTGCAAATCAAAGGGTTACCAGGGAAAGCAGCAGCACGTTAATTACTTGTAGTAACACATGAATTCCCTACCCCTTATTCAATTTCCCTGATAATTAGAGCTTAATGAACAATATCCATCGTCCTAGCTTCTCACTCAAGCCAAGCATGATCACCCATGCGTTTAAAGACTGTCCATCTTATTAATCAACCTTCTGACTTCTGGTGCAATAAACAGCTTGTCCCGGAAGCTCTGCTTTAGCCCCTTCTATTACAAGGCATAGGACATGGGTACCGATCAGGGCCCAACCCCGTCCTCTTCCTCCCCAGTGGGTCCACTCAGCCCCTAATGATGGCTAACGTGTATGTGTCCTTCCTAGAAGCCAGCCACTGTTCTGAGTGCTTTGTTCATATATATATATGAGGCAGGTGCAATGACTATCCCTCTTTCACAGATAAAGAAGCTAAGGCCCAGAAAGGTTATGTCACTTGTTCCAGGTTGCACAGATAATATGATAGAGCTAGAAGTCTAGCTTGGGTGGTCTGACTCCAGAGTCTGTGGCTTCACCAAAATGCCTCACTGCGCGCATTGTTCCCGGCTCTACGGTACTGGTTATCAAACTGAGTGCGAGTTAGAGCCACCAGGAGCACGTAGGGAAAATGCAGCTTTCAAGGACTGCCCCTAGAGATTCTGATTCGGCAGGTCTGGGTGGAACCCTGGAATCTGCATGTTTCCCAAGTGCCCCAGGTGATTCTCGATTCACGGTTCCCAGGGACCCCTCTTACAGAAACCCTGCTCTTACAATCCAGTCTTACACCTAGCCCCTGGCAATTGAAGGAAGTCTAGACCTGGCAGTCAGTGACTCAGTGCCTGAGCTGCTCCTGAGACTGAGATCCTGCTGGGACTTGATCTACTTGTTCTAGTTCATAAACTCTTGCTTTGGTCCTCAGACTGAATCCCACCCCGTACCTCAATTCTGGTGATGAGAATCCTGGCCCAATGCTTGATAATGACCTGTTCAGCTCCCCGGTAACAGGGCTACCTTGCTCTCCCAGAGACCAGAGGCCTGACCGTGCCCCCTTCCTGCTGCGAGACTCAGCCTGGTGGCCTGCCCAAGTAGAGTTGCCTGTGTTAGCAGCTGAAAATATGGGATGCCCAGTGGAAATTGAATTTCAAATAAATACTAATAAAATCTTAGTATAAGTATGTTCCATGCAATATTTGGACATACTTATACTACAAATGATTCGTTGTTTATTGGAAATTCAAATTTAACTGGGTGTCCTGTGTTTTATCTGGCAACCCTATGACTGAGGGCCACGGCCCCTGCACCAAATTTGCACCAACTTCTCATTTTGCCAGTCTTCATATATTAAAGTGTCGATCAATGGTCTAATGTGGCTTCAGCAGACGATCTGGTAACGTCAGAGGAGTACTGGTCAAACATGAGGACTTGGCATTGATTGGCAAAGAGCCTGCCTTCCTTCCTCTCACACTTTTCCCCCAAAAGGGGCCTGGTCGACTCTGGGAGCAGAGTCTCTTGATTCAAGACCAGAGGATCCCGGTTTGCCCTGTGGCTATCACCTTGCCTCCGGTAGATACTGGCCTGTGCATGTTTCCCACTCGCTTTAGCCAGCATCCTCTGTCTACACAGGAGGTTCCTGAGCCGCCCGAAAAGAAATCCTTGCCTCCCGTTCACCTGAGATACACAGCGCTGTTGAGCTGCCCCTGCGAGTAGCAGCTTAACTGCAAGTTGACCCCTGTCCTTTGAGGTATTGACATTTCTATGTTTTGATTTCAGCTAATACTGTATTTGAAACCATTGCATGTTTTCCGTAGATGATGTCTTAAAGGTATAGTAAGTTATCTTTGAGACCTCAGTTTTAGATGCCCCAGAAGACATAGGTTTGGGGTGTTCTTCTCAGGAGTCCTCCCAAAGAACTTTGTATACCCCATGTAACCTATTCTAAGTCAGGTCACCTCCAAGCTACCTCCAAATTTGGTGAACTTCCATCTAGCTATTTTTACATGATGTTATAACCAACAAGCAGTCAGGAAAAATGTTACTTTCACTTGCATACGTTTGTCACCTTAACCACGGAGTCAGGGCAGGACCGTCTAATGTTACTTCTGTATCCATCCCAGGCAGAGGGAGGTTCACGAGTGAAAGGCGGGGAATTGTGAGTTCTGGGCAGACGCCACCTCCTCAGGCTAGGTGTTCCTGGAGAGGAGAGCGTGTAGAGGGCCAGATAAGGAGACGTGGCTGTCTGGAATGTTAAACAAGCAGAAGGACGAACAGCAACGAAACGACCTAACAAGACCATTCGTTTGTAGAGTCGCTAGCCCAAGTCAAAGAGTCTTAAGACCTCACAGGTGCTTCTGTTTTCTCTTTGCTGAGGCTGCCATCAGTTGGCAGGACCTAACACCCCAGGTAATTAGATCGAGCAGATCACTGTGTTCCAGCGACACTTGGTCCCACTGAGTTCTCATTTGGAACAGAAGCCATAGGCATTTGGGGAGGCTCCCCTCTCTGTCTGGCCTGCAAGACTCTGATCTGAGGGGTACCCCTCCTGTCCTGCATCTTCAGAACACCTCCTGACAATAAGCTAGAAGTTCTCGTGCTTCTGGCCCCTCTCAAACAGATATTCCATATTTAAGTTCCACTTTCTAATCAAAATTGTCTTACTTGCCTCCTCTTCCCGTTATGTTTCCTGTTCTCCCTGAGCCACATCAGTTTTCACAAAATATATTTTAAAAAAAAAAAAGCTTTTCTGTGACTTCCCCTCCTCTTGGCACCCCTTCTGGCTTTAATGGAAAACTCAAGTAATTTGCTTGGAGAGAGTTTTGAGGTGATCACCGAGCCTTTTCCTTCAGCCTGCAGCCCCAGCTACCATGTTCTGTGGTCTTGGAGTAGGAAGACTTCTGCATCTACCCAGCCCTTCAACAGAGGGACTGGAACGCAGCAGCCCTCCTTCCACACGCAGTGATAATGACAACAGTTCTTTATCAATGGCCTCTGAGTGTCAGGCACAGGGCCTCATCTCATGTCTTCCTCACCGCAAACCAGAGGGATGGCATTATTAGGAGGAAACAGAGGCTATGAGAGGGGAGACCCTCTCTCCCATCACGTACATCCTCTCCTTCCCTTAACTTCCACCCTCTCTTCGATACCCCCAGTCAGGATAGACCCAGGCTCTTGTCGTGGGGAATGGGGACTAGCTGGTTTTGTCAGTGTGAAAAGGAGGGTTTGCTCTGGATGGGAACTGGCTAGTTAACTGGTTTCCCTCTCCCTGGCTGGTGATAAAGCCCCGAGATCCCAGGCCTCATGCAGGCCCTGGAAAGCCGCCTCGTTAGTCATATGTAACTGGGAGTATGTTGGGCTCTTTCTTGTTACCAAGGCTGGAAGGGGAGATATTAATTACTGATTAAACTTCTTTAAGGATTATAGTATTGTTCAGGTTTCTGTTTCTTGCATCCTAGGAATAAATCCCTCTTGGTCATAGTGTAAAATCATTTTAATATGCCGTCAGATTTGGTTTGCTAGTATTTTTTAAACGTTTTCTGCATCAATATTCATAAGGGATATTGGCCTGTAGTTTTCTTTTTTAATATTGTCTTTGGTTTGGATATCAGGTTAATGTTGGCCTTGTAGAATGAGTTTGTTAAGTGTTCTATCATCTTCAGTTTTGGGGAGAGCTTCAGGAAGATTGGTATTAATTCTTCTCTAAATGGTCGAATTCATTGATATGACAGATAGAAACGAATCCCTCAAGGAGCTTGCAGTCAGGGTAGAGAGTTGCAAATTCAGTTCACTCTGCTCTCTCCATTTCATGTAACGGCACTGGAACTGGATTGCTGCTCCCCTATACTTCAGGGAAAGGGCAAGTAAAAATGCCGTGATATTTCCTACTATTTTAAATGTCATTTTTTTCTTGATTGGGCATTTGCTTGGTTGCTATAGACCTTTGACTGATTTCCAGAGCTCCTATAAAGTTATTTTAATAACTTTCTAGGTATTTGTATTTCCATGGGGATATGAGAACCTAGACCTTCCCAGTCGGCCGTATTCCTAGATTCAATTTTGAGAGTTATTGTTTTCTGGGAATTTATCCATTTCATCTACATTATCGAATATATTGGCACAAAGTTACTTATATATCCGTTTTATCTTTTTAATGTCTGGACAACTGTAGTGATACACTTTTTTTTCTTTCTTAATATTTGTTATCAATTCATTCTTTCTTTTATTCTTCATCAACTTCTCCAAAAGTTTTATTTTCTGATTTCTTTCAAAGAACCAACTTTTGGCCTGTTTGACCTCTCCATTGCATGCTTGATTTCTAGTTCATTAACTTCGGTTTATATCTTCATTATTTTATCCCTTCTACTTTATTTGGGATTAATTTGCTGTTCTTTACTAATTTTTTAGATGGATGCCTAGATTATTAATTTTAGTCCTTTTTTTTTTTTTGCGGTACGCGGGCCTCTCACTGTTGTGGCCTCTCCCGTTGCGGAGCACAGGCTCCGGACGCACAAGCTCAGCAGCCATGGCTCACTGGCCCAGCCACCCCGCGGCATGTGGGATCTTCCTGGACCGGGGCATGAACCCGTGTCCCCTGCATCAGCAGGCGGACTCTCAACCACTGCGCCACCAGGGAAGCCCAGTCCTTTTTCTTTTTCTAGTATAACCATTTAAGGCTATGAATTTCACTCTAAGCAGTTCTTTAGTTGCATTCCACAATTTTTAGTATACATTTTCATTATTATTAAGATCTAGATATCTTTTTTTCCTTAAAATACCTTTTGTGACTCATGGGTTATTTAAAATTATGTTTCTTAATTTCCAAACATATAGAGGCATACTAGAAATTCTTTTGCTGTTGATGTTAATTCCACTGTGATCAAAAACATACCGTATATGATTTAAGGCTTTTAAATTTGTCAAGACTTGCTTCGTGGCCCTAAATATGGTCAACGTTTGTAACTGTGTGCTTAAAAATAGTGTGTATTCTGCAACTTCTGAATGCAGTGTTCTACATATGTGTGTTAGGCCAAGTTATTAAACCATGTAATTTTAATCTTCTGTATCACTATTGACTTTTTGTCTTTTTTGCTTCATCAGTTTCTAAGAGGAGTATTACAATCTCGTACTGTGATTGTGAATTTATCTATTTCCATTGAATAGTTCTAGAAATTATTACTTTATATATTTTGACCTTGTGTTATTAATTCCATACACATTTCTAATTGTTATTGAAGTTTTTATCATTACAAAATAACTCTATACCTAATCATGCTTTTTGCCTTAAAATCGAATTTGTCTGATGTTAATATAGCCAGACCAGCTTCCTTTTAGTTAGCAACTTCATGGTATTTCTTTTTCTAGCCTCTTAAAATGTCAACCTTTCTGTATCTTTCTTTTCTATATGAGTTTCTTATAAATAGCATTTAGTTGGATCATTTTTGTCCAGACTGATATTCATGGTCTTTTAACTGAAGTGTTTAGTTACTTACATCAGTGAATGCCCCAAATAGTACAGCAGTTAACATCACTGGATTCATTGAGTACCTTTTCGAATCATTCCACTTTACTCCTTCTGCCAGTTTGAAAGTTATCATCTCCAATTCTAACCTAGATTCACAACATGCATGACTTATTTATGAAGTTTGGAATTAATCAATACCTTCACCCCCTTCCCAGATGATGTAAAGATCTGCGAACACTTTAGCTCCATTTAGTCCCTCCCAACTTATATATTACTATTTTCAACTGTTTTTTTTTTTTCTTTTTGTTTTTTTTTTTTTTTTTGCGGTACGCGGGCCTCTCACTGTTGTGGCCTCTCCCGTTGCAGAGCACAGGCTCCGGACGCGCAGGCCCAGCGGCCATAGCTCACGGGCCCAGCCGCTCCGCAGCACGTGGGATCTTCCCGGACCGGGGCACGAACCCGCGTCCCCTGCATCGGCAGGCGGACTCCCAACCACTGCGCCACCAGGGAAGCCCCTCAACTGTTTTAATTTGAACTTTTGTCTCAAACCTCAGAAGACATTATTATCATTTCAGTTAGTAAATGTTCATTTCGTTTTACCCACAAATTTAATACTTTCTTGTTCTTCATTCTTTCTAACAAGTCAGATTTTCATTCTCAGATTTCTATCCTTCTGTCTGAAGTACATTCTATAGAATTTCCTTTCTTGTGTATCACCTATGATAAATTCTCTTAGTTTTTGCCTTTTCCCCCGGATTCCTAAGATATCATTTTTGCTGGATGGACAGTTGTTTACTCTGAACACACATTAAGGATTACAATTCACTGCCTTGTGTGTTTTTAATTTGCTGTTAGGAAATCAGCTATCAATATATCAATAACTGACACTCTGAAATAACTTCTTTTTTTCTTCTTTTGTTGCTTTAAATTTTTTTCCTATTCTATCTTTTACTACTACAGTTCCACCATAATGTGTAAAAGTTAGATTTCTTTTAATTCATTTTTCTTGGACTTCACCAGCCTTCTTGAATCTCTAGCTTGTTATCTTTTAATATTTCTGGAAAATTCCTCTTCAAATATTGCCAGTTGCCCAATTCCCTCTCACTCTCCTCTCCTTCTGGAATTCCAAGTAAACATATGGTAGACCTTCTCCCTCTATTATGAATACCGCTTGGCCTCATTTACATATTTTCTACCCCTTTTGTTTTCCCGTTCTGCATTCCGGATACTTCCTAATTCTTTCTTTAGCTCTGTCTAATCTGTTAATGTATTTTTAATTTCTAGAAGTTATATTTGTTATGTTTCTTAAATCTCCTAGGTTATTTCTTTTGAATACGTGTACCAAGAAGAAATGTTTAAGCTTCTATTTCATTTCTTTAAATATAAGGAATATATTTATTTTCTCATACCTGTCTAATAATTTGATAATTTGAAGTCTTTCTGGATCTGGGTCTCTCCCATCTCTTGCTTCTGCTAGTTTTCACTCATGGTATTTTGATTCCTATGTGACTTTTTTTTTTTTTTACTGTGTCCATGAAAAATTATTTGAGGGGGTTCCTTGAAGCCCAGAATAAAAATGCCTTCTTCCAGGGAGGATTTGACTTAATTTCTGCCAGAGACTAAAGTCATTATCAGTCTGGGAGTACTTTACACTAAATTCAGGTTTGGAGTTTTGTGGACTGCTTAGCTGTTGCAAATTTGGTTTGCAAATCTACAGCAGGGCTGTGATTACAACTCCTCAGGGTTTTCCCCCTGCTCTGCTCAATGCCAAGGTAACTTTCCTTGCAGTCACCTAGGACAGGGACAGGTTTAATTCTGTTTTATCCTTACCTTGAAGTTATAGTTCTCTGGGGTCTCAGTTTATTGTGCAGAACATTTCCTGTAAGACTTCTCACCCCGGTCCGCTCTTGGTCTTTGACTTCTGTCTCCCTTTCCCCATGAGGCTGTCCAACCCCAAGTTCAAGTATGCCGGGATCAGCAAATACCCTCAGAACAAAGGTTGTATTCCGTTAAACTTTCTGCGTTATCATGTTTCATTAGATTTCAGGCTGGTAATTCTTTTCTCTGTTATCTCTTTCATGCTTTTAAGATTTTATTTTTTTAACAGCTTTATTGGAGTATAATTGCTTTACAATGGTGTGTTAGTTTCTGCTGTATAACAGAGTGAATCAGCTATCCGTATACATATATCCCCATATCTCCTCCCTCTTGCGTCTCCCTCCCACCCTCCCTATCCCACCCCTCTAGGTGGTCACAAAGCACCAAGCTGATCTCCCTGTGCTATGTGGCTGCTGCCCACTAGCTATCTATTTTACATTTGGTAATGTATATAAAAGATGTGTCTTTTATCTAAGTTCTCTGGTTGTTTTCAGCAGATGAATTGGCCCAATTAACCTAGCCTGCCATATCCGTGGAACTGGAAAGCCTCAAACTCTCTCATTTTCTGTAAGGAGAGTTTTCCTCCCCAGAAATACATGCCTGTATTCTGGAGTGCAGTGGTCCAACTACTCTATGTACAGGTTTTCAGATAATTCCCTTCTCCATTTTGTCCATATCTTGTTCTCTGGCATCCCCAAATCCTGAGGGTCTCTTGGACTTCCCCCTCTTTAACAATATCCCCAAGAGGCAGTTTCATGCACCTGGTTCGGTCAGTTACCACTCTCTCCTCTGCATGATGCCCTGCAGAGAGTCGTTGGAATCTCTCTGCTATGAGACTTTGTTATTGTTGGTTTACCCTTTTTTGCCTTTTATTTTTTATAGTGGAGTTTCACTAGGGCTTGAAGATAAACAGAAGAGCTCAATCTATCATCTCTAAATGGGAATCCGCTTCACTCTTCAGCCCACTGTAACCTGAACGCTGCCTCTGCCAATCTGCTGAAACTTCCTTTGGCAAGGGCAAGGTCATCCAACAACAGCCTCCATGCTGCTAAATTCAATGGATATGTTACATCTCTCTTCCTTGATTTGATACAGTTGTATTTGATACAGATGACGACCCCCTCCTTCCTGAAACACTCTGTTCTCTTTCGTTACATGACAGCATACTCTCTTGACCCTCTACTTACCTCTCTGGGCTTTGTTTGCCAGCTTTTTCTCCTGTAAATGACGTAAATGGGCACTGAACCCAGGCTCAGAGGACCTGACTTCTTTTCTGACTCTATTCAGTTTGAACAAATGACTTCCACTCTCTGGACTTCGATTTATGATTTCTAGCAGCACTTACAGTTCTAAGGTTTTATAATTCCATATATTTGAGGACCTTTTCAGGAATGGAAATGATAGTAAATAATGTCTGCGAAAGCTGAATAGGACCACACCAGTTCTAGCCAACAATATTTAATGGCACATTCTAAAAGACGAAACTCACTTAGAGGAACAAATGCCTTTTAGAGCTCAGTAGCTTTCATTTAGCTGTGTATGATATGTTACCAAATGTTTCTTTTTTAACTAGAATATCCCGTGTGGGACTCTGGATTTAAACAGAAATATTTAGTAATCTTACCGGGCGCTGTGTCAAAAAGAGCAAAAGAATCAGAGCATCTGGTCCCCTCCTTGAATCACAGTGGGATACCCTGTTTGACACAAAGATACATTTAGAAGGTCATCTTGGAAAAAATCACTCCCCAGTAAATGAATGGTATGTCTTCAGTATTCTATAAGAATGATGGGCTCTTTGCTTTTATAATTTAGTCTTACATGTGCTCCCAAAGCAAATCACCATGAAACTTTGATGGTGAGGGAAAAGTTTCTTTTGTTTTTCTAGTTTTTAATTTTTGTGGTAAAGTATCTGAAGTTCTCCAATATGCTGGCATTTTTCACTAGCTGAATTTTCTTATGTGATGTGATTGTTTGGGAAAACAACATTAAGCTAACGCTGTAATGGGAGAAAAGGACGTCTAACTCATCTCTGTTAATACGTGTTTAGAAACAGTTGAGAGATGTCATATCTTTAGCACCCTTGGATGGTTTAGACCTGATTTATAACTCAGCCCCGTCCAGTAGAACTTTCCGTGATGATGGGAATTTTCTCTATCTCTAATCTGGTAGCCACCAGCCCTATGTGACTATTGAACACTTGAAATGTGGCCAGCGTGACTGAGGAAGTTGTACATTCATTTTATTTAATTCTTAATTAATTTAGATTTAGACCTAAATCACCACACATGGCTGCTGGCTCCAGAGCACAGGCATTAGTTTTTCCATCTGTGGGGAAATCTTGGGGTCAAGGTGTACGTGAGAGTGAAGCAGATCATCTCCAAGAGCCCTCTTGATTCTAAAGACCATGCCCCTCCTTCTGCCCCCACTACCACCCGCTCAAAAATAAAGGGTCCAGGAAAACATCCTCCAAATAATCGGGAGGCAATGAGGGAGTCAGGATGGCAGGACAGGCTGTGTGGTGAAACCAGAGGGGACTCCTGAGTGCAGCTCCACCCCTAATCTTTTCAGAGCTCAGGACAGAGAACACAAGGAGGGCAGTGCACTATATGTCTACGCATTTAAGAGTGTTTTATTAAACTAACAAGAAGTTAAATTAAAAACAGGAGTTAGGGTCTTGCAAGTAGATTTCCTGTGCTAATTGAAGAGTCTGAGCTTGGGGCCCCAGCTGGATAGGTAGGTCAAGTAATCTACCTGGGACCGCACAGCTAGTACTGAGTTGAACAGTGCTGTGGACTGAACTCTGTCCCTCCCCTTCCAAATACACCAAAATCCACATGTTGAAGCCCTAACCCCCAATGTGACTCTATTTGGAGAGAGAGCCCTTTGGGGGATAATTACAGTTAAATGAGGTCTTAAGGGTAGGGCGCTGATCTGATAAGATTGGTGTCCTTGTAAGAAGAGGAAGGGAGACCGGGTGGTGCAGTGGTTGGGAGTCTGCCTGCCGATGCGGGGGACGCTGGTTCGTGCCCCGGTCCGGGAAGATCCCACACGCCACACCTCTCTCTCTCTCTCTCTCTCTCCCTCTCTCTCATTCTGTGTGTGTGTGTGTGTGTGTGAGTGTGTGTGTGTGTGTGCGCACATGCATGCTTGTGCACAGAGGAAAGACACAGCCAGAAACTGGACATCTACAAACCAGGAAGAGTGCTCTCCCAGAAACCAACCCTGCTGGCACCTTGAACTTGGACTTCCAGCCTGCAGAACTGGGAGAAAATAAAGTTCTGTTGTTTAAGCCACCCAGTCTGGTATTTTATTGTGACAGCCCAAGCTGACTAATACAAATAGTGTAACCCTCCAAATTCATGTCCACCTGAAATCTCAAAATGTAATCTTATTTGGAAATAAGTTCTTTGCAGCTGTAATTAGTTATGTGAAAATGAGGTCATATTGCATTCGGTTGGGCCCTATATCCAATGCCTAATGTCCTTATAAAAAGGCCAAGTGCAGACACAGGGAGACACAGGGACAACACCATAGGAAGACAAGGATGCAGCTGCCATCCAAGGAATGCCAGAGATCACTGGCAATGACCGCAAGCTAGGAAGAAGCAAAGAAGCTATCTTCCCCACAGCAGTAGAGGGAGCATGGCCCTGCTTACACCTTAATCTCAGAATTCTGCCTTCCAGACCTGTGGGAGAATAAATTCCTGTTGGTGTAAGTCTAATCCAGTGGCAGCGCTCCAAGCTCCTTCTTTCTACTACCCCACACTGCTTCCCCCCAGCTAAAGCTGATCTCCATTTCTGAATTCAGAGGCTATATTAAGATTTTTTCTTCCAAAAAATTAAGATTCTTTAACGTTAAATCTAATTTTTGAAAAATCTCATGGGAACAATTTGAACAGTCCAGAGGAGTGTAAGGTGAAATTTTAAAACCTGCCTGCTCACCAATCCTGCAGTCACGTTGCCCTTTCCCAGAAGGGATCCCTGTTAGCATTCTGTGGGCATCCTTCCCGACACTGACCAAGCACAGGCATGGACACCATCCCTTTTCTTACCCACTGAAATCCTGCTATACACACTAGTCAGTAACTTGTTTCTTGTTGCCTAATAATTTAGCTTTGGCCGTCCAGGAGAAGGCTGCCCCAAGACAGTGCTCCTTAGGGGGCTCCTTCAAGGACAGACTCTGGAGCCATACTGTGTGGGTTCGAATCCTAGCCCTACCACTTGCTAGCTGAGTGATTCCAGGAAAGTGACTGAACCTCTCGCCTCCCAGTTTGCTCCTCTGTAAAGTGCACCGACCTCATAAATTGCTCTGAGGATTAAACCAGTTGATACACACAAAGCACTTGGAACAGTGCCTGGGACAGGGCCAATTTTAGATACCACACTTTTGTTACCATATTTATAGCATGCTCAAATACGAGTGCACCACCATCTATATCTAGATGGACATTTACACTGCTTCCAGCTTTTCACTAGTACACGCATCACTTCAGTGGACATCTTTGTGAATACCCCCTTGTGTTTCTAGAAGATAAATTCATGGGGGTCGAGTTAGCTGTGCCAGTTTTCCCTGCCACCAATACGACAGTGTATGTTTGACACTGTCTCCCCACATCCACTCTAACACCAAGTTCTTATATTTTAAGATTTTGATGTTATTTACAAAACAGAAACAGACTCACAGACTTAGAAAATGAACTTATGGTTACTAAAGGGGGAAGAGGGAGGAGGGATGGATTGGGAGTTTGGGATTAACAGATACACACTACTATATATAAAATAGAAAACCAACAAGGACCTACTGTACAGCACAGGGAACTCTGCTCAATATTCTATAATAACCTAAATGGGAAAAGAATCTGAAAAAGAATACATGTATACGTATAACTGAATCACTTTGCTGTACACCTGAAACTAGCACAACACTGTAAATCAACTATACTCCAATATAAAAATAAAATTTTTTAAAAACACTAAAAAAAGATTTTTATAAGTAATACTTTAAATATTGTTGTGTATATTGTGACCTGGTAGGCAGTGTTCTTCCTTTCTTTTGCTAAATATCTGCCATTATTGATTTAGAAATATATTTCGTGGTTGTTTGTAAATAGGAAGGTGACAACTGTCTCAGAGTTCCCTCTTTCATGATTGGTTTTTCACAAGCCGTGTAGTGGTGGTTCAAAGGCCATAATGAGAGCATCTGGCTACAGCTGGTGCCAAGGATGTATGAGTCCAGAGGGCTCTGCTGGCAGCCTGCCCTGGCTCAATACCTGTTGGGATGGAAAATACCTGTACTCCATTCAGACAAGAGGTGATTCACAGCCTGTCGTGCTTGGGATTAAGCCAATGGAGCTCATTCTATTTTCAGATGCACCCCACTGTCTGAACTCTTGTTTAATTTGCAGTGCGGGTCACATGTACATGGGGTGGCTTGCTGGGGGTCAGTCAACACGTCAGGAAAAGAACAAGGTTCATGCTGTAGGGAGTAACTTCCTGCCTTCCTATATTATTACCATTCAAGCGCTCAGTTCCAGCAGCATAGAGCATGAACAACCAAATTAGCCATTTGTCATCTTTAAAACCCCTGAGCAGGGCTTCCCTGGTGGCGCAGTGGTTGAGAGTCCGCCTGCCGATGCAGCAGACGTGGGTTCGTGCCCCGGTCTGGGAAGATCCCACATGCCGCGGAGCGGCTGGGCCCGTGAGCCATGGCCGCTGAGCCCGTGCGTCCGGAACCTGTGCTCTGCAGCAGGAGATGCCACAACAGTGAGAGGCCCGCGTACCGCAAAAACAAAACAAAACAAAAAACTCCTGAACAGATGACCCTTAATAAGGTAGGAAAGACAACTTTTGTAAAATGGAGATAAGATGCTTGTTAGGAAGGTAGAGGAGAGTAGTGGTTGGGTTTGTTTGGGGCTGTTTGTTGTTATTCCCCTTCCTGTGTACTAGAAGGAAGAAAATAATAAGTAAATAAATGTAGAAAAATACAAAATATTCATAGAATTAATAAACTCTCTTCTAAAAAAAATACTTCATTTTTGGTGTTCACCTAACATCACTGTTCTCTGCATGCCTCCTTCATCTGCCCTACCTCAAGAAAAGTCCTCTGGGCCGGGGGCCTTGCTTGATTCGTCCCTGGGTTTCTAGCGCCCAGCACAGGGTCTGGAGCCCCACAGAGGCTTGGGACACACGTATTGACACAGAATCTGGGGCAGCAAGATATGCAGGCGGGCTGGCTCCATTTAATGGACCAGGGAAAGTGGGAACTATCTGGAAGCTGGAATGCTCCCACCCAAATTTTGCAGAATGAAATTGTCACTTAACCAAAGGCCCAGTAGCTCACCTCCCTTCCCCAGGTATTGTGGGGATTCGAAGTATGATGTATTTTTTTTAAAAAAAAGTGATGAAGACATTGCATTTCTCAAAAGTACAAGGTAGCAAAATACTCGAGTCTAAGTGAGCAGGTAAAATCCATGAAGCTGTGCTAAGGGCATGAACACTCCAACCTCTGCGTCCTTTAAGATTAAATCACACAAACACATTTATAGATCAAGCCAAGTTTGCTTATTATACACAGACACACACAACTTGGAGGAATTAAAAAAGAAAACAGGTGTTCTGTTTTGGTAGGCGCTTATCAGATGGAGACTTACAGCAAAGTTGTAGCGATGAGAGGTTCTAAAAGAAAATGTTTCCTTCATTCGTGGCGAGGATATGACATCTGAGGTGTTCCCCAGGGCTGTTCGGATTACAGATGCTCACTAAGAAGGAGAACTCCATGCTCCCCCCTCCCCTTTAATTACAGAGTGTGGGGAGGGGAGAGATGGTCCCTCAAACAAGCTAAATCATCTTAACAGGTGAAGGTCCTGCAACCAATCACTGCCCTGTAGGGGTGGTAAGCAGACATCCTGAGATATCTTTCTGACTTGGAAATGAGCTGATTTGAAAGTCACATCAAATGCAATTGTGGTTACTTCTACATGGAGTGACTCATCTGTGCTGAAGAGAATATAATGACACAGTCACGACTGGCTGAGCTGTGCGCTGCCGCCAGCACTCTCCCCGAAGGACGGAGGGGACCGCTGGGTAAAGACTTTGACGTGTTTAAAAATTCTCTACTCCCCACCCCCGAGCCTATGCCACTCCTCGGGCAAAACTGTGTTGGTCCCCCAAAATACAGTCATTCCTGTGTATCAAGGGTTCCTCAAATGGTTAAAATGTTCACATTTTTTAAGAGAAAAATATCTGCTTTTAGAGAAAAGCAGAGGTCCTTAAGCTGGGGGGAGGGGTGCAGGGAGCAGGTGTTAGACACCAAGCTTAGTCACACTTGAACAGCCCCAATCTACATCTAGGCACCTCAAAGACGCAAGTGGAAAATAACCGAGCAAATAAGCCCACTGGTTAAACGACAGCACCCCCAGTGTACAGCATGGGTGGCAAAGAGCAATTCTTCAGCAAGCAGTGAGGATGGATGGTTCAGGATGCTGGCGCCCAGGAAAAGTACTGGTACCCAGCTGGCGCTGGTAGTGATTCATCACAAGGAAACCAGTTATGCCTGCCTGCTACCAACCTCCCAGGGACACGAATATCTGAGGCCTCGCTGCTGCATATTAGAGTCGGGGGAACACTAGACAAGAATCAGAACTCTGGGACTCAAGTCCTGCCTCTGCTACTAACTAGCTCTGTGTCCCTGAGCAAGCCGCTTACCCCCTTAGGGACTTTATTTGTTGCAACAGGAAAGTTTCAGGTCTGCAAGATGAATGGTTTCTAGGGTAAATCTCATGTTGTGTTCTTACCACAAAAAGCAAAAAAGAAAGGACACAAGGAAGCTGTGGAGGCATTAGGTACGTCTAGTACCTTGACTGTGGTGATGGTATCACAGGGAGTTGCGTAGTCCAAACTCATCAAATTGTACATATTAAGTATAAGCAGATCTTTGTATATCAATTATACCTCAATAAAGCTGTTTTTTATTTTTTAAAAAAGGAGAGGAGATCGGGAGGTGGGCAGCCTCAATGGATGCCCCTTGGTTTTCTTATTCTGGGATCCATCCACTCCCTCATTTTTTCCTTGATTTAACAAATATTTATTGAGTCCCTGCTATATGCCAGGAGTCAGCTGCCCAAGATCCTGTTTACTATCTCCATGCTCGTGCTGAATTTACAGAGTCCCTTCTTATCCTTACCCTCTTCTAGACATCTCCTTTCCGGACAGGAGAGGCCCAATTTAGGGCTAACCTCTTGCACAGAGAAACTTCTCAAAATTCACGGTTGTTCCCCGGAGAAGATTTGTAGCACATGGAATTGATGGAGAATCCATTTCTCTGTTTTAAAATCTGTACAAATAGGCCTTCAAGAAAGTCTCAGCACGAAGAGGAATACCCAGGGACCCAGACCTCCTTCCCCAGTGACCACTAGCTATTAAGGGAAAAAGTAGGGTATCTCTGGCACTAGGAGGTATCCTGGGAGGCCCAGCTGAGTCATTCTGAGAGTAGGGATAGGAGAGGAGAGAGAGTTAGTCTTTGAGAGCGATATACCTGGTACCGTTCAGATGGGGAACGGGCTACCTAGGGCCATGTAGCAGCACAATCCCTAGCTGCCCCAAAGAACTGGGACCAAGCAAGGCTCGACTGCAGAGAGCTGATGAGAAATGACACAAGCCGCAGGGAAGAGCTGGTCATTCTTGGTGCAGGAACGCCACCTAGTATCCAGAAGGGGCATTGACAACATTGAAAAATGTGGAGCGAGTGAGAAGCAAACAACCTCAGGAATCCCACAAGGTTCTGCTTGCTAGCTTTCCTCGATTCTAGCCAAATTCTCCCTCCAAAGCACGGATACTTGCAAGTAACGCAGTACAGCTGATCGTGAGGCGGGTGTGTGGATTTCCAGGAGTTCTGGGCAGAGGTCTGAGTCTGAAGCCTGAAGAAGTGGGACCAACAACACAGACATCAAGCATCAGCCAGACCTATGCCCTAGAAATATTACCATTTCTCAGGGTGTATAGGTGTGCACGCATGGGTGGGTGCACACACCCACATATACACACGTGCATTCCATTTCCCTTCATAATCTATTAAATTTTTATTATATATGTCTTTTGGGAAATTGATTTATACTTATTTCTGAAAGTTTGGAAAATAGAGAAAAGTAAAGCTTCTGGCCATGAAGGAGTAACAGAATCTGGAATTAGTCATCCATCATAAACAACCAGAAGCAACAAATTTTAGACCTCAGACCAGAGGCAGCACGTGGCCCTGATATTACAGGCAAGGAGATACGTGGAGTAGGGAGGAGGGACCCAAGTAGAGCAAAGAAGGTTCCATGAGTCGACGAGCTGGAGGTCAGAGCTGAGGGGGCTGAGGCAGCTGGAACATGTGTGCAGAGCACCAGAGGTGAGGGAACTGCTGGGAGGAAGAGGTCCAGCAACCTGAGAACGGTTTTCCTTGAGTCTTTACCGAGTACCAGACTGAGCAAAGAACAACTTGGAAGTTTTCATCAGAACTATTTCCACAGCCCACACAGGACTGGCAGGTGTTCAAGTTCTGGCCAAAAAGAGTGGAGGATCCCCAGTGATCATATAGACCACTGGGTGGAGATTTCGGAGAGATGACGCCTTGTAATAGATCTGAGATATCCCCAGCGTAAAGGTTTTTTTCTTAAATTCTTCGAGAATTTTTCTTACCATTTCCTTTCATTATAGAGCCTTGTGTATAAATGGTGCGTGTCCAAAGATACTACAGGGAACCATTTAACCCAATGTTTTACAATTGCATGGCGATGCTCACCATCTTCCTTGCCTGCAATCGTGTGGTCCTCAATGCCCTCCATCTTACATCCTCTGCTCAGCCAACTCTACATCTTAGCTCTGTTCCCTGGAGCACCCCACTTCCGGTGCTACATTCTGCATTACTCAGAATTCTTATGGGAAAGCACTGGAAGCTGGCTCTTCTTTAATACAGCAAAAAAAGTCGTTTAACAAAAGGATGTTTGGTAAATCATTAAGTCACTGGGGGCATTGAAGAGCTAGACTCAAGCTATGAGGCCAGAAGCAATGAATCCAATCATATCACAGAGCTTCTGGGGGTGACCCTACTGCTGTCACCACTAAGCACTAGGGTCACAGACTGCTGGCAGTGGATACGGATCCTGGTGCAACTACCACCATCAGAGGAGAATTCTCTGCTGCTGCAATTCTTTAGGTTCCTAATGCCAGGTTCAAAGACTCAAAAGGGGGCCTCTGATTGGCTGAGCCTAGGTCATGTGCCACAGCACAGCTGCAATACTGGGATATGTGGCATTTTCGTCTTCTCTAATGGGTCGTGGGCTCTGCCTCTTACACCAAGAGTCACGCGAGGCAAGGAATTCTCCAAGCATGACAAGAGGTTCAGATGCTAGGTAATACTCGAAGATGAAAAAATATACACTTGGCAATTGTAACTTCAGCCACCATCTGGCACATGGTAGGCAGTTAATGAATATTTGTTGGTGGAGTGATCGAAAAGCATAGAGGACTGAAATTGACTAACATTAATCTACAGAAGGTGATCAGGTGAATGAAAGGGGACCTGAATAGTAACCTCCCCGGGACAGGACACAAAATAGGAATCAGGTCAGTAATCCAGGCATGGCAGTGTGTGGAGGTAGAGAGCTCACGGCTGGGCAAAGTGGAAGATCTAGGGTACCGGTACAGGGACAAAATGGACCATTTCCGAACAACAGAGTGGTGGGGATTAGGGAGGGGGTTCACTGTTCTAGGATGAAGCCCTGAGAGGCATAATCCCTTGGGTATATAGGAATTAGAAATCCGGGGAGTATTGACCCAAGTCACACAGGCTGGTTCTTGACCCTCGCACCTTTGAACAAGAGTCAGAATTAGTGCTACATGGAATTGAGGGTATCACGTCATATGTGCAGCCAGCTCACCGGTCCCTGGGGCCCTGTGGTTACATCTGAGGATCTTTCAAGGACTCCAGCGATAAGTACCTGAGGCAGGTTAGGGCATTAGCTCTGTGCCTGAGGGCAGCTTCTTTCCCCCTGCCAGGGAGTGGTGATGTCAACCACTCAAGAAGAGTAGCTCAGCTCCCTGAGGGCAAGTTAGCGATTAGAACCAACAGAGCATGGAAACGAGGACTGAAAATTAGACATTGTTGGTTCACCTGAGACCTCCCAGTCTGAGACAGCTATCCTGTGAGGATGCCTGGGCTGGACAGAGGCCACCCAGGCCTTCCACCTCCAAGCTTCCAAACATGAATTTTCTGGCTTTTCAGCAAGCGGAACTGCTAAAGGCAATTCAAAAGTTCAGAAACCAGGGGTCCAAAAGCCAGGCTAAAGAACAAATCAGGATGCCATTCAGATATAAAACAGATCAAGAAATTGAAAAGGATGGTATGTATTCTAATCACTGGGAGACAACTCAGGTATTGCCTGAAACCAACAACTTCTGTGTCACTTCTGCAAAATGAGTGTGATGGTTAATTTTACGTATTAACTTGACTGGGCAACGGCATACTCAGCCTCCAGAACTGTGAGATATAAATTTCTGCTGTTTAAGTCACTCAGTCAATGGTATTCTGTTACAGCAGCTCAAATGGACTAAAACAACGGGGACACAAATGAACTTATTTACAAAACAGAAACAGACTCACACACTTCGAAAACAAACTCATGGCTAACAAAAGGGAAAGGTGGGGGGGGATAAATTGGGAGATTGGGATTGACATATTCACACTACTATATATAAAACAGATAACTAATAAGGACCTACTGTATAGCACAGGGAGCTCCACTCAGTACTCTGTAATAACCTATATGTGAAAAGAATCTGAAAAAGAATGGATATATGTATAACTGAATCACTTGCTGTATACCTGAAACTAGCACAATATAGTAAATCAACTATACTCCAATATAAAATAAAAATTAAATTTAAAAATAATAGAACCTAACCCATAGTGCTACTGTCAGGATTAAATAAGTTAATGTACGGTATGTAAAGTGCCTGGCAGAGAGCAGATGATCAATGAATGGTAGCTGTTATTGTCACTCTTATTACATCAGCTATGAAATGTTAACATAGTTATTGCATAATAGTGTCTCTTTCACCATACAGACAAATACAGTCAGTAAGTATGTCCAGCCCTGGGCTCAGCCAATATATCAGTTGGAGTCCAACCAGGAGAGAAACAGAAAGCATACATTAATTGAAATAAGAAAGATTTACTATAAAAATTTGTTAACTATCTCTAGAGAATTCACTACTAAGGGAATAAAAGAGGCTTTAAAGAATATCCTAGGGGGCTTCCCTGGTGGCGCAGTGGTTGAGAGTCCGCCTGCCGATGCAGGGGACACGGGTTCGTGCCCCGGTCTGGGAGGATCCCACATGCCGCGGAGCGGCTGGGCCCGTGAGCCATGGCCGCTGAGCCTGCGCGTCCGGAGCCTGTCCTCCGCAACGGGAGAGGCCACAGCAGTGAGAGGCCCGCGTAACGCATAAAAAAAAAAAAAAAAAAAAAAAAGAATATCCTAGGATGAACATTACTCAGCCATAAAAAAGAATGAAATAATGCCTTTTGCAGCAACATGGATGGACCTAGAGATTGTCATACTGAGTCAGAGAAAGACAAAGGTCATATGATATCACTTATACGGGGAACCTAAAAAATGATACAAATGAACTTATTTATGAAACAGAAACAGACTCACAGACATAGAAAACAAACTTATGGTCACCAAAGGGGAAAGGTGGGGAGGGATAAGTTAGCAGTTTGGGATTAACAGATACACACTACTATATATAAAATAGATAACCAACAAGGACCTACTGTATAGCACAGGGAGCTCTACTCAATATATTATAATAACCTATAACGGAAAAGAATCGAAAAAGAATATATATGTATAACTGAATCACTTTGCTGTACACTTGAAACTAACACAACATTGTAAATCAACTACGATAAAATTTTAAATAAATAAGGCTAACTTACATCTCTTACTTAAAAAAAAATATCCTAGGACTAAGGGAGAGTACCCAAGGAAGGAACAAACTTGGAAGGGGGCAGGGACTTTCCTAAGGCTGGAAGTCAGACCTCGTTGAAGAGGGTGTGCTTTCAGCCCACTAAATGGTGAAGTTCACTCGGCTTGAAGCTTCCTGCCGGGATGCCAGCAGTCTGAGGCTGACATGCAGGAAACCATCTCCTGGATTTCCAATGAATTCTCTGGGAAGCCGCCCAGGAGGAGGTGGTGACCATGCCGGAAAGCCAGCTAGGGCATCTTCAGAACCTGCCAGGAAACTGCCCTTTGGCCTGCGCTGCTGAATTCTCCTGGAAACTGGGTGAGGCTCCCACAAAACTCACAGGGAATCCACACAGGGGAGAGGGCAGGTGCTGCAGGACTTGCCTCTGGGAAGGTAGAGGGAATGAGGGGAGGAAGGGTTGCTGCTGAAACTTACCAGCTGAGTGCCCTGGGAGCAGGAAGGAAATCCAAAAGAGAGGGGATATATGTATACGCATAGCTGATTCACTTTGCTGTAAATTAGAAACTAACACAACATTGTAAAGTACCTATACTCCAAAAAAAAAGTGAGGAATATTTCCCCCTTGTCAGCCTGCACAATCCAGGATCACACGCAAGCAAAGAGGGTTGGATTTGGGTCTGAGAGGCGATACAGTGATAATTGGCACAGCTAGGGAGGGAGTAGGATGTGATAGCTGAGAGTGAGGGCTCTGGAGCTCCACCGCCTGGGTTGAAATTCCAACTCTGCCACTTACTATCTGTGTGGTCCAGACTTTCTATGCATCAGTTCCCTCATTCTTTTTTTTTTTTTAATTTTTATTGGAGTATAGGTGCTTTACAATGTTGTGTTAGTTTCTAATTTACAGCAAAGTGAATCAGCTATGCGTATACGTATATCCCCTCTTTTTTGGATTTCCTTCCCATTTAGGTCACCACAGAGCACTGAGTAGAGTTCCCTGTGCTATACAGTTCTCATTAGTTATCTATTTTATACATAATATCAATAGTGTATATATGTCAATCCCAATCTCCAAATTCATCCCACCGCAACCGTGCTTTCCCCCCTAGTATCCATAGGTTTGTTCTCTATGTCTGTGTCTCTATTACTGCTTTGTAAATAAGATCGTTTATTCCAATTTTTTCAGATTTCACATATGTGTTAATATACAATATTTGTTTTTCTCTTTCTGACTTACTTCACTCTATATATAGTCTCTAGGTCCATCCACATCTCTACAAATGACCCAATTTCGTTCCTTTTTATGGCTAATATTCCATTGCATATGTGTACCACATCTTCTTTATCCATTCATCTGTCCTTGGACATTTCGGTTGTTTCCATGTCCTGGCTGTTGTAAATAGTTGTGCAATGAACATTGGGGTGCATGTGTCTTTTGGGGTTTTTTTTGACATCTTTATTGGAGTATAATTGCTTTACAGTGGTGTGTTAGTTTCTGCTGTATAACAAAGTGAATCAGCTATACATATACATACATCCCCATATCTCCTCCCTCTTGCATCTCCCTCCCACCTTCCCTATCCCACCCCTCTAGGTGGACACAAAGCACTGAGCTGATCTCCCTGTGCTATGCAGCTGCTTCCCACTAGCTATCTATTTTACGTTTCCTAGTGTATATATGTCCATGCCACTCTCTCACTTTGTCCCAGCTTACCCTTCCCCCTCCCCGTGTCCTCAGGTCCATTCTCTATGTCTGCGTCTTTATTCCTGTCCCGCCCCTAGGTTCTTCAGAACCATTTATTTTTAGATTCCATATATATGTGTTAGCATACGGTATTTGTTTTTCTCTTTCTGACTTACTTCACTCTGTATGACAGACTCTAGGTCCATCCACCTCACTACAAATAACTCAATTTCATTTCCTTTTATGGTTGAGTAATATTCCATTGTATATATGTGCCACATCTTCTTTATCCATTCATCTGTCATTGGACATTTAGGTTGTTTTCATGTCCTGGCTGTTGTAAATAGTTTTGCAGTGAACATTGGGGTGCATGTGTTTTTTTGGTTTTTTTTTTTAGCATCTTTATTGGAGTATAATTGCTTTATAATGGTGTGTTAGTTTCTGCTTTATAACAAAGTGAATCAGTTATACATATGTTCCCATATCTCTTCCCTCTTGCGTCTCCTTCCCTCCCACCCTCCCTATCCCACCCCTCTAGGTGGTCACAAAGCACCGAGCTGATCTCCCTGTGCTATGCGGCTGCTTCCCACTAGCTATCTACCTTACGTTTGGTAGTGTATATATGTCCATGCCACTCTCTCACTTTGTCACAGCTTACCCTTCCCCCTCCCCATATCCTCAAGTCCATTCTCTAGTAGGTCTGCGTCTTTATTCCCATCTTGCCCCTAGGTTCTTCATGACCTTTTTTTTCCCTTAGATTCCATATATATGTGTTAGCATACGGTATTCGTTTTTCTCTTTCTGACTTACTTCACTCTGTATGACAGACTCTAGGCCCATCCACCTCACTACAAATAACTCAATTTCGTTTCTTTTATGGCTGAGTAATATTCCATTGTATATACGTGCCACATCTTCTTTATCCATTCATCTGTCATTGGACACTTAGGTTGTTTTCGTGTCCTGACTGTTGTAAATAGTTCTGCAGTGAACATTGGGGTGCATGTGTCTTCCTGAGTTATGGTTTTCTCTGGGTATATATATGCCCAGTAGTGGGATGTCTGGGTCACATGGTAGTTCTATAGAGGGTGTAGAGCAAAGGGAACGCTCCTGCACTGTTGGTGGGGATGTAAGTTGATACAGCCCCTATGGAGAACAGTATGGAGGTTCCTTACAAAACTAAAACTAGAACTACCATGTGACCCAGCAATCCCTCATTCTTTAAAGCAGGGGTGATTGCAGTACGTACCTCATGGGGTTGTTGTCAAGATGAAATGAAGTAGCATACGTTAATAATGTGTCAATCTATATTCACCCCTGTGCCCGGCGCCTGGCACATAGTAAGTGCTCTGTTCAAGGCAGCCATCAGTGTCATGACTGGTGCTATATGCTAACTGACTGAGGGGAAGATGAAGGCCCCCACCATTCTGTTTCATCAAGACTGCCAGCCTGAGGAGCGTTTCCAGGACACTCGGGGTCAGTGGGAGCAAGGAGACTGCAGGCTGATGTCTCCAATCAGGCCCCTTTCCCAGGAGTCCTGGCAAGGGGAGTTCCATGTGTTTTTGCATAAAGAACACTGACCCTGATATACTGGTGGAGGGCTTGGTGAGCCCCTGCCATACCTCGGGGGTCTTTTATGTAGCAAGACAAAACTATTCACTGGTTATTTTTTACTGAAGTGTAGTTTCATTGGTTATGTAGAAGTTCTCCTCGCCCTCTGAGAAGAGTGGCTACAGCACCTGGAGTAGCCATCGCGTGGAAAGGCTGGGAGAGAAAACTGAACGTTAATAAAAGAGAGAACGCTCTAGGACGTGTGATATGAAGCCCTCTGTCATCTCCCCTGTGAGATCTTTGGTAAAGCCAACCTTGTTCACCGATGCTTTTTTTTTTCCTGTTAAGATTTTTTTTAACGTAAAGGTAAAAGTCATTATCAAGATTGTTCACTGATGCTTTTGATGTGTGTAGCTTCTTTCCGGAGAATGTGAAAAGGAGCTGGGTGTTGTGCGGGGCAAGTGCTTGGGTTGCAAGGGTCTAGGTCTGGGGCTCTGAGAGGGAGCGCCTATGCTAAGGAGGCCCACAGTTGTGTGATCTCAGCCATGGAGTCATGGTGTCATAGCCGCTCTTCTGCCTTCGTGTCTACAAATGCTTTCTGGTGGGTGAGTGGTGTGTTTCTCTGAAACACAGGTAGAAGTATTGTGAAGATAGCTGAATCGTGAACTCTCTTCGGAAATGGTTAAGGGCCCTGGAGAAATGAGGCAAGTCTTGACAGTCAGCACCGGTTTCCTGATGTGCAGAACCCCATACACAATGGGCAGTGGACAGGCATGCTTCTATGGCACCCTGGTACCCACAGCAATAGGTACTTGTATTAGTTTTCTATGGCTGCTCTAAGAAGTTACCATAAATGTAGTGGCTTAAAGCAACACATTTATTCGCTTACAGTTCTAGAGGTCAGAAGTCTAAACTGGGTCAACAGGGCTGTGTTCCTTCTGAAGGCTCTAAGGGAGAATCCATTTCCTTTCCTTTTCTACTTTTTAGAGACTGCCTGCACTCCTTGGCTCAAGGCCCCTTCGTGCATCTTCAAAGCCGACAGCGCACCGTCTTCAAATCTCTCCATCTTGTTCCCTCTCTCTCTCTCTCTTTCTCTGACTCTGCTTCCATCATCACATGTCCTTCTCTGACTCTGACCTTCCTGCCTGATAATTACCTTAGGCCCACCTGGATAATCTAGGACATTCTCCCCATCTCTAGATACTTAATCACATCTGCAAAGTCTCTTTCGCCATGTAAGTTACCATATACTCCCAGGTCGTGGGGATTAGGACATGGACATCTTAGGAGGGCATTATTCTGCCAGATACAGTACAGGCAAACCTCGTAGATATTGCAGGTTCCGTTCGAACCGCCACAAAAGACGATACCACAATAAACTGAGTCACGCGAATTTTCTGGTTTCCCAGTGCATATACAAGTCATGTCTACACTATACTGTAGTTTATTAAGTGTGCAACAGCATTATGTCTAGAAAAACAATTGTACATAACTCTATTTAGAATACCTCATTGCTAAGAAAAATCCATCCTCTGACCATGCAGGGTTGCCACAAACCTTCAATTTGTAAAGAACGCAATATGCCTGCACAGTTTCTCCCGTTGGCATTTGTTTGGTTGGTTCCGAGGGCATCTGGGTCTGGGACTTGGAGCTTTCTGGGAAACCATCACTGGGGGCTGGACTCCAACCCAAATAGTTCTACTATTTGGGATATATTTGAGGTAATGGCAGCAGGACTGGAAGTCTCCATCTTATAGATGAGGCCCAAGGCAGTTGAGCAACTTGCTCTGGTTAATGAGAGGCACAGCAAGGACTTAAATACATATACACCGCTGCCCCACCCAGCACTGCTGGCCAGATGGGCCAGGTGGGTCCTAGTGGCTAGAGGTACCCCTCTCTGTGCACAGATCCCCTCTGGGTCCTCCAGGGCTAGAGGTGTTCAGGGTATAGAAGTAGGCTCTAGAGGCCCTCCTGGCATGAGCCCTGTAGTGGATTGACTGGTGATCCCCAAAAGATGTGTCCACCTTGAGCCTGGGACCTTATTTAGAAAAAGGGTCTTTGTAGATGTAATTAAGGATCTCAAGGAAGGGCGGGCCCTGAACCCAATAACAAGTTTCTTTATAAGAGGAGAGGAGAGGAGGGGAGAAGGTGATATGAAGATAGAGGCAGAGGTCAGAGTGACGCATCTATAAGTCAAGGAACGCCGAGGATGGCCGGCAAACCACCAGAAGCCAGGAGAGAGGAACAGATGCCCCTCAGAGCCTCCACAAGGAGCCAACTGTGCCCATACCTTGATTTCAGACTTCCCGCTTCCAGAACTGGGAGAGAAGAAGTGACTATTGTTTTAAGTCTCCCGGTTTGTGGTACTTTCTTACAGCAGCCTCAGGAAGCAAGCTCAAAGGCTGAGTCAATGCGCGCAGGCCCATAGGAGTTAGCAGAGTTTCTGTGGCCTAATGATTCCTTCAGCCTGTCCCTACTGGGCTCTGGGACAGACCACGCCCCTGCTCCTTTCTTAGGGTGGCAGCAGGAATGGAGGAGCCGCCCAGCTACGGGAGGAGCCGCGTCTGAGTCCCCCAGCGAGCATCAGCTGAGCTCATAGAGCAACACCCCTGGCCTGGGCTGCCGCAGGTGACTGCGGGTGTGGCCTGTTGATTGCCGCAGAAGCGGGGCTGGGGTCAGCAGCTGACCGGGCACGCGCCCACAGTCCTGCACAGCCCCCAGAAGGGCCGGACTCTCAGTTCTGCCAGAGGCATGTGGCACGCTGACCGTCAGGGGGCATCGCTGCACCAGCAGACGTTGAGGCTTCTGTCTGTCCGTCCCTGGGTAGCACCAAGGATGCCAGGACCAGATGAGTGAAGTCCAGGCTGGCTAGGGAGACCCGGCAGTAGGGTCCCTTGGCTTGAGCTGACCATAAGGGCCCCTCCTGTGCAGAGAAAGCGTTCCAGATCAGCCCGAGGGAAACAGCCTGGAACCAGGCCACGAATGGGGGAGGGCGTGGGGAGCTGGCAGAATGAAGGTGAGCAGGGGTGAAGTGAGGACTTCCATGTCAGAGGTGAAGTGAACTTGCCAGTGGGAAGGCTTGGCCCAGAGGAAGCCGGGCAGCGTTAGCCAGGGCTCCTCCTGGCTGCCCGTGGCCCTGGCCTGAGTGCTGGGAGCAGGCCAAGTTGCCACTGCAGTTCCCCTTTCCCACCCCAACCAGCCCAAGGGCACGTCGCCCCTGGAAATGGAAAGGGGCTGTCTGTCCCCTTACCCTGGCCGCTGTTCCAGGAGCTAAGGAATGCTGCCCTCCACCCTGACCGAACTCACCGGAAGGTCGTGGAAAACAGCTCTGCAGAGCCACACCAGAGGCTACGCAGTCCTAGAGGATCGGAGCGCGTGACCTGTACCCTGAGCCAGCTTCTCATGGAAACTGAGCCTGGCTGAAGCTAGTGACCCTGCTGGCACCAGGTGACAGAGGCCCTTCTATTCTCCATGCTCAGAGGCAGCAGCAGTGATACAAACCCCAAAGCACATCTTCTTTCAGGGAGGTGGGCAGTTTGTCCAGAAATTTCAGCTTCCCCAGATAATCCACGTGATTAACCAAAATCACCACCCAGATCTCTGTCGCCGAAGCTGTCGTTTCAAGGGACAGCAGTAGCCTCTATAGACCATGAATCCTAGAGTCTGAGAACATGGGGGCCATTCAACCATGGTGGTATACGTTGGAAGCAATGCAGCAGGGCAAACCCCAGTGCCGGGCCAAGATGCCAGCCACCCTAGGGCAGCCGCTGAAGGGGCAAAGTGTCAGAGGTGGTCTTATACTATTTTCCAAAAGAGCCGATAGTAAGTCCCGGCTGGGAAGAGGGCCCTTTATATTGTTGCCACCATAGCAGGCCACCCAGGGCCATTTGATACTGAGAACATGGTGCCGGGGGTGTCTGGGGGCACTGATGTCCCCCAAGATGCCACTGCTACAGATAGGAGAACTCGGTCCAAAAGCCAATCTGGGGAACCCCAAGGACTCCACAACCCAGTCCCCCCAGTCCCTAGAACAGCAACACCACTGACATCATCACAGACACGCCCCCCTTTCCCAGGTCACAGCGCCATCTTGAATAGACAGATGTCCTTGTCATGATCACATGCTTTACCCTGGGCACTGGGCCTCTATCAGTTCCAGCCGCCACCCTTCCTTCCAACAGAAAAATGTTCTGTCTGTAGGGGAAGCCTCCCACTTGACCTCCAATCCTAGCCCTTGAATCATAGCCCCACTCTGGAAAGTTCTCTTCACAGGCCTTCACATTTGGCCAGACCAAAGACATACAGTCAGACAGACCTGGATTAGCTATCCAGGACCACCATAAGAACGGGTCGACACCTTACAGAAAATCATTTCTCTCCTAACCAGTCGATAAATGTATCACAAATCCAGCCCTGGGCTCAGCTAGGGAGGTGACAGTGTGGTGGCTAAGAGTGTGGCTCTGGAGCCAGACTGCCTGGGTTCAGATCTGGACTATTAGCTGTGTGACGCTGAGCGAAGTACTTAACCTCTCTGTGCTTCACTCTCCTCTTCACTAAAATAGGGATGATAACAGTACCCATCTCAGGGTCATTGCAAGGAGTGTGTGTGTGCACAGTGGAATCCCAGAACTCTACCACCACCACATCCAGCCCCACCCCCATATCTCCAGGGTGACAAAACTCCCCCGTCCGGCTATCTCACCGCGCGAATTGATCCTCAGTGGCTCATCGGCTCCTTCAACCACAACAGTGTCCCTCAGCAGCTAGGGCTTCCCTGAAGCCCGAGTGCCCCTCTCTAGTAGGCAGCCTACGCCTGGAGAAGTTGCAGTACCCTCCCCAAGGAAGACCCCCGAGAATACTCCTCAAGCCTCAAAGCAAGGCAGAGCATGCCCCCATTGGTGCCAGGTGCCTAGGGGAGCTGAGGATCTCAGGAGCAAGCAGCCACGCAGATCCCCCCTTCTACAACTCAGCCCCACCGCCTCGTGTCCTCCTAACTAGCCAAGAACAGGGACCAGAGAACACTCTGGGGAAAGTGGTAAGCTCGTAGCAGCTACTCCTCTGCCCACTCTATACAGGCCGTTACCTGGAGCAATAGGACAGGATGAACCGGAGGCGAGCCGTAGAAAGCTGCCTCCCAGGCCGAAAAGGCAGAGATGGACGTTGTTCATTCATTCATTCATTCACCATTCATTCATTCAACAATATCTATTACGCTCGGCACTTTCTAGTTACCTAGGATACAGCAGTGACCAAAAGAGACGGAATCTCTGCCGTCATTGAACTCATCGCTAGTTGGGAGAGACGGGCAATGAAATAAATAAAATATATAGTATGTCAGATGGCAGGAAGTGCTATGGAGAAAAAAAAAGCAGAGTAGGGGAGGGTCAGGAAGTTGTCATTTTAATAGGCTCGTAGGGAAAGGCCCCATAAAGGAGCTGCAAGAGGGAGCCCTGGGATTTTCTGCAGGAAGAGTGTTCAAAGCAAAGGGAGCAGCCAGTGAGAGGGTCCTGCTAAGGGCCAGCAAGGAGGCCAGGTAGCTGGAACAGAGTGAACATGAGGGAAAGTGGTAGGAGACGTGGTCAGAAAACTAACAGGAAGCCAGATTACATAGGGCTTTGTAGGGCTTTGGGCTTTTCCTTGGAGTGTAATGGGGAGACACGGGGGAGCTTCTGAGCGCAGTAGGGATGTGATCTGGGTTATGATCTAACAGGACTGTTCTACCTACCATGGTGAGAACAGACCAAAGGGAATGTTTTCTTTAACGCACGTCTTGGTCCGTTCGCCCTGCTATCATGATACTCTAGGCTGGGATTTTGTATTCAACAGACATTTGTTTCTTACAGTTCTGGAGTATGGAAGTCCGGGATCAAGGTGCTGGCAGGTTTGATGTCTGGGCAGCCACTCGCATCCAAGTGGAGATGTTGAGTTGGCAGTAAGATATGAGATTCTGGGCCAGGTTGGAGGTAAAATTCAGGAGTCAACGGTATATGAATTGTATTTAAAGTCATGAGACTGGGTGAGAACACCGTCAGGAGTGGGGATAGAAAAGAGAAGTTCAGGTTATGAGCTCTGGGTCACTGTAAATTATGACATGGAGAAGATGAGGAGAAGCTGCCGCTAGTAAGAGAAAAAGCAGAATGTGTTGTTCTAGAACCAGCCCACTGGGGCATCTCCCCTACCCCAACCTCCCCACAGCCAAGCACACACACACACCTAGAGGTCTGGGCCCCTCCTATGAACTCAGGAACAGAAGAACAAGCCAGCCATGGTTCCTCACTCAGAGGTCTGGGTCCCAGCCCACGGGCCCCCTCTACATACAGGGCCACCAGCACTAGCCAGTACCCACTGCCAAGGTCTGAGTTCCCACCTCATGGGCCCCTCTTCCACGCTCAGAGACACCAGCACCAGCCATCTGCACCACATCCTCAGAAGTCCTGATCCAGGTTTACAGGGCCCCTCTTATAAGTTTCCAAGCTGCAGTGTTCTCCTCTGTTCCCTTAGCCCAGTGGTGGGAGCTGCTTCCCGCAGTCGCTCCCATGATGCCTTTATGTTCTCTTTTTACCCTTTAAGTTACCCAGTTAACAACTTTTCCCTAAATCACAATTCTCTGTTCAAATATCTGGCATGTTTTTGTCTCCTGAATAGATCCTGGCGGATACAAGATCGTTTGGTCAGAAGTTCAAGGTAAGGAGAAACAACGGTGTTGGAAGAATCAGGTATGTGGATATTAGAATCAGCAAAGATTACTGGAGGAAGTGTTAGAGAGAGTGACGGTGAGCCAGGAACTACAGTTTCCAAGGAGTGAAGGAGAATGACCCAGAAGTCTGTAGATGGCTCTGCCACAAAGAGCAGTAGCAGATGGTACAGTTGATGGCAGGAGATTCAGAACCGACATCAAGATCAAGAGCCACGGGAGATGGAGTCAGTCTGTGGATGTCCTTTGTCACTAGACTAAAGACCAGCAGGAGTCCTGGGAACTGGGTGGTGCTTTGAATCGTGTCTCACCGCTACCCTGAGGGGTCATATGGGTGAGAGCTGTGCCTGGTCGGCGGACCGCAGAAGGTCTGAGGAGGGATGCAAGTGTGCCATTCCTTTTAAACTTTTTTTTTTTTTTTTTTTTTTTTTTTGCGGTACGCGGGCCTCTCACTGTCGTGGCCTCTCCCGTTGCGGAGCACAGGCTCCGGACACGCAGGCTCAGCGGCTATGGCTCGTGGGCCCAGCCGCTCCGCGGCATGTGGGATCTTCCCGGACCAGGGCACGAACCCGTGTCCCCTGCATCGGCAGGCGGACTCTCAACCACTGCGCCACCAGGGAAGCCCCAAAGTGTGCCATTCCTTATCCCTGGCTTCAAGCAGGAAGAAGCTTGCAAACACCAGAGACATGGGACCATGGCCTTCTATGGCTCTGTGTCCACTCCCAGCCTGGGCCACGGAAAGGGTAGCGAGGAGGGCAGATGCACCACCTCCCTTACTCCTCCCCAACTGCCCTGTGATGTGGTGAGACATCCCAGGAACTGCTGGGCCTCCTTGTCTGGCCCAGGGGGGACTTCCACCCCAGGATAAGGACCCTTACTTATCATGGCATCATGGACATTCCTGGAACAGCTGGATTCGGAAAGTCCTCCCCTGGCCTTAAAACCTATACTTGCACTCGAGCAGGCAGGGGCCAGGTGGCAACTTCAGGAAGTTCCAGAGTCTATGGAGCTCTCCATCTGGAAAATGGATCTCAGACCCTTCAGTGGCCCGGGAACGGGAAGCTACTGCCTACCTGCATGCCCTGGCAATGGGGAAGGCCATCAAAAGCCCCCACGACTCTTTGTCTGCTAGAGGCTCCCTGGCCACAGAAAAGGGTATTCCCCAGCATGATCAGGCAGCCTGAGCGCTCCTGAGTGGGGAATTCCCGGGCTCTTCATCACCTTTCAACCTGGAATTTACCAGCACTACAAACAGCTCCATCCAAAGCCCCTTTTTGGTCCATCCTCTCCACAGCTGCCATGGTGAGCTTTGCAAACATAAATCAGATCACACCACTGCCCTGATTAAGACCTCTCCGTGGTCTTAGGAGAGGAGGCTCTGAAGCTGGCTACAGCTGAGGACTGCCCTTAGCTCCCAGAGACCTCTCTGTTGTTTTTGGCTTGGGTTTTTTTTTTTTTTTTGACATATAACATTGTGTAAGTTTAAGATCTACACTGTGTTGGTTTGACACATGGTCCTTCAGTGAGTCGACGGCAGAGCTGGAGTTAAGCTCCGGTCCCCTATCTCCCAGCACCGTCCTCTGCCCACAGAACCAGGCTGCTTACAGAAGAAAGAAAACTAACTCCTGCTCCCCCTGGGTTATCCTAAGGCAGCCTCATCTACAGGCCCACAGAGACTTTCCGTTTCCTCCCATTCACCTTGTGGAGTCAAATAGTCCTGGGTTTGAAATCAGACTTGGCCACTTCCTAGCTATATGTCTTTAAACAGCCATTTAACCTCACTCCACCTCAGCTTCCTCACGTATAAAATGGAGCAAATGGTACCCTCATCATAGGGCTATTGTGAGAATTAATGAGCGAATGTATATAAAAAAGTTAGCACTTCCCTGGTGGTCCAGTGAGTAGGACACCGTGCTCCCGGTGCAGGGGCCCCGGGTTCAATCCCTGGTCGGGGAACTAGATCCCGCACGCGTGCCGTGACTAAGAGTCTGCATGCCGCAACTAGGAGTCCACATGCCACAACTAAGAAGTCTGCATGCCTCAGCTAGGAAATCAGCATGCCACAACTAAAAAGAAGACCCCGCATGCCACAACGAAGATCCCGCGTGCTGCAACTAAGACCCAGTGCAGCCAAAATAAATACATTTTAAAAAAGAAGTTAGCACCGTGTTGGCAGATCTTAAACAATAAAAGGTTGCCATCATCATCATCACCATCATCATCCCCATCACTACGAACATCACCATGACTACTATTGGCACGGAGCTTCTGTTTTCTCTAGCCACCCCAGCTCTCATGGTCTACCCTCTCACCAATCCCTTCCATGCTCTCGATCCATTGGCCCCTACTGCTCTCACCCTGCCAAACCTCAACCCTGGATTGAACCCACCTCCTGCCTGCTCATCCCGCAGCCTGAAGGTTAGGGACACCCCAAGTTGAGGATTTTCTGCCTCGGCTGGGCCCTCGCCACCACCTGGATCACAGCAATCTTTCTCCTTGTACCTAGCACAGTTTTTTAAATGCCCCATGGAAAGTTTTCTGAACTTCCACCGTCTGTGTAAGCTCCCATTTCACCTCCCTCCTCCTCACTCTGAGCAGATAAAAAAATGTCTTAATAACCCCCCCCAAAATTAAGGCCTAAATGGGAGAAGTCCCATCATACCTTGGACCTTGCTCTCCTCTACATCCCTCCAGATGGCTTCCCTGTGGCAGCAGTGGTTAAGAATCCGCCTGCCAATGCAGGGGACATGGGTTTGAGCCCTGGTCCGGGAAGATCCCACATGCCACAGAGCAACTAAGTCCATGCGCCACAGGTCCTCCCCTCTCCATCCCAGGTTGGCCCTTCCCCAGGACTCTGGATCCCATGACCTCCAGCCTCCCAGCACATAACTGACCCGCTCTCCCCCTTTCTTCCCTTGTCTTTCCACCCTTTCCCTCTTCTCTGGGAGGCAGTGCCATAAGCTGGCTAACAGCACAAGCCCTGGGGTTACCTGCATGGGATCAGAACCAGCTCTGCCCCTTATTAGCTCAGTAACCTAAGGTAGGTCCAAGCCTGTATTCCCTCAGCTGTAAACTTGGGCTAATAATAGCATCTACCAAGCTCACAGGATTGTAGTGAGGATCAAATGAGATAATGCATGAATGGCTTTTAAAGTACAGTCTGCCCAATCATTAGTCATGGTTCCTGGCCTCTTCACACCAGCCAAGGCAACCTTGTTGCTTATATCCTTACCAAAGTATCCTTTCCTTGACTCCACGCGCCTCCAGCTACCGCCCTTGGCTCTGCTCCTTTTTATAGCAAAACTCCTCCAAAGACAAGCTTATGCTCCTTTTCCCCACTTCTGCTCCTTCCCTTCTTTCCCCAAATCTCTCCAATCTGGCTGACAAACCCACGGCTCCACCAAAACTCGTCTTGTTGAGGCCTTCAATGACGTCCACCTTGCCAAACCCAAGGGCCACTCTCGTTTTCATCTTACTTCGCACAGCTGATGACTCTCTTCTTCTGGAAACACTCTTCCCTTAGCTTCCATGACCCCTACGTGTTCCTGATATGCCTCCTACCTCTCTGGCTACTCCTTCTTCCTCTCCTCTGTGGGCTTTCCTTTCTCTGTGGGTCCCTCAAATGTGAGTGTTTCTTAGGACCCCAGCCCTCTCCTCTTATCATTTGATATTTTCCCCATTGGCAATTTCATGAACAAATAGGTTCAAATCATGGGCAGAGCTCAAGAAGTAGTGCCTAGCTTCCAACCTGAGAAGAACGGTGAGGTTATAAATGGGCCTATCACGGGGTTACACGTTTAGAAGTTGGTGGATTGGTAACAAGTTGGGGAGGGGAGTCCTGAGGTCCTGAGCAATGTGAAAGTATGACATGCCTGTTCCCCTCAAGGTGCTAGCTGCACGGTAGGCCGACTGGCTCAGTGACCTGAGCAGTACTGGACACTCCCTCTCGCACCACAGCCTTCTACCTAGGAAGCCTTTGTCTCCTCCTTGGCTTATGGAAGCTGCTCATAAGAACATGGTGTACAGGCTGGTTCTAAGCAAGTGGGGTCACAAGAAGCAACACAGCAGTGGAAAACTGAGTCCAGGCAGAAAAGTGGAGTAAGCTAGAGGCAGAGGGTGACCTCTCTCATTTGAAATGAGCTCAGAAACTCATTCTTGAGTCTCCAGCAAGGTCAATAGAGGCAGCTGGGCAGAGGGATGAGACCAATTTGCCCAGTCTCCCATTTGGATGTCTCATCTGCTAGGCAAAGCCTGGGATTGGGGACCCTGAGATGATGGCTGGCACCACAGAAGGTGTCCTGGAAGACCTGGTGTTCCTTTAGATGTGGGGTGGTGTCTTAGGTGTTTCTGAGTACAGGTAGTAAAAGCCAGCCTTCCTGTAATGGGGTGATTGCTTGTGGACAACTGTAGGCTGATCGCCCAGATCCAGTGGTTGGAAAGCATGTGGTGCAATCACTTGGCCCATGCCACGCAAAATCCCTAAGGTGTTCTCCAAGGACTCTGCCCTTCTGCTCCACTTGGCATCTGTCTGTGGTGGCAGCGGGCAGGGACGTGGCGATGGGAGGAGACAGAGTGTTGCCCTTAGAAAGACTTAGGGATTACCTTCCAAAACTGGGCCGGGAACTGAGGCCCTGAGTCTAACTCAGTGGCCTGGGAGATAGCTGACTCCTATTTTGAGTGTGGCTTTTTTTTTTTCTGGGGAAGGGACCGGCTGGTAACCACAGGTGAACCAAGCGGTCTCCCGCCGACAACGTATGAGCGTGCCCGCTGCTCCAGATACCCATCAAAATTGTATTGTAGACCTTCCTCATTTGATTCATTCTGCTGGATATGTGGTGGTATCACATAGATGTTTTGGTTTGCATTTTACAATGATCAGTCAAGATGAGCCCATTTCATATACGTATGGACCTTTTGATGTCTTCTTCATGAAGTGTCTCTGAGTCTTTTACTCAGTTTTCTATTAGATCGTCTTTCTCATTATTTGTAGACCTTCATTATACATTTCTTAACATGACTCCTTTGTCATTTCCATATATTTCAATTATCCCCCACTCTGTGGCATGCATTTTCACTTGTGTTTTCTCTTTATGATGTATTTTAATTACAGAAATTATTGATTTTAATGTAGTCCATTTTATTGATTTTTTCCATTGTAGTGTCTCTTGTGTCTAGTTAAGAAATCTTTACCTAAAGTCCTGCAGATATTATCTTGTTTTATCTCCTATAAGATGTGTTGATTTATCTTTCACATTTGGTTATTAATACATCTGGAAGCAGTTTTTGCATATGGCGTGAGGTGGGATCCAAATACGTATTTTCCCATGTGGATATCCAGATGGCCATTTTCCAAAAAGGCCATCCTTTCGCCAATGCACTTCAGTATTATCTTTGACATAAATCAAGTGACATGTGTTGGGTCAGTTTCTAGACTCTCTATTCCATTGCTCAGTTGTTTTTTTTTTTTGTTTTCTTCTGTTTTTTCATATCCCTGTGCCAATAACACATCAACGTAATTACTATGGCTTTACAAGTCTTTTTTTTTTTTTTTTTGAGGTACGCAGGCCTCTTGCTGTCGTGGTCTCTCCCGTTGCGGAGCACAGGCTCCGGACGCGCAGGCTCAGCAGCCGTGGCTCACGGGCCCAGCCGCTCCGCGCCACGTGGGATCCTCCCACACCGGGGCACGAACCCGCGTCCCCCGCATCGGCAGGCGGACTCCCAACCACTGCGCCACCAGGGAAGCCCCTACAAGTCTTGATATATGGTGATGTAAGTGCCCTTCGCTTTGTTCTTCTTCAGGATTATCTTAACTATTTTCAGCCCTTTGTATTTCCATATAAATTTGATAATCAGATTGTCAATGCACAAACACACACACACGGCCTACTGTGATTTTGTATTGCAATCACATTGTGTCTATAGATCAATTTGGGGAGAATTAACTTCTTAACAATATTGATCCTTCCAATCCATGAACGTGATATATATCTCCATTCCTCTAGATTGTCTTTAATTCATCAGCAACGTTCTGTCATATTCAGCGTAGAAATCTTGTGCATCTATTTTTATATTAAATCCTGCATAATTAATGGGTTTTTTGTTGCTACTGTAAATGGTATCATTAAAATCTTTTCCTGTTTGTTTGTTGCTAGTATATAAAATAACATTGCTCATTAATTCTAATGGCTTATCAGTAGATTTTTAAAATTATGCCTGCTCCAGGTTTTAAATTAAAATATTACTAGAGACACTGCATTGGTCCACGAGTCTCTGCTCCCTACCATATTCCATTCTGCTCTGTGCAGATCATAGCATTTACGAGAAGTCCGTTTTGGGTGTAACCTGAGGCTCATGAGACATGCCCCTGGGTTTCTTATGGCAGGAGCCTGAGATTTTAACCAAATGAAATTTAGAAATAGATAAAACCTTTAGTAAGTGTGCATTACTTGTCAAGTATTGCTCTAAGGGACTACTGTTCTTAGTCCTTTGCAGGTGTTAACTCATTTAAGCTCCTTAACAGTCCTGTGAATTAGGTACTGTCGTAATCTCATTGAACAGATGGGGGGAAACTGAGAGAAGACAAAAAACTTTCCCAAGGTCAGCCAACATGTTAGTGGCTAAGCGTTTCGCCGTCACACTATTTGGCCGCTCCTAGTCTATAGAGTCTTCAGCCTGGCTGTCTCAACGTGAGGCTCTCCACCTCCTCGTCCTGAGCCCTGGCTTTCCCCCCAAGTCATCACTCCATCTGGCTACTTCTGGAGATTAAGGGTTCGGGACATCAGGGCAAGCTTCATAGAGGTGAGCTGGTCTTTAAAGGCTGAGGGGGACTGAGCATGTAAAGATGAAGTGAGGAACGGTGTCAAAGACATGGAGAAGAGACAGAGAGAAATACAGAGTACGGGTTCTCGATCTAGGACTGGTCTTGGTGGGACCCAGAGTTTTCATATCAGTTATTGTCATTACCAATATTACTTTTGCCCTTAGTGCTTTCATCAGAACCGTCATACGTGCCACCATTAATGCTAGAGTCATTTGAAAATGCCTCATCTTTGTATTGTTCAGTCACTGCGAAGGTCACATTTCTTCCGTGGTATCATTACAACCTACAATGACTAACGGAAATATTTGAGTGTATCTGTGTTGCAGACCTATGGAAATACATCTTGTTACAGCCTCCCTCCACCCGTTGTGATTAGGTCTGGCCTCACAACTTCCCATACATTAGCAATACCATAAGAGAATACTTGAGGGCGTATCAATGTGTTCTCAGAAAATGTTTCTAGTTTCTTTGCTTGGGATCAAGAACCTTCAAGAGAATGACTGGGGATAGGGCTCGGGTGGTCAGAGGACAGGAACAATCAAGAACCACTGCCTTAAGGATCAGTACGATGGCGTCAAAAGCACAAGCAACGAAAGAAATAAGTTGGACTTTATCAAAATGACAACTTTTTGTGCATCAGAGGACACTACCAAGAAAGTGAAAAGACAGCCCTCAGACTGGGAAAAAAGAATTGCAAATCATATATCTGATAGGGGTCTAGTATCTAGAACATAAAAACGACTCTTGGTCCCCGGAAGTGATGCACCGAGAAGCCCACGTGTGCAATTCTATCCCAACGTGGCGGTGCTCCTGAAGAGGTTGCTGCATCCCCGGAGGCCCCCAGTGGCCTTGGGCCACCCCTGGGACGGGGTGCGAGGCCAGCCTGGGCACCGATTCCAGGGCTGCTGTGCGAGTGCGGTTCGCCCCCAGCCCCACAAGCTTCTTGCACCTGGGCGGCCTCCACACTGCCTTGTACAACTACGTCTTTGCCAAGAAGCACCTGAGGCTGGAGGACATGGATCAGACCTGCCTTGTGCTTGGGGCAGCAGAGAATATTGAGGACATGCTGGAGTGGGCAGGCGTCCCCCCTGACAAGAGCCCCCGCCGGGGAGGTCCTGCAGGGCCCTACCTGGAATCTCAGCGACTTGCGCTCTACACGCATGCTACCGAAGCTCTGCTGAAGAGGGAGGCCCTGAGGAACCATCAGACTCGCCAGTATGACAATCAGTGCCGGAGCCTGAGCCAGGCGCAGGTGGCCCAGAAGCTGGCCAAAGACCCCAAGCATGCCACCCACTTCTGCCCGGAGGGGAGACACCAGCCTTCCAGGACTTGGTGTATGGCTGGAATCCGCACGAGGTGGTCAGCATGGAGGGGGACCCGGTCATCCTGAAGAGTGATGGCTTCCCCACGTACCACCCGGCCTGCGTGGTGATCGACCACCACATGGGCATCAGCCGCTTGCTGCGGGGCTCCGAGTGGCTGGTCCCCACCTCTAAGCACCTGCTCCTCCACCAGGCCCTGGGCTGGCAGCCCCCGCACTTTGCCCACCTGCCCCTGCTTCTCAACAGGGATGGCAGCAAGCTGTCCAAGAGACAAGGGGACATTTGCTGCCGGCGGCTTCCTGCCGATGCCCTGCTTGACATCATCACCAACTGCGGCTCAGGGTTTGCAGAGAACCAGATGGGGAGGGCCTTGCCAGAGCTGATCAAACAGTCTAACCTGACCCGGATCACCTGCCACTCAGCCCTGCTGGACCCGGAAAAGCTCCCAGAATTCAACAGGCTGCACCTCCGCCAGCTGGTGAGCGATGAGACCCAGAGACGCCAACTGGTGGGGAAGCTGCAGGCCCTCGCGGAAGAGACTTTTGGGAGCCAGCTGCAAGACAGGCGTGTGCTGGACGCAGCCTACGTGGAGAGGATCGTCCTGCTGAGACAGGGGCACATTTGCCGCCTGCAGGATTCGGTCTCCCCAGCGCACTCCTACCTGTGGACTCGCCCTGCCGTGGGTCGAGCGCAGCTGGGTGCCGTCTCAGAGAGGGTGGACGTCATTGCCAAGCATGTGCCGGGGCTCTTAGAAGGATCCGGTGGGAACTTAATTCAGGACATGCTGAACGGAGAACTGAAGAAGCTGCCAGAAAGTCTGGAAGGCACCAAACACAGTAACGCGATGAAGCTCCAAAGGAAGTGCGGGAACGAATACAGAAGGTGCTTTCCAGATGGAGAGAAGGTGTGCAGGACAGCGGAGGTGGCCGTGGGAACCGTAGTTGCGGGACCTGCCCTCAGACAGGGGGAGCAGGGGTCTGGACCCTGTCGGAAGCTCGTGGAAGGAACCAAGAGTGGGCACAGAGCCTCCGGGTGCACAGGTGCATTTATGGCGCCACGCCAGGCATGTCCTAATCAGTCGGCCAGTGTCGGCCAGCCACCTCTCACCTCCCTGACTCTGGAAAGGAAGGCCTCATATGTGGTTCTGACACCACAGTACACAGCAGAGGTTAGGAGCTGGTTCACAGAACAGTCACAGCTCATGTTTTAGTCTGCTCGGGCTGCCACAACAGAATACCACAGACTGGTGGCTTAAACAGCAGGAAATGATTTTCTCAGAGTTCTGGAAGCTGGCAGTCCAAGATCAAGGTATCGGCAGATTTCGTTTCTCCTGAGGCCTCTCTCCTCGGCTTGCAGACAGCTGCCCTTTTGCTCTCTCCTCACATGGTATTCCCTCTGTATGTGCCCTCGGTATCTCTCTGTTTGTCCGAACGCCCTCTTCTTAAGAGGACACCAGTCCTCTTAAGTGGACACAGGTGATATTGGGGACATTTCTGCTTTCTGTTTGTCTGCTCCACTAGTTGGCCACCAAAACCAAGATGAAGAAAAGTTCGTCATTACTGGTTGTATGAATATCTCCAGATACTTACTCTCAGAGTCTGTTGGTATGGGAGTTTCTCATTCTTCAATTTATTGCCCTCTCAGCAGTAGTTCTAGCTACAAGGGCCTTCATTATATCCTAATTGCCAGTGCCAATCCCCTTATTTTTTATGTTAAAAATCCATTTGTAAATACATCTCAGCAGCTCTACCATCTCAGCATCATCGCTAATTTAATCTCCCTCCCCCTCTATTAGCGTCACAGGGGGCTGACCAGAGCAGGCAGCGCCCAGGCTAATCAGATCACTAGTTTGTCTGAACGTTGCGCTCAGCAGGAACTCGATGGGATGTAGTGGGTCAGACCGGGGGCAGATTAAATCTTCCACCAGCTAGCTCTCAGGACCAACCAGGGGAGGGACCTGGAAGCAGACAATGAAAACATGGACCTCAGCTTGGAGGGGCTGATGGGGAACGGTCTGGGAAACTGTCAGGCAAGGTTGCTGGAATTGAGGGCTCTGCGAGGGTGTGATTGGATGCAAAGGAGAATTTCCCGGCATATGAAGCAGTGCTTCTCATCTGACCTGTTCACGCACCACTTCTCAGAACACTTCACGCAGTGAGCTGTGGCAAAGAGCGTAGTGAACAGCAAATCGGGAGACTGGGGGCTTTACCTACTTGTTTCCTCACTCACTGGGTGTCTTGGCGAGCTCCCTCACCTCCCTGGGTATCACATTCCTCAACTGGGGGTAATGATCCCAACCCTGCTGACCCCTCAAAATTTTGATGAGGGCCAAATGAAATTTAAAATAAAAAAGTTTTAGTGAGCACGTATTAGTTGTCAAGCACTGCTCGAAGGAGGTACTGTTCTTAGCCCTTTGCATGTATTAATTCATTTAATTTCCTCAACGGCCCTATGAGGAAGGTACCACCATAATTTTATGGAACAGATAGGGAAACTGAGACAGAGAGGACAAACCTTTCCCAAGGGCACACAGCACATCAGTGGCCAAGCGTTTCAGCACGGTATTATTGAGCCACTCCCGGTCTATAAAATCAAGCTCCCCAGCCTGGCCCCGTCAGCTGGAGGTTCTCTCTCTCTTTTTTTTTTTTAATTAATTTATTTATTTTTGGCTGTGTTGGGTCTTCGTTTCTGTGCGAGGGCTTTCTCTAGTTGTGGCAAGCAGGGGGCCACTCTTCATCTCAGTGCACGGGCCTCTCACTATCGCGGCCTCTCTTGTTGCAGAGCGCAGGCTCAGTAGTTGTGGCTCACAGGCCCAGTTGCTCCGCGGCATGTGGGATCCTCCCGGACCGGGGCTCGAACCCGTGTCCCCTGCAACGGCAGGCGGACTCTCAACCACTGCGCCACCAGGGAAGCCCAGCTGGAGGTTCCCTTCACCTCATCCTGAGCCCTGGCTCTCAGCAGGTAGGAGAGGGGTAAGCATCCTTCCCGTTCCACCATGCTCCTCTCATTACACGCCATCTGCGTGTAAATTCTCCTCCTCTTCAGCTACTCACGCCACCAGGTGCCTCTGCCGTCCTCCTCCCCTCCTGGTTGCTGTCATCTAACGGCCTCCTACGCATGTCACTGGAGACTCAGCCACAGGCTCATAGTCTCTCTTCTCCCCCAAAGCCAGACCATCACCTTGGGTGACTTCAGTGTCCAGGAGGGCAACCCAGCCGTAAGTGTACCTACCAGTCACAGTTCAGTCAGGGAAGCAGAGTCATGATGGGCGTGAAGGGAGATTAGACCTCACAACATGGTGGGAGATGCTGGGCAGTGAGGTCTAGAAGGGAGAGTTGGAGGGTCAGAGCAAGGGTTCCTAAAGCGTTTCCCCAAAGCTCTGGTATGATGAACAAGTGAGAGCTTACAGAAAAATTGGAGAAGCTAAGTGTGTTTGGCTGCTTCGGTCAGCAAAGAAGGCGAGGTTGTGGGGAAGTCTATGGAAGCTGCTGCCTCTGTGTTCTATCACCAAGCATCTGATGGTGGGCCTGAGGCCCCGGGCCACCGCTGGGAAGAAGAGCTGGGTGTAGAACAGAGGAAAGCAAGGACAAACTGGAACATTCTATGCACCTCTGCCTCCATCTGTCACCATATTTGGCCGTGAAGACTTTCAGGAAGCAACGGGCTCTTCTTCACACATCAGCCTTCTCATCACCAGGGACCTTCCCCTCCTCCCGTCTTCAGCCACCCCTTCCATAGTCATAACCCAAATGTACTCATCCTCTGAAATTCCTCATGTAGTCATCATGCAGTATGGCCACAGCCCCTTCAGTTGTTCTCACTGAGGTCACTAACCACCCCCTTGTCATTCATTCAACAAACATTCATTGAGCTCCCCACTGTGTGTCAGCCAGGACACCGTGGTGAACAAAGACAGATCAGAACATGCTCTCATGATCTTCCAGTCTGGTCGGGGTGATGGGTTTTGATTCTACTATAGTCCCACAAATAAATAAAGAATCGTAAGGGAGAAAAACACTCTGAAGGAGAGGTAAGGACATGGTGCAATGAAAGAGTAGCTGGACGAATTTCTCTGAATCAGGGACGTCAGGGAAGGCTTCCCTCAGGAAGTGATGGTTGCACTGAGACGCTGTATTAGAAGTTAACTAGGGACTTTCCTGGCGGTCCAGTGGTTAGGACTCGGAGCTTCCACTGCAGGGGGCACAGGTTCAATCCCTAGTCAGGGAAGATCCCGCAAGCCACACAATGTAAAAAAAAAAAAAAAAAAGGTTAACTAGGCAAGGATGAGAGAGAAAGATTTCCAACAAACAATGTCTGCAAAAGCCTTGTAGCGAGAGAAACCAGGATTCCCTAGTGCCCCCCTCACTCCTCAACTCACTCCAACCTGGCTTCCTTCTCTATCATGCCACCAAACAATTTCTGTTAAGGTCACCAAGGTTCACTTTGTCACTAAAATAAGCTTTGTAGAGAAGGAATTATATTCCAGGAGAGGGTGGATGGCTAGGTTAGCATCCTCAAGGTAGACGCAGCAGCAGGACCTGGGGGGTGAATGGGATTGTTTGGAAGGTATTAGAAGACAGGGATTGAACTGATGCATAATGGGGGCTCAGATGAATTGGGAAAGCAAAGAGCCAGGAGAGGCTGATGAACCGCGAGACGGGCAGAGAGAAGAGCATGGACAAAGAGAGTGTGTGTGGCCCACGTGAGGACCTGAGCGGCCGGAGTGTGGATGGGAGGCTGGGGAGAGAGGTAAGGGACAGGACCTGGGTCATGAGTGACTTTGTAGCTCATGCTAAGGAGTTTCCACTATATCCTGATGGCCACGGAACCCATCGGGGCTGGGAAAGATCCTCAAGTCAGATTTGGACACGATGAGTGGGTGCTGGCCGTGGGGATGCTTGTGTGCAGATGCCCACCTTACTATGGAGGAAAGGTCGGGAGTAGAGGTAGAGCCATTGGCTTTGTCTGCGCACAAGTGGTAATTCAAGTCCCGAGTGTGGATGAGCTTGATGGAGACGGAGTGTGGACAGAGAAAGGGCCAGGAGCCCAAAACAGAGCACTGAGGGGCAAAAAATTTTACACAGGAGACTTGGAGTGGACTGAGGTCAGAGGAAAGCCAGGAGAGGTGGTGTCCTGGAAGCCCGTGGAAGAGACCCTTTCAGAAGAGGAGTGATGGGCCAGAGCTGTCAAGAGGTCCCAGAAGATCAGAGCCTCTTTGAATCTAAATCCCAGGCCCAGTATCCAGTACCCAGCCATGTCCCTGGCACAGCAGAGGCACTCAAGGTTTGTGGAAGGAAGGAGTTGATGCTTAAATGTTTCGGTAATAAACAGCACAGGCAGCAGTCCTTCACATGTTTGTTTACTACAGGGCACCCCTAGGGCTGAATGATTCGAGTCACTGAAATCAGCACGCTGGTGCCAGTCTTATGGCCCACGCTTTCTATCACCTTGCTAGCCAGCGGGAGCCATCTGCCTTCCAGAAGGAGCCCCTAGAACCAAGGCCCGGCCCTGGGGCCCTGAGACTGTTCCCATAGGCAGGAATCCTGGAGCTTCTCGGGATGTCTGATCGATCCCATGGGTGGGGTCAGAGTAGAGGATCCAAGAGCCTAGAGAGGAGCGAAACGGGGACCAAGACCCATGAAAATCTCTGTCTGGGCGAGGGGTTCCCTGGAACTGGTTGGGGGCTTCCTTCGAGGAAGGCACTGCAAAGCCTGGGACTCCTGAGACGCAGGGCCCAGGAGGAGGGGTCTGGCTTGCTGGGGTTTAAGGGCAGTCCCCAAAGCTGGAACTGGAAGGGGAAAGTCGTTCTGTGACTCTGTGTGGGGAAGGATCACCAAGAGATGGTCAGGGACGGACTGCAGGTACAAGCATGCACCTTCACCCCCGACCCCAATCCCAGAGTCAAGGGCAGAGCAGCCTGCAGTGCGCAGACTGACCGTAGGGTGGCGGGCGCGTGCAGCGCAGCCCCGCGGCGGAGCCCGGGCACTCCCGCCCAGCCCTCCCGCGCTTGGCCGCCGCGTTTGTATTCGGAATGCGAGCCGCCACCGCGTGAATTATTAAAGCCCTGACTCTGAGCTCAACTCGCCCTATGCGGAGCTGGCTCAGCGCAGCGGGAGAAGCCGGCCTCTGGCTAAGCCGCGGTCCCCCGGGTTCGAGTTGGAAGGCCTTGGAGGTCACCTGGGCCCACCCTCTACTTCGGGGGAGGCGTCCAGAGGGGACGGGGCCTTGCTCAAGCTCCACGGTGGTGCAATCAGGACCGGAAACCCGGCCTTCCGAATACCGACCGGGACCCTTTGCAAAATTCTGGATGCCCCCGGTCTGTGCAGTGGACGCAAGGTCCCCGTTGCAAAGTTCCCCGTCTAGCCCTTTCCCTGGTGTCTTGCTGCCACTCCCACCCGAAGTTCCCAAAGTACGCTGCTTCCTCCCCCTCCAAAAAGGCTCCAGCCCAGGTGCACCTACAGATCCCTTCCCTAAATTCCTCCAGGGCACAGCCAACAGACTGGGAGGGGAGGTGGGGTGCGTCTTCCCAGATTTCTGCTCAGGGCACACCGGCAAAGTACCGTGGAGTCATTTGATGGCGGGGCGGGGGGGGGGTGGTGGAAGGAGAGGACTTTGTTCACCCTCTGTGTTCTGAAGGCTTCCAGAGATGGCCATCAGAAGCAAGCGGGTGCTGAGGGGGAAACTGAGGCAGCTCATCAATTAAAGAGCAGTCAGCCTTGCTTCCTACTTGCCTGCCAGGCCTGGAATCTGATACCAACACCCACACCCCCATACCCCCTCCCCCCCCACACCAGGTACCCAGGGCCTTGGACCCAGACCCCTGAAGGGGTTTCATATTTATCCTCCGAATTCCTAAGCAGCAGCTTCCCTTTAGGGTCTGCCTATCTAAGAAAAACCTGAAGGACTAGGTCTCTATGTGTCTCTGTCTCTCTCTGACTCTGTCTCTCTTTCTTAGAGTGGAACAGATATGGCAAGCTCCAGACGAGGTGGAAGCAAAATTGAACCCCAAACTGCCAAAAAAATTGTCCACCTCCAGCCTTGAAAACCTACCTTGCTCAATTCCTGCCGTTATCCCAGAGGCAGGTTTCCCAATTCCGCAGTTCAGCCCAGCGAATGGGACCAGCCGCCATCGTCTCTCCCCTGAATGACTGCGTCAGCCCGTTTCCAAACCTTGCCACCTTACAGTCTGCTTCCAGCACAGCAGCCAGAGAGACTGTATGAAAACACAAGCTAGGTCCCATCGCTCCTCTGCTCAAAACCCTGCACCAGCTCCCATCCCATGCAGAATGAGAGCCCAAGTCCTCACCATGGCCTACTAGGCCCTTTCCGTCTTCTGGCCCCGACCACCACTCTCATCTCCTCGCCTTATACCCCTCCCATTGCTCTCTGAATCAGCCACACGGGCCTCTTCGCTGTTCCACAAATATGCCAGGCGCATTCCTGCCCTGGGGTCTTTGCTCTAGCTGTCCCCTCTGCTGGAATGCACTTTCCCTGATATCAACTTCGTCCTTCCGGGTGTCACTTTATCAGTGAGGCTTTCCCTGACCACTCTGGTTTGTGTTTTTGTTTGTTTGTTTGTTTTTGCGGTACGCGGGCCTCTCACTGGTGTGACGCGCAGGCTCAGCGGCCATGGCTCACGGGCCCAGCCGTCCCACGGCACGTGGGATCTTCCCGGACCGGAGCATGAACCCGTGTCCCCTGCATCGGCAGGCGGACTCTCAACCGCTGCGCCACCAGGGAAGCCCTGGTTTGTGTTTTTTTAATTAAAGTATAGTTGATTTACAATGTTGTGTTAATTTCTGTTGTACAACAAAGGGATTCAGTTTTATATATCTATATGGATATATTCTTTTTCATATTCTTTTCCATTATGGTTTATCACAGGATATTGAATATAGTTCCCTATGCTATACAGCAGGGCCTTGTTTGTTATCCCTTCTATGTATAATACTTTGCATCTGCTAATCCCAAACTCCCAATCTGTCCTTCCCCACGCCCCTCCCCCTTGGCAACCACAAGTTTGTTCTCTGTCTGTTTCTGTTTCGCAGATAAGTTCATTTGTGTCATAACTTAGATTCCACATAGAAGTGATATCATATGACATTTGTCTTTCTCTGTCTGACTTACTTCACTTAGTATGATAATGTCTAGGTCCATCCATGTTGCTGCAAATGGCATTATTTCATTCTTTTATATGGCTGAATAGTATTCCATTGTATATATGCACCACATCTTCTTTATCCATTCATCTGTCAATGGACATTTAGGTTGCTTCCATGTCTTGGCTATTGTAAACAGTGCTGCTGTGAAACTAGGGGTACACGTATCTTGTCAGATTAGAGTTTTTCCCCGATCACACCGTTTAATACTCTGTCACTGTCCGCATCGTGTTCTTCTTTTTTCCATAGCGCTTGCTAACATACTCTACTGGTTCCTCATTTATGATGCCTCCTGTATGTCCATCACTACCTGCTATGTTGTAAACCTCAGAAGGGCAGGGATCTCGGTTTGCTTCACTGATGTACCCCAAGTGTCTAAACCAGTGTTGAATGAATCAATGAAAGAAAGAAGAAGGAAGGAAGGCATATGTCCTGATGGGAGCAGTCCTTGGAAGCCCTAAGAGGTTGTATACTTCTAACGCCCTTACCTGTGCCTCTGGATGTGGCATGGGAGTATCAGAGCTGGTTGAGAGAGGCTCACAGCCGGGTCCATGGATGCTTTTAATCACAAGCTACCTTCCATCCTTGTCAAAAATAAATGTGGATTCCCGGGGAGTTGCAGTGGGGGTAGGGAGGTTAATGTTGACAGGAGACTCTGAAAACATTTCGAGGGCCAAAAGCATGTATTTTTGCCAGATAATCCTGGAAACTCACCACCCTTGCTGAAATTGTTTCTCTGTGAAAATGGGCTCTGAGGTTTAAAAAAACAAAATACAAAGAAACTGAAAAGCACTTTGGAAACACAGCCCCAAACTCCTCAGTCAGAATGGCCTGAACTGAAAACATGACAATGGTCCCACTAGAGAAACACGTCGTTCAAGTACACATGGGAAACTGCACTCTGGCAGGACAACATCCTGAGTAATGTCCAAAGGACAGTTTCTAGAGCAATTGATCTGTCTATGTGCAATGCTTCATCGGGAGCAGATGTGTGCCTTGTTTTTCTCATTACTGTGATTTACTGTCTTCTGAGCTTATTAAAGACAGAGGCATGAGCCCACTTTGGTGTGTGTGTCCTGGGGGAATGAGGGGATAGAGGGAGGGGGAGAGAAAGGGAAGGGGGACGGAGGGCCAGGCGAGGAGCTTGGGAGATCTCCACTCTGCACCGGTGGTTTGGATTCCTGCTTCTGCTGCCCAGAGCTGCTCTCATGCCTGATAGCACCCAGTTGGCTGAACCTGGGCTGATGGGTTGGTCCACTTCGTGGAGTGTTCCTCACCAGTCGCCCTTCAACACATGCACAACATCTGCTTTTACCAGATCAAACATAGCCACGTGACTAACCACCAAATGGGAAGAGAAAGAGATGGCTTCGCTCTTCTCAGCTCCACTCAGCATACGGGAATCAATTTCATTTAATAGGTTTGTATGTTTTAGAATTTCCTGTTCCACAGTCACGTCAACCCAGATTCTCTTCCTCAGGGTGGTTTCACACACACAGACACATTCACACACACGCTCACACAGTCACACATACATGAATTTATACACGCTTGCACCTGGTCACTTACTTATATATCTACTCACACATTCACAAACACACCCACGTACTCAGACACACATGCATAAAATGACTCATAGATACACACACACATACTTACATGCATGTTCATACACCTGCGTTCACATATGAACACTCCCCAGGATGGGTATTTCCTTAGGCAACATTATTTCCTTGGCACTAGTTCCCCTGCACTGTTCTGTGAGATGGGAACTGAGGATGGGAGGGAAGAGCAGGAAAGAGTTGGAGAAACATCTAGGCTGGCAGGTCTCAATCTTCTCTTTTTTTAAAAAATTATTTATTTATTTATTTATTTATTTTTGGCTGTGTTGGGTCTTCACCGCTGCGCGCGGGCCTTCCCTAGTTGCGGCGAGCAGGGGCTACTCTTCATTGCGGTGCACGGGCTTCTCGTTGCGGTGGCTTCTCTTCTTGAGGAGCACGGGCTCTAGGCGCACGGGCTTCAGTAGCTGTGGCACACAGGCTTAGCTGCTTCACGGCATGTGGGATCTTCCCGGACCGGGGATCGAGCCCGTGTCCCCTGCATTGGCTCGCAGATTCTTAACCACTGTGCCACCAGGGAAGTCCCAGTCTCACTCTTTTCTGATTTACAATCTCCTTTCATAGTAATATTACTAATCCTATAACATTCATAAGCAATAAACAAATTCAGACTTTTTGCATTTTAAAAAGTGACATATACTCTTCATTTTATGTATATTAGTTACAGGAGCAAGTAGATGCAAAACCCGCTTTTGTGACCCAATGTTTGAGATTCTCTTATTTTAACTTTAAAAATCTCATAATGATTGTTTTTAATTTACAGATCTTGTGTCTAAATGATTAGCTAAGAATGACATGTAAGGCTGCTAGTTGTAGGGACTTTTCTTCAAAATAATTTGCTAGCCTTTATTTCAAATAAATGAAAATTCTAATTGGCTATAATTGCCACTATGTTTTCTCTTCTTAACATCGTTTTGTGAAGGAATAGGAGCTCCTTGGGGTGTTTTATGGGAATTTTGGTGACATGAATATAATTTACATATCTGGTACAAATCATCCTGGGGTAAATTTTCAAAATTGTTACCATTTTTATCCTCCTCATTAACTCGTATGTGAATATCAGGTATTCTTTATGCTTATGCCCATGGCCCTTTACAGATATAAAATAAACAATGTTTTATTTACATAAGAATAAAATCAATTTACAACTGTATAATGAGTCAAAATGACCATGGGGGATAGTGGTATTTAGCTGAATTATGAACTGATATCAGTCATTTCTACGCTAAGCCCCACACGTGTTCACTTAATACTCACTGAGATGCTTTCAAACTACTCTGGTTTTAAAGGGAAAAATGTTTCCGTAATTTTAATGAAATAACCTTTCATTGAAATCGAACTAGGAGTTATTATCATCTTCAAGTCTAGAAAACCAATGGCACACCATCACTGACCCAAGCTGGGAGATGTTGACCAAGGCCATGACAGTTGTACAGGTGACAAAATGGAGGTGCAGGGTCATAGGACAACGCACGGCCAGGCCACGGCTAGAAGGCAGGGTAGCAGAGTAAGAAGATCAGAAAACCTGGCTGTGAGTCCTGACTCCCCTACTAATATCCTATGTGAGCCTGGGTAGATGACTGCTTCTCTTGGCCTCTGTCCTCAGAAGTAAAATGGAAACAATACAAACACTCTCCCCCTTACCCTACATCATTTGTATAATCGGAACCCGTGTGTCCAATTTGGAACCATCAGAAACCCTGCAAACTCTGCTAAGGGTTTTTGAGTGACGTCCAGAGCTAACAAGGATGACACCATAGCACAGACAGAGTACTTGGGTGTAGGGATGGCCAGCAGGGATAAAGAGCCATCTTGTTCGGTACACAGGGTCCTGACTGCAGCTAGACTAGTTCACACCAAAGGATCTTTGCGTGGTCTCCCAAGCTCTGCTGGAATGGTCTTAAGAATGCCCCTGAATTGCCTGTGTGTTTTGATAGAGTGATGCTATATTTAACATAGATAACCAACAAGGACCTAGGTGACCAACAAGGACCTACTGTATAGCACAGGGAACTCTGTTCAATATTCTGTAATAACCTAAATGGAAAAAGAATCTGAAAAAGAATTAAAAAATAAGCCACCCATCAGTTACAGAGTTTGCAAGGAACGTGCACTTTGGGGACTCCTGACTCACCAGGCCCAAGTGGCACTTGAGACACTTCCTATAAGCAGCCCAGGGAGTCAGGAACATGTGTCAGTTCCTGCCCTGTCTCTAGAAAACAATACGACAATATTAAGACAATTTTGAAATGAAAGAAAAGTAGCCATAACCCCCTATTCGAACAGAGCATTCCTCTTCTCCCTTTTGGACCTCCCCACAAGCAACAATATGCTTGTACTCTTATTATCATCAGATACAAAAGATATCACATTCTGCTTTTTCTCCCCTCAAATTGCATTATTAATAATTCCATGTTGCTAAAGTTTTTGCCTTTGTCATTTTTTAAAAATAACTGTCTTTGGTAATGAAAGTAACTCATGTGCCGTCATATGATGTAAGCCGCCCCAAAAACAGACCAGGGAAAGAGCGGGCTGCAGGAACAAGCAGTGTGGGCCTGGGTGTGCGGGCTGCTCCCACCCAGGACCAGCAGGAACTGATCTCTTCCTGAAGAGGCAGCCAGAAGCCATATCACCCCCTGGGCCAACAAGGCCTCACCTGATCTGGTATCCATAACCTATCTGAAGGTAGCTCCTTCCGCCCCTCCTCACTCCCTCTGCTCTCAGGCCACCAGCCTCCTTGCTGGACCTCCAACATTTTAAGCACAGTCCTGCCTCAGGGCCTTTGCATGTGCTGTCCCCTCTGCCTGTAACACTCTTCCCCTAGATACCCAGGGGGCTAGCTCCCCTACCTCCTCCACAAATATCACCTCCACAGACAGACTTTCCTTGACCATTGAATCTAAAACAGCACCCTTTACCCCTCGCTCCATCTTGATTGTCGTTGATAGCACACACCCCTTGTAGACATGTTTCCTATGTATCTGCATGTTGTTTGTTTAATGTTGCACCGCACTAGAATGTCAGCTCCACACAAGCGGGGGCTCAGACTCTGTCGTTCACTGCTGTATCCCCATCCCTGGCAGAGGGATGGTTTGTTGGATGAACAAACACAGGTAATCCCACCTCAAAAGCCAAAGTACGAGAAAAGAAAGCACCCACCTTATTTCCAGAAGGAGAATAATTTTATTGTGTTCTCTGATTACAAGGCTAATATATGATCATTATAAGTCTTTAGAAAATAGAGTGAAGTGTTCAGAACAAAACAAAAAATGACATGTAATCTGGTTTTCTTGAGAAAAATCACTGTTACTATTTTGATATGTTTCTTCTCTCCCTCTCTCTTTCCTCCCCTCTATATATGGATAGATGGATAGATAGGTAGGCAGATGATATAGATAGATAAATAGAGATAGATATGTATAGAAATATGTATACACACCTCAAAAAATGGAATTCATGCTGTACAGGTTATTTTGTAAGATTACACTCTGCGCTGAATATCCTTGTAATTCAGTCTTTGCCCACATCCAGAATTATTCCCTAAGGATAAACTACTAGAAGCAGAATTGCTGGGTCAAAGAAAATGAACAGTCACACGGCTTAAACTATGGGCTGACAGTTGCCTTCCAGAAAGACCGAACCATGTGCACTCCCCAGTGCTGAAAGATAGCACCCACCGTCTGGTACCTGCACCAACACTGGCCGTTCTACCTTCTTAAAAATACCTGCTCATTTGATAGGCATTATTGCTTTCGTTTGCACTTCTCTGTTTATTAGTGAAGAGGAACTATCTTTCACATCTGTGGGCCGATTGGAGTTTATTCTTTTGACGCTCATTGTTATTCTGGGGCACAATCAAGCCCAATCCTTACCACCACCACCACCCCTGCCAGCCACTGGCTTTGTGTCCCAGCTGCCTCCCAAACTTGCTGAGTGACTTTGGTACAGGGGTTACATTTGCAGGGCCACCATGTCATTGACTGTAAAGAGAAGATACCACAGACCTCATAAGATTGGCATGAGGGTTAATCGCATGGTATGTGTAAGGTATTTATCACAGCATCTAGTGTTTAGTAAGTCCTAGTAAAAGGGCAAGAAGAAAAAATAAGTTGGTGTTACACTACTGTCAGTAATCCCTAGGGTTTCACAATTAGCTACAATTTGAGCTATTCATTTGGAATTGGTTTTTGTTTTGTTTTGTTTTGTTTTGTTTTTTCGCGGTACGCAGGCCTCTCACTGTTGTGGCCTCTCCCGTTGCGGAGCACAGGCTCCTGACGCGCAGGCTCAGCGGCCATGGCTCACGGGCCCAGCCCTTCGGCGGCATGTGGGATCTTTCCGGACCGGGGCACGAACCCGCGTCCCCTGCATCAGCAGGCGGACTCTCAACCACTGCGCCACCAGGGAAGCCCTGGAATTGGTTTTTTTAATCAGGGAGCTTACCAAATCTTTACTAGAAATATTTGTTGAATTTTATCAAATATCTCTTTGGTATCTATTGAAATTATGATGTGCTCAGTCACCTCTGAACTATTGGTTGATGTGATTAATGTTAACAGTGAATTTTCTGACGCTGAATCACCCTTACGTTCGTGGATTCATTCAGTGAGAAAATATTTATTCAGCATCTACTTTGTGCCAAGCACTGTTCTAGGCTCTGGGGATGCAACAACACAAGAGCAAACAAGACAAACCAAGTCACTGCTCTCGTTCTAGTGGGAGAGTCAATAAAGAAACAAATATAGAATGTCCATGCAAAAGACAAGAATACACTGGGCATTGTTTGAGGAATGACAAGATGGCCCGCGTGGCTGGAAGCCTTTGGTGAGTATGGGGGGGAGGGGGTGTCTGATTTATGTGTGGGAAATGGGGTGGAGCTAACAGTGGAGGTGCGTGTTGGACATATTTGGATATGTTTTGAAGGTGAAAGCCCACAAGATTCACTGACAGATGGGCTGTGGAGCATGAGAGAAATAGAGGTGTCACAGGTAATAGAATGGATTTGCATATATTCAAATAAGGAGGACTGCGGGAAGAGCAGGTATTGGAGGGAAGATCAGGAGCTTGGTTTGGGAAACGTTGAGTTCGGGATCCCTGTTTAGACACACAGGAGGAGACATCAAGTGGGCATTTGGATACATGCATCTGGAATAACACTTGATGTATTTCGTCATTCATTTAATGTTGTGCTGAATTCTATTTTCTTGCATTTTATTTAGGAACTTTTATTTTATTAGTCTGCACTTTTTTCTTTTCTTCTTGGGCTATCATTTTCAACTTTTCAAACCCAAATTATGCTAAAGATTCTTATCTAACCGGTCTGGGTTGGAGTCCAGGAATATTCATTTTAGAAGCAGTCCACAGGATTCTGATGCAGGTGGTCCAGGGACCTTACAGTGTGCTTTAATGTTTTCAATTTCTTTCAATATTATTCATCCATTCAACTCTCTATTTATCCTTTGGTCAATTTTTGGTCATTTATATTTTCCTATAAAACCATCCATGGCATCCCAGGTCTTCTAAATTTAGCATAGAATTTGCATAATAGTATCTTATAATTTAAAAGAAATCTCTCTCTCTTGGCCAGGACTATCCTTTGTCGTATGCTGAGCCATGTAAACTTGTATGATCCTTTTTTTTTTAACTGATTGTATTTGCCAGAGTTTAGACAATTTTACTTTATGTCTTCAAAGAACAAGCTCTTCAAGTTATTTTTCAATTGTCTTCAACTTCAGTAATTTATTTTGTCTTTATTAATTCCTTCCCTTTATTTTCCTTGCGTTTTTCATTACTGTTGATGTAATAATTTCTCTCTAACTTCTTGAATTCAATGATCAATCTTTTCTTGTTAGTCTTTCTTACTTTTTTACAAAAGGGGTTGACTTCTGGGAAAGATGCCAGTATATGTGTGCCTTGACAGAAATCTCCCATTGAAATGAACAAAAAGGCCCAAAGAAAGAAGAAAAATTTTCTCTGGTGAATGCATATGCCGGGCACAATATAACTTGTACTAAAGTGAAAGAGGATTCTAGGAGACAACACACAACCCTCCAGCTCCTGGGCATAGGGCAATGAAGATAATTCCAGCTGGTCTCACTAGTTCTCTCTGGTTTGGAGGATGACATATAAAAAGTGCTTCAGAAAGGAAAAGAAACACTCCTCAACTTAAGCCCTTTCTTCCACTGAAAATCACTGGGGAGTGGAGTAGAAATCTTACTGGGTACTTGTGATTTTTTTTCCTGCTAAAACCAGCTTGCAATGGTGAAAAAAGGGAGGTAGAGCTTTACCACCTAAGACGGGGGGTGGGCGGCAGCAGATTTAAACACAAGACAAGCTGCCAATGCCAATAGACAAAAGAACAGACAATCACTGGATATATCAGGAGTATCAGCAGAAAAACAAAAACGGTTTACAAGAAAGATAACATACCTTGACCAATTCGAGTTCATGCCAAGAATACAGGGATTTTGTAATGTCAGAGTTTTATTTTATTTTCTAGCTTTATTGAGGTATAATCGACAAAGGGCATTATGTAAGAATAAAATGTATAATGTGCTGATTGGATATACATGATATATTGTGAAACAATTACCACATTAAGGTTAGTTGACACATTCATCACCTCACAGTTACTACTTACGTGTATGTGTGAACATTTAAGATCTTCACTTAGCAAATTTCAACTCTGCAACAGTATTGCTAACTATTATCACCATGCTGTACATTAGATCCCCAGAACTTATTCATCTTAAAACTGAAAATTTGTACCCTTTGACCAACATCTCCCCAATTTTCCCACCCCCAGCCCCTAGCAACCACCATTCTACTCTTTGTTTATATGAGTTTGGCTTTTTTAGACTCCACATATAAGTAATACCATATAGTATTTTTCTTTGTCTGAGTTATTTCACTTAGCTCTCAAGGTTCGGCTGTGTTATCAGAAATAGCAAGATTTCCATCTTTCTTGCGGCTGAATAATATTCTATTCTATAGCACCTTCTTTATCCATGCATCCATTGACAGACATTTAGGTTGTTTCCATATCTTGGATATAGTGACTAATGCTGCAGTGTACATGGAGGTACAGATATCTCTTCCAGATAATTATTCCATTTCCTTTGGATATATACCCAGAAGTGGAATTGCTGTGTCATAAGATAGTTCTATTTTTCATTGTTTTGAGGAACCTCCATACTGTTTTCCATGATGGTTGTGCCAAGTTACATTCCCACCAACAGTGCACAAGGGTTCTCTTTTCTCCACGTCCTCACTAATGTTTGTTATGTCTCGTCTTTTTGATAATAGCCATTCTAACAGGTATGAGGTGATATCTCATTGTGGTTTTGATTTGCATTTCTTTGATAATTAGTGGTATTCAGCACCTTTTCATGTACCCGTTGGCCATCTGTATGTCTTCTTTGGAAAAAATGTCTATTTAGGTCCTTTGCCCATTTTTAAATCAGATTATTTGGGTTTTTGCTAATTGAATTGCAATGAGTTCCTTACATATTTTGGATATTAAGCCCTTATCAGATATATGGTTTGCAAATATTTTCTCTCACTCTGTGGGTTGCCTTTTAACTCTGTTGTTAGTTTCTTTTGCTGTACAGAAGCTTTTTACCTTGATGTAGTCCCACTTGTTTGTTTTTGCTTTTGTTGCTTGTGCTTTTGGTGTCATGTTCAAAAACTTATTAACAAGACAAATGTCAGAGAGCTTTTCCCCTGTGTTTTCTTCTAGGAGTCTTACAGTTTCAGGTTTTACATTTAAGTTGTTGATCCATTTCCAGTTAATTTTTGTGAGTGCTGTAAGATAGGGGTCCACTTTCATTCTTTGGCATGTGAACATCATTTTCCCAACACTTTTTGTTGAAGAGGCTATCCTTTTCCCATTGAGTATTCTTGGCTCCCTTGCCAAATATTAGTTCACTGTACATATTTATTTTATTTCTAGGCTCTCAATTCTGGTCATTGGTCTATGCCTATTTTTATGCCAGTATCTTACTGTTTTTAACTATTATAGCTTTGTAATATAGTTCAAAATCAGGAGGTGTGATGCCTCTAGCTTCATTCTTCTTTCTTGGGATTGCTTTGGCTATTCAGAGTTTCTTGTGGTTCCATATGGATTTTAGGATTTTTTTCTATTTCTGTGAAATATGCCATTGGAATTTCTATATGGATTGTATTGAATCCATAGATGACTTTGGGTAGTATGGATATTTTAACAATATTAATTCTTCTGATCTGTGAACATGGGATACCTTTCCTTTTCTTGTGTCTTCAATTTCTTTCAGCTATGTCTTATAGTTTTCAGTGTACAGATCTTTAGTTAAATTTATTTAGAGATCTTTAGTTAAATTTATTAGGAGATGTTAACAGTGTAACATCTCCTTAGTTAAATTTATTCTCAAGTATTTTATTGACTTTGATACTATTATAAATAGGATTGTTTCCTTTATTTCTTTTTCAGATAGTTCATTGTTATTGTATAGAATTGCAACTGATTTTTGCATGTTGATTTTGTATGCTGCAACTTTAGTAATTTGTTTACTAGTTCTAACAGGTTTCTGGTGGAGCATTTAGGCTTTTCTATATATAAGATCATATCATCTGCAGAGACAGTTTTACTTCTTCCTTTCCAATTTTGATGCCTTCTATTTCTTTTTCTTGCCTAATTGCTCTGGCTAGGACTTCCAGTACTATGATGAATAGGAGTGGTGAGAGTGGGCGCCCTTGTGTTGTCCCTGATCTTAAAGGAAAGTTTTCAAACTTTTACCATTGAGTATGATGTTAGCTGTGGTCTTGTCATGTATGACCTTCATTATGTTGAGGTACATTCATTCTATACCAAATTTGTTGAGAGTTTTTATCATAAACAAATGTGAAATTTTGTGAAATGTTTTTTCTGCATCTATTGAGATTATCATGTAATTTTTATCCTTCATTTTATTAATGTGGTGTATCACATTTATTGATTTGCATATGTTGAAACATCCTTGCATCCCAGAGATAAATCTCACTTGATCATGATGTATGATCCTTTTAATGTGCTGTTGAATTTGGTTTGGTAGTATTTCGTTGAGAATTTTAGCACCCATGAGGGATATTAACCTGTAGTTTTCTTTTCTTTCAGTGTTTGGTATCATGGTAATGCTGGCCTTGTAAAATGAGTTTGGGAGAGTCCCCTCCTCTTCAGTTTTTTTGAAGAGTTTGATAAGAATTGACATTAATTCTTCTTTAAATATTTGGTAAAATTCACCAGGGAAACAATCTGATCCTGGGATTTTCCTTGTTTGAAGGTTTTGACTACTGATGCAATCTCCTTACTCATTATTGGTCTATTCAATTGTCTGTTTCCATATGATTCAGTCTTGGTAGTTTGTATGTTTCTAAAAATGTATCCATTTCTTCTAGATTGTCTAATTTGTTGGTTTATAATGGCTCATAGTAGTCTTTTATCATCCTTTGTATTTTTGTGTCTTTTACAAATACAAATCATTTGTATTTGCAATGTGTCTTCTTTCATTTATAATTTTGAGTCTTTTCTCTTTTTGTCTTCGTTTGTCTAGCTAAATGTTTGTCAATTTTGTTTATCTTTTTAAAAAACCAACTGTTATTTTCATCAATATTTTCTATTGTATTCCTATTCTCTGTTTCATTTATTTCTGCTCTGATCTTTGTTATTTCCTTCTTTCTACTAGCTTTGTGCTTAGTTTGTTCTTTTTCTAATAACTTGAGGTGTAATGTTAGGTTGTTTATTTGGGATCTTTCTTTTTTCTTAATGTAGGTGTTTACAGCTATAAATATTCCTCTTAAGGCTGCTTTTGCTGCATCTCAGAAGTTTGAGTGTGTTGTATTTCCATTTTCATTTATGCCAAGATATTTTTTGGTTTCCCTTTTTATTTCTTCTTTGATTATTGACTGTTCAGATATGTGTTAATTTCTACATATTGGTGGATTTTCCAGTTTTCTTCTTCTTTATTTTTATAATTTATATAAAGTTTTTTTTTTTTTTTTGGCTGCAATGGGTCTTCATTGCTGTACATGGGCTTTCTCTAGTTGTGGAGAGTGGAGGCTACTCTTCACTGCGGTGCGCAGGCTTCTCATTGTGGTGGTTTCTCTTGTTATGGAGCATGGGCTCTAGGCACACGGGCTTCAGTAGTTGCAGCATACGGGCTCAGTAGTTGTGGCACACAGACCTTAAAGTGTGCGGGCTTCAGTAGTTGTGGAGCACGGGCTCTACAGCATGCACGCTTCAGTAGTTGTGGTGCGTGAGCTCAGTAGCTGTGGCTTGTGGGCTCTAGAGCACAGGCTCAGTAGTTGTGATGCATGGGCTTAGTTGCTCTGCGGCACATAGGATCTTCCCGGACTAGGGATCGAACCTGTGTCCCCTGCATCAGCAGGCAAATTCTTAACCACTGCACCACCAGGGAAGTCCTCCAGTTTTCTTCTTATGACTGATCTCCAGTTTCATACCATTGTGGTTGGAAAAGATTCTTGATATTATTTAAATCTTCTTGAATTTAAGATTTGTTTTGTGGCCTAACACATGATCCGTCCTGGAGAATGTCCCATGTGTGATTGAGAAGAATGTGTATTCTGTTGCCGTTAAATGGAATGCTGTATATATGTCTGTAAGGTTCATTTAGTCTATACTGTTTTTTAAATCTGCTGTTTCTTTATTGATTTTCTGACTGGATGATGTATCCACTGTTGAGAGTGGGTATTAAAGTTTTCTACAGGGACAATTAAACAGACCAAAGGAACTAGAGACACCAGTGACTGATTCAGATATATATGGGCATTTGCCATATAAAAGAAGGGGCATGACAGATCAGTAGAGATAAAGGGATTATTTGATAAGTTGAGCTGGAAAACAATGGTTGTCCATATAAAAAGATGAAATTTGATCACTACTTTATACCACAATGAAATAAACTACCTTACACAATAATAACACTCCAGATGGATTAAAATTTGATTATCAAAAGAAAAACATTAAACTTTTAGTTAAAACTAGAGATGAATATATTTCCACCTTGGAGTGGTGATCCAGTTATATAAACAAAATCCACACTGGTAGATCACGAGAGGAAAACTAAGACGAAACTAGTTGCAAAGGTGTTGGAAAGGTGAAAACGCAAACAAAGGACAATGAAGCAACCCAGAGATTAACAACTGTAGAAAGCCCCTTCCACCCCTATGGATGGAGGGGGAAAAGGGAAGAGATGATATCACCAGATCTCAGGAGCTGGGGTCACGCAGTAGGAGCTGGAATTGTCGAGTACAGACTATTCAGGTGGGGCAGAAACAGGCTTGCCTAATAGGAATTATAACTATGGAGGAGACATGGCCACTGCCAGAGATGCCACCCAAAGCAAAGAGAGAAGGGAGAAAATACCCTGGCTTCTCACTCCTCTTGCTTTTAGATGTCAGACCAGTTCCTCCCTTTGGCCAAACTCTAACTGGCAGCCAATGGACATGCGAGCCTGAAGGATGCCAGCCCCCGGTGTTTCAAACCAGAGAAGGGAGAGGGCAGAGAATGAATCTGAGAGCAAACAGGCAAATGGCCAGCACAGGTTTCCTAAATTAGTCACAAAAAGCACTAAAAGAAGACAAATTTACAACATTAAAATACAGACTTTCGGCTCATTAGAAGTCACCTTAAAAAAAATGAAAAGACAAGCTACACAGGTAAATAGGCAGAAGACATGAACAGACATTTCATAAAAGAGGGATCACATATGGCCAATATCCATATGAACAGATGCTCAACCTCATTAGCAATCAAGGAAATGAAAACCAAAACTACAGTGAGATGCCATTTTACACTCGTTCAACTGGCAAAAATTTAAAAGTCTGGCAACTGTTGGAGAGGATGAGGGACATCGGAACATCTTATGCTTTGCTGATGGGAGTGAAAATTGGTACTACCACTTAGCCGAAACAATTTGGCCTAATATTGTGGAGTAGGATGTTTGTGTCTCCTACAATGTAGCAGTCACTTCTAAGTACAATAGGAGACCTGTATAAGAATGTTCACAGCAGCACTGCCCACAACAGCACAAAACAAGAACAACGCAAATGACAACAGGAGAATATGAATAAACAAGTTATGGTATATTATTCAGCGGTGGGAGTGAATGAACTAAAATTTTAAACAATAACATGGAAAAATGTTGGTAACAATGTTGAGTGAAAAAAGCAAGCCAAGATTACATATATGGTATGACCCTTTTTTATGAATTTCGAAAAGAAAATGACAATCTATTGCATACATATGATAAAATTACATATATATGTATGCATTTCGATTATAAATACAGAAATTCAGGATACTGATTACCTCTTAATTATGGGAGAGACAGGGAATGGGATGGAAGATGAACACAAAGCCAGTGTCAGATAAGGGTAATGTCTTAGTTCTCAAGTTGGATATAAGGATCACAGGCAGTCTTTATGTTAATTTAAATAATTAAAATGAATATATTAAGGCCGTGAAAAAACCAGTAGTGATAGTGCACTGTAAACCAAGGGTTATGATTAATCTAATTCTTCGTAACAGAGGTTCTAAAGAAAAGAAAAAGAATTGGTTAACAATTCCGGTTAAGCATAGCAGCTTGAACAGATGAGTTTATTCTGCTCCCTCCAGAAACCTCGCTCAGATTGAGTCTAAAGTGATGTTTTAAAGTATTATAAACTCACAATGGCAAAAAGAGCAAAAGAAAAGATCTGCAAGAGAAATGGCAATCTTCAGAAGCTGGAACGTGGACAGAGCAGCAGTGGCTGGCTTAACCAGCTAGAGGAAGGCATCAGAGGGGAGAAGCAAGCTGATTTCCAGAGAACCCAGAGAGCCTTCAGAATTGGAGATGCCAGGCACCAAGGAAGGTAGGGTAATGCATGGGGCTGAAAATACAAGGGCTTATTAAAAATCTTATAAGGGGCAGGTGCCCATTTCTATCCCAGCCAGTCAGGTAGCATACCTCCAGTCAGGAGACAAGAGGTTTATTCTCCGTGAAACTGTGAACGCCAGGCACTGTGAAGGATGGGAGGGCAACAGAGAGATTAGCAAACCTGCACGTTGAGTGACGTCTCCCTCTCCCCCAGCTCCCAGAACTCTGGAAGCTAAGGCCACCAGGTGACCAGCTTCCCGCCTGCCTGAAAGCAGCACATCCCCACACACAGATTCCAGCGGAAGCAGAAAAGGCAGATTTCAAACAAACATTAATATTAAGGGTAACTTTAAAAATACAATAGTTGGAATTTAAAATTCAAGAGGAAATTTGAAAATAAAGTCAAGAAACTCTCCAAGAGATAGAGAGAGAAGAAAGAAAATATTCTAAAAATTAGGGTATCCGTCTAAGAGGTCCAAAATTCAATGAATAGGAGTTCCAACAAAAGAGAACAGACTAAATGAGGAGAGAAAAAATAATACAGTGAAATTTCTCAAAACTAAAGGACATGAGTCTTCATGGAAGATGTGAAGTTGAAAAGTCCCCACCAAGTACCTATCAAAATAAATGAAAAAAATACCCACATGAATATACAGCATCATAAGAGTTCAGAATACTGTGCATAACGAGGAGATTCTCAAAGCTTCGGAAAAGGAAAGGTGGTTCCAAAGATTGGTAATCAGAATGGTACATGACTCACTAGTTGCAGTAATGGAAGCTAGAAGACAGTAAAGGCATGCCTTAAATTTTTTCAGAGAAAATTGTTTCCAAGTTAGAATTCTATATCCAGCAAAGTATCAATCACACGTGAGGGAGAAATAAAGCTATTTGCAAACATATACAATCCCCCAAAATATGTAACTTCCATGCACACTTTCTCAGGAAGCTACCAGAGGATGCCCCCTCAAAATGAAGAATTAAAACATAAAAGAGGGTAACATGTGATCTGAGAAAATGGACGAGAAAGAGGAAGGAGAAGAGAATCTCCAGGATGAGAGCTGTGCACTACGTCTAAAGAACAAGTCACTGGAAGAAGGCGACCCCCAAGGGTGAAAAACAAGGAAGCAAATCTGATGTGTGTGGCTGTATTACAAGGAATTTTACATCTCTGATTAGAAAGCCTGGAAGAACACTGACTCATAGGTGCAGAGAAAATGAAAGCAAATCAACTAAAGGCAGTAAGTATTGACTCCAGGAAAAATCAAAAGATGTGTTGTAATGGGAGAGAAAGATATTGCTTGGCTGTGAACAATATCTACATAGTCATGATAATGTAAACACTGAACATTTATTCCACCAAAGATTATGATAGAACTATATTGGGAGCAGGGGGAAGAGGGAGTATAGGGGTGCCCACTAGTGTGAGAGAGACCACTCCTCATCTTAAAATACTTAGGCCTGATTAAATCATGTGTAAAATGAAAAATCAAGGAATATTAGTATAAGAATGTTATTTTGAATACAGGAGGTTAATACCAGTTTAAAAAGATGTGATTTGAACATGTTATCTCTGTAGAGTGATGTGCAGGAATGGGGAGGAGAGTGGGCCCTGCTGTTTTTCAAGATCAGTCCACTTATATGGAAAGCGCTACGATTTTAAATTGCATTTATATATTACTTTGATAAAAGATTAAAAAAAGACCCTGAAAATCGGGACTTCCCTGATGGTCCAGTGGTAAAGAATCCGCCTTGCAATGCAGAGGATGCAGGTTCAATCCCTGGTCAGGGAACTGAGATTGCCACATGCCGCGGGGCAATCAAGCCCGTGTGCCACAACTACTGAGGCCGTGCACCTCAACTAGAGAGAAGTCCGTGCGCCACAAAGAAAGATCCCTCATGCCTCAACGAAGATCCCGCTTGCCAAAACTAAGACCTGATGCAGCCAAAAATAAACTAAATAATCTTAAAAAAAAAAAACCCAAAACTGAAAGTCCTCTACCCCCAGAGGTCACCACTGTTAACTGTTGAGTAGGTAGCCTTCCAGATGTTTTGCCCCATCTTACACCACGCACAAAAATCAACTCCAGATGATGGATCAAATGCTTAAATGTCAAAAGTAAAACTTAAAAACTTTTAGTGGACCATAGCGTTCTGACTTTGGGGTGGGGAAGAATTTCTTAACCAAGCCCCAAAATGCACTAACTAAGAAAAGATCAATAAGTAGCAAATTCTCCTACTCAAAAGACACAATAAGGGACTTCCCTGGTGGTCCAGTGGTTAAGACTCCACACTCCCAATGCAGGGGACCCGAGTCCGATCCCTGGTCAGAGAACTAGATTCCGCATACCACAACTAAAGATCCCACGTGGCACAATTAAGACCGGGTGTAGCCAAATAAATAAATAAATAAACAAATATTTTTTTAAAAACAAAACACCATAATCAAAACGAAAGGACTAGTCTGAGATTAGGAGATTTTTGCAACATATATAAACAACAAAATATCCAAGGCAAGGAACTACAAATCATTAAAAAGTGGGTAAGAGTTGCAATGAAAACAGGCAGAGGACATGAGCAGGTATTTCACAGGAAAGGAAATATGTATAGTCTCTCTGTGTCTCTGTTTGTCTCTCTCTCTCTACTGTCTGTCTGTATACACACACACACACACACACACACACACAGAGAGAGAGAGAGAGAGAGAGAGAGAGAGACCATGGTCATTATTGATCAGGGAAATGCAAATCAAGAGAAGCTGAAGCCTTTCTCAAATGTCACCTCCTGCAGGAGGCCTTCCCTGGTCACCCTATTTAGGATTCTAGCCCCATATATTCCCTAATTTATATAGCACTTATCACCATCGAATACACTACTCTATGTGTTTATTTTATTTCCTGTTATCTTCATCCCACTAAAATGTCAACTACAGGAAGGCAGGGATTTTTATCTGGCACAATGCCAGGCACTTGGTGGACCCTTAATAAATATTTGTTGCCTGAGTGGATGAACGGATTTAATAAAATAAGAGCTCAAAGAGAACTTAATAAATAAAATAGGAGAAAATATTCAGAGGTCTATTGAGAATAAATTTTCTCAAAGCAAGAACTGAATCAGCAGGTCATAAAAGCATACCACATATGAAGAAAAAATGGATACAGAATCATTAACTTGGAGGCATGTCTTGATTAAATTATTTAACTTGAAGTAGAGAGTTCTTGAGATAGTCAAGCAGAAAAAGCAAATCACTAAAGGGAATAAAAACCAGACTTTCCTGTACTTCTCCATAGATACTATCAGTGCCAGAAGACAGTGGAGCGATGTTCTACAAAGTTCTGAGGGAAAGAAAGTATGACTTGAATATTTCACCCAGCCAATTTATTATTCAAGGGTAAATGCTATTCACAGTCAGGAAAGACTCAGGGAATTGAGTATGCATTAGCCCTTCTTGAAAAACATACCCAATGAGAAAAATCTTGCCAACCAAGTGGTAGATGAGAATTCAGAAATAGATAGCTATGGGGCTTCCTTGGTGGCGCAGTGGTTGAGAGTCCGCCTGCCGATGCAGGGGACACGGGTTCGTGCCCCGGTCCGCGAAGATCCCACATGCCGCGGAGTGACTGGGCCCGTGAGCCATGGCCGCTGAGCTCTGCGCGTCTGGAGCCTGTGCTCCGCAACGGGAGAGGCCACAACAGTGAGAGGCCCAAGTACTGCTAAAAAAAAAAAAAAAAAGATAGCTATGAGCATTAGCTCTCTCTTTCTATTGAATCCATTAAAATGTGAAACTAAGGCTAACTATAGAATCTCCACTAAATGACTAGAAGAGTCACAGCCTTGCAGAATAGAGTATATTATAACCATTTAAAAAGTGAAGCCAAAATAACCAACAAAAATTGGAAAGTGGGAGAACAAGAAAATGAGGTGGAAAGATTGAAAAGATGAGAACAAGTCTCATCTTCCATTGTGGAGAGTCAATTGCTAGTAGCTATGTAGATTTCAATTGCTAGTAGCTATGTCGATTTCAAAAGCTAGTAGCTATGTAGATTTCAAAAGCCAGTAGCTATGTAGATTTCAAAAAGTAGCTATGTAGATTTCAAAAGTGGGGGAGGAGAGGGGAGAGGCAGACAGGAAGGGCCGAAGGCGGGAGAGGAGGAAAAGGAAACAATGTTTTCCAATCACCCTTCTGTCCCCCAGAGGAGCCTCTCTGGAGCTAATAAACCTTAGGGGGAAGGAACATTTACATCAAGTTCAGCAGTACCTTTATTTTTACACTAGCTCCTTTTTTATACTTTAAATTCAAGTAAAACCAAATTTCACACTTTTTATTAAAAACAACATGACTGGTATGATCCCAGTATTATAAAATTCTTTCTAGACAGTTTGCTGTCTTCTACCTGGACACGTGTATAAAGAGACGGTTGGGAAGCTATTCCCCAAATGGTAACCGTATTTCTTTCTTTTCTGGGTAATGAAATTGTTGGTGATTTACTTGTTTCTTCATTGTAATTCTTAAATTGCTTCAGTTTTGTAATATGCATTACCTACTTTATAAAAAAAATAAAGTGATTATTCTCTTAAAACTATTAAGAATGAAGAAGCGGGCTTCCCTGCTGGCGCAGTGGTTGAGAGTCCACCTGCCCATGCAGGGGACACGGGTTCGTGCCCCGGTCCGGCAAGATCCCACATGCCGCGGAGCGGCTGGGCCCGTGAGCCATGGCCGCTGAGCCTGTGCGTCCAGAGCCTGTGCTCCGCAACGGGAGAGGCCACAACAGTGAGAGGCCCACGTACAAAAAAAAAAAAAAAAAAAATGCTACCCTGATACAAACTGAATATTGCCACCCTGATTCACTGTTCACTAATTATGGTGGAGGAGGACAAATGGAATCCAGGAGTGATTAACACGAGTCTTTTTTTTTTTTTTTTTTTTTTTTGGTACGCGGGCCTTTCACCGCTGTGGCCTCTCCCATTGCAGAGCACAGGCTCCGGATGCGCAGGCTCAGCGGCCATGGCTCACGGGCCCAGCCGCTCCGCGGCATGTGGGATATTCCCTGACCGGGACACGAACCCGTGTCCCCTGCATCGGCAGGCAGACTCTCAACCACTGCGCCACCAGGGAAGCCCTAACACGAGTCTTAATTGAACTTTTGCTAAGTTGTGCAAAAGGGGCCACTTGTTTACTGCAGCAAGGCACCTGACAATGGCACCTTCTAGGCCTGCCTGCCCATGGTGGAGGGCTGGCAAGAGCCCTGCTTACCCAGTGAGGTGGTGGTAAAGCAGTTTATCCCTTATTTGCAGATGTGATGGATATTTTATAATAGAAATAGCAAACACATATAGTGCTTACTGTGTGCCAGGCACTATCTGGAATGCTTTACACATATATTCAATCCTCACAACACCACCAGGAAGTTGATCTATCCCCGTTATACCATCGTGGAAACGGAAGCACAGTGATAGTGAGTGACTGGCCCAAGACCCCAGAGCTTGGACGTGGCAGAGCTGGGATTCAAAGCCAAGCAGCCTGGCTCTAGTATCAGAGCTCTTAACCATTACATTAATTACAAAATGCCATATTTTAATGATTCTGAGATGCACTTTTCTCATCTCTGAAATTGAGAGGCATCTTACAAGCAATGGTATTTCATGGTTTAGCTTTGTTAGGGGTATGCAAAATAACACTGCTTCTGAAATTCAGTGATACAGAGTATTAAACTGTCCACTTAATTACCCATTCTCTTGAAATCATGGTGCCACGGCACGTCACACACATTAGTGCTTGGGGAAGATCTTCAGCACCAGTAAGACCCAATATTGGGCTGAGTGGGGCAGTGGTGGCATGATCAGGGCTTGGTGTTCCATCTCCCGAGTTTCATTAATGCACCCTTCAGCAGCAGATGGCAGCACAGAGACCCCCGTGTGGAGCTGGGATTCCCTCTCCCTGAAGATACATAGGAATCTCCCCATGCCAAATGCCATCTTGGATAGCAGAAGTGTTTGGAGAAGAAAGTCGAAAAGACTGAGCATTTAGTTAGTTTGAAGTACCTAAAAAAACAATGACCTTAATCTGCAGAAGAGTTCATATCCTTTAATTACCAAGTCCACGATTTTTCTCTTCTACATCATGGGAACAGGAGTTTCAAAGTGAGATAAGAAGAATTATAGCAAGTTAGGAAGGCTGAACTTCTTTGCCTATCTGGATAGGGTGAGTATAAATTGTTAATCTCACAACATTAATTGTTTCTTTATTTGTATATTTAGTCGTTACAAAAAAAACAAGATTTAAAACAGTCTAAATAGTGTTATGACTAAAGGATTTGGAGAGAAGTGCACTCAGAAAGCCTGGGATGCCCACAGTGGCGTGTGCACTTGGGTCTCTCAAGGCCCCAGTGGCACTCTCCCATCACTTGGCAACCAGCAGCTCTCCATCCCTTACTCTCCCAGACTCCTCTCCTCTCCACTCACCACTCACAAGCTGCCCTTGCTGGGGCCCATTCCATGCCCCAGCAAATGATTCTGCTTCCTCAAGCACAATGCTGACAATGCCTAGCTCTGCCAGGAAGGTCATCATGCCCACTTCTGCTGGTGCAGACTCAAATCTCATTGCTGTTTCCCCTTACCATGCCACACAGAATTTCCCTAAACACCAAGAAAACCAAAACCAAAGGAGAGACATGAGAGGCAGCACTTATTCTAGGGAGAGCCTTCTGGTGCCCAGAAAGAGATTCCTTCCAGTATCCTCAAGTGGGAAGAGAGGGGACTCCATGGAGTGGACATGACTGCTTTGGTCAGCCCATAACCCTTCCTCCGTCTTCTAAGAATACTGGGTTTCTCCTTTAGGAAACTACTCCTCCTCAATTAATATGGTTAATTGAGGTAGGGAGGAGGCTGTTAATCATAGCTCAGACTGGCCAATGAGGGTAATCCGTCTCTCTAGCCAGAGGAATTGGTCTAGGGGTGAACACCTGACTGAGGCTGGGTCCGTGAGACTCTTCACAGAGAGGAAGTGCATGGTGGGTGAGGATCCCTCTCTCTGCTAGCACCAAAAACACTAAGAACCAACTAACTTCAGTCATCAGTGGCTGTCTACAGAAGGAATAAATTATCTACAGAATGGAGTCAATTTTCGAGAAAAAAAAACATCCCAAGACAAGGAAGGAGGGGCAAAGCCGTAGCAATTTTAAGCCCCTAAAGTCAGCTCAAGCCCTGAACTTCCCAGTCTAGTGAACCAATAAATGCCTTTTTGGCTCAAGCTAGTTTGAGGTGGGTTTCCATCACTTGTCACCTAAATTGTCCTGACAACTGCAACGCACATACATGGGAACCCAGAATTCTGTGGATCTTCACTCAGACCACTAACATGGCCCAGCTACTCTGCATTGATTGCCCATAGCTACTGTCACAAACTGATTTCCTCACCCTCTACTATTTACTTCTCTATTCATGGCTTCTACACTACCGTGGTTCATTCTCCCTGATAACTTCAGCCTCCCAAGAACTTGGCAGAGGTACGTCTCTTCTTATGGCTCCTCTGACCTCTGTTGACCTCATGGCCTTCCAGCTTCTGCTCCCACTGCTCACTACCTCATCCTTTAGAAGTTCCCAGCCACAAGTTCCTTAGAGGATCTGATGGGCCGGGCTCATCTTTTTGTGTTGGGCCACAGCACAGATCAGTACATAGCTACACTGCAAGCTCCTTGAGGGCACCTAAGTATATTTTGTCCAACTTTAAATGGTATTATAATTTTTATTATCAGTTTCGACATGTTCATTGCTAGTATACAGAAATACAATTGATTTTTGTGTGTTGATCTCGTATCCTGCAACGTTGCTGAACTCATTAGTTCTAAGAGTTTTTGACATAGATTCCCTGGGAATTCTGCATAGACAATCACGCCATCTGCAGATAGGGACACTTTTATTTCACAAGGCCAAAATTGCTAGAACTGAAAAAAACAAATACGGAAATCCACAATTATAGTTGGAGACATCAACAACCCTCTGTCAGTAACTGATATATCACACAGGCAGAAAGTCAGTAGGGATGTAGATGACCTGAACAGCGCTATCAATCGACTTAATGTAATTGACATTTATAGAATACTCCACGCAGCTCTTTCAGTACCTAGCGCAGCCATGGCTAATAGTTCCAAGAAGCATCTGACCCTTCTATGAGCCTTAAACTATCAAGCTGAACATTTTGTCTTAAAAACAAAGGAGTTTTAAATTATGCAATTAATACATGGCTCCTTGTCCATGTACCAATCCCCACAACCTGAGAGAATGTTCCCCCTTCATGGTTTTCCTAAGTAACAGACTTAAGTATGCTCCAGTAGGAAGTAAAGAAGATCTGCATGAAGCAGCTCATTAAGGCTGATGGTAAGATCTTTGTGGGCACAAAAGGAATCACTTCTCCAGTGACCAGTGATCCTCAAATTATCTGCTACCCTAATCCCCTCAGCAAGGTGAATGACACCACTCAAATTGATTTGGATACTGTGTATGGTGGTGACCAGAGGTGCTAACCTGAAAAGAGTAGGTATGATCACCAACGGAGAGACATCCTGGCTGTTTTGATATGGTTCATATGAAAGATGCCAAAGGCAACAGCTTTGCCACCTAGATCTCCAACATTTTCATTACTGGCAAAGGCAACAAACCATGGATTTCTCTTCCCTGAGGAAAAGGTGTCTACCTCACTATTGCTGAAGAGACCAGAGACTGGCTGCCAGACAGAGGAGTAGGTAAAATGATCTATAGCAGGTAACATAATTTGAAAAGGTTTTTTAAACTTAAATCTAATACAGCATGAATATATAATAAAATAATCCATTCAACAACAACCACAGAATACACAAGCTCACATGGAACATTCACCAATATAGATCACATTGTGGGTCATAAAATACACCTTACAATTTTAAAAGAGTAGAAATCATATAAAACATATTCATATATCACAATGGAATTAAATTAGAAATCAAAACAGAAAGATAGCTAGAAAATCGTCAAATTAATTAAACAACCTACTTATAAACAACACATGGGTCAAAGAAGAAGGCTCAAATAAATCTAAAAATATTGCTAACTAAATGATACAACTTATCAAAATCTGTGAGATGCAGCAAAAGCAATGCTTAGAGGGAAATTTATAGCATGAAAGGCACATATTAAAAAAGAAGAAAGATCTAATATCAATAATCTAATCTTCCACTTTAGGAAACTACGAAAAGAAGAACAATTTAAGCCTAAAGGAAATAGAATAAAAGAAATAATAAAAATTGGACCAGAAATCAATGAAACTGAAAACAGTAAAAACAGTATAGAAAATCAATGAAATCAAAAGCTGATTCTTTGAAAGATCAGTCAAAGTGATAAAACTCTATCCAGTCAAACCAAGAAAAAAAAAGAGAAGAAAAAAATAACTAATATCAGAAATGAAAGAAGAGCCATCACTACTGCTCCCATGGACTACAGGATAATAAAGGAATACTATGAACAATGTTATGCTCACAAATTTGATAACTTAGATGAAATGGATCAATTCCTTAAAAGATACAAACTACCAAACTTACACAAGGAGAAATAGATAATATGAAGAGGTCTATATCTATTTTAAAATTGAATCAATGTTGTAAATCTTCCAAAACAGAAAACATGAAGCTCAGATGGTATAACTGGTGAATTGTACCAAACATTTAAGGAAGAAACTATGCCAATACTCTACAATCCCTTCCAGAAACTGGAAGCAGAGCAAACACTGCCTAACTCATTCTATGAGGCCAGCATTACACCAATACCAAAACCAGACAAAGGCGTTACAAGAAAGGAAAATTACAGATCAATATCTCTCATGAACATTAATGCAAAAATCCTCAACAGAATATTAGCAAATCAAATCCAACAATGTATGAAAAAATTATACACCATAACCAAGCAGGATTTATTCCAGCTATGCAAGGCTGATTCAACATTCAATTCAACTAGTGTAATCCACCATATTAACGAGCTAAAGAACAGAAATCATATCCTGGCCCTGTAAATTCTCCCTGCCTTTAGCTCTCTGATTACCTTAATACTTTTCTAGCTTTTCTAGCTGTTCTCAGCTGGAGAATTGAATTGAAACAACCGAGTCTGCTGTCTCTGAAGGCAAAATTTTATTTCTACATTTTAGAATATATTGACTTTTTATTTGGGGGCCAACATATGTTCAATTTTTGTGAATGTGCAGCGGTACTTACAAGCTGCATTACATAGTACAGAACATGATATATATCAATAAGATACTGTGATTGTATTATTGTTCCCAACCATTTGCTGCCACCCATGTAGCAAGACTACACAATTCCTGCCCGCTGCCACATGACTTGCAGTGCCATCCTGTGGATGGAGTATAACTCCTCATCTCAATGACATCAGGCTTGGCCATGTGACTTACTTTGGCCGGGAGAATATGAATAGAAGTGATCGGAGCCACAAGGAGCAGAAGCTTTGAGCCAACACTGGCTATGCCATTGCTCTTTTCCCTCTGCCACAATGCTGATATATCCTGGAGAGGGGCTCTTCTTTCAGTTTGGATCTCAGAATAAAGAAAACCGACGGATGAGAGCCAAAGGCGACACCAACCAACATGTGATGTGATCACGAAATAAACATTTGCTGTTGCAAACCTCTGAACCTTGGAAGTCGCTGTTATACCACAGCATAAACTAATAAAAGATGATACATATAGATAGACTTTGTCATATTCTTTAGGTCTTCTATATATTTGCTTATCTTTTGTCCACTTGCTCTCCTATGTGCTGAGAGAGATAGATTTCCTTACTACAAATGTGTTTCTATTTCTCCTTGCACTTTCTCTACTTTTTTCTGCACGAACTTTTTTAAAATAAATTTATTTATTTATTAATTTAATTTATTTTGGCTGCATTGGGTCTTCGTTGCCGCGTGCGGGCTTTCTCTAGATGCAGCGAGCGGGGGCTACTCTTCGTTGTGGTGTGCAGGCGTCTCATTGCGGTGGCTTCTCTTGTTGTGGAGCACGGGCTCCAGGTGTGTAGGCTTCAGTAGTTGTGGCGTGTGGGCTCAGTAGTTACAGTTCGCGGGCTCTAGAGCACAGCCTCAGTAGTCGTGGCACACGGGCTTAGTGGCTTCGTGGCATGTGAGATCTTCCCGGACCAGGGATCGAATGCGTGTCCCCTGCATTGGTGTTAAGTGGATTCTTAACCACTGCACCACCAGGGAAGCCCTCTGCATGAACTTTGATACTCTATTATTTGGTTCACAGTTTTTCTAGACTATTAGATCATTGTGGATAATATCCCTTCCGTTGTTTCTTGATTCAACCTTCTCTGAGAACAGGATTGTGATCCCAGCTCTCTTCTACTTTGTCTTCACCTTTGCCTGAGATAGAGTACTCTTACTGACCAGGACTGAGTCATGCAGTATCACTCCTAAGGCTGAAGGGCTTGGGGACCATTCATCACTCTGAACCAAGTAGAATAGATGGGGATACTGTATAACAATCGTGATACTCATAATCGTAGTAATGCCTATTGAATGCTTAGTATGCTTCAAGCACTCTTGCAAGCACTTAATATGTTAAGTGAGTGTGTTGTATTATTTGAATAATGTATTATTTCTCATGGAAACGCTATGAGGGAGGTACTGTTACTAGCCTCACTTTAAAGATGGAGAAACTGAAGCACAGAGAGGTTAAGTAACTTGCCCAAGGCTATACATCTAACAGGTGGTAGATTGAAGAGGAGGTGCTGTTGGCCCAACAGACAAGCATGTATTCACTACGGTTAGTAAAACTGTGTTAATGCAAATTCTGCTGTAGCTGTGAGGAAGAGGACCCAGGGTTCTGACTCCTAGCAAGGTAAAGTTTCAGAACTCTGCTATGGAACTGGAACAATTTATCAAGATTTGCCTCCGAGGGACTTCCCTGGTGGTCCATTGGTCAAGACTCCACACTGCCAATGCAGGGGGCACGGGTTCCATCCCTGGTCCCGGAACTAAGATCCCGTATACCGCATGGCGCAGCCCCCCAAAAAAATCCTCTATACAAATACCGTATGCTAACACATATATATGGAATCTAAGAAAAACAAAAGTCATGAAGAACCTAGGGGTAAGATGGGAATAAAGACACAGACCTACTAGAGAATGGACTTGAGGATATGGGGAGGGGGAAGGGTGAGCTGTGAAAAAGTGAGAGAGAGGCATGGACATATATACACTACCAAACGTAAGGTAGATAGCTAGTGGGAAGCAGCGGCATAGCACAGGGAGATCAGCTCAGTGCTTTGTGACCACCTAGAAGGGTGGGATAGGGAGGGTGGGAGGGAGAGAGACACAAGAGGGAGGAGATATGGGGACATATGTATATGTATAACTGATTCACTTTGTTATAAAGCAGAAACTAACACACCATTGTAAAGCAATTATACTCCAATAAGGATGTAAAAAAAAATCCTGTATAAAAGTTACTTCACGATCAACCAACCCCCCTTGGTTCCTGAGAAATCTGTACTGACTAACTTGATTTTCCAAGCGCCCTGAGAGTGAGACAGGAATCCCCTGACCAGCAGGCTCCCATTGCTGTATAGCTGTCTCCCACAGAGGGATGGACCACCGATCACTTGAGGATTTAGGTAGAGTGAGTTACTGTCTCTCCTCACTCCCACTATGAACTTCCAACTTCAGGGTGAACTGACAAGAGAAATATTTTGGTTCCGCAAATTTAAAGGAAAGAAATCATGGGTTTGAGTGATGGATTACCTCCCCCGTTATAACTGCTAATGTTATTATTAGTATGATGGTTATTATATGGCATACCTGCTCATTCCATGTTGTGCCGAGGGGTTAATGATCCCCACGCCTATGGAGCCCCAGGGTCGGTACTACATAGCTGCGCCCGTCCCCTTCTGAGGCACAGAGGTGGAGACAGCTTGCTCACCTCTCCCCCCCCTTCTCCACCCTCCCACCTGCAGGATGTGGCCTCCGAACAGCTGCCAGTTGCCCAGGGCGGTGATCCAGGCCCTGATGGACCACTCGTGTGTGCTTTTCTCTTTTCCCTGGAAGTGGATTAGGCATGTGGTACCATCCATTACAGGCCAGGCTCTTTTCATGTAACGTAATGCTCTGGTCAAGTGTTTGGGATTATGATGACAAAAAGCTGTCTGTCCCTGGGTCCTCCAACATTCCCACCAGGCCCTTGAAACTGCCGGCACGTCAAATGGGCCCTTAGGACGGAAGTGTTCCTTCATTCCTTCCAATTCGCAGATGCGGACATAGAAGCTCAAGGAGGTTAAGTGACTGATTCAAGTTCACACAGATAGACAGATGAAGAGAAAGTCCTCAGATTTTCTGACTCCAAGACTAGTGCCCTTGGCCCTACACCAAGCTAAGTTCCACAGAGTGAGGCCAAGCCACAGTGATTGGGGCTGAGGGAGGAGCACAGGCCTGGTGTCTAGGTCTGTTGGGCTAGACCTAGGTTCAACACCAAGGTCACATGGTCTTCCCTTTGTACTCATCTATGTCCTAATCTCCTCTTCTTTTTTTTTTTTTTTGCGGTACGCGGGCCTCTGGCTGTCGCGGCCTCTCCCGTTGCGGAGCACAGGCCCCGGACACGCAGGCTCAGCGGCCACGGCTCACGGGCCCAGCCGCTCCGCGGCACGTGGGATCCTCCCGGACCGGGGCACGAACCCGCGTCCCCTGCATCGGCAGGCGGACTCTCAACCAGTGCGCCACCAGGGAAGCCCAGAGGTGGATTCTTAACCGCTGCACCACCAGGGAAGCCCTAATCTCCTCTTCTTAAAAGGACACCAGTCAGATTTGACGAAAGCCCACTCTAACAGCCTCGTTTTACCTTAATTGCTTCTTTCAAGACCTTATCTCCAAATACAGTCACATTTTGAGGTACTAGGTGTTAAGACTTCAATGTATGATGTTTGATTCCATCCTGCAACTCCTGGCTGTCAGCCTCAGGCAGCTCCCAGACCCCAACATTGCCCCCTATGAAGACAGTTGGCTAAGGTCTCTAAGGATCTGTTCAACCCTGGTATCCTCAGTGTCATAAACCCTCTCATCAGAGGTCTATGGCTGGGGAAATTTCCAAGGGACGCCTGTATGCTGGAGCAGAGGCTGCCTCTTAGGAGAGCATCTGGGCAGGAAGGATTAAGGACCCTGTATCAGGGCCCATAAATTCCGCAGCATCAGGGCAGGACAGAGAGGTGGGCCAGGAAGATAGAAGTACTCAACTGTCCGATATGAGTCAGCGTGGTGAAGTGGTGGCCTTGCCCTTGGGCTGTATCAACAGAGGCAAGGCATTCGGAACAAGGGAGGTGAATCCAGTGCTTAGGAGCTCACTCTTTAGAGTCAGATACGTCTGCACTGGACACCCATTTAGCTGCCTAGTAGCGTGGACCTTGGACAGGCTGCTCAATCTCTGGGTCTCTTCTGTAAAGTGAATTGTAATACTTAACTCACAGGTTTTGTGTGACGACTAAATGAAACCGTTACAAAGTGCTCAGCAGACAGCCTGGCTTGACGTGAGTCCTCGGTGCTAGACAATGCAGTGGATGCTGTGGTGCATCCCCCAAATCTCCCTTCAGGGCTAAAGCACTTATTTCCCCAGCTGCCGGGCTTGTGGATTCTGGAGTGTCAGTTTCCCTGAGTGTCAGCTTCTGCGGCAATGGCCCACACCCGATGAGAGCAGCCTGGCCCCAGGTCACATCCCCTCTGAAGAGCAGCCCCATCCAGTGACTGGTGGATGTACGGGGGAGGGGAACAATGGCCCAGCCCCCTCTCCACAATGCAGGATGATGCTAAAGGGTCATCCCAGCTCCAAAGTTCCCCATCAGGTTGGCTGAGTGTCCTTGTTCTCTCTTCCCAGGGCTGCTTCCTGCCCTTCCCTTGCCCAAATATCGATCCTGAGGGCACACTAGGCTCCACCCCAAAGCCTGTGTCCCAGGGAACGCAACTAACAAGAGTGACAATAACGACCCTTACGGTTGCACTGCAAGAGGAGCACCCCCATGGTGCAATGGGGGGAACCCCTCTGGGATCTCATTCCCTGTAGCTCCACCTCACTCACTCCGCTCCAGGCCCACAGGCCTCCTTGTGTTCCTCATACACACCGAGCATGCCTCTCCTCAGGGCCTTTGCACATGCCGTTGCCCCGTGCCTGGGATGCGCTTCTCTCATCCACGTGGCACCCTGCCTCTCCTCCTTCACGTCCAAAATTACAGCATCACCTCTACCACTTGGCACCTGCTGGCCTTTCCCGTGCTTGATTTTTATCCATAGCACTTACCACCTTCAAATGCACTATGAAATACAATTCTTCACCTTGTATATTGTCAGCATCTCCCAGCTAGAACATCAGCTCCAGGAAGTCAGGGAACTTTGTCTGTTTTTGTCTCTCTTGTCTGTTTACCCAGCACCTTGATCCGTACCTGGCATATAGAGTTCTCAGTAAATACTTACTGAATGAAAGGATGGATGAATGATTAATCAACCCATAGGGGAATGAGGGCAAACAGGGGTAGGGGCCCTGAAAGACTTCCTGAAGGAAGTGCCAGCTAAGCTGAGTGTGACCTTAGGGTTTTTTCTTTTCCCTGAAGTGTCTCCAGGCATTTGACTTATGAGTTTCCCATCTTAGACTTTTGAGTAGTTTAAGGCTAGAAGGTTTTTTCGCTTAATTTCTTTTACAGCCCCACAGAAAAAACATTTTTTTTCATTTTTTCACAAGTGTGAGCACTTGGGGAATGTGGGTGGAGGCGGGGGCCCACACATATATGGAAAAGGCACTCTCTAAACAGGTTTTACAGTCAACAGAAATCTTTGCCTTGAACATTTTTCAAGGCACACAAGGCCTTTGTGTGATGGGTAGAAATCAAGCGTAGTGTCCTTCCTATCTGAGTTGTCCCCATGTGAGAAACGTTTGGGAAACCCGCTGAATATATTTTCAGTAAAATCTCTGCAGTAGCCTGGGAGACAGGATGGTATGTTCTGGCTAGTACAAGCCTCTTGCAAGCCTCACAGGCACCTTGAGGCTTGTTAATTGTCAGAGATCTTGTGAGTCTGAGGAATGTGGGTGTAACTGACCTCTAGTTGGGAACGTGTTCCGTTGCCTTTATAACGAACTCATTAAATGAAAGTAAGTTCCTTAAGAACTTGTTGCCCAGGTACCTTCCAATGAGGTAGTTCTCAAAGGGTGAGGGGGTTGGGAGAAGCCCCCTTGCGAGGAGGAGGGTCTCCAAATTATCTGGTGACATTTTTCAATGTGAATACCCTCACTCACCACAGCCAGAGATTCAGACCCTTGCATGGTGGATCACAAAGCACATTTATATCTGCGTCGCTAACACAAGTTCTGAGCTTCAATCTCCACCCGTCACTGACTCAGAGTCCAGCACTGGGCAGGAGAGTGGCAGAGATCAGCCTGCCTGCTGTCTACACACTCACGGTTGGACCTAGACAAGCTTAACATCTGTGAGCCGCAGTCTCCTATTCCGTAAAATGGGGCTAATAATCCCCGCACTGAGTGCCTCTGAATATTTTCTCTTTTTTAAAATATTTTAAAATATTTTTAAATTTATTAAAAACGTATTTAATTTTTTAAATTAATTAATTAATTTATTTTTGGCTGCGTTGGGTCTTCGTTGCTGTGCACAGGCTTTCTCTAGTTGCGGCGAGCGGGGGCTACTCTTTGCTGGGGTGTGTGGGCTTCTCATTGCTGTGGCTACTCTTGTTGCGGAGCACGGGCTCTAGGCACGTGGGCTTCAGTGGTTGTAGCATGTGGGCTCGGTAGCTGTGGCTCGTGGGCTCTAGAGCGCAGGCTCAGTAGTTGTGGCGCACGGGTTTAGTTGCTCCGCGGCACGTGGGATCTTCCCAGACCAGGGCTCGAACCCATGTCCCCATGTTCTTTCCGGAACCTTCTGAATAGGGCAGGGATGAGACATCAAGAGGAACTTGCGGAAGCGGAAAGCTGTCTCTGAATATTTTCTACATGCAGGAAGGATGGCTCTCTGCCACAGAGCCACCTGAAAACCACCTCATCTCTGTGTCTCTCCACTGAGCTATCACATACAAGGGTACCGACAGGTACCCTTCCATCTATATAGCGCCATCTCTGGTCAACCTCACACATCTCACCCCTATGTTGGCACCATCTTCAGGGCCACAGAACTTGCCCGCAAGAGGGAATGGGTATTACTGATAAAATCAATCAGTACTCCAAAGGGCCGGCTGCTCTTCTCAGACAGACACTGTCCTTTGATAAATTCCAGAGTGATGCTTCTGTATATGTATTGAGTTCCACTCTGACACCTAGATGATTCTCAGTTTTCTGTGTCTGACCTGCTAGGAGTGGCCATTTTGAACTTGAATTCAATTTCGGTTTTCCAGGGTGTCCCTCACTTCCCCACGTTGTTGTCCAGGGCCAGCAAATCCTCAGAAACTGAGTTCAAGTGCCTACACTCATTCATCTGTTTAACCATTCTTTCGTTCATCCAGCAAACAGGTGCTGAGGACCTGCTACGTGACAGGCACTGTGTAGGCTGTGGGACACAATGATGGACAAAACAGGTAGAGCTTCCACCCTTATGGAGCTTATAGTCTAGAGGGGAAACCAAAACTTAACAGGGAAATAGTTATTCAAATCCCATGACAATTGTCATGAAGGAAATGAATGGGGTGCCATGACAGAGGATGGAAGGAAAGGGTAATCTAGGGAGAGGGGATACTAACAGGCTATGCCTCTAAGGATGAGAAGCTAGACATGAAGAGAGGAGGGGAAGGACATTTCACTCAGAAGGAAAAGTAGGTACAAAGGCCCTGAGGCAGGAAGGTGTGAGGAGAAAAAGGATGACACCCACCCCACCCCCAGCAACCAGGAGGTTGTGCTGGCACTCCTCCCCTTCCATAGGCAAGTGGAGTCCCCATTGTCTGTCCTGGCACAAGATGGTAAGGGGCTCCCTGCCAGCCCTGCCTCTCTGTGCTGGGATGCCAGCACTGGGATGGAAGTGGCTTCCTCGCTAGTCTGGAAAGATGAGATGGCGGAGGAATGGGTGTTACTGTGGAGGTATCTTTGAGAAAGTGCCATCTTCCTTAAAAAAGAAACCCCCCAAACTCCTGGTCATCACTAGAAGACTTCTAGGGGTAAGAGAGGGCAACATAGGCCCCAGACACTCACCCTGATCATTTTCCTTCCCATGGATGCCCCTTGCTTATTACCATTGCCACCCCCATGCCAGCCTCTGAAGGACACCACTCTTTTTCTGTTCTCTGAATGAGTGTCATTTTCCTCAGCCCTAGGACACAACTGAGACAAGTTTAGGTATCTAAAGAAGGCTCACCTGAGGGCTGAAGGGTAAGAAGAAGTTAAGAAACATAGACTCTGTATCCAAAGAGGGACTCTTTTAAGACTGAAAGAAAGCACTATTACTATTTAGGCTGGCAGCATGTGTAAATTGCCTTGGCCAACCAGGACATATGTTAACCCTCCCAAATAGAGACACAAGGGAGAGAAAGAAGCAGAAGCCCCTCCCAGGCTTCCTAAGGCCTGCTGTTCTCCAAATATTTCCAGTTCATTTTCCAGGCACATGGTAAAATTGTTTCCTTGATGCCTTGAGATTAGGTGTGAACGTGTGACCTGCTTTGGCCAATGGCGTATAAATACAAGTGTGGCATCTCACTTCTGGGCAGAAACATCAACAGCCAGTATACAATAGGCCATGCTTCCTTTTTCCTGCCTTGGGGATAGTGAAACCATGAGGATAGAGCCTTCCTCAGCCTGGGCTCTGAGTGAGGAGGATATGGAGCTAAACACTCCAACTGGCCCATGATCAACATATCGCATAGTGAGAAATAATTCTTTGTTGAGTTAAGCACTGAGATCTTGGGCTTATTTGTTACTGCAGCATCACCTAACTCAACCTGACTGACCCTCCTCCCAAGTTCCAGTTCTAGGTCTGAGGAGCCACCCTTCCCCCAGACCTCTGCCTCACAGGCCTGTGCCCTGGCTTGCCCTGGAGCTACCTTCCCCAAATTATGGTAGTGTCCTTCTCAACTAGCTGTCCCAGGCCCAAATGAGAACCCAGAGCAAAGCCAGCCTGAAGGATGGAGTCAGAAGCTTGTCAAGGTAAGAGCTTGGCAGTGGAATGAAGGACTAAGATGAGTGTTATGTGTTGAATTGTATCCCCTAAAATTCATAGGAAGTCCTAACCACAAAAGCGTGACCTTATTTGGAAATAGAGTCAATGTATCAATAGATGGCATTAGTTAAGATGAGGTCATTAGGGGACTTCCCTGATGGCACAGTGCTAAGAATTCGCCTGCCAATGCAGGGGACACGGGTTCGAGCCCTGGTCCAGGAAGATCCTACATGTCGTGGAGCAACTAAGCCCGTGCGCCACAACTACTGTAGCCCGCGAGCCACAACTACTGAAGCCCATGCGCCTAGAGCCCGTGCTCCTCAACAAGAGAAGCCACCACAATGAGAAGCCCTCGCACCGCAACGAAGAGTAGCTCCCGCTCGCCTCAACTAGAGAAAGCCCATGCCCAGCAATGAAGACCCAACACAGCCAAAAATAAATTGATTAATTTTTTTAAAAAAAGATCAGGTCATTAGGGTGGACCCTAATTTAATGTGACTGATGTCCTTATAAAGAGGGGAAATTTGGACAGAGAGGCACCCACACAGGGAGAACGCCATGTGAAGGTGAAGGCGGACATCAGTGATGATCCTACAGGCAAAGAAATGACAAAGCTTTCCGACAAACAACCAGAAGCTAGGAGAGAGGCATGGAACAGATCCTCCATTACAGCCCTCAGAAGGAACTATCCCTGCCAAAACACTGACCTTAGATTTTTAGTCATCAGAACATTAGGACAATAGATTTCACTTGTTTAAGCTGCCCAGTTTGTGGTCATTTCCTACAGTGGTCTCGGGAAACTAGCATAATGAGAAGCAAGGTTGGAACTAGCAACAGAGCTAACACGCACATTTTGTAACCCTTCCTGCAAGTCTCAGAGCATCTCCAAGCTCCCTTGACACATATACAGGTATGATACAGACCTAGATACAGGGACAGATAAAGACACGGATACAGGTGTAGGTAGACAAACAGATTCGGGTACGTATAGAAAGAGATTCGGGTACGTATAGAAACGTAGGTACAGGTACACAGAGAGAGAGAGAGAGATACAGGTACAGATAGACATCCAGATACAGGAACACACAGAGAGACAGACATGGGTACAGTTATAAATGCAGATATAGATAGGATAGAGGTAGAGACACACAAAAGAAGTGCAAAAGCAGCACAAACACAGGAACCAATAGAGGTAAAGATAAAGAAATAGATACAGATAGAGACACGGATACAGGTAGATCTAGAGACACACATAGAAATACGTATAGCAAACCAGATAAAGGTTCAGAGAGAGCCAAAGGTATAGATACATACAGAAACCCAGGTACAGGTAGAGATACATACCAAGAAAGCATTATAGGGTACAGTACAGACAAAGACACATTTACAGATAGAGGGACAGATGAAGATACCGGTACAGGCTGACAGAGACCCAGACACAGGTAAAGAGATAGATCCATATACAGATCCAGGTAAAGACACTGATATATAGGTACCTACAGAGACCCAGATAGAGGAACAGATAGAAACACAGATACAGGGGCAGATAGAGACATCGTTACAGATACAATTACGGACACAGATGCAAGTACAGATAGAGACACGATTACTGGTAGAGATGGAGAGACACATACAGGTACTTACAGTGACGAAAATACAGGTACAGATAGAGGTAGTTACAGAGACACAGACACAAGTACAGTTAGAGACACATATACAGATACAGTTACAGGTAGAAGCCCTGATACAGGTACAACCAGAGAACCAGATACAGGTATGATATAGAAACAGATATACATACAGATAGAGACACAGATGGATCTACAAGGTAGAAACCCAGATCCAGGAACAGGTAAAGACATCGATTTATGTACAGATAGAGACCAAGTACTAGTTGAAGACAGAGACACAGTTTGAGGTGCAGATAGAGACACAGATTCAATTTCATATAGAAACCCAGACACAGATACAGGGATATATAGAGACAGAGATAAGGATGCAGATAGAAACGCTGACAGTTATATAGAGAGAGACTCACAAAGAAATACAAATAGAGACACAGATACAAGTTCTTATAGAAACTCAGATAAAGGTACAGAGAGTGAAACAGATATAGGTATAAATAAAGAAAAAGATACAGGCACAGACAGGGACACAGTTACTAGTATAGCCTGAGACACAGAAACAAGAATTTCTAGAGATACAAATGCAGGTACAAATAGAAACATAGATACACATACTTATAGCCACACAGATACAGGTATAAACAGAGACACAGATAAAGAGACAGGGACAGGTAAAGGCACAGGTCCAGATAGTGAAATAGATGCAGGTACAGATAGAGACACAGATAAAGTATAGATATACTTCTGCCCCATCACTGATAGCAGGACCCAAGGTGAGCTTAATGGCATCTGGGAGGTGCCAAACGCTGACAGTTGACAATATCATCGATGGTATTCATACATGGTTTTTAGAATTCTTTGCTTGCTACATTTTCTCTAAAGAACTTCTTACTGGTAATGAGAATTATAAAGATAATTGTCTTTCCCTTTTCAGCTGGGCAGCCTGACAGCCTCTGATAACCCTGTCAACTGTAGCCCAGATGTTCTGCATACTCATACATTTCTTTACTTTGTTTTGATTTTCTACTGCTTTTTGTGTTTTCCCCAGGCTTGCTTCTCTATTTCTATTTTATTAAATTGTGCATATTCTAAGCTATCTCAAATGCATTGTCGAATGAAGTCGGGTGTCAATCAATGACACGGAGGCAGCTGTATAATATAATGGTTCAAACAGACAGACCAGGGTCAAACCCCAGCTTTGTCACTCCCCAGTATGACACTTGGGGCGTTCATGTTCCCCTGCTAGGTCTCAGTTTCTCCATCTGTAAAATGTAGATGGTAGTATCTCAGTCACAGGGTTGTCTGGATAATGAAAGGAAATAGCGTATATACATCACAACACCAAGCTCCATGCCTGGAATGTACCGTTCGGTCAATAAGGATTTGTACTCTCTTAGAGATGGGTATTTCACTTAGAGGAAACTACTGCTGCCCAAAGAGAGAGGATTCCCACAGGGAAAAGTTTGAGCCGATTTGGGATTCCCAGTGTCGACAAAAAAAAAAATATTCACAACCGGGGGGGACCTTGAAGATGGCGGAAGAGTAAGACGCGGAGATCGCCTTCCTCCCCACGGATACACCAGAAATACATCCACACGTGGAACAACTCCTACAGAACTCCTACTGAAGGCTGGCAGAAGACCTCAGACCTCCCAAAAGGCAAGAAACTCCCCACGTAACTGGGTAGGGCAAAAGAAAAAACAGAGACAAAAGAATAAGGACGGCACCTGCACCAGTGGGAGGGAGCTGTGAAGGAGGAAAAGTTTCCACACACTAGGAAGCCCCTCCGCGGGCGGAGACTGCGGGAGGCAGAGGGGGGAGTTTCGGGACCGCGGAGTAGTGCACAGCGACGGGTGCGGAGGGCAAAGCGGGGAGATTCCTGCACAGAAGATCGGTGCCGACCAGCACTCACCAACCCGAGAGGCTTGCTGCTCACCCACCGGGGCGGGCGGGGCTGCGAGCTGAGGCTCGGGTTTCGGTTTTGGACGGAGCGCAGGGAGAGGACTGGGGTTGGCGGCTTGAACATAGCCTGAAGGGGTTAGTGCACCACGACTAGCCGGGAGGGAGTTCGGGGAAAAGCCTGCACCGGCCGAAGAGGCAAGAGACTTTTTCTTCCCTCTTTGTCTCCTGGTGCGCGAGGAGAGGGGTCTAAGAGCGCTGCTTAAAGGAACTCCAGAGACGGGCGCGAGCCGCGGCTAAAAGCGCGAACCCCAGAGACGGGCGCGAGCCGCGGCTGAGGGCGCGAGCCCCCGAGACGGGCGCGAGCCGCGGCTGAAAGCACAAACCCCAGAGACGGGCGCGAGCCGCGGCTGAGGGCGCAAGCCCCCGAGACGGGCGCAAGCCGCGGCTGAAAGCGCAAACCCCAGAGACGGGCGCGAGCCGCGGCTAAAACCGCGGACCCCAGAGACGGGCGGGAGACGCTAAGGCTGCTGCTGCCGCCACCAAGGGGCCTGTGTGCGAGCACAGGTCACTCTCCACACCCCTCTTCCGCGGAGCCTGTGCAGCCCGCCACTGCCAGGTTCCCGGGATCCAGGGACAACTTCCCCGGGACAGCGCACGGCGGGCCTCAGGCTGGTGCAACGTCACGCCGGCCTCTGGCGCAACGTCACGCTGCCTCTGCCGCCGCAGGCCGGCCCCGCACGCAGTGCCCCTCCTTCCCCCATCCCCCAACCCCCGGCCTGAGTGAGCCGGAGGCCCCGAATCAGCGGCTCCTTTAACGCCGTCCTGTCTGAGCGAAAAAACAGACGCCCTCCAGCGACCTACACGCAGAGGCAGGGCCAAATCCAAAGCTGAGCTCCTGTGAGCTGTGAAAACAAAGAAGAGAAAGGGAAATCTCTCCCAGCAGCCACAGAAGCAGCGGATTAAAGCTCCACAATCAACTTGATATACCCTGCATCTGTGGAATACCTGAATAGACAAGGAATGATCCCAAATTGAAGAGGTGGAATTTAGGAGCGAAATCTATGATTTTTTTCCCTTTTCCTCTTTTTGTGAAGGTGTACGTGTATGCTCCTGTGTGACATCTAGTCTGTATACTCTAGCTTCCACCATTTGTCCTAGGGCTCTATCCGTCCATGACTTTTTTTTAAAAATTCTTTTTCTTAATAATTAAGTTTAATTGTAATAACTTTATTATACTTTACCTTCGTTCTTTCTTTCTTTCCTTCCTTCCCTCCCTCCTTTAGACAACGAATCACCCCAAATTGAGGAGGTGGTCTCAGGGAGCAGGATTTATGATTTTTCCCCCTTTACCTCTTTTTGTGAAGGTGTATGTGTATGCTTCTGTGTAAGATTTTCTCTGTATAGCTTTGCTTCCAACATTTGTCCTAAGGTTCTATCCGTCCCTTTTTTTTTCTAAATATTTTTTAATTCAATAACTATATTATACTTTATTTTATTTTTACTGTATCATCTTTCTTTCTGTCTTTTTTTCCTTCTTTCCCTCCTTCCTTCCTTCCTCCCTCCCTCCCTCCCTCCCTCCTTTCTTTCCTTCTTTGCTTCTTTCTTCCTTCCTTCCTTTCCTCCTTTCCTTCTTTCTTTCCTCATACTTCTACTAATTCTCTCTACTTTTTCTCCCTTTTATTCTGAGCCGTGTGGATGAAAGGCTCTTGGTGCTCCAGCCAGGAGTCAGGGCTCTGCCTCTGAGGTAGGAGAGCCAACTTCAGGTCACTGGTCAACAAGAGACCTCCCAGCTCCACATAATATTAAACAGCGGAAATCTCCCAGAGACCTCCATCTTAACACCAGCACCCAGCTTCACTCAACGACCAGCAAGCCACAGTGCTGGACAACCTATGCCAAACAACTAGCAAAACAGGAACACAACCCCACCCATTAGCAGAGAGGCTGCCTAAAATCATAATAAGGCCACAGACACCCCAAAACACACCACCAGACGTGAACCTGCCCACTAGAGAGACAAGATCCAGCCTCATCCAGCACAACACAGGCACTAGTCCCCTCCACCAGGAAGCCTACACAACCCACTGAAACAACCTTAGCCACTGGAGACAGACATCAAAAACAACGGGAACTACGAACCTGCAGCCTGCAAAAAGGAGACCCCAAACACAGTAAGATAAGCAAAATGAGAAGACAGAAAAACACACAGCAGATGAAGGAGCAAGATAAAAACCCACCAGACCTAACAAATGAAGAGGAAATAGGCAATCTACCTGAAAAAGAATTCAGAATAATGATAGTAAGGATGATCCGAAATCTTGGAAGTAGAATGGACAAAATGCAAGAAACAGTTAACAAGGACCTACAAGAACTAAAGATGAAACAAGCAACGATGAACAATGCAATAAATGAAATTAAAATCACTCTAGATAGGATCAATAGCAGAATAACTGAGGCAGAAGAACGGATAAGTGACCTGGAAGATAAAGTAGTGGAAATAACTACTGCAGAGCAGAATAAAGAAAAAAGAATGAAAAGAACTGAGGACAGTCTCAGAGACCTCTGGGACAACATGAAACGCACCAACATTCGAATTATAGGGGTTCCAGAAGAAGAAGAAAGAAAGAAAGGGACTGAGAAAATATTTGAAGAGATTATAGTTGAAAACTTCCCTAATATGGGAAAGGAAATAGTTAATCAAGTCCAGGAAGCACAGAGGGTCCCATACAGGATAAATACAAGGAGAAACACGCCAAGACACATATTAATCAAACTGTCAAAAATTAAATACAAAGAAAGCATATTAAAAGCAGCAAGGGAAAAACAACAAATAACACACAAGGGAATCCCCATAAGGTTAACAGCGGATCTCTCAGCAGAAACCCTACAAGCCAGAAGGGAGTGGCAGGACATACTGAAAGTGATGAAGGAGAATAGCCTGAAACCAAGACTACTCTACCCAGCAAGGATCTCATTCACATTTGATGGAGAAATTAAAACCTTTACAGACAAGCAAAAGCTGAGAGAGTTCAGCACCACCAAACCAGCTTTACAACAAATGCTAAAGGAACTTCTCTAGACACGAAACACAAGAGAAGGAAATGACCTATAGTAGCGAACCCAAAACAATATATAAAATGGAAATAGGAACATACATATCAATAATTACCTTAAATGTAAATGGACTAAATGCTCCCACCAAAAGACACAGATTGGCTGAATGGATACAAAAACAAGACCCTTATATATGCTGTCTACAAGAGACCCACTTCAGAACTAGAGACACATACAGACTGAAAGTAAGGGGATGGAAAAAGATATTCCATGCAAATGGAAACCAAAAGAAAGCTGGAGTAGCAATTCTCATATCAGACAAAATAGACTTTAAAATAAGGACTATTAAAAGGGACAAAGAAGGACACTACATAATGATCAAGGGATCGATCCAAGAAGAAGATATAACAATTGTAAATATTTATGCACCCAACATAGGAGCACCTCAATACATAAGGCAAATACTAACAACCATAAAAGGGGAGATCAACAGTAACACATTCATAGTAGGGGACTTTAACACCCCACTTTCACCCATGGACAGATCATCCAAAATGAAAATAAATAAGGAAACACAAGCTTTAAATGATACATTAAACAAGATGGACTTAATTGATATTTATAGGACACTCCATCCAAAAACAACAGAATACACATTTTTCTCAAGTGCTCATGGAACATTCTCCAGGATAGATCATATCTTGGGTCACAAATCAAGCCTTGGTAAATTTAAGAAAACTGAAATTGTATCAAGTATCTTTTCCGACCACAACGCCATGAGACTAGATATCAATTACAGGAAAAGATCTGTAAAAAATACAAACACATGGAGGCTAAACAATACACTACTTAATAATGAAGTGATCACTGAAGAAATCAAAGAGGAAATTAAAAAATACCTAGAAACAAATGACAATGGAGACACAACGACCCAAAACCTATGGGATGCAGCAAAAGCAGTTCTAAGGGGGAAGTTTATAGCAATACAAGCCCACCTTAAGAAGCAGGAAACATCTCGAATAAACAACCTAACCTTGCACCTCAAGCAATTAGAGAAAGAAGAACAAAAATACCCCAAAGCTAGCAGAAGGAAAGAAATCATAAAAATCAGATCAGAAATAAATGAAAAAGAAATGAAGGAAACGATAGCAAAGATCAATAAAACTAAAAGCTGGTTCTTTGAGGAGATAAACAAAATAGATAAACCACTAGCCAGACTCATCAAGAAAAAAAGGGAGAAGACTCAAATCAATAGAATTAGAAATGAAAAAGGAGAAGTAACAACTGACACTGCAGAAATAAAAAAAATCATGAGAGATTACTACAAGCAACTCTATGCCAATAAAATGGACAATCTGGAAGAAATGGACAAATTCTTAGAAATGCACAACCTGCCAAGACTGAATCAGGAAGAAATAGAAAATATGAACAGACCAATCACAAGCACTGAAATTGAAACTGTGATTAAAAACCTTCCAACAAACAAAAGCCCAGGACCAGGGGGATTCCCAGGCGAATTCTATCAAACGTTTAGAGAAGAGCTAACACCTATCCTTCTCAAACTCTTCCAAAATATAGCAGAGGGAGGAACACTCCCAAATTCCTTCTACGAAGCCACCATCACCTTGATACCAAAACCAGACAAGGATGTCACAAAGAAAGAAAACTACAGGCCAATATCACTGATGAACATAGATGCAAAAATCCTCAACAAAATACTAGCAAACAGAATCCAACAGCACATTAAAAGGGTCATACACCATGATCAAGTGGGGTTTATTCCAGGAATGCAAGGATTCTTCAATATACGCAAATCTATCAATGTGATAAACTATATTAACAAATTGAAGGAGAAAAACCGTATGATCATCTCAATAGATGCAGAGAAAGCTTTCGACAAAATTCAACACCCATTTATGATAAAAACCCTCCAGAAAGTAGGCATAGAGGGAACTTTCCTAAACATAATAAAAGCCATATATGACAAGCCCACAGCAAACATCATCCTCAATGGTGAAAAACTGAAAGCATTTCCACTAAAATCAGGAACAAGACAAGGTTGCCCACTCTCACCACTCTTATTCAACATAGTTTTGGAAGTTTTAGCCACAGCAATCAGAGAAGAAAAGGAAATAAAAGGAATCCAAATCGGAAAAGAAGAAGTAAAGCTGTCACTGTTTGCAGATGACATGATACTATACATAGAGAATCCTAAAGATGCTACCAGAAAACTACTAGAGCTAATCAATGAATTTGGTAAAGTAGCAGGATACAAAATTAATGCACAGAAATCTCTGGCATTCCTATATACTAATGATGAAAAATCTGAAAGTGAAATCAAGAAAACACTCCCATTTACCATTGCAACAAAAAGAATAAAATATCTAGGAATAAACCTACCTAAGGATACGAAAGACCTGTATGCAGAAAATTATAAGACACTGATGAAAGAAATTAAAGATGATACAAACAGATGGAGAGATATACCATGTTCTTGGATGGGAAGAATCAACATTGTGAAAATGACTCTACTACCCAAAGCAATCTACAGATTCAATGCAATCCCTATCAAACTACCACTGGCATTTTTCACAGAACTAGAACAAAAAATTTCGCAATTTGTATGGAAACACAAAAGACCCCGAATAGCCAAAGCAATCTTTAGAACGAAAAAAGGAGCTGGAGGAATAAGGCTCCCTGACTTCAGACTATATTACAAAGCAACAGTAATCAAGACAGTATGGTACTGGCACAAAAACAGAAAGATAGATCAGTGGAACAGGATAGAAAGCCCAGAGATAAACCCACGCACATATGGACACCTTATCTTTGATAAAGGAGGCAGGAATGTACAGTGGAGAAAGGACAGCCTCTTCAATAAATGGTGCTGGGAAAACTGGACAGGTACATGTAAAAGTATGAGATTAGATCACTCCCTAACACCATACACAAAAATAAGCTCAAAATGGATTAAAGACCTAAATGTAAGGCCAGAAACTATCAAACTCTTAGAAGAAAACATAGGAAGAACACTCTATGACATAAATCACAGCAAGATCCTTTCTGACCCACCTCCTAGAGTAATGGAAATAAAAACAAAAATAAACAAATGGGACCTAATGAAACTTCAAAGCTTTTGCACAGCAAAGGAAACCATAACCAAGACCAAAAGACAACCCTCAGAATGGGAGAAAACATTTGCAAATGAAGCAACTGACAAAGGATTAATCTCCAAAATTTACAAGCAGCTCATGCAGCTCAATAACAAAAATACAAACAACCCCATCCAAAAATGGGCAGAAGACCTAAATAGACATTTCTCCAAAGAAGATATACAGAATGCCAACAAACACATGAAAGAATGCTCAACATCATTAATCATTAGAGAAATGCAAATCAAAACTACAATGAGATATCATCTCACACCAGTCAGAATGGCCATCATCAAAAAATCAAGAAACAATAAATGCTGGAGAGGGTGTGGAGAAAAGGGGACACTCTTGCACTGCTGGTGGGAATGTGAATTGGTTCAGCCACTGTGGAGAACAGTATGGAGGTTCCTTAAAAAACTACAAATAGAATTACCATATGACCCAGCAATCCCACTACTTGGCATATACCCTGAGAAAACCAAAATTCAAAGAGAGTCATGTACCAAAATGTTCATTGCAGCTCTATTTACAATAGCCAGGACATGGAAACAACCTAAGCGCCCATCATCGGATGAATGGATAAAGAAGATGTGGCACATATACACAATGGAATATTACTCAGCCTTAAAAAGAAATGAAATTGAGCTATTTGTAATGAGATGGATAGACCTAGAATCTGTCATACAGAGTGAAGTAAGTCAGAAAGAAAAAGACAAATACCGTATGCTAACACATATATATGGAATTTAAGGGAAAAAAATGTCATGAAGAACCTAGGGGTAAGATAGGAATAAAGACGCAGACCTACTGGAGAACGGACTTAAGGATATGGGGAGGGGGAAGGGTGAGTTTTGACAGGGCGAGAGAGAGTCATGGACATATACACACTAACAAACGTAGTAAGGTAGATAGCTGGGGGGAAGCAGCCGCAAGGCACAGGGATATTAGCTCGGTGCTTTGTGACAGCCTGGAAGGGTGGGATGGGGAGAGTGGGAGGGAGGGAGACGCAAGAGGGAAGACATATGGGAACATATGTATATGTATAGCTGATTCACTTTGTTGTAAATCAGAAACTAACACACCATTGTAAAGCAATTATACCCCAATAAAGATGTTTAAAAAAAAAAAAAAAAAACATCAAGTTGTACACCTTAAGTGTACGTATATATCGATGATATCTCAATAAAGCTATTTTAAAAAAAAAAAAATATTCACAACCTAAAAGTTGAGAGTTATATGTTTTATTCGGCAGGAATTTTTAGGACTTCAACCCCGGGAGGCAGCATCTCAAGTAACCCTGAGAGGACTGTTCCGAGGACGTGAGGGGGGGAACCAGGATATGTAGGAGTTTTGCAACAATGGGCAGGTAGTCAGAACATCAAAAGTTTACTGTTAATTAAAGAAAGCCAGACATCTCAAGTTAATGACTTTAGCACTTTTCTGTGTATGGGAAGATGCAGGAGTCCGGGCTCATTGAAACCATTCCTTTGATGTGCACTTCAGCTATCTAGGGCCAGTATCCTGTGTTTTCACATCCTCAGGGCTCACCGTGGGGAGTGGCTACAGTCTGATGGCTGCTAGATGGCAGGTATTCTTTCCTTCCTGAGTTCTCTCAGGGCTCACGTTGGAGGGCTGCGATCGCTGACATCCTTTGTTTACCGATACAGCAGGCAGTGTTCCACGTATCACCAGTAAGGATGGATTTTCTATCGGTCACTGCCACATAGGGTGCGTGCTTCTGGGCGTAGTGTAAGGCTGTGGTCGCACAGGCAGAGGAAGCTCCTGCTGGGGAGAGTCCCGCATCCTGCCGGGACGGCACCAGATGATCTCCAAGGCTCCCTCCAGAGCTAAGACACCACCGCCCCACCGCCCCACCCCCCCCCCCCGACCACCGCCCCTGGAGATGCTCCAGTTCGAAGGGAGAGAGAGGCAGCCATCTGGTAGTAGGCTCCATCATGGGTAAGAGCCCCTGAGGAGGACTGAGGCCCGTGGTGCTGCGGAGAACAAAAGGCGACGGTTAACGAGGCTCCGGGCAAGCGCACCCAAAGCCCGAGCCCAGCCCCAGCCAGCCATCCAACATAGAAGCCTCCACCCTTGGCCTCAGCCTCCTTTCGCCTTACCCAGAGCCTGTGTGAACTTGCTCTCGGTCACAGGGCGAAAGCCCGAATCCCAGGCTGGTGGAGGACCTGGCTCCAGGCCCCAGCTATGCCCATCCCCCTTCTCAGCTTGCTTTCCTCGTCCAGTCATCATTGTTCACGCGTTTAATGAGCACTTTATAAAAAGATGAGCTCCCTTTTGTTTTTTTCTTAATATTACCATAAGAATTACATGTGCGATGTACCAGACTGAGAAAATACAGATGAGCAAAAAGAAAATAGTGCCCATTACCCACCACCCAAACACAGCCGAAGGCGACAGTTTGCTACAGGGCCTTCCAGCCTTGATTCTATCAATATGTATTAGTTGATCACAGGAAAGTGTTGTTTTGGTAGGTCAAGAATGGTTGAATATCAACAATTGCATGTGGCTCACCCTAATTATACATTTAGCTATAAATACATATATATTTTTCCAAATGGGATTATATTATAAATACATGCTTATTTTTTATAACATTTCATTACTTGAAATATACAGGGAACACAGTTCCATGTTAATACGCGGTGTATATCAGCATGTTTAAGGACATCTTAGTATTTCAATGTATAGACATATGATAAGTTCTTTAACTGTTTGCCTATTTTCAGTCATCCACCATTTCAGCCACCTACGGGTACTAATGAATCACCGCAAACATCAATGCCTTAAAATAACAGTAATGTGTTATTCCTCGTGATTTTTCTGGGAGGCTGGCGATCCTTCTGCTGGGCTCTCCTGGGCTCACTCATGCAGCTACAGAGCCCCAACACCTTGACTGGGGCTCGGAGGCCCCAGGTGTTCTCAGGCTTGCTGACTCACTAGAAAGACTCACAGGACTCGGGAAAGCTGTTATGGTTATGGTTTATTATGGTGAAAGGATGCTGATCAAAATCAGCAAAGGCAAAAGGCACATGGGACAAAGTCCAACAGAAACGAGTCACAAGCTTCCAAGTATCTCCTGTCAGTGCAGTCTCCTGGGGACATGCTGAATTCCCCCAGCAGTGATGTGTGACAACACATGCAAAGTACTGCCAACCAGGAAAGCTCACCAAACCTTAGTGTTCTGGGTCTTTACTGCAGCACCCATGCGACTGACCTCGGCTACTCAGACCCCAGCTCCCCAGAGGTCAAACTCATACAGCAGAGTCCAGAGCCTCAGGCATACATAAACGCCCTCAGGCAGGTTAGGCCAGGGGCTCAGAGCTGTCTCCCAGGAGCCAGGAGGGGGCTAGCCCTTTCTTTGGAGTATGCAGCTTTGGAGCATCCTGGGCCTGCTGGGTTCCCTCTTTACTGCACATCTCTAATCTTCCGGTACTGGAGGATACCACGGTGTTCTGAGGATTCCAAGGGTGAAAATGGCAACTGCAAGGCTTCTTAAGACCTAGCCTTGGAAGTCACACAGTACCACTTCTGATGCATCGTATTGGCAGGAGCAAGCCACAAGTCTAGCCCAGAGCCAAGTGGGTGGGAAAACCCACTTTTCCTCTTGATGGAAGGAGTAGTGGGGTTACACTGCAAAGGAGGATGGACACGGGGAGGTGTAATTCACAGAGGGCATTATTATAACCACATACTAAGTAAAAATCCTTCTACATTTTTTACCATTATAAGCAAAGGCCATGGCAATCAACCTTATTCGATAATTTTTCGTTGATGATGCGTTTTCTTTTTGAAAATGTACCGTGAAGTATTCCATACAAACAATACGTATGAAAATAACATAAAAAGCAGTAGGGGTACCAGGTTTAAGAATGTGTAGTCTTAAACCTGTGTAGACTTCTCCTTTGCAATCGTTTACATCTGTAGGACATCAGGCACGTGCGTCCACTTCCAAATGGGGTGTCAGCTTCTGCCACTTAAATATATTTAATATGTAATTTGGGGACTCTACAGTAAAGGAATACAAATGGAAAAACCTGTCCGTTTTCTGAAATTTTTAACTTAGATAAGTAGTTGGAAGAGAAATTCGAATGAAAATGGTTTTTACCTTAATACGAATATGCTTGTGAATGGGCTATATATATATTTTTTTTGAATGGGCTATATTTTAAAAGCACTATAGAAGTTTGCTTTCAATACAAATTTGAATTATTCAAAAAACTTTAAGAGAATAATATTCTGGCATGTACTTACATTTTTGATGTATCTCAGGTGCTCTTAGGGTACACCCCAAGAGTAAAGCATGTGCACTTTTCAAAAATGTTATACGTGTTGCTAAATTCTTTTCACAACTTTTTTCCAGTTTCAAATGTGGGATTTGTCTTTTATCTCTGGCTATTAGTGGCTCTTTTTAGATAAAGGGTATTAACTGGTTATCTGTTCATTCAGGACTTAAAAAGTATGTCAACATGCACGGTCTGACTTTATCTTCATAAGGCTCCGGCAAGGAAGGTATGATAGGGTTGTTCCTAACTCCATTGTATAGATGAGGAAACTGAGGCTCAGAAAAGTGTGTGCCTGTAGTGACACAGTGAGCTCCTGGAGAGGCTGAGGGTGGAATCCGGGCTTCTGTCTCCCAGCCCAGGGCACTTCCTCAAGACCCTGGGGTTCTTGCATCACTGACATTCCAGAAGGAAAGATGACCTCCATGGGACTTTGACCCGAAGCTTGAATCTTAGCCCCAACAGACCCCTCCTCTAAGGAGACCAAGAACGACACCACTGGCGGAGCGGGGACTCGGGTCCCGGCAGACACCAGGCTTTCCACTCCCAGTGGCCACAGTGAGACTGCAGGTTTGAGGAAACAAGCGAACTGGCTAAAGGTCAAAGCTTGTAAAACTGGAAAAGAAAAGACCTATTATTCCCTCCCTCCCCCTGGAGGTTAAGCTCCGCTGGGGCTAAAGCATACTTTGCACCTGGTTTGCAGAGGTCAGAGGGTTTGGAGGAGAAATCCATTTATCTTTACTTTTCTCAAGTGACTGTGGTTAACCTGTCACCAGGGCAGAAGACCTTGCTCTACCAGATCAGGGCACCCGCTAGTGCAGGCCAAATCCAGCTTTCAGCGGCTGCCCCATTTGTCCATCAACACTAAGCTCTGGCTTCATTTCTAGGCTGAGAGGCAACCAGCAGGCGCTTGCCCTTCCCCCTCCAGACAGCCCTGCTGCACGCTCCCTTGCTGGAGAAGAGGGTAAAGGGAAGAATGTTCTAATTCTTCCATCATGTGCACATCAGGAAGAGTTCTGCCCTGTCCACAGCTCCACCACCAGTGTCCTGTGAGACCTCAGACAGTTCCCCACCTTCTCAGCACCTCAGTCTCCCCCTCTGAATGATAAGGGTTTGAACTTGATGTCCTCACAGGGTCCTGCCAGCCCTGGCTTTCTGGAATTCTCTGTTTGCTAAGCTGGAATGCTTGAGTACCTGATTCTGGTAAAGCCACGATTCCCTCTGTAGGAAAGTCCTGGGCAATAAGGGGATCCAGTGAGATTTCAGGGAGTTGGTGGCAGCAGCAGAAACTGACCCAGACAAACCAAAGGCCTCAGCGTGGGGCTGACCTGCTGAGAGAACCCTGCCTTCCAGGGACATGGCAGGGGTGTACTGGAAGGAAAAAGGAGCCTTGGACTGCGTGATGTGGGATGATTCACTTAACCGCTCTGGGTCTCGATTTCCTCATCAGGGAAGATGGAGTTAACAGTCCTTGCCAGTAAGTACATGAAAAGAAGTTCAACATCATTAGTCATTAGGGAAATGCAAAACAAAACCACAGAAAGGGACTTCCCTGGTGGTCCAGTGGTTAAGACCCCTGCTTCCAACGGCAGGGGGCACAGGGCCCATCCCTGGTGGGGGAAATAAGATCCCACATGCGGAGTGGCGTGGCCAAAAAGAAAAATTGTTTATAAAACCACAAAGTGATGCCCCTTCCCACCTACTAGGATGAATTGGAACTCTCATACACTGCTGATGGTATATACCCAAGAGAATTGAAAACATTTATCTGCATAAAAACTTGTATACAAATATTCACAGTAGCGTCACTGATAATAGCCAAAAAGTGGAAACAGCCCAGATGTCCACCAACTGATGAGTGGATAAACATGATGTGGTCTATCTCTACAGTCATAAAAAGGAATGAAGTGTTGATACTCATTACAACGTGGATGAACCCTGAAAACTAAGCGAAAGAAGCCAGACAGAAAGACCACATGATTAAATCACTACATGATTTAATTTGTATGAAATGTCCAGAATAGGCCTGTAGAGACAGAAGGTTGATTAGTGGTTGCCAGGGGCTGGTATGAATGGGGAATGATAGCTAAAAGGTCCAGGGTTTATTTTTGAGATGGTGTAAATATTCTAAAATTGACTATGGTGATGGCTGCTAACACTGTACGTATAGTAAAAACCACTGAATTATTAAATTTAAATAAATGAATAGTGTAGTATGTGAATTATATCCCAATAAAGCTCTTTACTGAATAGAGTCTTTTCCAAGTCTTTCTGATAGGATTGGTGTGAGGATCCAATGAGAGCAAAATCTTTTTTCCCTGTCCGGGCCAAGCCATTCTTTTTTGGTTTACTCTTTTATTGCGAAATATAATACATGTACAGAAAAGCAAATAAAGCTTAAATATACAACCTAACAATCTATGGTAAAGCAAATGCCTGTGCAATTATCACCCTAGTCCAGAAATAGAAAATTGGAAGTATCCAGAAGCCCTCCCAGATGCCCCCTTGTATTAGTCTGCTCGGGCTGCCATAACAAAGTACTACAGACTGAGCGGCTTAAACAACAGAAATGTATCCCTCCCAGTTCTGGAGGCTGGAAGTCAAAGATCAAGGTGTCAGCGGGGTTGATTTCTTCTGAGAACTCTCTCCTTGGCTTGGAGACGGCCACCTTCTCCCTGTGTCCTCATACGGTCTTCCCTCTGTACATGTCTGTATCCTAATCTCCTCTTCTCATAAGGACACCAGTCACATTGGGTTAGAGCTCATCGTAAGGACCTCACTTTAATTTAATCACCTCCTAAAGACCCTAGCTCCAACTATGGTCACATTCTGAGGTCCTGGGGTTAAGGACTTCAACATGTGAACTTGGGGGACACAACTCAGCCCCTAACACCCCTCTTGATAACGGTCGTCTTCATCCCCCACCAGGGGTGAACACCATTATGACTTTTAGATTATCCACTACTTGCTTTTCTTTATAATTGAGCCATCTCTGTGTACATCTCTAAACAACAGGTTTAGTTTTGCCAGCTTATGAATTTTGTATAAATGGAATCATCTGGCTTCTTTTCCTCAGGCACAATGCCTGTGAGATTCATCCATGTTGCTGAGGGCATCTGAAGTGCATTCATTTCCATTGTGGGAATATACCACAGATTATTGATCCAACCTACTGTAGATGGACATTAGGGTTGTTTCCACTTCGTGCACATTACAGACTGTGCTGCTGTGAATGTATCTCCCAGCCCTCACAGGCCTGCCCTTCTGTCAAGTACACACCTAATTTGCTAAATGAAGCTAAACCATGCTTCAAAGTGGTGGTACCAACATAAAGTCCCATGAGCAGTGCAAGAGTTCCCCTCGTTCCACATCTTCCTCAATACTTAGAATTGTAAGACTTGCCCATTTTAGCCAATCTGATGAGTATCTGAAGGTACCTCGTTGTGATCTAAACATTTCATTTTCGTTATTACTCACAAGATTGAGCACCTTTTCATATGCTTGTTGGCCGATAAATAGCTCCATTTGTGAAGTAACTGTTCAAATCTTTTGCCCATTTTTCTACAGGGTTGTCTTTTTCGTATTAACTTGTATGTGTTCTTTGTATATTCCAGAGGCAAGCCTTTTGCAGTTATATGTACTGCAAATATCCTCTCCCCCTCTGTGGCTTGCCTATTCATGCCTTTTGATGCTGGTGTCTTTTGATGAACAGAAGTTCTGGATTTTACTGTAGTGCAATTGATCAGTCTTCTGCGGTGAATGTTTGTTTTGTGAGTATTGATTACAATGCCTTTCCCTACCTCCCAGTGTTACCTTCTAAAATTGTTAGTTTCACCTTTTAGCTGTAGGTCTACAACCCACCCAGGATTTGCTTTTGTGTGTGGTACCAGGCAGGGCTTTAATTTCATCTTTTTGTATGGCTCTCTCATTGTCTTAGCACTGTTGCACATTTGCCCTAGCACACTGACACATTTGTCACAGATCAAGTGTCCATATATGCTCTTGGTGGAGTCTGGACTGTGACTCTTTGTTCTAAGCCCCCAGCTGCTTCTTCTTGGTCAGCAAACCCCAAACATCTCAGGGTAAAAACAGTTTTAAGTGCCAGGCTCACCTGTCTCCAGTCCCTGGTCTCCTGGATCTTGGCTCAGTCATTTTTTAGACTCTCTAGTTAGCTCACTGATGCTTTTAAAGTGATGTTTTCAAAGATTTTGTCCAGTTTTTTTTTACAGGAGGGTTGGTTCACATTACCTAGTCTTCCATGATCAGAAATGAAATTCCAGAATATGTACATCGTTTTTCCTTTAAAAAAAAAATATGTTGGGGCTTCCCTGGTGGCACAGTGGTTGAGAGTCCGCCTGCCGATGCAGGGGACGCGGGTTTGTGCCCCGGTCCGGGAAGATCCCACGTGCCGCGGAGCGGCTGGGCCCGTGAGCCATGGCCGCTGAACCTGCGCGTCCGGAGCCTGTGCTCCGCAACGGGAGAGGTCACAGCAGTGAGAGGCCCGCGTACAAAAAAAAAAAAAAAAAAAATCTGTAACTTTTTTATTAAGGGATAATGAATATACAGTAAAGTGTATAAAGTCTACTAATCTTAACTGTACATCCAGATGCATTTATATATATATATATATATACACACACACACACACACACACACACACACACATATATCTATCATTCAGATCAAGACACAGAGTGTTTCTAGCACCCCAAAAGCTTTCTTCTTTCCCTTCCCCAGTGAGTACCCTGCTCCCAGGAATATCCACTATCATTATCCATTACTTTTGCTTGTTTTGAGCTTCATCTAACTGGAATCACTCAATAAGTACTCTTTTTTTCATTCATCATTATGTCTGCAAGATTCACTCCTGTCGCTGTGCGTACATATATCTCATCACCTTGCACTGTTGCACAGCATTCCACTGCACGAGCATTCCACAGTTGATTTTTCCTTTCTACTGTTGCTGAGCATTTGTGTTGTCTCTGGTTTCACCTACTACACATAGTGCCCTAACGAACATCTTGTTCATGGCTTATGAGTATGGAGCCATTTCTATTGGTATACACACCTAGAAATGGAATTTCTGCTTTGTAGGATATGCAAATGTATATAAGATTTTTGTATAAGAAGGTCAGTTGCTCTACATCCTCAGCAACACCTGGTTGTATCTTCTTTTATTTTTTTTATTTTAGCCATTCTGGTGGGTGTGCAGTAATACCTCATTGTAGGTTTTTTTTCTTTTGCATTATGGTTTACCACAGAATATTGAACAGAGTTCCCCGTGCTACACAGTAGGACCTTGTTGCTTATCCATCTTATATATACTAGTTTGCATCTGCTCATCCCAGACTCCCAGTCCAGCCCTCCCCCACCTCCCCTCCCCCTTGGCGACCACAAGGCTGTTCTCTGTGTCTGTGAGTCTGTTTCTGTTTTGTAGACAAGTTCATTTGTGTCATATTTTAGATTTCTCATTGTAGTTCTAACTTGCATTTCCCTATTAGGTGATGAGCATCTTTTCATGTGCTGGTTGGCCACTCTGATTTTTTTATGGGAGACCTTTAATGTCCTTTATAATTTGTGAATGATTATTTAGCTTTAATTTTTCCAGTTTTTCTTGGGTCAATGTTGGTATTTTATATTCTGCTAGGAAATCATCAGTTTTTTCCCTCTACATTTTCAAATTCATTGCCATAGAGTTTTAACAACAGCTTTATTGAGATATAATGCACATGCCATGCAATTCCCACATTTAAAGTGCACAATTTGATGGGTTTTAGCGTGCAAAGTTGTGCAACCATTACTGCCGTGTAATTGTAGAACATTTTAATTACCCTTCCCCCCAAAAAAACCCTTAGCAGTAACTCCCCATTTTTCCCCAACTCCCCTTCCTTAGCCCCAGGCAACTCAAATGCCCATCGTGGGAGAAAACGAATAATCTATGATATATCTATATATACACACACACACACACACACACACACATACACACAATGGAATACATATATATAGATATACAATGGAATACATGTATATATGTATATATATATATATATACACACAATGGAATACAGCAGTCGAAATGAATGAACTAAGGCAACAAAACAATATGCAAGAATCCTTGTCGTAATTTTATGTGAAAAGCAAGCTTTAGAAGAGTGCATATAGAATGGTACCTCTTTGTAAAGTTAAATACAACTGAAATTTTCTGACTTGGCTTCCAATGATCCTCACCACCTGGTATCTATGCCCTCATGTAATTTGTTCCCCTTGAGTGGGAACTGGGTCTAGTCACTTGTTTCTAATAATAGAATATGGCAAAGGTGATGGGATTTCACTTCTGATATTAGGTCCCAAAGAAACGGACTTCCGTCTTGCTCCTGCACCCTGTCTGACTCTTCTCACTTGCTCTCCCTGAATGAATCAAGCTGCCATGTTGTGAGCTGCTCTATGGGGAGGCCCAGGTGACAAGGGACTGAGGTCAGCTTCTAACCACCAGGCAATGAGAAACTAAACACTCCCTAGAACCATGTGAGTGAGCTTGGAAGCAATCCTCCTCCAGACAAGACTGGAGATGTCTATAACCCTGGCCAAGACCTTGAACCACAGGATCCAGCTAAGTGGTCCGGATTTCTGACCCAAAGAGCTGTGAGCTAATAAATCTTGTTACATTTTAAGCCACTAGAGTTTAGGGTGGTTTGTTCTGCAGCCATAAATAACTAAGACAGTTCTCACTAAATGAAGCTGCTTGCAAATTCCCGGGACTCACCAGGCTTCTTCTCTCCCCTATGCTTTTGTGTGTGCTATCCCCTCGGCCCATCCCTCTTCGTTTAGCTAACTCCTCTGCCTTTAACAAATAGCCCAAGCATCTCTTCCTCCAGGAAGACCTCCCTAATTGAGCACTATATAAATGGCTCCTCCTCCTTATTCCCTAGGAACCCCTGCTGACTTCTATTAGCACAGTTACTGTATTTTAATTACCAGTTTACTTAACTCTGCAACCGTCTATGAGCAGCTCGAGGGCCAGGATCATGCTCTAGCGCCATGATGTCCATATCCCCGGCTTTTAGTGGGATACTTGGCACAGAGTATGTGTTCTCTATAGGCAGGGTGGGTAATAGCACAGACTTTGAAGTCCACGGACATCAATTTGAATCCTGGCTCCACCACCCACTCTCTGTGTAACCTGAGGTGAGTCACTTAGACTCTCTGGAACCCAGACCTCCTCCTTCCTGGAGTAAGCAGCATCAGGGAGGGAAATTCATATTTGTACTCTTCCTGCATCCAGACACCGAGCTAGGTATTTGATGTTCCCTCTACAATCCCGTGTGGCCTCTTAGTCTTAGGGTGATCTTCCCTGTCTAAATCAAGGTAGAAACCTTGGGGATTATGCTTCTCAATCAGCTGCTTTCATTTGATCAATTAAATATACGCAGAAGAGTGTTTCTTGATAGAGGAGTTAAAAGCAGCTCCAGCACAAGAGGATTAAAAAAAAATCACGGCTAACCCAATATTTTTAAGTGACATATTTCAGCCTTCTGTGAATGTTTCATCACAGAAATAGGAGCCCTTTTTCATGTAAATGACTGAGGGTTTGGACAGAGGACAGAAGCATCATATGTTCTACACATCTTGCAATGGGAACTGTCAAATGTCGCAAACAACATTGCCACAGTCTCAGAGCTGACATGCATGCAAAAAGCCACCACAAACCCAGAACAAAATACACAGCCTGGGAAAGTGTGCATCTCATATTTCCTATGCGGATTGAAAAAAACCAACTGTGGCCTGAGGCTAACAGCAGGAAGATTCTGTGAGCTTTTCCTCAAATACTCCGGGTTTAGAAACAGATTGAGAAGTGCCAGTATGGAAAGGGGGAAGCCCTCTTCTAGCCCAAGGGATTTTGTTTCCCTCCAGGGACATTTCCAGCTCTGACACTCTGGTAAGATCCTACCAGAGCAGACAGATCCTACCAGGGGTTGGAGCTAGAGATCTCCCTAGAGGGAAACTGATGAAAAAAAGCCTGAAAAATGCAACTTCCAGACTAGTCCTAAGAGGGAAAGAGTGAGGCTGACAGCATGAATGGTCTGTGATTCCAAGTTCCAAATTCTCCCTAGTCGGGAAACATGAGCTTGGACCTGTTACCCTTTTTGAACACTGCTAATCCTGGAGATGATTCACTCTCAAACCTGCTTCTCCTCAGGGACTGGTTCTTGCTGAAAGACTCTGCCACCCCTCCAGTGCCCCAAGTGAGAAAAACAGGCTCATCCTCAATACCTCCTTCTTCCTCATCCCGCACATCCAGCCCCCCACCAAGTCCTAGGGATCCTAAGTACCTCTTGAATCCAACTACTCTTTTCTGCCCCCATCAGCACCACTCTGTACAAGCCCCCAGCATCCCTCACCTAGATGGACTCCCACAACCACCCCTACTCCATCTCCCTGAATAGAATGGAAAATGCTATGTGTTCACGAATCCATTTCATATTCTCCGCGGGCACACAGAGTGACCACATCTCCCAGCTGCCCTTGCAGTTCATTCGGGAGCCCTGGAATGTGGGTGAAAGTTAAGTAATGTCACTTCCGGGACTCATTCTAAAGCCTATTCTGTCCACCTCCTACAGTAATGAAAATAAAAACAAAAATAAACAAATGGGACCTAATGAAACTTAAAAGCTTTTGCACAGCAAAGGAAACCATGAACAAAGCGAAACGACAACCCAGAGAATGGGAGAACATATTTGCAAAAGAAGCAACCGACAAGGGATTAATCTCCAAAATATACAAACAGCTCATGCAGATCAATATCAAAAAAACAAACAACCCAATCAGAAAATGGGCAGAAGATCTAAATAGACATTTCTCCAAAGAAGACATACAGATGGCCAACAGGCACATGAAAAGATGCTCAACATCACTAATTATTGGAGAAATGCAAATCAAAACTACAATGAGGTGTCACCTCACACCGGTCAGAATGGCCAGCATCAAAAAGTCTACAAACAATAAATGCTGGAGAGGGTGTGGAGAAAAGGGAGCCCTCTTACACTGTTGGTGGGAATGTAAATTGATACAGCCACTATGGAGAACAGTATGGAGGGTCCTCAAAAAACTAAAAATAGAGTTGCCATATGAGCCGGCAGTCCCACTCCCGGGAGTATATCCAGAAAAAAACTCGAATTCGAAAAGATACACGCACCCCAATGTTCATTGCAGCACTATTTACAATAGCCAAGACATGGAAGCAACCTAAATGTCCATCAACAGACGAATGGATAAAGAAGATGTGGTATATATCTACAATGAATATTACTCAGCCATAAAAAAGAATGAAATAATGCCATTTGCAGCAACATGGATGGACCTAGAGATTATCATACTAAATGAAGTTAAGTAAGACAGAGAAAGACAAATACCATATGATACCACTTATACGTGGAATCTAAAAAAATGACACAAATGATCTACAAAACAGAAACAGACTCACAGACATAGAAAACAAACCTATGGTTACCAAAGGGGAAAGGTGGGGAGGGATAAATTGGGAGATTGGGATTAACAGATACACACCACTATATATAAAATAGATAACCAACAAGGACCTACTGTATAGCACAGGGAGCTCTACTCACACTCCGTAATAACCTATATGGGAAAAGAATCGGAAAAAGAATGGTATATGTATATGTATAACTGACTCACTTTGCTGTACACCTGAAACTAACACAACTATACTCCAATATAAATAAAAATTAAGTTAAAAAAAATAAAGCCTATTCTGCAGTGACACAGAGGCCGTGGATTGAAGATGGTCCCACCACCAAATGGAAGGAGCTGTGATCCCTGAGTCACAGTATGGAGGGCTACCTGCCAAATATTTGACAGGACTGTAATGTCAGTGAGATGTAACTCTTCTGTTGTGTTGTTAAGTCACTAAGAGTTGAGGGTTGCTTTCACTCTTGCCCCTCCCCGTGTCTTCTAATCCATCCTCCTCACAGATGCCATCGTAATTTAGCTACAATACCTATCTGATCATGTCATCATCCACCACACCCCAAACACCAACAGATGAAAAATTCTTCAACGCTTACCCTTGACCTTAGGAAAGCTCAAATTTTTAAGATGGCCTACGAGGTCCAGCTCTGCTGAATTTTCCCCTTATCTGTCCCTCTTCATTCATTTATTTAGGCAATGAATACATATTTAGCACCAAGTATGCATCAGTGGCTCTACTAGGTCTGGGGATGTAGGAGGGGTAAGAGGGAATGCACGGAAATCATTTGGGAAGCTGTTACATTCATCCAGACAAAAGATAGTAAGGGCCCGAGCTACAGCTTGTCTCCAGCTCTGACGGTACCATACCAGACAGATACAACCAGGGCATCAGAGTTGGAGATTTCCCTGGTGGGAAATTGGTGAGCAAAAGCCTGAAAAACTTAAGTCCTAGGCTAGCTCTACGAGGGTTATGAGAGAATTTGGAGACAAGAGATTTACCTACACCGACAGCATGAATGAGAGGAGGGGTGAGAAAAGGAGCCCAGGATAACTGCTTAGATCTTATTGGTGACATTAGATTTGTGGTTGCATTAAATAACTAACTTCCCATTGTGATTATTAATTGAAACTTCTCTTTAAGTGAATAGCTATTTGTAAATATAAGCTGGGATGGAGTTCCAGATTGCAGGCTGGGATGAAGAACAGATTTGGGAGAAGCTGAGGAGCTTAAGTTTGAACATGTGGAATTCAAGGTGCCTGTGGGTCATCCAAGTGGCTTGTCAAAGAGATGATTTGATCTAGAGGTCTGGAGCTCGGGGGAGAGACTTTGCCTGGCGATATACAGGTAGCGTCATCATGGATCACAACCTCTCATGTGTCTCCTATCTCAAAAATAAGAACAGCAACAAACAAAACCACCTACCCTGCTTCTGTTCCTCACCCCACGCCCCCCACTGTCTCCACTCTGGACTCAGCTCTCCATCGGCATCACTCCCCCGAACCAGCTGTCCATAAGGACCACCCAGTTCCTCACGTTGTCAAGTGCAAAAAACACCTTTCTGCCGCTGCATCGCCCGTTTAGAGTATACACTTTTTACTATATCCACAGTTGTACAACTATCACTGCTATCTAATTTTAGAACATTTTCATTTTCCCCAAAAGAATCCCCCTACCTATTAGCAGTCAGTCCTCATTTCCCACCAGCAACCCCTAGCCCCTGGCAACCACTAATCCACTTTCTAACTCTATGCATTTGCCTTATTCTGGGCATTTCATATAAATGGAATCATACAATATGTGGCCTTTTGTGACTGGTTTCTTTCCCTTTACACAAGGCTTCCAAGGTCCATCTACGTGGCCTCTGTGTCAGTACTTCCTTCCTTTTTCTTTTCTTTTTTTTTTTGTTGCAGTACGTGGGCCTCTCACTGTTGTGGCCTCTCCCGTTGTGGAGCACAGGCTCCGGACGCGCAGGCTCAGCGGCCATGGCTCACGGGCACAGCCGCTCCGCGGCATGTGGGATCTTCCCGGACCGGGGCACGAACCCGCGTCCCCTGCACCGGCAGGTGGACTCTCAACCACTGCGCCAGCAGGGAAGCCCCAGTACTTCCTTCCTTTTTATGGCTCAATGATACTGCATTGTATGGATAGGCCACATTTTGTTTATCCATTCATTACTTGATGGACATTTGGATTGCTTCCATTTTTTAACTATTATGAATGATGCTGCTACAAATATTCTCATACAAGTATTTGTTTGACGATCTGGTTTCAATTCGTTGGGTGTATACCTAGGAATGGAATTGCTGGGTCAAAGTCTATGTTCATATTCTATGTATAACTCTGATTCAGGGACCAAACTATTTTCCACAGTGACTGCACCATTTTACATTCCACCAGCAATGTACAAGGGTTCCAATTTCTCCACACCCTCACCAATTCTAGTTATTTTCTTTTTTATATTATTATTAAATGCATGCTAGTAAGAGTGAAGTATCTCATTATGGTTTTGATTCGCATTTTCCTGATGGCTAACGATGCTGAGCATCTTTTCATGGGCATATTGTCATTTGTACATCTGATTTGGAGAAATGTCTATTCAGATCTTTTGCCCACATTTTAATTTGGTTGTCCTTTTAGTATTGAGTTATAATGGTCCTTTATATGTTTTGGATACTAGATTCTTATCAGATATATGATTTGTAAATATTTTCTCCTATTCTGTAGATTGTCTTTTCACTTTCCTGATGATATTGTTTGAAGCATGAAAGTTTTTTTTTTTTATGTTCCATTTATCTGTTTTCTTTAGCTGTTTTGTGCTTTCAGTGTCCTAGGAAACCATTGCCAAAGATTTACACCTATGTCTCCTAGGAAGAGTTTTATAGTTTAGCTCTTACATTTAGATCTTTGACCCATTTTTAATTTTTTGTATGTGGCATTGAGTTATGGGTCGAAATTTATTTCTTTGCATGTGAATACCCGGTTGGCCCAACACCATTTGCTTAAAAGACTATCCTTGGGGCTTCCCTAGTGGCGCAGTGGTTGAGGGTCCGCCTGCCGATGCAGGGGGCGCGGGTTCACGCCCCGGTCCGGGAGGATCCCAAGTGCCGCAGAGCAGCTGGGCCCGCGGGCCATGGCCGCTGGGCCTGCGCATCCGGAACCCGTGCTCCGCAACGGGAGGGGCCGCGGCGGTGAGAGGCCCGCATACCGCAAAAAAAAAAAAAAAAAAAAAGACTATCCTCTTCCCCATAAAATTGTATTGGTACCCTCGTTGAAAGTCTATTGGCTATATATATATGGGTATATTTCTGGACTCTCAATTTTAATCTATTGGTATGTATGTCTGTCCTTATGCCATTACCACACTGTCTTGATTACTGCAGCTTTGTAGTAAGTCTTGAAATTGGGAAGTCCCAGTCCTCCAACTTTGTTCTTTTTCAAGATTCTTCTGGCTATCCTGGGCCCCCTGAATTTCCATATAAAATTCAGGATCACCTCGTCAATTTCTACAAAGGAGCCAGCTGGGATTCTGATAGGGATTTCATTGTATCCATAGATCAATTTCAGGAGTATTGCCACCTTAACAACCTTTTCTGCCCACCCATGAACATGGCATGTCTTTCCATTTCTTTATGTACTTAAGGTCTTTCAGTAATGTTTTGTAGTTCTCCCCATATACATCATAGCATTTTTTTTTTTTTTTCGGTACGTGGGCCTCTCACTGTTGTGGCCTCTCCCATTGCGGAGCACAGGCTCCGGACGCGCAGGCTCAGCGGCCATAGCTCACGGGCCCAGCCGCTCTGCAGCATGTGGGATCCTCCCGGACCGGGGCACGAACCCGCGTCCCCTGCATCGGCAGGCGGACTCTCAACCGCTATGCCACCAGGGAAGCCCCTCCCCATATACATTTTACACTTACTTTGTTCGGTTTGTTGCTAAGTGTTTTGGTCTTTCGGTAATGTTTTGTAGTTCTCCCCATATACATTTTACACTTACTTTGTTCAGTTTGTCACTAAGTGTTTTGGTTTGTTTGTTTGTTTTTTGCGGTATGCGGGCCTCTCACTGTCGTGGCCTCTCCCGTTTCTTTTTTAAGCTAACATCTTAGGAGGATGCTCAAGATACAAAACAAGGCGGGGGTTGCTCTGTTTGAAGCAGGAAGGGAAGGCTGGGGCTGCAGAGTTGGCCCACAGATCACCTCCTCCCAAATAGCTTTGGGCTCCACGTGAAACTAAGCCGGGGGCCAAGTACAGCAAGTGGCCCTGTGGCTCTCATCCAAAACTCCTTGTTGGGCCTGGCTCTGCCAGCCAACTGAGCCCGGACCCTCGGCCTCAGGGAGTCCTGGTTGGCAGGGCTGGCCGATTACAAGTACCCAGCCACTTTATCAATAGCAGCTCCTGCAAATTGCATATTTGCCCTGGCATAGGGCTCCAGAGCCAACGCTCCCCCTACCCCTCTGGCTGAAGGGTTGATCTAGTTAGGGGCTTTGGAGTCCTTAACATTTGCTCTTTTTGATGGCATCTTTCCATTAAACGTTAGTTTAGATCTATAGTTACAGCGAAGCTTGTACTTTTCAAACCTTAATTATAATCAACCCAAAATACAGAGGCTCAGTATCTCAAACAGATTGCAGACAGCCCACTGATTACTTCTGGTGAAGACTGATTAAGAAACTTTATTACAGAAAATGAATGCCTTCAACGTCCCCAAATACATTTGTAACAAGAACAGACACACAGGAGACGCAGACAATAGTTGCTACATCACAGCCTTGTTCTTTCAAGGATAAAACATCATTCGAGAACGGGGTGAGGGTGTTAGAAGATAGAGAAAGCAGATACTGTCCTTTTGATTAAAAAATAACAACAGGTTGGCACTGTAGGGACACATACCTGGGCCCAGAAATCAGGCTAAGCTGAGGCCTTAGGTGGTGACACCATGCCACTTGTAGCATCACAGAGAAGCTACGAGGCATCATTCCATCAAGAGGAGCCATGGTAATGGGTGAAAATCTTACAGTAGTCCTCTTGCTGCAAGCAGCTAATGGACCAAGCTGCCCTGAGTCTCTTTAGAAATGTCTACTTAATCAAAGACCACTTAACAGGTCCCCCACTTAGGTTTAACCACTGTAGGAGCACAAAAGAAAGTCACCCCTTTTGAGTCTTTCCCTTCCATAGTTGACTTGCCTAGTTTCCACCAGATAGAGGGGCACCTCTTAGCGAGAAATCTGTCCTTCGTGACTACCAGTTGGGCTTCTCTCCCGTATTTGACAAGGTTGGTCACAGCTCCCACGTCTTCGGCTGGTCGGTTGTGTGCCAGGTGGCAGAGGCTTTACACAACAATGCCAAACAATGGCTGGAGGGAAAGCTGAGGCACAGAGGGGTGATCTTGGACAGGTACCTCTGGGCAAACCTTAGGACCAAGGGTTTTTTAATTAGTGGTCATTTTCTAGAACTAGAAAAACACATTCAGGACAAACAGTTGTGATGTGAGAAGGAATGACTATGAATACAGATTAGAGATCGGGCCACTGACCAATGACCACGTCCCTGGCAGCACGTGGAAGATGCTGCCTGCAGACATGCAAGCTTCTAAATAGCGAATTTTAAATAAACTGCTTTCTCCTCAGTGTCATTAAACACCCGAGCGCTTCCTTCTCCAACACACACATCCGCGGACTAACGCTGGGCAATACCAACACTCAGCTACTTCGTTGCGGCCAACGGTTACAATGCACGTACACAACAGGGCTCAAAATATTTAAGATCACCATCTGCCACTATGGCCTTCACCCCTCAGCCCAACTTGAGACAAAACGCTTCATCTTCCAACAGTTAATAACCGCGGAAACTTACAAAAGGCCCTTCCAGCTGAACAATTTAACATTTTAACAATCTACCTGCCAGAGGTCAAACCACTGGTAGACGGCTCTTCTGATGCATTTAGTCCTTGGAAGCAGTTGATTCCATCAGCCTGCCCTGCAGGTACCCCATGATGGAAACTGCAACAGGAGCCCAGCCATCTTCCTTGGAGTGTTTGGTTTCTTGAAGTCAGGGGAAAAAAAGGACACTGCTCCCTCCTCCACACACCCCTCACTGGGGTCCAGGAGAGGTTGCTACAGCTCAAGACCACCTTGATGGTTGAGCAGAACAAATAATGTTATTGTATGAGTTCTGGGGGGTAGCCGCAAGGGGTGAAAGGAAAAATAAAGCCCAAAAGGTTTTTTTTTTTTGCTGTTTACCAATGAATTTCACACCCACAACGTGGAGGGTAGAGTGGGAGACCAAACGCAAAAGCAAAAACACCCTACACAGTAGTCAGCCTTAATCCTAACCACCCACCTTTCGGAACTTCTGAAAGGTGCTAAATCTTGCTTGTGCCATGACCTTGGCGCCTATATTCAACAGTTTTTTTTTAACATCTTTATTGGGGTATAATTGCTTTACAATGTTGTTAGTTTCTGCTTTGTAACAAAGTGAAACAGTTATACATATACATATGTTCCCATCTCTTCCCTCTTGCGTCTCCCTCCCTCCCACCTTCCCTATCCCACCCCTCTAGGTGGTCACAAAGCACCAAACTGATCTCCCTGTGCTATGCGGCTTACGTTTGGTAGTGTATACACGTCCATGCGTCTCTCTCGCTTTGTCAGTTTACCCTTCCCCCTCCCCATATCCTAAAGTCCGTTCTCTAGTAGGTCTGTCTTTATTCCTGTCTTACCCCTAGGTTCTTCATGACATTTTTTTTTCTTGAATTCCATATATATGTGTTAGCATACAGTATTTGTCTGTCTCTTTCTGACTTACTTCGCTCTGTATGACAGACTCTAGGTCTATCCACCTCATTACAAATAGCTCGATTTCGTTTCTTTTTATGGCTGAGTAATATTCCATTGTATATAAGTGCCACATCTTCTTTATCCATTCATCTGTCGATGGACACTTAGCTTGCTTCCATGTCCTGGCTATTGTAAATAGAGCTGCAGTGAACATTGTGGTACATGACTCATTTTAAATTCTGGTTTTCTCAGGGTATATGCCCAGTAGTGGGATTGCTGGGTCATATGATAGTTCTATTTTTAGTTGTTTAAGGAACCTCCATACTGTTCTCCATAGTGGCTGAACCAATTCACATTCCCACCAGCAGTGCAAGAGTGTTCCCTTTTCTCCACACCCTCTGAGTAATATTCCGTTGTACATATGTGCATCTTAATGCCTCTCAGACACAAACAAAATCATGCAGCAGCTTCAAGTAGCCCTCTTCCAATCTCCATCCTCAGGAGGCTGGCCACAGTAGGTCAGTCATTTACCAGATTCACCAGGCTAATCACCAGATACCATGGGGTAGGTTGTCCTCCTGCTAGGACTGCTGTGAGTCAGACATTTAGACTATCATAGAGCACGATTTTAGAAATGTAATACTGTTTATTTAACTTCAAAAACATTTCAGCACTCTAAACATACAAAAAAAAAATAACAGAACATTGCAGATCGTGTTTAGTACAGAACGTTCTTGAACTTTCATCAATGCAGTGGCTCTTGGCTTTGCTGACAATGAAGAGTTCTATGGTTTGTTTAAAAAACAAACAGTTTAAAACTACTGCACTTCAACTAAAAAGGATCCAAAACACTTCTCATGCCAGCTGACCCCCCCCTTTTCCACAGCTAAGAATGGCAGCGGGATGCTATGTCTCTATATACAGAAACAAGACAACCTGAAGCTAAATGGATGCCCACTGCAGTGTCCACAGGTCCAGCCCCACAGTGCACGCCCTGAGCTATGGCCTCTCCGGAAGGCATCGCTCCTACAGCCTCCACGCCAAGCAAGGAGCGTTAAGAGTGTGTCTCGGTTGCTTTGTTCTTTTTACAAACTATAGATATGTACAGTTGAGAACTCGGGATTCCTAGCCAATGACCATAGAGTTAACACACCACCTCACAAATTAAAAAAAGAAAGAAAATGCCAGAAACATCTTTAAATGCCTTGTCACACCAACAGCAAAGTGCACAGAGTGAGGAGAACACGAGAGCCTTTTCATTTTAAAAATGTTTGGAAATATGTACAACTTTGATACAGTTTCCGGGTGCTCCAGACACCCATGGCCACTTCACGTAAACCACTGACAATTGCTAGAGCACTCTGAGAGACTACGATAGAATCATGATCCAACTGGGTAATTCAACCTAATGGAGGCAACAGGCACACCCCAGGCGAGAGCTTGCGGCCATCCCTGCGCCCACTACGCTAAGGTAATTCACAAGGAGACAGGCCAACAGTTCCTTTTATTCATCCTCCTCCTCCTCCTCCTCGTCCTCGTCCTCGTCCTCGTCCTCTTCATCTTCCTCTTCCACCTTTTTCCGGGCAACTTTAGCAGGGCCCTTGGCGCCATCAAACTTCCCTTTAGACTTATAGTCTGCGACATCCTGGAAGGAACAGGGACGCATTCCAAATGAGCCAAGGGTAGAAGCAAAGCCGTCCCGGCCCCAGAATAAGAAAACGAGGAAGACAGGGCTGCTCTTTCCAGTATTTGTTTCCAGATTCAAGTTGGGTTCTCAGCCATTGCAACTGCAGAGTGAATGGGCGTTCAAGGGCTCTCGAAGTCCCGTGAATAGCACTATCGGACCCTCTGCCCGGGGCATCCCACATGATCCAAGTTCGAGGCCTGCCTGAAAAGCTGCCCCAGATACAAACATCGGTCGGAAGCCAGACCACCAGCACACCAGGCTGATGTGGAGTGGAGACTGTTCCTGCAGCCTGCCACCCCCGGCCCAGCCACAGCCAGGGCAGCTGACTGCTCACCCCATCCAGGCTCCCAGGGGCCCCAGCCCGCGCAGGGCACACTGATTCCCCTCTCACCTTCTCGTATTTCTCCTTCAGCTTTGCTGCCTTGTTGATGTACGGCTGCTTCTCGCTGTCACTTAAGTTATTCCACATCTCGCCCAGCTTCTTTGCCACATCTCCAATAGAGATGCCAGGGTTTGTAGATTTGATCTTGGGGCGGAATTCAGAACAGAACAGGAAAAATCCAGACCTTGGAGGGGAGAATGGTATACGTTAGATGAGAACCCACCAAAATGGGAGCTGAAGTCGAAATCCCGTGTGAAGTCGAAATCCCGTGTTCCTACCACTATGACTCCTGCCACGTGAAGAAATGTGTGATGCCATGCGCAATGTTACAAAGTTGTAGGTACCAGAATGCTTAAGACGCTTCAGAAATATATGGTGCTTCCTCAGTTCCTGGGAAGAGGGGAGAGAACGTGCCCATGGACCCTGACACCCAGAACTGGACTGTCTGCCTCCTTCCCAGTGGAAAGGCCGACAGCCAACCAGGCGCACAGCTCGCATGCACAGCCGTAACTCCGGACTTCCCTGGCCCTGCATTTTAAAGCTCAAAGTACAGAATGTTTTGCAGAGGTATCTCAACATTTTTTAGGTAAAGTTATCTTTTAAAAAATCTTTCAAGCAGAAGGAAAGCTCTTAACTGTTATCCTGAATCCTACAGTCACTTACGGTGGCCTCTTGGGAGCATTCGGGTCCTTCTTCTTCTTGCCTCCCTTAGCTGGTCCATAATCCTTCATTTCCCGATCATAGCGCACTTTATCTGCCTTTGCCATTTCATCAAATTTAGACTTCTCTTTCCCAGACATTGTCTGCAAAGAATAGGACCTGTTAAAGTCCTCAATGCAGTGAGCACGTACCTGTTCAGCTGTCCTGTAGTTAAAGTGGCAGCTGCTATAATCACTTGCAAAAGGGGACTTAAACCCTGGTAGACTCTTCGAAAATAAAAGCACACATGCAAAGTTCTAAAGACAGGCAAGACGAGTCTAAGAGGAAGAAAACAGCCACCTGGGGTTACACTGAAGGTAAGTAAACACAAAGTGTGAAATCCAACTAGGACTGGCTCGAAAGACACAAGAGAAAAATACCTTCCACCTCTCGGAGCATTTCTTGGAAAATTCTGCAAAATTGACAGGGACCTCGGGGTTTTTCTTCTTATGTTCCTCTCTGCACGTCTGCACAAAGAAGGCATAAGCAGACATCTTGCCCTTTGGTTTCTTGGGATCACCTTTACCCATCTTGACTAATGAAAGGAAGAGAGAAAGAAAAACAAATACAATGAATATATACAAGATATACCAAAGGTGGCCATTTAGGAAGAACCCTCCTCCCCCCAGATGCCACTTGCAGCTGAAGGAAGAGTGGGGAGGAAATCAGTTTCACTGTCGCATGTCATTTAACTTTTGACCAGCATGAAGTGCGCTGGTTTGCGAGTTACTTCTCTGAGAGAGATCAAGTTGTCCAAATGGAACCAACCCAAGTTGGGTGGCTTAGAGGTATATTCCGACTCAGAACTACCACGTTTTGAAAACGACAATCACATAACGGGGAGGACACATTTGTAGAGGGCGCAGGTGGATGGCTGAAGCTTGAAACCAACGACTTAAGGCTAACTGGTCATCTGTTTTACTATGTTAGAGACAAAAATACTGTCACCACTGCCAAACACAAGATCCAAGCAGCAGAAGTGCAAAGAGGGAACATTTGAAATTTCACTATTTTTGAAGCGTTCTGGCTTATAGAAATGGCTTTTACAAGAAGGGTGAGCCGGCAAGTGAGCAGATATCCCTTGTACTACTAGTTCAAATCTGTCACTTCATCGTTACCTAAAGGGGGAGGGGAGACCAAAAGGGGTAGTCTTGCTCGTCCGTAAAGCGGAACGCATGTCCAGCCAGGAACACTTTCTCCACAAAGTTTCCAAATAAAAATGCAGCTGTGGCGTGTCATCGTCCCTGTCCCACCCCCCCCCGCTTCCCGCCATCTTTTCCTTTTCCCACACCCAAGGTCATCACGCAAAACTAAAGCGCTCCCCTTCGCAGGGACAGACCGAAGGGCTGAATTAGGGCCCCGCGGCGGCGGCATGGGTGCGGCGGGACGGGTCGCGGGGGAACCCCGGGCCGGCCATGGGCAGCGGGGCTCGGCCCCGCGCTGGGTCACCGGGACACACATAATTCACCTTCCATTTTGTCAAAAGCTTCCTGATGAAAGAAAGTGCCCCTGAAATCCGCCGCTGCCACCCCCGGGAGGCGCACGGGGTCGGGGGCGGCGGCGGCGGCAGCGCGCCGGGGGCGCGGAGCCGGGCGAGCAACGGCGGCGGCGACGGCGGCGCCAGCCGTGCCTCCGAGCCCCGTTCGCTAAAATGGCTGATCCGCGCGCGGCCGGCGCAGGCGGCGGCGAACAAAGCGGTCCGGGCCCCGCCGCCGCCGCCGCCGCCTGCTCGCCAGCCCCCACCCCGCCCCGCCCAGCCCGGGGCTGCGGGGGCCGCGGGCCGGAGCCCCCCCGCCCCCGCCGGCGCGGGGCGCACTGCTCCGGATAACAAAGGCACCCGTGCGGCCATGACGCTCGGCCGCGCCGGGGCCCGCGGCGGCGACCCCGGCTCTCCACGCCTCCGGCCGCAGGCCGCGAGCGCCGGGGCCGATCCCGGAGCCCGCCCGGGAGCCGCCGCCGCCCACCCCGCCCACCCGCCCGCCGGTCCTCCGCTCGCCCGAGCCCAGCGCCGCGCCAGCCATGTTCGCGGCGGCGGCGGCGGTGCCCGGCGGGCAGGAGAGGAGCGGGGGGCGGCTGGCCCGCGCCCGCCCACCACGGGCCGCCGGGCGCTCCCGCGACGGCCATGTTAATGCAGAAGCAGCAGTGCAGCCCGCGGGTCTGCACGGCGCCCGCCGAGCCCGAGAGTGAAGTTTGCCTGCGCCGTAGCCCCCGGCGGGCAGCGATCGCCCGCCCCCCGCGGAGTCCGTCCCGGGCCGGGGAGCACCGGCCCCCTTCCCCCGGCCGCCGCCCCGCGCCGGGACGCGCGCCGCCCGAACCCGCAGCCGCCCCTCGGCTCGCGCCACCGCAGCTGCCCGAACCTCTGGCTTCAGGGGGCCTCGGTCCCTGGGCCGCTGCCCCGGGGGCGTTGGCCGAGGGGGTGGCTCCGCGGAGGGAGCCCAGCCCCGACAGCGGGGAGCTCAGCTTGAAGCACTGAAAAGTTGAAACACCTGAATTGCTCCTTCCTTCCCGCACCTAGCAAGAAAGGAGGCGAAGGGGGAGGGAAGGGCGCAGGGAGGAGAGGCAGGGGGCGGCGGCGGAGCGCGCTCGCGGCAGCGCGGGCCGGAAAGTTGTGCGGGCGCGGCGGCGGCGGCGGCGGCGGCGGCGGCGGCGGCGGCGGCGGCGGCGGCGGCGGCGGCGGCGGCGGCGGCGGCGGCGGCGGCGGCGGCGGCGGCGGCGGCGGGCGGTGCAAAACGTACCTGTATTGTTCGCTAGTCTGGGCAGCGCAGGGCACGACGCGCGGCTCAACGCTCCACAGCCTCGCGCTAGCTGCCTCCACGAGAGCCGCCTGATTGGCCAGCGGGCTCCGCCGTTTAAAACAGCCTCCTCGCCCGGCCATTGGCTGCGGGCCTCATGAATATTAAACAGGCGCGGGCGCCCATTGGGCGCGGCCGCTGGGATCATTCATTCAAACAGAACAACCCGCCGGCGCTGGCCGCAGAGGCAAAACAGAGGAATAATAATAATCTCGCTGTCCCACCCCCCGCACCCCCGTCTTCGAACAGAGCTGGGATCTCAAAGGACTTTGGAGAGGTGGTCCCGCCATTCCCAGCGGCCTCGGCCTCTGGTGTCTGGAGGGCGAGGGCGAGTTCGAGCCCGGCTGCGCTGCTCTCTGCTCCCTCTGCGCCGCGGCCTGTGAGCCCCCAGCCCCGACCCCTGGCCCCCAGACAGCCCCCCCCCCTCGCCCCGGGACACCTCCAGGAATCAACCGCGAGGGTCGACGGTCCTCCACCTCCACCGAGTTCCGCCGTGACTCTGCCGCTGGGGCCTGGCGGCAGCTCACTCTCGAATGCCCGGCGGAAGGCGGCTGCTAGCTCCGGAGACCTCTGGGTTTCGGCACTCTCACTCCCCTGCCCCGCCTGAAAAGCACCTGATTCTCCTCCCGCGGATCGCGCTCGACTACACTCTTTCCACTAATTGCCAGAAAGTCGATCTGTGCTGCAATTGCGGAAGCGGCGAGCTAGGTGGGCTAGAGGAGGAAACCGGAGTTTGGCAAAAGGAGAGAAATCATGGGAAGTAGTAGTTTTGCGGGCGGGGAGTCCCCTCTTCACTGCCTCAGTTCAGGCCCGCGTTCCTTTTGCTCTTCTGACACACACCCTGTTGAAGAATAAAAGTTCTTGGAATAAATGAATGAGATTTGACTTGGCCTTGGCTTTGTCACTGGGTGGTATGGCCTTGAGCCAGTCAGTTCTTTTGGGGGGATTCAGGCAATGGTTTTCAAAATGCGTGTGTTGAGGGGGACAGTGTCACCTCTAAGGGATGTTGGGAAATGCTCCATTACTGGGATATGCTGCTGGAATTTAATATGAGGACGGGATGGCCAGGGATGCCAAATGTCCTGCCTTGTACAGGAGAGTCACACAGGAGGAAGAAATGTCCCTTTCCAGATGCTAGTATGAGGCCTGTTGAAAAATATCTGAGCGCCCCCTTCCCTCTTGGAGATACCATGAGCATCCTGGAAAGAATGGAAGAAAAAAGGAAGGGGGAGAAAAAGGAGCACATTTCAAGGGTTGAAATTTAGAGAAAATAGTAGAAGAGGCATCATGAATTTCTATCGAAGTTCCCTTTCTAAAGCACTTTGGAAGGCCAAGATAGCCAGCTATTTACAATTCCCATAGTTAGAGATGAGACCCACCAAAAGATGAGTTTTCCAAATGCTGTTTCCAGAAACTGTAGCTGAGTTTGTGGTATGCAAGGGAGCTGACCTCACAAGACACCTGCCTCCCCACCCCCACCCAGCTCTTGCCAACTCCTCTGAATGTCCTGGGCAAGTCTGAGCCCCTGCAGCTGGCACTGCTGGGCTTCCAACATTAGGGATCCAACTGAGACCAAAAGGCAAAGATAGTGCTCTTTTGACAAGAGCCACAGGTATCAAGTCAGTTTCCTAGGTCCCCAACATACAGACTCTTAGGAATGCAGACATCTTAAGGCTCCCTCGTCTAAGGGTCCCTGTTAGAGCTAGCTGAGTGGTTGCCTACCTTCTGCTTGCATACCTCCACTCACAGTGAGCTTACCACCTCCCTTCTGGGCTGTCTTTTCCGTCTGGGGCTATCTCTGAGTCCTGGGGCCACCATACTACACACAGTCCAATCGCTTACCCTTCAGAGATTTCACAGCAGGCCAAGTCTCTTCTCCAGGCGGACAGCTCCAGCTTCTTCCACGATCAGGTTCTCAGGGTCTGATCTGCCCAAGCCACTCCCCCCTCTTCTGTTTCTACCCTTCCCAGAGGGGAGCAGGGCCTCCACTTATGGTCTAACCAGTCTACAGAGTGCCCTAGCCTCTCAATGTTGTCAGGCCTTTCTAGGCCAGAGATGGGAGTCAGGGTCTCAGGAGGACAGGGGCCTCCTTCTGGTCCAGCCACCGCCTGGTGTCCTGGCCACAGTGGGAGGCTGCCCTTAGAAGTTGGCAAGCACCAAGCTGGGGGAACCGGAGTAGTCAGCCTCAGAGCCCACGGGCACGACTTGGCAAGCCCTCGAGTGGTTGGTGAGGGTCACACTTACAAGCACAGGGAAGTCACAAGCAGCACGTGTGTACACACTCACACCCAGGGCATTCCCAGGGGCAGGAGTTTGAAAGCCAAGCCAGAGAAATAAGAGCCTCTCCCGGCCAGAAGAGAGCTTACGGTGAGTGGTGTCCAGACATCACCGTCAAGACCCCCTCTTCCCTACCCGCTGCCTCCGATTTCTGTGTATGTACTTTGAATGACGAAAGGCTTCCTCCCATTCTTCAAAGGAAGAATTTTCATGTCTGCTCCCAAGAAAGCCACTCCTCTTATCAGGTTGAAGCACTTGGCCTGAAGCTTCGACCTGTGGTCACGCTGACCCGTGCCAGAGATGTGAAGGCTGTTGCCATGGTTCCCTGACCTGCCCCCAACAAACACACATATCACCCCAAGTCTCCATGTCTCCTTCAGGCCCAGTCTCCCCAGTTCCTCCATCTATTCCACATGAGCCTCAGTTGGGAGGCCCCTCGCAGCCTAGGTTTCTCCTCAGCACGGCCTGTCTGTGGCAGCAGCTGGAGCGCAGGCAGTGCCTGGTAGGTCCCTACCTCAGCAGAAACTCTCTCATAATTCAATCCCACGTACACGTCTTGAATGTCTACTAATAAATAAATAAGAGAAGGGAGATGGGGTGAAGCGGGGTTGGGACTGGAGGGCAGGGGCGAGGCAGTGGCTTTGGACTCTGTCACTGACTTCATGGTGGGCCTTCTGCCATGTCACCTCAGCTCTGCCAGCCTCAGCGTCATGTGTCAAAGGTGATTTGACCTGCGTTATCCACCCCAGCCACTGTCCAGTCTGCTTGTGAGGGTGTGTGTGAAAGTGATCTGACTGTCACCTGTAAAAGGCCACCCAGGGCACGGCTAAGAAACAGCCTGGAAGGTGAAAAAAGTGACAGAAAGTCAGGGATGCCCGGGCATGGCCTGGACTCAGGGCTTCCAAGGCAAGTTGCCTCTTCTGTCTGCAGCAAAGTTCAGTGCCCAGTGGCTTGGCGTCGCTCCAACTGGTCAAGGCGCTGGAAAGCGCTTTAGCTACATCAATCCCCTTTGAGGTCAGGCCCGTCCACGCAGGAGAATCTCAAACCAGAATCCTGTAAGCCTGGAGACGTTAGGAAAATATTCCAAGGCAATAGGAAATATGACAGAGTGTGGTAAAGAGGTTTTCGATGCCTGTCAGTTCAAGACCCCCTTCCCCCAAAACTAAGGGGAATCTTCATCATTCAACAGAAATGAAACCCTGGTTCCTTAGACCTCACCGTCCCCCAACCCCACCCGAGGTCTCCATCTGAGCACCCAGGGCTTAAGGGTGACATCCCCGAGGCCCATCCAGGCCAGCCTCCTTTGAAGAATCAATGGAAACGCGCCAGGGTGGATTTCGGGGGCAGAGGTGGGGTCAGATTGTTGAATCACTTAAAATATGTTAAGGGCACTTGCTGTGAAGATCCCACAATGAGCACAGCCTTTCACTAGTAAACTGGGAGCCTTTGTAAATTCCAGTCTTCACAGGTAGGGAGTCTAACTGCTGGCTTCTAGGCCTTCCCAGGGCCCTTGCCCCACTCTGCTCACTCCCAGGGGATCTGGGGCCTCCCCTGGCACCTCCACCTCACCTTCCCTCTGCTCTTGGGTGGGAGTTACATTCCAACTGGACTCTTTTCCCGAAGAGAGGAAAGTGTTTTCCTACCAAGGCTCTCCGGCTCTCTTCTAATGGGATTGTAGAGCATTAGAGGCACTGGCACCTCGGAAGCCCACTAGCCCAGCCCCCTCCTGCCACAGAGGGCCCCCCAGGAGTCAGTGGCTGAGCAGGGGCTGGAAGACTGGTCTCTTGACCCTTAGTGTCACGCTTGCGTTACTCTTTTCTTTTGGCCGCACCGTGGGGCTTGTGGGATCTCAGTTCCCCGATCAGGGAGCAGGGATTGAACCTGGGCCCCTGGCAGTGAGAGCGTGGAATCCTAACTACTGGACCACCAGAGAAGTCCCACACTTGTCTTACTCTTTTTTGTTTGTTTGTTTGTTTGTTTGTTTTTTGCGGTACACGGGCCTCTCACTGTTGTGGCCTCTCCCGTTGCGGAGCACAGACTCCGGACGCGCAGGCTCAGCGGCCATGGCTCACGGGCCCAGCCGCTCCGCGGCATGTGGGATCCTCCTGGACCGGGGCACGAACCCGTGTCCTCTGCATCGGCAGGCGGACCCTCAACCACTGCGCCACCAGGGAAGCCCTCTATTTTTTTTTTTTTTTTTTTGTGGTACTCGGGCCTCTCACTGCTGTGGCCTCTCACTGCTGTGGCCTCTCCCATTGCGGAGCACAGGCTCCGGACGTGCAGGCTCAGCGGCCACGGCTCATGGGCCCAGCCGCTCTGCAGCATGTGGGATCTTCCCAGACCGGGGCACGAACCCGCGTCCCCTGCATCGGCAGGCGGACTCTCAACCACTGCGCCACCAGGGAAGCCCTGTCTTACTCTTAATAGCTCAGCTCCACTGTGGATGCAATAGCCATTGGCGAGGTGGCAGGGGCAGCCAGCGCCCTCGGGAAGAAGGGGTTCCAGGTGGGGAACAGATGGGAGGGCGGGGCCAGCCTGCGCCACCTCGCCTGCCCCCGAGGCCATGGGTCAGACCGCCGCGGGAAGGGAGTGCGGGAGCCACGATACTGCCCACACTGCTGCCCTGTGGGCACACAGTCCTCCTCCATGCAAGGCCATCCCGAGTCAAGGACGTGCCAGGTGGGCCAGGGTTCCTGGCGAAGATGAAGATGAAATGAAGGGTCCCTGCTCTCCCAGGCACCCAGTCCTGGGAGAGCTGTGATGGGGAAGGGCGAGGAGGGGAGGAGACACTCAGTGGGGTCACCTCCGCTGACCCAGCCCATTCCGGGAGCAGCCCTGCCCTGTCAGGCCTTGAAGACTTTACCCACTGCTGGGTGACTGGGTCTAGACCGCCTCACCCCAGACCCCCTCCCACCTAGAGCGCAGCGCCAGATTCTCAGAGCCGCCCCGGGTTTCTGACCACCTGATACCACAGGCCCTTCTGTGGCCGCCCAAGTGATGCAAAGGCCCGGCTCTGACTCACTGAGCAGCCAATGGGCCAGCATCCCCCTCTTTGGGAAACGGTACAAACTGTTTCTCCTCACTTGAGCCAAAGGGATTCCTGCGGTGGGGAGGGGAGAGCTGAAGATTGCCACTTTCGGGATAGGAGTTGTTGCTTTTAAAATGCTCCCTGCGCCCTTTTTCTGGGCCTAAGTTTCCCGTCATGAGAAGGAGGGGCAGCGGCTGGTCCCTGGCATCTCTTTGGGCGTCATCGTTCTTAGGATGGCCGATGGGGCTTCACAAAGAGAATGACTCTGCCATCTTCACCCACCCTGCCTCTCCCCCCAAACCAAAACGAACCTGAAATGTGGCCTTGCAAAGGCCCTCCACATGCCCAGTCCTCTGGGAAAACGGCTTTAGAAACAGGCCCAGTGGCCAGTGATAGAACCTGACTGCCAAGGATGACACCTGTCATCAGCATACATGTCACCTGCCCCAGCAGCTTCAGTCTGTCTCTGCACAGCGGCCGGAGGCAACTTGCTAAGTCAGACCCTGTCCTTCCGCTGTTCAGGACCCTTGGACCTTTACCCTGTCCCCTCAGGGTACAGCCCAAGTCACTCCCCCTCACCACACTCACCTCTGATTCTATCTCTCAAGTCTCTCCTCACCCTGCCCCCACCTCTTCGCCCCTATATCTGCGAGGCTCTTGCCCTCACCTCCCTTAGATCTTTGCTCCAATGTCACCTTCCCTGACTACCCTATTGAAAGCTGCAATTCCGCATCCCCTGCCTTCCTATTTATCCACGTGCACTTAACACGAGCTCATGAGAGCGGACACCTCTGTCTGCTCTGTTCTCTGCCATCTCCCCAGCGTGTAGCACAGAGCGGGGACTCCATTCAGATTTGTTAACAATGAGTTTTCCATCGACTTTGACCACTTACATTCTTAAGGCAGAGTCCCCACCCTCAGGCAACCCACAGTCTCGAGAGAGCAGACACACCAACAAGCAGTAAACGGGTCGAGGATGAAATAAATGTCAGCAGAATAGAACAAGCGAAGGCCAGAGGAAGGTGGAGTGGGTCTGGGAAGGCTTTCTGAGTACAGGAGGTCACGTTGAGCCTGGCATCCAGGGTTAGTGAGGGTTCCACGGGCTGAGAAGGAGCAAATTACCGCAGGCCATGGGGAAAGCAGGACCCGTGAACGGAGGTGTGAAAGTGTGCACTGAACTGGCGTGAGGACTCGAAAGCTACTGTGGCCAGGAAACGGGGCAGTAAGAGCCGCTCTGGAGACACAGAGGTTGTCCTGGCAGACACAGTAGGTTTTCAGAGGCTCCGGAAAATGGGCAGCCATGGCAGAATTCTGAGCAGGTGGTCACCCAATCAGAGCTCCATCTGAGAAAGCTCTCCCCTGTCGCTGCGGGGGTGGGGGTGGGGGATGGGCCAGAGGGGCCCAGAGGCTGGTGTGGGCCAGCATTTGAGACCTTGGCAGCGAGGGTGGGGAAAGTAGCTGGATTTGTGACCTGCCCACCTCCCAGCCAGAGCCAGCGTGATCTTTTTTCAAATTGTAAATCTAGCTGTCACGTCAGCCCTCCATGGCCTCTCCTCCCCACTTCTGCAGACCAGAGCACACCCTGCGTGCTTCTGCAACCTCTTCCCCACCCTCTGCTCCCTAACCCCAGCTCCCCTTCACTCTTTTTAAAAAATATTTATTTATTTGGCTGCAAGATCTGCGTTGCGGCCCGCGGGCTCTCTAGTGCGCAGGCTCTGGAGCGCACGGGCCGCGGGATCTTAGTTCCCCGACCAGGGATTGGACCTGCGTCCCCTGCACTGGAAGGCGGGTTCTTAACCACTGGACCACCAGGGAAGGCCCCCTTCACTCTTAATGCCAGTTCCCTCCACAGGCCATCCTCTCTCCCATCCCTGGGAGTGTGTGCTTACTTGCTATTCCTGCTGCCTGGGACCCGCTCCCCCTTCTGCTCCTAAGCAAACGCTGCTACCCTTGAGACCTCAGCCCAGCCCCCAGCCAGTGAGGGGACATCCCCTGCCCACACTTTCCTTGCTTCCCTCTGGTCTCCTTTGTGGCACGATTGCTTGTTGAGTGTCTGTCTCAATTGGGCTTCTGCCCAACGAGCACATGGCTGGGGACCCAGGAGACACTCTGATGCTGGTGTGGAGGGAACGCCCTCGCAGAAGGAGGCGGCGGCGGCCCTCTCTGATTGGGGGGAGAGGTGATGAGAAAACTAGAGGACCAGTGCCAATTCCACAAAGGACTTCACTCAGCCAAGCAGGGGAGTTGCATGTATCTACCCGACTCGTGGAAGACAGCCCAAGGCAGGCCCCTTCGGCTGCCTGGTACCCAGGGCAGTGCTGTGGGACCGCAGGGAGGGTGGGGACTCCCATTCTTTGTTTCTCAGCCCTGGAGTCCTGCGGTGGATTTGCAGCATTCACTAGGGCTCTGGCTCACAAAGGGAGCTCCCAAGTCCGAATAGCACCGCGGAGCATGTCGGTCAGGTGTGTGGGAAAGAGCAGGGGCCACATGCCAGCCGTGCAACTCGGGCAAGCAACCTCGGCTCTCCATCCCTCAGTGTCCCCATTTGCACAAGTGAGAGTAGTAATAGTACCCACATCATAAGTCGTTGTGGGATCCTGTGAAACACTCAGTGCAATGTCTCACTCGAGAAGTGTTCACGGTTCTAATGGTCACCTTGGATCTCACTTTGAGCTCTTCAGACAATGCAGAGGAGTATCAGTCAGAGGACGACCCAAACATAGGCGGCACAAGCCTGAACCATATTTGTCCACAGCCAAGAAACAGTTGTCTATGCTGGGAATTGCATCTTCCTTAGCAAATCAGCTCTCTCTGGGCTGTCTGCGACCTGAACTATAGGATCAAGACGAGCTGGACCAGTGCATCTGAATGCACGCCCCTACACCCGCCCTCACGCCCACACCAGTCCTACACAGCATTTGTCCTCTAAATACCTGGTGGGTTCCTGGTCCTGAGTTCCCGGCACCTGAGCAGGGAGTGGGGAGGGGCCAGAACCCTAGCAAGGGGGCGGGTAGGACATGGTACTGTCATCGCCAGGTTCAGAGCAAGGGCTGAGCTCCTCATTTCCCAACGGCCCCACCTCCACGGCCTGCAACAGAGTCTAGGCTCAGCCGGCCAGTGTTTGCTGTGAGGGAGACTTTTGCCCAAGGTAGAGCTAACGTGCATTTTTGAAATGGACATCCTAAGTAATTGACAAGGGCCAACCTCACCGTTGCCTTCTGAGGCTCCAAGGAATATCACTTGATGAAGTACTGGGCAAATAGCTCTGCATTTCCAAATCCAAACACACAGAGGTATCTTAGAAGGACCGTCATCCTAGGATCACAGGCAGGGGCTCTGCCCTCTGCTCCTCCACAGCTGCAAGAGGCCTTGGGAAAGCCCTAGACAAACCCCTGACGCTCAGTCTCCCTTTCTGGACAGTCAGGGAATTGCACTAGATACTAGATGATCTCCAGGGCGCTGGAGCCTAAGCTCCTCGTGGGCAGCCATCCTCCCGCCCGCTTTCTCAAATGCATAGAAGAAAGCACGCTGTAAATGCCCAGTGAATATTGGTCAAATGAATAAACGGGTGGAGATGCTCGGATTCTATGGTCTTGCAGTGAGGTGGATGTTCATTCAAAAGTATGTTTCTATTCATAAACGCATCTCCTTTGCTTGGTAATCTTTGCAAATGATTCTGGACACATTTTTCAATGTGATGTGACTCTCAGGTCAGCCTGCCTTGAGATGTTTCTAGTAAAAGCCTTCTTTTTAACATGATATATGTAGATTATCATCTTAACTTTCCACTTACTTTTGGATATGCTCGTACCGGACCTGCCCATTCACTGGTTATCAGAGAAAAGGACAACCAGATAAAATGCTAAGGGGTAAGGAATTGTAAACATAAACTACAAATGGCCCAGGTCAGATCAGAGAACACGATAATGATGACGGTCTAATGCTACATTGTATTTTGTCCCTTAACAGTTTACAAGGTGCTTGCATATCTGCTATGTAAGTGCACCCCACAAAGGTCCTGTGAGATATGTAGGCATATTTTGAAAAACAATTGAAATGGATCGAAAGCAAGTGTTTTGACAAGGGCACCAGGCCATCAGGAGCTGTATCGGGAGTCAATCGACATCTCCTGCCTCCCTGTCTTTTTAACAGGCTTCAATGTTGGAATATTTCCCGAGGGCAAACAGGAGCCTTCTGCCTGCCTACAGCCCCAGAGAGAAGGGCAGCAAAAGTCAAAGGGACTGAGGGCAACTGTTGCAGTCATCAGATGAGCGATCCCAGGACCTCACTCCAATGTGTCCCAAACCAAGCTCCTCACTCTCAGCCCTTCCCCCAACCCCGTCCTGCCTGGCTCCCATCACGGCTTCATCTCCCGCATGCGTGCTGTCCCCAAACCCTGGCGACTCACTCTTCGAAATACCTCCCAAATCCAGCAGCTTCTCCGCCTCCCACTACTGAGCCGTGATCATCGCTCCCCTGGGCCGCCGCGACGGACCCCTAACTGGCCTTCCTGCTCATCCTCCACGCCAGCGACCCAAGGGATGTTTTATAAATGTACATTTGTCTTGTTACTGCTTAGTTTAAAATCCTTTCGTGGGTCCCTGGCACCTTGAGATCAAGCCACAGAAAGAGCCCCTCAAGATCTGCTTCCAGCCAGGTTCCTGCCGCCCTACCCCCAGTCACACGCGGAGGTCCTGCGATCGTCCTCAGCACTGTTCACACTCTTGTTAAGGGCCTGAAAGCCCCCGGTGTTCTAGTTGTTTCTGTACCTGCCCCAGGGATACAACAGCCCACTGCCCCACAAAAGGTTTGGCCCCTGCTAGGATCTTGCAGTAAAGTTTGAGTGAGGTAGAATTGGCTCGCCGGTGTTGAGAGACGAGGGGCAGCATTTGGTAATGAGTGCCGCCAACTAAAAGCTCTGAGACAAAAAACAAGGGTTAGGAGAGAGACCCGCAGTGGCCTTGCTGCTGCCGCCCCTGCCGCTGCCGCTGCGGCCTCTGGGAAATGCCTCCCGCTAGCTTCCTGCCTTTAATCTCAGCAGAGAGATGATGATAACCATGATGAAGAGCCAAGGATCACACGGACATCCAGCTTCTGGACACTTGGTTGGGGGATCTAGAGCAAAGAGAGGGTCAAATTGGGCGTCACCCTCTCTCTTCTAGATCTCGCTCCGCAATCGGGGTGCTGGTGATTCTGTGATGAACTCAGCGTGTGTTGCTAGCTAATTCAAATATTTAGGATGGGTTCTCAAATCCCCTCTTAGCATGCCGGAGTGTTGACACTTGCTAAATCATAGAACTTTACAGGTGGAAGGACCATTAGCATCTAGTGTGAACTTTTCCTTTTCTAGATGGGGAACTGAGTCCTGGGGTGGGGCATGGGAGGTCTCAGGCACTTCTCAGGCCCTCCTGATGTACTCTCGCTTTGCCCAAGTTGCTGGTCAACCTGTAGCCAGGTGAGTACCCCGCCAACCGAACTTCCCCTCCAGAAACCCAGACTGATGCAATCACCTCACAGAACAAAGCTTTGAGCAGAAGAGAATAAAAGTGAATCCCAGTGACGATACACTCTTGCAAGAACGCATCCTAGCGAGGGTGTGTCCTGGTGGGCTAATGACCCCGCGAGCATACAGCCCTACCTGCAGATTGTTTTGACAGCTCCGAACACAAACTTGTACTTAACGGTGTGTGGCGGGTGCAGAGGTCAAGAGTACGGGCTTTGTTTATTTATTTATTTAGGCCACACCATGCGGCATGCGGGATCTTAGTTCCCCCGACTAGGGATCGAACCCGCACCCCCTGCTGTGGAAGCGCAGAGTCTTAACCACTGGACCACCAGGGAAGTCCCAAGAACACAGGCTTTGGAATCAGGAGTACCTGGGTTCAAGTCTCACCTCCATCCCTTCCTTGTGCCCTTGGGCTGGTTGTTGAATCTCCCTGTGCCTCAGTTTCCTCATAAGTAAAATGGGTCTGATAAGACCCACCTCACGGGGTAGTTGTGAGGATAGCAGAGTATAAAGGATGGAGTTCGCTTAGCCTGTGTCTGCGCAGATAAGAAGCATTCAGTACATGTGGTTGTCTTGGAAGGGTGAAATTCTGGGCTATCTTTTATGTTGTTTCTTTATACTTTTTGACCCTAAGCAGGGATTACTTTATGATGAGAAAAAAAATAGAAGGGGGAGAAAACTATCCTTGCAAAAAAAAATTTTTTTCAAACAGATTCTAGAAGGTACCGCTGCGAGGCCTTGCAGGTGTTCTCCCTATTGTCAGAAGGCAGACAGATGCTGCCGGGTCACAGGGCAGAGGAAAGAGGCCAAGCTGGGAGACAGGTGCCGGGACTGTGGTCTCGAGCCCTGGGACCAGCACCGTTGCTTCCCTTTATGCTGCCCGGTGGCCATGCGTGGAGCACAGCATCTTCCGGCAGCCAGGCCAACCAATGGAAAACCAACCCATAACTCCCATGAGACTTTCATAGAAATAAAAGCACCCAGGTTGGGTGGGGTACTCAAATCTACATGCATTCATGATGAAAGAATGAAGTTTGAGTTCCCTACTTCTGAGCTGAATGAAAAAATAATGCTGGGGCTTCCCTGGTGGCGCAGTGGTTGAGAGTCCGCCTGCCGATGCAGGGGACACGGGTTTGTGCCCTGGTCCGGGAGGATCCCACGTGCCGCGGAGTGGCTGGGCCCGTGAGCCATGGCCGCTGAGCCTGCGCGTCCAGAGCCTGTGCTCCGCAACGGGAGAGGCCACAACAAAGAGAGGCCCATGTACCGCAAAAAAAAAAAAAAAAAAAAAAAAAAAAAATGCTGTATTTTTAGGTTCTTTAAGGCATGGGAATATAGAGAAGGCTACTAAGTTGGGAATTTGGGGTAGACGAGATGATTCTTAGAATCTTATTGTTGGAAAGGTCTGTGGTCGGCTGCAAAATGGCCCCCCAATAGACATCCTTGCTCTAACCGTCAGAACCTCTGAATGTTAACTTATATGGGGAAAAAAAAAAAAAGCTTATGGAGATGCAGATGTGATGAAGTTGAGGATACTGAGATGGGGAGAGTATCTTGGATTACCTGGATGGGCCCTAATGCAATCGCACGTTGCCTTAAAAGAAGAGGCAGAGGGAGACTAGACCGACAGAGGAGAAGGAGATGTAAAGACAGAGAAGAGAGAGATTTGAAGACAGAGGTCTTGACGATTGGATAGATTCAGCCACAAGCCAAGGAATGTCAGGAGCCGCCTGATTTTGGACTTCTGGCCTTCAGAACCAGAGCAGAGTAAATTTCTGTTTTTTCAAACCACTCAATTTACGATCATCTGTTATGGCGTCCACAGGAAACAAGTACAGGGCCCTTAGAGTTTATCTAGTCCGGTGGTTTCCATACTTTTTCAACAGCAAAATCAAGGACTTTTGGAATGAAACCATATGCCACAGGCTTTGGAGATAACAGATGAATACAGGGGCAGTGGTTGACAAAGGGGGCAAGATCCCTACCTGCCAGGTCTCCTTTCTCCGCGGGGGCTCCTGAAGCACCTCCCAGAACTTTCCACCAACAGACTGTGAAAACACATACCTAGTTCCAAGCGCCTCATTTACAGATGGGAGCCTGAGGTTCTGGGGGGCTGGGCGATTGGCTGAAGGCCTCTCTTGGTAGGCGGACAAGGAATATTTGTGAGGAGTACCTCGGTCTGCTCCTTCGTCTTCCCTTTCCTGTTGGACTAAAACCCTGTCTCCCAGGCAAATAGCTAAGGATACATTGGCGTCTCTAGACGAGTTTCTGTTTTGAACAAGGACTGCCAACTGTGTCAAACGCGGCAAGGCTCAAATGAAATATTCGTTCACGAAGAGCACAGACCTTGAGCAGGCTGTTAAGGCATCTTCAGAGATGAAAAAACCACTGCTTGATTCCCCACCTGTGTTTGGAAATTTAGTCTTCCGGGTATGCCTGTAACAGGAGGGATGAGGCGGACAGGAATGAATAGCAAAATTAAGCAGCTGTTAGTGTACCCGAAAATATGAATCCTTAAGTGGATCAAAGAGAGCCCAGACAAGAACGCTGCTGAATGTCACAATGAGATTATTCTTGTTGCTAGATTCAGAAATACTGAAGGTCAGTTCTGCTCAAAGGCCTTTGTAGGGGATAAAGTAAAGGTTACAGTAAAATGTAACCCGCCCCCCTTTCCCGCTGGCCTTGGTGCTAACAGACAAAACATTCTTTTCTTCCCAAGCATAGCCAAGAAGGATGGCATTTTCAAAGGGAACTTTACAGGGAACTAAGAGGAACCCAATGGGAAAGAAGCAAACACGATCCACCACCCCATCCCCACAGGTTAAAACGGCAGACCAAGTACCAAACTGATTCGGAATCCATGGTGATTTATATGACTGTTTCCAGGGCCACTGGCCTCGTTCTATTTTGCACTCCTGCTACTTGATCAAATGCCATTGGGAGAAGTATTGTATCTGGTGAAAGGGAGGCAGGGTGTGTTCTGCGTGTTCCAAGAATGAACAAAACCATGGGAGGGCTGAACCAAGACCAGTGGGTGAGCCAACGACGATGTCAGGGAACGGCACATGGCATTCGTGTGGCTTTCTTTGTTCCTTGGAGTTGCTAGGGGGGTGTCCTCCCTCCACTCTGGAGGCCACGTGGTTCCTCCCTTCCCAAAAGGAAAGGAAAGGTGAAGCTCACTGGCATAAAGATATCTTTACGCAAAACAAGCCAAGGCCCTTCCAGAGTGGGGCAGCCTTCATGAAATGACTCATCTGGGACTTCTACTTTCCTCGGTTTATTTTGGCCTTCAGGTAATGACGGTCCTCAATTAGTGGCATCACCATCACTGGTGTGTGAGGTCCCACTCTGGCTGGATCAATCCATCCACCCATCTAGTCCCTGTAATTCCTGTTTGCCACCCCAATTTCCCTCCCCTCAGCAGCAAACACTTGAGCGTGTGCTCTGGCAAACGTGTAGGGTAGCGGGTCCATGTGTTTTCAATAAACACAAGTGTGAGTGTCCTGGAGAACTTGTTCAGTGTCTTCCTGTGTCCCTTTTCCACTCAGCCCTGTGTATGTTACCACTCCATGCTGCTGCGTGTTTCAGTCTATTGCTTGTAACTGCTCGTTTACTTCTCCTTTTCCCCAGTGGTAAACACCTAGGTTGCCTCTGACCCTCTGTTAGCACAGCAATGCGTGATGATCTCCATCCTTGCGTGGGTCCGTGTAGGCTGCACACTGCGTAATGGCCTCCGAAGATATCAGGTCCTCATCCCTGGAACCTGTGATGTGACCTTAGATAGAAAAAGGGACTATGCAGATGTGATTAAATCAAGACTTGGGGGCTGCAGAGGTGTTCCACCTACCAGGGTGGGCCTGAAGGGCAATTGCAGAAACCAGGGGGCTTAAAACAACAGACATTTACTCTTCTGTGGTTCCGGAGACTAGAAGTCCAAAATCAAGCTGTCAGCAGGACAAACGGCCTCTAAAGGCTCTAGGGCAGGACCCTTCCTGCCTCTTCCAGCTTCTGGTGGCCCCAGGTCCTCGTTCCTGGGTTTGTGGCAGCATCCCTTCTGTATCTGTCTCCGTCTTCACAGGGCCTTCCTTATGTCTCCATGTGTCTTTTCCTCCTTCGATTTCCTAAGGTCACTTCCTGAGGTTCTGGGAGAACATGAGACACTATTCGACCAGTACACATGTATTCTTATAAAAGGGAGGGCAGGTAGATCACACACACACACACACACAGGAGGAGGCGATGTGAAGATGGAACAGAGACAGATGTGAAGATGCTGGCCTTGAAGACTGCAGTGATGTGGCCACAAGCCAACGAACGCCTGCAGGCACCAGAAACCGGAAGAGGCAAGGAAGCATCGTGTCCTAGAGTGTTTGGAGGGAATGTGATCCTGCTGACAGCTTGATTTCAGCCCAGTGATACCGACTTTGGACTTCTGGCCTTCAGAACTATAAATTTCTATTGTTTCAAGCCACTAAGTTTATGATAATTTGTTACAGCAACCATGGTGAACTAATAGCCCCTTTGTGGGCCCGCAGGAGAATTTCTTGGGGTTGTACCCAGAAGGCGGATTGCTGGGTCAGTGTGGACATGTACACTTGACCTGAGTAGGTGCCACCAGGTGGCTGGCTTTCCAAAGCAGCTGCACCAGTCTAGCTGGACTCCCACTAGTAGCACACAGTGGTTCCCCTTTCTCCTTATCCTAGCCAACGCTTGGCATCATATAGCTGCTTTTTGCCAATCCGACATGTGTGTATCCTATCTCATTGTTTTAATTTGCATTTCTCTGATTACTAATGAATCCGAGCATCTCTTCACAGACTTACTTTCTAGCCTTTTGGGTCTCTTTTTCTGGGAATTGCCTATTCATATGCTTTGCTCACTTTCCTGTTGGGTCTTTTTCTCATGAGTTTGCAGAATTTTCATGTATGTTTTACCCATTAATCCCTTGTCAGCTCTAAACAGCAAATATCTTCTCCCCGTCTGTTGCCTGTCTGTTAACGACCTGTGCTGTCCTTCATGAAAAGAAATCCTGAATTTTGCTGTAATCAAATCTCTCTAAAGCAAGCCTGTCAACAGAGTGGGGGGCAGAGCTTGTCAGGGACTGTTGTGCAAACAAAGTAAGTGCATGTGTGTGCGTGCATGTGTGCACACGTGCACACACATACATGTACAACATGGGCCACGCATCTCCAACTGCACGTCAACCCCCAGGGCTCAGTGTCTCACCCACTGTTTGCGATGAACTGCTCCCCTGCTCTTTCTGCTGACACTAACTGTCCGGCACCATGCTTCTCGGACTTGGGTGTACATCAGAATCACCCAGAGGGCTTTGCTAAAACCCAGATTCCTGGGCCCACCCCCAGAGTTGCTGAGTCAGCGGGTCTGGAGGAGGGCCTGTGGTTTTGCCTTTCTGATCAGCTCCCAGGGGACGCTGCTGCTGGCCCAGGGACCACACTTGGAGAGCCGCTCGGGGAGAGTCCCCAAAAGGTCAGTGACTTGCCCACGGTCACACTGGTGGCCAAGTCCAGATGGCCTGCTCAGTGCTCTCTTCATTTCTTCATACACTCACCTCAAAAGGACTCTTTTAGGACACACACGTGCCCCTCCACGGCGTGGGGACTTGCTGGTGAATGGCCAAAGGGACTCCCGGCAGCCACCCTCTAGTGTGTTCCACTAGCACCGCTGTCATCACGGCTGCTCCAGTGGAAAGAAGCCAGGAGGTGCCCGGAAAGCATCCAGGGGACACAGTAGCCCTGCCTTCAGTCATCAGTTCCTTTCCCACCAGGGCCACCGGCTGTGTGCAGGAGGGGAGCGCCGCATGGTGGAGGGGGAGGTGTAGACAGGACACACCTCTCCCACCCCACAGCCTGCACCAGGCTTGTCCCTGCCCTACCTCCCCCCATCCTCCCTCTCCTGTCCCCCCTGCCCCTGGAGAAGGCATGGAGACTGGGTCCAGCCTCCTGCTCCGCCTGGTGTGTTCCCTGAGCTGGGGGCAAAGGTTGGGAAAAGCGGGAGAGAGAGTGCTGGAGGGGGGGGAGGGCCCTTGGGGGGAGGGGGAGGGGAGGGGAGGGGAGGAAAGGGAAATAGAGGAGGGAGAGGAAAGGTGGGAAAGGAGAACAAAAGAGAAGGAGAAGGGGGGGGAGGTTAGGGAGGGAAACAGACGGGGAGGGAGGAGAACAGAGGTGGGAGGGGAAAGGGGAGGGAAAATGCGGAGGGCGGAGAGGAAAGGGAAAGGACGAGGATGAAGGGACAGGAAAAGGGAACAGCCTTGGCGAGGCGTCTGCAGGGAGGCCGCTGGATGGGGGGAAAGGCCCCTGGTGTCTCCACCAGAATGTGCGCTAGGAGGCTGGCCTAGCCTCCGGAGTAGGGGGCAGGCTTTGGAAAGGGTGACATGCCCTCTGGAAAACAAGCAGCACACCAGGATGGTCCCCACCCCCTTGCCGGCCCTCCCCCTCAGTCCTTGCCAGCTCTCCCCATCTTGCATTCCAGGTCTTACTTTCAATTCTAAAAGTCCAGGCTTCCCAGGTTCCAGTAAAAAACTGACCAGCCTGTGGAGATGGGCAGGCCATTCAGAGAGCCCAGGGCCCTGGGATTCCCCCACCAGGCCAGTCCAAGCCTCCACCACTCACTGGGCCCCCACCTGCACCAGGCGCCGTGGAATGAGGTCAGGCGCAGGCCCTGCCAACTGGGCTCAGGACTGGGTGCCCTTACATCAGGTGGTGGGGAGAAGGGCAGGGGGACGTGGCCTGGAATGACCCTTAGGCTGCTTGGCCTGCCAGCCTCTCGTCTCCCGAGCCCCCAGCTGCCCCCAGCTGCAGCAGCTGCCGCCACCACCTGCCCCCTGAGCCCTGCGGGTCACCCCAGGAACCTCACAGGATCTCATGCAAATGGACTCCTGGGAAGACTCTGTTCTCTCTCTCTCTCTCTCTCTCTCTCTCTCTCTCTCTCTCTCTCGCGCGCGCGCGCTCTCTCTCTCTCTCTCTCTCTCGCGCT